>NC_141240.1:22845298-24045298 GCF_054856555.1 Leptonotus elevatus
TGGCAGAATGCTGGATGGTTGGTTTAAAATACTTTTTATTTTATTTTTTGGCCATATCGCTTAGCCTCAGACTAAAGTATACAATTAATCCAATATTCATTTGTTGCACGTCTTTGCAATACACATATTGCATGAGTCATTCGTGCGGCAAGATATTTTCCACATATTGTGCAGCCCTAGTATCTCCACCCTGCACTAATGTCTTGCTTCGGAAAACTGATTTCAACAACATTCAAAAAGAAATCTAGTCACCTGGTCAACTTTGGCGCAGTCTGATAGCTGTGTCTTCATCAGGTTGTGCTTCAGTGGAAACCTGGGGCAGATGAATAGAAAAATACCAATACAATTAAATTCTTACTAAGACTAGACTGCTATAATATAATTTCATGTAATCATGAATGTGCGACCAGTAATTCTAGTATGTCACATGTATGACACAATATCCAAATGTCATAAGAAATCACGATATGATAATTAACATGATATTGTGAGGTTAGCGATACTCACGATAACTGTAAAAGTAAAATAAAAAAACAAGTCACAATATTGTAAAAAATGAAATAAAAAAATAAAAAAATTATATTGAGAAAAGAATGTACTTTTGCTTTTGAGTTTTAATTAATCTTTTATGTTTTGTCAAACCTTGCACGATATCCCCCCAAAAAAAACAAAATTAAGTGTGTCAACACACCATATAAACATACCATAGTGTTTTTCCATTGTAGCGAAATTCAAACATGAAAACCTTCCGGGCATCATGATACACTCTCAGCCTGTTTTCACGTTCCTGTTTGCTTAGAACTTCTCCTCGATATTCAGTAGGAAAGTCTCTCTTCTGAAAGGAGCAGGAACTGAACACTCCTCGACCTTACAAAGAAAAAAGGATACAACAGAAATATTTCATTATAACAATAATGAAAACTAGACCCATACTAAAGAATATTTTACCAATACTCACCTTTGAATTAATTAATATATTTTATGGTGAAGCCATTCTTGTCTTTACCTAAATTTGCATAAATTAAATGTAATGAACACTAACAGACTTTACTGAAATATTTCTATTGAAAGAACAAATTTAAGTAAACACAAATGCAGCAATTTACCAATACTTCATTTATACTGTACTGGTAATACTAAGCCATTGTATATTTTCACATCAAAAACCAGCCTGTTATTGCTTTCCTCTTAAAAATTGCAATTAGCATTCATCTTACTCAACAGACGGTTAGCTCTGCTATGCTAACCGTCGCTAACAGAAGCGTAGCAATTCTAAATAATTAGCTGCATCCATCATAATCAACAGATGGTTAGGTATGCTAACGTAAGCTTAGCTGCACTTACACTGGATTTGCATTATAAATCATTTTCGCGAAAGAGGGAGCAATGTACACAAGCGAACAACAACAACAGGAAAAATTCGAGCTTCAAACCTACCTCATTAGCACAGCTACACGCCATCACATCTCGTGAAGTAAATAGAGCCGGGGGCGGTTCTCTATCGGGGCTGCTAGATGACGTCACTTCCGTACTCAGGGCAATATAATAAATCCCGTTCAAATCAACAAATTGGTTCAGTCGTTGGATTATGAACTTTGTTGATAAGAGTGGCTATTGTTCTATGATTTACAGTGTCAATAAAAAAAAATAGATCACATTTAAAATGAACCCCAAAGGCTCATATATTAAATGAATTACCACAGACGAAAACAAAGGATATTATTGCTAGAATTATAGATCATTTTGTAATCATAAAATGTGATTTCAGTTTCAGTTTTTTAAAAAGGTTTTTTTTTTCATTAACGAAAATGTTTTTTTGCTTTAGTAAATAAAATAACCTTGCTGCTGTCATACAGTTGCTGTCCGAGGATGTTTTAGTACTATACTTTAGTAATGGATGCATGTGTTTTTTGGCAAAATTGTGAGCGAGCCCAATTCCTTGGCTGAGAAGCAACCCTGCAAATGAATGGTCACATGATGCTTTCCTTTTGGCGTGAAGCAGGACTGATGGTTAGCGCTCACCTTTTCTTCTCCAGACAAGCATTTTTCCGGATGCCCCAAACATTTGGAAAGGGGGTTAATCAGAGAAAATAACTTCAACTCTTTTTTTC
The DNA here is from genome assembly GCF_054856555.1 of Leptonotus elevatus. NCBI lineage: Eukaryota > Metazoa > Chordata > Actinopteri > Syngnathiformes > Syngnathidae > Leptonotus > Leptonotus elevatus. The sequence goes on from NC_141240.1 coordinate 22,847,410, forward strand.
TTATTTTGGTCTGTATTTATGGAATCCCCTTTTCACTGGTCACACCAGGCCATCCTCCAAAAGTCTTACTCCCTCACCATGGGTGTAGATGCACTCATACCTGCTTACTGCCATTCCTGAGCAAGCTCTACACTGGTGGTGATGTCCTTATCCCGCAGCTGAATCAACTTTGGGAGATAGTCCTGGCATTTGCTGGATTTTCTTGGGTGCCCTGAAGCCTTCTTCACTTAAAGTTTGTAAGGTCACTAAAGGAAATTACTTTAATTTTCATGGCAAATAGGGACTTTGCAATTCATCTAATCACTATAACATTCTGGAGTACATGCAAATTGCCATCATAAAAAAACAATAATAATAAGTCAGCACTGGAGATTTTTAGAAAATCAATGTCATTCTCAAAACATTTGGCCACTGGTGTACAGAAAGATGTTACATTGTAAAGGCAGGGTGGGATGTTAAATGATGAATCAATATACGGCACTGACAGTTTCTCTGTCTCTGCCTCCAGCTGTTCAAAGTGATGTGATAAACAGCTGTTAACCATTGTATATTTTCAAATAAACAACCACTGCAAGAATTAAATGCTGAAATATATAATTAAATGTCATAGTGTATTTCATTATTTAATTTATCTACTTAGGAATTGGTGGCTGCAAAAAAAAAAAAAGGCGTCGCGTCTACAGACAAACATTCACAATACACAGCATTTTGAGAAAAAACGGAATTATGGGGACATGTGCGTAATTGTGGGGACAGGTGACGGTCAGCCAATCAAATGCTGTGAAATATACACTGGTGTGAATAATTCATGAAGTGGTGCATTACGAGGACCTTCCTACAGGGGGCGTCATCAAATACACAAAAATACACAAATTCATGTAATTATGGTTTACAAGGACATTGGCTAAAACTTTGGATTTAAGCCTTCTACAGCCCTAGAAGCACTTCTGCATTGAATGAATTATGAGGACATGGGCTGTGTCCTCATAATTCAAAATGTCCTCGCAGTGTTGCGTGTATTCAGGTGACATGTCCTCATAATACACAAAGGCAAACACACACACACACACACACACACACACACACACACACACACACACACACACACACACACCCGAGCTCATTAAAAATTCCACTTCCATTATCAGCTGTGTGGTCTTGAATTGAGCGGCCTTATTTTTGATCACATTTATTCCCCCCTTTGAGCTTGATTAGGCAGGACTTTGGTTGAAAGAGGACATTTGCATCAGCCGTGGTTCAGCACTGCAACAGGCTGCATTGCATCTGCACAAAACAAACACAAACAAAAAGAAGTAAAGTGCAAGGTTGCCATTAGAAGCTTAAGCATGCAAAATATGTAAAGCGCTGTGGGACAGTTCACAGTATATCTTTTTTTTCATTATTCAAATACTGTGCTCATGAAATGTTTTGTTGTTCTCATATGAAAAATATCCTTTCACACAAATGTTATTGCATATCAAAACAATTCTCTCTTCTTACACACAATATGAATGCTGAGAGCAAAGCTCTTACAGTCCATCACGTTTATTGGGGCAATAATTTGAGATAAGCATTTAACCTGATTGTACTGTGCTTTAAAAAAATATATATTGTAAAAAAAAAAGAAGGAGTAATGTAATATTGATTTATTTTCTCTGAAGGGCAGAGATGCGGGGAAGTTCATGTTCCAGCTTTTTAATAATAATTGTACAGTAAGAATAATAATACGAACTTTGATGTATACATTGTCTTTCAACTTAACAATAATGAGGTAATGCATATATACAGATGTGGAAAAGAAGTGATCACTGCAAAATGATTAATTTCTTTGAATTAGCATTTTATACAGTCGGTGCAGTATGTTGCACAGTTTTTCTTCTTCGTAACTCTCAAATTCTAAACAAATATATTTAAAGCATTTATTTTTATTTTTTGCAAAGGCAGTGCAGGAAAGTAATGGCGGCCACACAAAATATTGACTCTTTGAGGCCAATTTGGAAATTTTCCCTTACAGGTGTACTCGCGTTTGTTGCCATTGGTTTAGACAGTAATGAATGTGTATTGACTTATCTTGAGTGGACAGTAAATGTGTCCTATTATAAAGCTGTACACAGATTACTACATTGTAGCAAAGTGATATTTCTTCAATGTTGTCTAATGAAAAATAATAATAAAATATTGACAAAAATATGGTGTGCTCACTTTTATGAGATATTGTATATTTATATATGTATTTATATTTATATTTACCCAGATCTTAATGGGGAGACTGTCAAGGTGTGCAAGGTTTGGGGTGATGTGCTGCCAGTGTTTTGAGGGGGTGAGAATGTGAAAAAAGGCTTATTTGAGGATATTGTGGCCTCCTTCAATCGCTAACATGCTCCTTGACACACATGTACAATTGTGTCAATCACAGATGCTCAAAACTGGACACGTGTCAAATTGCTCTTGTGGGAACAGGAAGCAATGCAGGGCCTATTTCTATCCACATGAATGTGCTTAAGACAAAAGTCTAACAGCGATTTGAATACCAAAGAAGCGTTTGTGTGAATAGCATTACAAATACTCATCTCTTGCTCTCGCTGCACCTTTGGCTTCATCTTCACGCTCGTCTTTAACATTCAGACGTGACTGGGATGTCCTGAAGGGGCAAATTATATGTTGTCTCCTGCGTGAACTCTCTAGGATAGAATCAGCCACTGTGAATAACTATGCCACGCCAAGCTATGAATAAAAAATCTTCTTTCTTCGCTGCACATCTCAGAACATGTCTCTTCCATGACCTACCAAAGAAGTTAAGTGCATGTGCTCAATATTATACTCAGAGGTCGTCTATAAAAAATGTATATATGAGTGCTGCCAGCATGGCTGCAGAAGTTAAAGAGAGGGGGGGGGGGGGGGGGTAGACCATATGCTGCACACTGCTTCAAATTGGTCTACAAGAGTGTCATCCCAGATAGACGCCTCTTCTAAAGATGATACCATCTGACATGGATTACCGGAACCCTGTCTTGCGGTCTGATGAAACCAAGATTAGTTTATTTGGTTCAGATGATGTCAAGTGTGTGCGAGGAGTACAAAGACACATGTTTCTTGCCTATGGTCAAGCGTAGGAGTGTCACGGTCTGCGTGAGTGCTGTTCAATAAAGGAACCATGATTGCCAGTTTGCACTGTAATGGTCGCAGCTCGATGATGAAGCATTGTTGCAGATTGATGACGTATGTGCCAATTCTCGCGTGACTGTTAGTCTGTCAACAACAATGGCGGCTGGCCATGTCGTAGTCGTTTTGCGCAGCCTCCTTAGCTTGCTTATGCTTTTGCAGCTAAATATTTTGCTCCTTTATTCCCACGTTCAACAAGCGGTGTTGTACTTGAAACACCCGCCATTGTCACTTCTCCTGTGTTTGTCTTTTTCATGTTGGTTTGAAACATGCAAAGCCATGTTTGTTCTGTAGATTGCAATAAAGTTAGGGAAAAAAAGTGTTTGTCTTCTTCGCTGATTCTTCTTCTACGCTTTCCGTTAACTCCCTGTGGCTGCGCTACAGCGCCACTCCAGACTTGGCATATACAGCACAGCCGTTAAACGTTCTCAGCGTCTTCTTTTGGACACACGCAAGTCTTGAAATGCTTCCGTGTGTCCGAGATTTGTTTGAGGAACGAAGCTTTGGCTTTGCTTCCGTCTGGACGGGGCCTTAATACACCAAAACTAATGAGACACACCTGAGGAAGGGAAGACACACACAGGTGGACGTGGTTAGACATAACAAGACAAGGGAAGAACCCAGGAACACAAGACAAAAAACACCAACCAAAGACAAAAACAACAAGAACACCCTTAAAAAGAAAAAAACCCCAACCCCCGCAGGACCGAAACATGACAGAAAAGTCATTTCATCAATTTTGTTCCATGAGTAGAGATCACAAATATATTTACAAGAACGTGAGGGATGTTCTTACATTTGTGAAATTCTTTAGGTTTGTATTTTTTCCTAAATAACGAGTACATCAGGTTTATTTAATATTTTGCATTCATGTATATATATCGTAAACAATTTTATGTAACTATAAATATGGTTATCGAGCTGAAAAGGTAAAAGTCTTAGTCCTTATCCTAATCTTTCATGTTTCGCAATTGGAATGATGTAAAGCCCAAAGTGTGAGTCGTATTATCAACAACTGCACTGCTTAAGCCAAGTCGTCACACTGGCCCACTGGTCAGAAGCTTGCTTGTTTTTAATTGACTGAGGACTCCTTAGGCTGGAATTGTGCACAGCTGAGAGCAAATGACTAGTAAACACAACAGAGCGTGAGATGACTTTTCTGTCACCATAGCAGAACAGTACGACGAGGATTTGACCTAAGCAGCCAAGAATAAATAAATAAACCTCATGTGTAACTAGATGACTATACTAATATGTTTTTTTTTTTGTGCGGCTCAGATAATGGATGTATGGATGTATGGATTTTCCAGGGTATTTTTTTAAGGCTTTTCAATTCCATAGTATTACTTCAAATAGTAGAATTGGCACATAAAAAAATGGATGGGTAGTGTTAGGAAGGACACCTATACATTGTGTGCAACAACTCTAGCAGACACCATCTATCTAAATAAAGAAACCTCTCATAGCATTTTTTTTTTAGTTCACCTAAAAGGGGGTGGGGGGGGCAGGTAGTGTCACAACCTTTACTATTTTGAATACAACATATAAAAAAGACTTGTGCAAAGCGCTATACATTTTTTCACATTTATTTATAATTCATCAATGTCTGCTCTGCACTCTATTTGATGGCATTATAGTTTTTATTATCACATCCCAACGTAATGGTTCCCCAAGATTTTTGCACAGTATGCCACTTTATATTGAACTTGGTCATAACCTTTTTTTGATCCCTTTGTTTGGCTGTTACCAAATATGGTCCTTACTTGTATATATAGATATAGATATAGTTACACAAGTAATTGACTCTGCCAGTCAAATTACAAATAAAAGCATGTTTTATTTAAATTATTTGCCTGCGGGGCTTCATTAAAATGATTTATTTGCGTACTGTGGACTTCCTTAGTCATAATATGCATCTGAAAAGGCTTGCGATATCAGAATATGTGGACAAGCATAACTCCGATGCACAAGAGCAAAATATTTGCAACTGCGTGTTTATTAAACTGGAAAGAATATGTGAGCACGCATCAGTCAAACTGACTCGATGAGAAGGTGTCAAACATAACCGGCTTGATGAGGAGAAGTCAAGTGTGAAGTGTGAGGTGCTGACAGCTTGAGGATAATGAGGAGGAGGGCTGTTATTAAAAACGGTATTTGTTAATTAGACAGTAGAGTCACACATAGTGAACCATAATATGTCCACAGCGCCATTGGATCGCAAAATGTCGCGATGATGGTGTCACAGGTTCTATAAGGAGCTAATCAAAGACTGGGAAAAAAACAACGCACACAGCACTTAAAGGGGATTACTTACCTGACTTCTCTGCAGTTCCCAATCAGGGATGTTGTTCAAGTGTCAACGTCTATATCGTATGTGCCCTGTTATTGACAGGTAACCAGGTTAGGGTGCAATTTGCCTTTTGCCAGCAACTTCAGCTCTCGATGACTTCAGCGTTATTAAAGAACGTATGGATAAAATAACCTTTATTTGTTACTAATTATGGCTTGTTTGATCTGAAAAATTCATCCGTCAAACATCATTGGTAAACATCCACTACTGCCAATTTTGTTTGCCTCTCATCTTTAGATCTATTCACACACATGAACTCATTCACTGCCATTGACGGCTATAGACGTCAATAATTCATTTGAACTATTTCTATTAGTTTAAATTTGTTTCCACTTTTGTTAACAAGAGTATGAAAACTAGAAAACAAAATATTTTGTATAAAATCGTGAGTTAACTAGTGAAGTCATGCGATTAATTACGATGACAAATTTGAATTGCCTGACACCCTCAATTTTTTATATACTTTTTCTTTTTTAAATCTTTTCTTTTTTTTAAAGAAAAGATTATTAAAAAATTAGGGGCGTCGGGTGATTAATTTTTTAAAATTCTAATTAATCGCATGACTTTACTAGTTAACTCACAATTAAAAAAAGAAAAGAAAAGATTATTAAAAATTAGGGCCGTTGAGTGATTACATTTTTTAATTGTAATTAATCGCATGACTTCATGAGTAAACTCACGATTGATAACACATTTTATATCTGTTCCAAATGTGCAATATATTTTTTTTCTAGGTTTTGATACCTTTAACAAAAGTGGATTTTTGACATCTATAGGCGTCAATGGCAGTTGATGAGTTAATAACATAAACATCAATATTTCTGTAAACTGTCGCAATATCATTTTCTAGCAGTAGATCAGGCATCTTAGTTGGACTGTAGAACTGGAAGCGTTTGGTTTCCTACAACAATCACGTTGAACTGAACCTTTCCCATTTCCTGGAATCTTTGTCTGCTTCCAGTAGTTTTCACTTGTCCTGCCATTAACAGTCCCCTGAGGAAACATGACCCACAAGATGCACGAACGGGCGGAGGGGACAAATTGAATAAGGGCCTCATGACAACGGACCGGAGGGCTGAATCAAGTAAGCGCTCATGTAGATTTACGAGCTCACCTTTGTCAACAGGGTGGCATCTTTTCCACGGTGCTTCATTAAGGCGCACAAAGACACAACTGCCCCCAGCCAGCCTTTCGTGTTGTGGCACAACTGGAAAACAAAAGTTGTTGGCTTGATGTGACATTTGGCCCTCTGACTGGCGCAAAAGTCGTCACCTAAGCTGATGAAAACTGATGGCATGACCTTACATATTGTCTGGTGGAAAAGTGCACTTCATCATCTTAAAAATCATCTTCAAAGATCCTCCTCAAAATGTCACCAACTAACAATTCTCATGTGTAGAGTTGAAATTATATAGGCAAACAACCAATATTTTCACGAGCTAGTTTTATTCAGTGTATGTTTATAAAAGTGAATGGCATTTTTTATGTCGAATTGTGGCATGCCTAACTAAGATGTGGGAAAAGCAACAGGCATGTGCCAGAAGTTGGTCAACTCCATGTGACACAGATGTGAAGCCATTCTCCGAAATAGTGCTTATATAACTAAATACATATAAGCATTTTCTGTTTCACATTTTTTAGTTATTTGTTTAAGAGTGCAACTTATTTTTACACATGATAGGCTAAAGCATATTGCAGCTTATGTATAAAAGTCGCCACCGTAGGAATGAATGAATGAATGAATGAATGAATGAATGAATGAATGAAGGAATGAAAAACATATGTTTTTGTTATCATATGGGAAGAATCTGAACAAATCGGAGGTTGACTTTTGTGGTGCCAATCTAGTTGAACTCTTCATTCTTGCCAGGGCCTTAAGACACAATATTAACCCTCATCCTAGTAAGAAGTACTTTTTTGCAAACCAGTCATATTGTTTTTTCTTCACATGTTCACTTTTTGGATCGTTCAACATTTTCTTTTTTTTCCCAGATTGTGAGTTCAAATCTCATTGCAAGCCCTCCTGTGGGGAATTTGCATGTTCTCCCCGCACTTGTGTGTTATCTCTGTGTGGTTTGGCATTCTTCCACATTCCAAAAACATATAAAAACGTTCTATTTTAAATATTGCCATGGTCCCCAAAATGTATTTTTTATTTATTTATGCTAGAGCACACTGAAGGCTTTGATGCAGCATCAGAACTGAAGAGAATGCTTAAAGCCATGGTACTTATTACAAAAACGGCCAGCAGGTGGCAGCAGAGTACAAGAGATCAACCAGGGCCATGTTGCAAAAAGGCTCTTTTCCCCACTGTTTTAAACAGATTTGTGAATAATGATGAAACTTAGCTATATTTTAATGCTAATTGCTGCAAAATGGAAAGAGATAGAAATTAAAAAAAATCCCTTTTGGTAGGTTCCATGTTTTTATAGCCATAGAACACAATATTCTACGGGCCTTGCAAAATCAGTCAAAATCCAGTAAAACAGCCGGGAACGAAGGGGGTTGCTTCATTGAAAATGGCTGGGAGTGAATGAGTTAAAGATGCTAAATTGACTGTAGATGTGAATGTGAGTGTGAATGGACGTTAAATCATGGATGCCTTGTAGTCAGGGGTGAAAGTGGCAACAATTTCTTGCTGGAACTCCCTAACTAACTAAAGGGTGCTGCGCAGCCAGAATGTTAAATTTTTTAATTTTTTTAAATGATGTGCAAAATAGCAGATAACAAAAACACAGACATGCACACATCAGCGTGACTTGTCAGATACTCAGAGAACAAAGCCGGTAGACAGAACTCCGTGGGATAAATGAATAATAGATATAGTTGGAAACGGATTACGCTACACAAGCACACTGGAACAATTGAGAAGCACTTTATTCTATGTTCACACCAAAATAGGGGGAAGCGTTCCGCTGTCGTGCCAAAAGTATTTACCTCCGTACAAAAATTGCATCCCCTGCCATGAGATATTGTAACTTTTGGAGATTCTTCAAAAAGGTTCCTTGTAAACAGATATTTGAACTTCAAACATCTGCAACAAAACAGAAAAACAGTAACATTTAGTCGTCTGAGCTTTTTCTTTGAGATTTCCTACTGCGTGTGTGGTCATTGAATGCAGCGCGAGTGCTTGCTTTTCTTTTGCTTCTCCTCGATAAATATTGTGTATGTGTGTTTTTATGTATTCATTGAAAAACAAGTGTTGTACCCGCAGGATGGGAGGAGACCAGTGCAGCCCAAAGTTAGCTGGTATAGACTCTGCTTACCCTAATGAGGACAAACAGTATAGAAAATGTATGGATGGCTTATTTCTTGGACAAATGGCTTGAGCCAATGTGCTGACGTGAAAAACTGCATACCGTATCTACATTACTAGGTGCAGCAGGCATACTTTTTGAATGGTCAAAATAAGAGCCTTACATCCATTAACCTAACCCCTGAATGCTAACCTTAAATCTTTTGATATTGTATCATACTGGAAGATACTGTACAATATATATATATATATATATTTTTTTTTTTTGGGCAACAAGTATTATCACATTTGCACACTTGGCTATGCAGGAAGCCATGATACATTATTCAAGTCACACACAATTTAATTTGCATATCTCATTTATCTTTCCCATGCAAGATAAATATTCTGTTATAGATTGTCTAAGCAAATGGAAATGACTTACTTACTTCATCTTAATTAGTTCCCGGGCAGATTTTGCTCAATAAATTAAAACAACAACAGTTAAGCAGTTTTTTTCTCTATTCATTGCACCATGTACCAAACTAATTTTTGCAAAATTCAACCATAAATGAATAAGATAAGTGAATGAATAAAATATGAAATAATTCATTCCAATGTCTAATCCATCACATCATAACACCTTCATTCACCGTACAGGCAATATTTTAACATAGCCGTCTACTCTTTAGTCGTTGTTCCTTCTTGTCAAACATCACAAACTCATGGACTCAAATGCATCACACCTGTAACAAAATGTTCAAATCAAAGTTCTTAAAAAAATGTCAATGTCAGCTGCTCCTCTCATCACTTAACAGAACTAACGCTGCTGGCAAACATTTCCAACTTCCTTTGCATGCTAGGGGGAAAAAAATGTTATGACAGTTTGATAACCAGCAAATTTGACATGTTGAATCGGCGTCAGGCGTAGGGGGGGGGGGGGGCATTCGATCACTGTGATTGGCTGTTAGCTGGCGAATCAGCGCACGGGGCAAGAAGAGCAAGTGACAACGTGGATAAACAGTACTCAACTCAAATGTATGTTTTTTCAGGACAGCACACGTGAATATTAAAGTCCCCAATGAAGAAGAAATGATCATATTTCAGCATGATTTCGGCAAGAAGATTTGCAAAGTCGTGCATTTTGGAGGTCGGTAAATGACACAGCACAGCGCAGTGATAGTTTGGCCGACTTCAAAGAGGGTGGCTTCAAAGCTGTGATCGATGTGGTAAATAGACATCGTTTACATAAAAAAAAAAAAATTCTCCTAATAGTCGCCGTTCCTCCACCTCGGCCCGAGGTCCTCGGAGCATCCAAGTGAGCACAGCCAGGCGGTAGTAATTCCATCATAGTGGTGGACTCACCAATCCAGGTTTCCGTCAAGCAGAGGAAATCCAAGTTGGAAAGGAAAAACTCCCTCAAAATAAACGTTTTGTTTGTCAAAGACATTTAACGGCGCTATCCTAGTGGAAGCAGCGGGGGTGCATGGCACCTTCCGTCCGGCGGTCTCGAGGAAGCTCCTTCAAAAGCTGGAGGTCGGCACCGCGTCCAAAACACGGAGGGCAGCACGGCCGAAGCTTTTCGGGTGAACCGACGATCGGTAGCAGCCAGGAGTGGATAAGGTCCGGGATACGCCACAACGGAGTACATCCATGCGTTCGGGAACGAGAAGGGGACGAAGCTTGTTCCAGCGCCCGATTTCGCTTCACCAGCTGGCCGCCGCGTATGTTTACGTTTTTAAATCCCGCCACCGTAAAGAGGTTGCCTTTAGGAATAATGACTACCGCCGCCGATGGTACACAGGGGAATTACTTCAGTCAGTGTTGGTACGGTGTGTATTTACGTGCCGACGTCTGGGCCGACGCCCCAGGGGGTAGGCGTCGGTCATATTTGGCCGATGTCGGATTGGTGTATCTAGGCCTTAACATTCCTGTGTCACTAGTACATACGACAATATGCTATGATTCATTCTTACCTGAATCTGAAAACATTTTTTTTTAATGCCGTCTTTTTAATTAGCATCTCAAATCAAGTCACCACTGATTCGTAGACATCCCTAGTTATTACATATATTTATATAAAGACATTTAATATGCAATCAAAAGTCATGAAAAATAATGACAACCAAATATAAATGCTATTTTTCAATTGTTAGGAAGGACTTCTTTTGTATTTATTATTATTATTATTTTTATTTTTTTCAAAAAGAACTCAGTATTGTTCATTCGGTAATGTCATCATCATTGCTCTTTTTTTTTTTTTTAAATTTGTGTAAGTGTATGTGTATCTGTGTGCGTGCGTGCGAGTGTGTGTGTATTCGTTAGCTCACCAAAAACCTATTAGAAAAAATCCCATACCGTTCACCTAAACCGAACACCGCTGTCAGGAGACCCGAGGGGACCAAAGAAAACAAAGGAAAGTGAAATCCAGCACCGGCCAGACACTAACCAAAATTCCTCACCAACTCCAGAAACATCTAAATTCCAACAAATCCAAAAAATCAGGGAGACCTCAAGAGACCGAAGGAGAGACTGAGGAAAGGAAGGAAGGACAAACGAAGCAGAGTGAGATCCACAGACACCAGCCTCCACTGACTCAATGACCTGAGGAGGAAGCAGATTGTGTCTGAGTTTCGATAGATGCTGGTGTGGTGGATCTGGCATGCATGAAAATCTCCACCAAAGAGGGGAGCCGTCGACCCCTGCCAGGACAGAGCAAGCGCAACACCTCAGGGCCCCCCAGGCCGCGGCAGTGCCAAAGGACGACCCCCGGGCCCCACCAGGGTCACCGGCCGGAGAGCAAACCCAGGAGCAGGAGCGCCCCCCACCCCAACACGGCCCGCGCCCCCAACCCAACGCAGCAGAATGGGGCACTGCAGGCCCGCCAGGCACCCCACCGGTCCACAGCCCCCGCTCCCCCCACGCCCCCCCCCCGCCCCCCATCCACCCCAACCCAGCCCCAGCTGCCCCCAGCAACCCCCCCCAATAAAGCCGACCCCACCCCGACCAACCGACAGCCCCCCAGCCCCTGACCCCCAGCCCCCGGGGACCCCCCGCACCCAGGCACCGGCGCCGAAGAGGGGCCGGACAGCGGAGCGGAGAGGGCAGCCGCGCCCACCCCACCCCCCGCCGCGTGGAGGGACGGAACACCGGGGGCAGCAGGGGAGATAGGGGCACCGGAGGACGGCCGGCACCCTCGAACCCCAGGCCCAGCGGGGAAAGGCCCCGGTCGTCACCCCAGCGTTCTTAGTGAAAGTTAACCCCTGTTACCCTAGGAAGGACTTCTGTGGGGGGGATGCTTGTTGTAAGGCCTAACTATAAAAAGTGATGAAAGTTTGTCATTTTGGTACAGAATTACAGCTAAAAGGAGTTGAAGAAATCCATTTAGCAAAAACATGAAATAGACACACTTGATTTACTTTAGTGGGCCTAATCATTTAATGATTGATTTCAGAAGTGACAAAAGCCTTGGCGGAGGTATGCACTCTCACAGTCCTCGTGTTCCATATTTTTAAATATGTTTCACATTTGCAGTATGCTTTTCATTAGTGTTTCCCTCTGCGTTTGCAGCCAAAAATGTAAGCACTTATGAAAAGTGTCAAGATCGTCAGTCGAGTGTGGCACTAATTTACATGTTATCGGCGATGACCTGCGGGGTCAGGTATGGAAATCTCAGTATGTAAATACGTTTCACAGTCGGTAACTCATCCCCTGCGACATCATTGCCCCGGTCTTTGACAAGCAAATTCTCAGCCAAGCGTGTAATTACCAACAGGGGTGGCCACGGCGGCAGTTCAGGCGGCGGCGTGTGCCAGCCGAGTGGTAACGAATCAACTGTCAGTGTTGTCGGTGGCCGAGCGCAGGCACTAATACTTTCGATCCGCCACTTTGTAATGAAGACAAATAAGAGAAGCGTTGCTAAGTGATTAATCAAACTGTTCAAAGCATCATTGTTTAACTTGAAGACCCCGCAAAAAATGTTCTTTTAGTGAGTACTACTTTGGATGAATATCTTCCGTTTTTCAGTTTGTGAATGCGCAATACAATGCATTGGCATTACATTTGATCTTTACATTGAAATCAGCACACATTTCATAGATTACTGGATAATTATTCCGCCACCCAGTATTAGCTAAGGTTGCTGAAATTGTGTTTACAGGGGAAGTATTAGGCAATTTGAGTTTTTAATTGCTTGTTGGGTCTCTGGGTACCTGCCTGCCACTCAAATGAAACAACCAAATACAGTGTTCCCCTGCAGCCAAAAGTGAAAATCCACAAGTAATCAACACTCCCACTGAAAATGTTTATAATTGCCTTTAGTTGCTGTGAGATGGCACTACACTTCAACTGACTTCAACATATTTGTTAGGCACCAAGATGCCACAAGGCAATACTTTTAAAGTGTACCAAAAACACACAAAAACAGTAGGCTATATATAGGCCACATATGCCAATTATGCTCTCAGGATGACTTTTAATTACGATTGAAACCGGCCCGCACACTTCAACCGCTCGTTGGTGGTTTGCACGGGCCAAAACTACATTACCCACAATGCAACGGCTGCCGCGGCTCGAATGTACGGAAGTAAGAAGTCTGTGGCGTCCACCCCATTCCCGAGCAATATGAGTGGATGACGTTTGTTTTCTGCTCCCTCGTCAACAGTGTGTCTTCTGTGTGGAGAAAGTTTGGCTGTAATGAAAGATTATAATTTAAGAAGGCGCACCATCAAACACAATACAAGAATATGAACGCGGGAGAAAGGCTTCAAATTAGTTTAATTGTCGAATGACATACAATGTTTTTGGGTTATTTGCAATCATAATGATATGTTTAATAAATGTTGACCGAGTGTGACACCCCTGTTAGAGGCGATATTAAAAAAAATAAAAAAATTAATGTGAATAGTGGTGTATTTTGCAGCCGTATTGAAACATTTGGTAGTTTTGATCAAAAGTCTTTTTCTTGTCGCTATTTTGTATTGGGAGCAATGGCACCGAAGAACTCTCTCTGGACGTTTATGAGTCGACTTGGACTTTGAGGTGGGTTATGTTGGGTAGCTTAGAGTGAAACGGGGTTTGGTTTTTCAGTTTGGGGAGTGGGGAATTATGTTCTGAATTCTTGTGAAACCAACAAAAAGAAATGCGAAAGAAAAAAAAGTTTTTTTTCCCACCTTTTTTTCTCCGCTCTACTGAAGTAATGCATCTTCATTTTCCTCACAGCGATTCAACCAATTTGTTTTGCTGCTCTCCAGCATTAAGCTTGAACATGCATATTAAGAAAATGGAATAGAAGTAATATTCTGCATGAGAAGACAGGGGGCAGCACTTCAGAAGAACATGATATGTTAAGCATCATGTGTTTTCAAGCAAGTGGATTAAGAATCATAAACTGATGCAAGCTGCCTGAAAGTGTGTCTACCACTATACTGCTTATGACACATCAGAACCTCACATCCTTGCACAGCAGGGAGTCGCTGCATTTCTCAGTAAACATTTTTTTTTTCCAGTTTCAAGACCATAAAAAGAATGAAAGCTGAAAAATGTGCTTGAAATTTTACATTGATCATGCATTCTGTCCAAATAAATGCTTTTTTGGGGGGATTTTTTTTTTGGGCAGTGAATGAGTGTCTGCTCCAGGGTTACTATAGTTTTGGCATTGGTTAGTTTTTATATCGTTTTGAGTTTCCTCTTTTAAATTTAGTAATTAGTTTTCAGGGTGGTTCCGTTAGTTTTTATTAGATTTAGCTTTTTTATTTATTTAAATGCTTAATTTTAGTTGAGTTTTAGTTGGTTTCAGTATTAGTTTTCGGGGTTTTTTGGTTTAAAAAAAAAAGTATTACTCATATTTAATAAACACCAGGGTAAAATGAAAACATCACTTCAGTCTGACACCCTTTCAAATGTCTTTATTCCAGTTCATGTAATAAATATACTTAATACTTATACTTTTTTTGCATTTTATTTTATTGTTTTTACTTTTTTTGCATTTAAAATCACCCCCAAAGGCTATGTATTAAATTAATTATCAAAGACTAAAACAAAGGACATCGCTATAACTATAGTTAGTTTTAGTGAGTTCTGTAAACAAAAAAATGTAGTTTCAGTTAGTTAGTTTTTTTTTTCGTTAACGAAATTGTTTTTTTAATTTGAGTTTTTTTTGTTAGTTTTCGTTAACTACAATAACCTTGGTCTGCTCCACTTTTCAGTGTCAAGGCCTCTTTATACTCGTGCGGGCGGCGACCGCAGGGACGTCACTGCGGAAGGGTTTTGATAATGTCCTGCAGTTTCACTCCAAGTCGAGGGGTGTCGCTATGACGGGTATTGACAAAATGTTCTTTACTCCGCAATTGATGTCCAATTCTGCTTGCCGTAGCCTCTTTTATGTTGCGTAACAAGGAACAAAGACAAAAATAGAGACTATGGAACATTACGTGCGTGAACATATTGATGACTAGATGATATGTTTAACTGTACAGTATTGCGAAATTGATCACGTAGGTGGTACATGGACGTATATAATAAACTCAGATGTCAGAGGGCAGCCATCTTGTCTCGCCTCTGTTAATAAAATCTTGTTATTTTCCAATGAAGACACTGTTATCAATGTGCGTTTTAAGATAGGATCCCTGTATGGAATAAATGCACGAAAGCCTCACAAAGAACGAACTTCACTGTTAGCATCAATCATTCAAAGTGAGTATCATGAAAAATCTCTCGAGAAGGCAAGCTGAGTACGTGATCACGGCATGTGATTAAACGGACCAATCACGAGAGAAGATCCGCGCGACGTTCGACGCCCTGCAACAATTTGTGACGTGTGCGCAGGTGCTACACAATGCGTCACTCACGTGATGCAATGCGGTAGTTGGCGCCCAAACGAACGCAGGAGCATAAAGAGGCCTTTCGTCTTCTACTGAAGCCATTTAGAAGGAACTTCAACCTTCCGGTCCAGTTACCTTGATTGCCTGTGACGGAGATTTCTGTTGAATGACAAAATAGACAGACCTGATATTAATCTTCCTTGAATGAAGCCGCAGAACACATTACGACTTTCCCAGAAAAAAAAAAGCTCTCTTGCACATTATTTCTCTGCTCAGCTGATTCGGGTCGTTGCTTCTCCATCTTTTCCAGGTTAGCTCCACCACCCGTGAGAGGATTTTAGTAGGTCTATATGAAATCTCCTCCTGTGAATACCTGAGTAGATTCTGATTTGTATTCTCGTGGTAAAAGTCCCCGGAGAGCGCTGTTGCCCAGCATGAGTCCACTTTCCCTCTGAACAGAACTTTCATATTTCCACCTCAGGCCCTCGGCTGCAAGTTGCTTCGATAGGGCTTGAGAGTGCAGAAAGGTCTTGATGTGCCATTCATTAGAAAGTTACCGTCTGACTCCCCGGTGAGGACTTTTTCATTCTGGGTACACGCAAGGCTCCAAAAAAGACTTCAAATGTCTTCAGTAATACATTTAACAATGCAATAATATTGTAGAATTTGACAAGGACATCGTGCCTACCAACACAAATATAGTAAATACTGTATAACAAGGGTATGCAATAGGTGGCCCTCGGGCAGCATCCGGCCCGCCAGCCTCCTATTTGTGCCCCACAAACTATTACGGCCCTTTCCAAGACCGGGCGTTCTTATATTATATGAACTCAAGAACACTTCACAGGCAGGCGGTTTGTAATTATTAGCCCCCCCCCAGAACTACGTACAAGACCGGGATTTGTCTCCATGCAAATGATACACAGCCTCTACAGATGGCGCCAAAGTGATTAATTGCTAGGGAAAATATGCTCATCTCTATAATTTATTATATTTGTAATCATTTGCATATTTGTTATTCAAGTAGACATCGCAATGATTGGCTGCAAGCAAAGTCTTGTGACTCATTCTGTAGCCGGGTAGCGTGTGTACCGGATTATAAATTTTGTTAGGCTGTCAATGACAAAGTCAGTGGGGACACACACACACACACACCCCCACACACACACACACACACACACACACACACACACACACACACACACACACACACACACACACACACACACACACACACACACACACACACACACACACACACACACACACACACACTTCCTCACGGCGCTATCTTTGTGGGGCCATCTCATTGACATAATGCCTTTCCTAGACCCTTCCCTAACCCAAACCATCAAAAAAGATTGCCTACCCCCATTCCTTACCCTAACCTTAACCATAACCTAATTCAAATCTTAACTCTAAAACCAAGTCTTGACCCTCAAAAAGAGATCTAAGCTTGTGAGGCCCAGCAAAATGGCCCCACAAGGATGGGTGGGCCCCACAACTCTGAAATCCCGATATATTGGCCCCACTATACACACACACACACACACACACACACACACACACACACACACACACACACACACACACACACACACACCCACACACACACACACACACACACACACACACACACACACACACACACACACACACACACACACAAGTGCCTTGTTTGCAATAGCCCTTAGCTGTTGCGCTCGAAGAGTGTTTTACGTGATGTCATTACCCCCTATTTCCCTCACACACACACACATGTACACGCACACATACACACCGGCAGACACTTGAAGTGTGAAACAGCGGTATATTTTATTCTTTCATGTGGTTGTTAGTGTTCATATTTTAAAAGAAAAAAATTCTCAAAGGGGAAGTCTACTTTTCTTTATAATAATATGTTGTATTCAATCCCACGAGTCTAAAGTTATTATGATTAATATTGCATTGCTGGAATATGACTGAAGTGGCAAAATCCACCCATTTTTTATCCATCTCAGGGGGCGGCCATTTTGCCACATGCTGTCGATTGAAAATGACTTCATAGTTGTTAAGGGCTCAGTAAATTACATATCATGGCTCATCTGATTTCTGAAGCTGAGCCGTGATTGGACATTACCTGAGCCCTGAGCAACTGTTGTGTCATTTTCAGCCTACAGCAGATGACAAAATGGCCGCCTTGAGATGGATAAAAATGGGTGAATTATGCTGTTTAATTCACATTCCACAAGCACAACATTAATCAAAATGCCATGTTTAGACGAGTGCTGGCTGAATCGTGTTCATGTTGCTGTTCTTCAGTGTTAGTTGCAGCCTCTGGCAAGTAACTTGAACCTGAATAGCTGGACACCTGCTATCGCCAGTGCAACCACCCTCTGAGGTGAAGAGCTTTTATACCCAGTCCCAGCAGCATCTTGCCTTCTTGGCTCATTAAAGACTTTATTTCTCTTCTTGAGACCCTGGAGAGAATGGTCTAGCCTGCCTGCTGCCTAATCACTGCTAATCCTTTCAAGATAGAAAGCCATGGTTGCTCAGGTTACTCTTCCGCAAGGATTACCTTTGGTTATTTATCCATCCAGAGAGGTTAATTATGGTGGCCTGCTTGGAACCTTCTGTGTGTCACAGACTTGGCCTTACCCCCGCAATTGTATCAAGCCAAGGTTCCACTGTATGTTGTACGTGTAGTAAAATTTCCTTTGACAATATTTCCATAATAGTCTTATTAAAAGTTGATGTTTCCAATTAAGCCTTCTCAATGTGCAAAAAACAAGTAGACATTGATGGATAGTACCAATGTGACGTTGTCATCATTAGCCTCTTTTACACAGAGATCCCATTCAATTGCATCTGAGTCCGAACAGACGATTTGGCATTAAACTGCCATTTGCTGCTTTTTAAACAGAACCCAGCGAAGCGTGATATTGCACACTGTGGCGCGGTATCCTGCAATCAGATACGTGCGCGTGTAAAATACAGGGACAATTGCTTTCAACTCAATGAAAATAAGTTATGATCGAATGTCAAACCCTGTCCCGCCGTCCTGGAATTTCCTTTTACACCGGCACTTTTCCAACTTTCTTACTGCTGTAATAGATCCTTCACAGGTGAAATACTACCAAGATGACTTGAAAGGGCAAGCCAATCACAAGGCAGGACAATCAAGTCCAGCAGTCCTGTGATGACTAACCTCCAGTTTAAGGGTGTATCCCACCCCTCAGCTGGGATAAGTCACCTGTGACTCTGAATATGAATAGTGGTTGAAAATGTAGATTTTGCCCTGCATGCAACACTTACACTTACTAGCTTAGTTTTTAGCTTAGCCTATAAAATATATTCTCTACCTTTGTCTTTATTGCTCAAAACTTTGATTTGTTCATTTTCTGCCACTTTTCCTGTTCATTCCCAGCCATTTTTACTGAAGCAACCCCCTTTGCTCCCGCCTATTTTACTGGATTTTGACTGATTTTGCAAGGCCCACAAAATATTGTGTTCTATTGCTATGAAAACATGGAACCTACCAAAAGAAAGATTAAAATCTCTTCTTTCATCAGGGAAAACGTATATTTGTATCTGTTTCCGTTTTGCCATAATTAGCATTAGGATATAGCTAAGTTTCATCATTATTTACATTCCTGTTGAAAACACTGGCAAAAGGAGCTTGTTGTAAGAGGGCCCTGGCTGATCTCTTATACTTTGCTGCCACCTGCTGGCCGTTTTTGTAATGACAACCCTTGCTTTAAGCCACCTCTTCATGTCAGAAGCTGCATCAAAGCCTTGTGTATGCTCTTGCATTAAAAAAAACATTAAATTATTTACACTTTTTTAGGTTTGAATGAGTGAGCAGGCGCTTATTCTGCAGCTAACTTTGAATGAGAGGCAAGATACACCCTGGACTAGTCGCCAGTCAATAACATATGGATAAACAGCCATTCAACGTTATGGGTAGTTATAATAGAGCCTTCAAGCCTCTCCTGCACTGAATTTAAAGTGTAACACAACCGCCTACCACCCCTCAAAGGGGGCGTTGCCTGGAGGACCGTTAGGCTTGCGTATACCACGGTAGCAGAGCAAGATTCACGAAGTGACATGCTCATCCAATGAGAGGACAAACAGCCAAATTGAAGATGGCGCCACACAAAACGATATTCGCCCCAAATACAAGCTTTCAACAAACATGCACTAAAATGTCAAAACAATGACCAGGACATGTAGACAGCATTAGTAGTAGTGGTGTGCGATACGAAGTAAATACAGCACCAGTATCGATCCGATATTGATACTATATTAGTATCGTTAATATTGACATTTAGATTGATCCGCCCACCACTAATTAGTAGAATGCAGTTTACAGTTATAGAGTTTATCAGCAAAAAAAAAGTTGGTTTGGGGTTGAGTTGCACTTTAAAGGGATTGAAAGTAGCCGCTCCCACTGGCCGAGAAGTAAGTTGTCTGTGTTCACGCCCACAATGGCGCAAACGCACCTCTCTAACTGTGCCTCGCTGCAAAAATGCCAAAAGAAAGAAAACTCCAGCCATGTGCACAGTTAGATTTCACTTTGCATTCGACATGCACTGCGTACGATAATAAGGCCCTTCGTGTGCAAGTTTCTCGACACTTGGCTTATTAAATCAAAGTAATGTTGACCCGCTCTTGTTTTCACCATGTTGTGGGTCTTTGCCTGGAGGAAGTCAATTTTTGATGGACATTTCTGGCAATGGCAATAATTGTTAAAACGATGGCGCGATAAAACATGTTTTCATTGGTCGTTAAGCTACGCTGTGTTGACAGAACACTGAGCCGATCGTGGACAATCCCATCATATTAAAAAGTCAAAATAGTAATAAAAAGGACTTACAAGGTCTGTCATCAGACAGAGAGACAACGAAGCTTGGAGAGTTCTCTATCTCACATCATCCAGGGAAAAAGCTTTGATTGTGTTTGCGCTCTATCTAAGCTGGTTTACTCTGGTGGGACTGTGCTTATATTTCTAATCGCTGCAGCCGCGCTTATGAGACATTTTCAACATCATTACGAGTCACTGTCTGCTGCTTGCCTTCGCTATTGCTTATGTGAGGGGAATAAGGAAAGAAGGCGTACAAACATGCTTTAACGCTTCAACTGGACTTCACAATAGCAAAAGTACCAGGCAAACAATGTAGCTCGGTCTCTTCATCGCGGAAGACAAAGGTTAAAGCAGTGCAGCTCTTATCTTGTCAACGCCCATTAAGACATGGTACGGGTATTCCAGAGGTTTCCTATGTGGAAGGATGGTAATATCAGATGTAATATCATGGTTGACTACTCCCGCAGCTTGTGAAACCCTCGCTATGGCACCAATATTCTGCATGATGTCCAAATTGCTTGGAGAATAACATGTTATTCACATTTATTCAAGTGCCTCATTACTCACAAAATTCAACTGTCGTGTCTTTTCCAAATTATTTTTTGCCATGACATGATTTTTTTATTGCGTGCACCGTAAAACATTCCTGCTATCGCCAGTTTTCTTTTGAAATAAAGTAATTGTTGCTTGTTAAATGTTGTTTAGTGATAAACCATTCTTTTTTTGTAAATAAGACCATTTTACATGAATAGTTTTGCAGTTAATTTATTATCTCCATCCATTCACTATGCAGGCTTGGGGAGTAACGGAATACATGTACCGCTGTTACGTAATCAGATATAAAAAAAAATTAAACTGTATTCCGTTACAGTTACAGGAAAAACATGTAATCAGATTACAGGTACGTTTATTAAAAATGGGGATTACTTCGAGAGATTACAATTTCTACGATGAGAGAGAGAGTTCGAGAAAGCGAGAGAGAGAGCGAGGGAGGGAGAGAGAGAGAGAGGGGGGGAGGGAGGGAGGGAGGGGGAAAGGGGGAGGTAGGGAGAGAGGGAGAGAGGGAGGGAGAGAGCACGTGCACATGCGTGCGAGAGAGACCGTTGCTATTTGAGTTGTACATGTCGGCTGGCTCGTCTTGTCTTCCACACGCGGGCAGTCTAAAAAAAGCTTCACGAATGGGAGGAGGAAATGGCGACCGATATTCACTGTTTGGAACTTACTCGGCTTGCTGAAGGAGCGAAAGTTTAAGTTGGGAGTCCAGCGGCATGCTACGTGCTGCAGCTTTTTGCTAGCCCGCTATCTGTCTGTCTGTCTAAACTGTGAGGTGTGGTATACCTATCACCCGCAAATGGCACATTGTATAGAATATATATTGTGGTAATATTTATTTTTATTTTTATTTTGTCTTCATGATCATCCTCGGTATTGGAGTAAGTAATCCAAAGTAATCAAGTTACATTACTTTAATATTATGGTACTTGGATTACATTACTAACTACATTTTTTAGTAGGTAACTTGTAACTGTAACGGAATACATTTTAAAAGTGTATATATATATATATATATATATATATATATATATATATATATATATATATATATATATATATATATATATATATATATGTGGACAAGTCCATTTCGAGACTATCTTGCCAATTCTGCCCCCCTATAAAATGGAGGGAGGAATGCTAATTTGAAACTTGTAGGATTCAAAATTGGATTGGTCACAAAGTGGGAAAGCTGGGATAGAGCAGTTTACCTTCAGGCATCTGAGACACACAAACTATGACCCTCATTATTTTTGGCCGCCTGGAGAACTCCTTCCACTTCTTCTCATCTCATGCGAGTCCATCTCTTACATCCCGCTGTGGCAAAGACTTCAATCTGTAACTGTGTTTCCAAACGAGGAGAACTCGAGCTGAAACAGGGGGTGATGATTTTTATGCCTTTCATATTTGAGTAATTAAGCACTAGGATGGATTCCAGACCAAGGTGACCAGATGACGTCTAGATTCCCTTGGCCACAGATCTAAAAATAGCGTCCATTCAGTATTTGAAGATCATCTAAGACGTCATAGTCTCAGAATGCTTTA
This sequence comes from Leptonotus elevatus, assembly GCF_054856555.1. Classification (NCBI taxonomy): domain Eukaryota; kingdom Metazoa; phylum Chordata; class Actinopteri; order Syngnathiformes; family Syngnathidae; genus Leptonotus; species Leptonotus elevatus. Next base: position 22,869,921 of record NC_141240.1, read on the forward strand.
AAAAATACTTTAAAAAAAAGTTTTTAAATTCAGTTAAATAAAGTTAATTGAAAAGTAAACATATCAGATAAATATATGATGTACCCAACTTCCTGCTAATACTATAACTGTACTGTAATTGGACAGCATTTCAGGTGCAGCATTTTTCCAATCTCGTGAGGTGTATTTGGTGTGGGGGTGTGCTTGGCTGTTCGGCGGCTGATTAATAAAAGGCTACAACAACAAACACAAATCCATTAACAACAACGCTGGTGAGGTCACTATGGTAATGCTTATGAATGATACGAGCAACACAAAAACTGGGGTATTTTGTAGGTATAACAATAAATGTGAAGCCACAACTATGTTAGCAACACTCTCCTTAAATGCGCCAACTTGCCGCATTTAAGGAGATAGATATAGATAGATACATTTAAGGAGGGCATGATATGTTGGTGCCGCCATCAAAACAAGGCACCACAGAGCAAAAATAGTCCATGAGTAACTCACTCACCATAACGCTGAATTAAGAGCCGCTCTCCGCAGAGCCCATCATGCGTGGGAAACACCTGTAGCTGTAAGTCCATGCACCTTTTTTTTTTGGGCCATTGGCTCCTGTGTTGTCTCATCACTCGGCCTTTTCTCCGTTGCAAAGAAACTTTCTAAATATTTCTGTTTTTTACCCATTTTACATTACTCATCGTAATTGTAATCCCTCAAAGTAATCCCCATTTTTTAAATAAATGTACCTGTAACCTGATTAAATGTTTTATCCTGTAACTGTAATGGAATACAGTTACATATTTTTTTGCAATCTGATTACGTAACGGCGGTACATGTATTCTGTTACTCTCCATATACATTTTATTTGACTACTTTCCCCCTTTGGGGGGATAAATGAAAAGGTATCTTGTTGTTGTTATTTACACACAACTAACAACAATCACTATCCACAAGTAGAACTCACTTCCCAACAGTGCCTCGCACTCTCTTGTGAGGATTGCTTTGCCTGGGATAGCTGCAAGTATGTATGTAAGCTGCTTGATAAATGATTCAGTCGGCACTGCGTAGACAACATGATATACAAGCTAACTCGGAATCCAGCAGGATGAACGGGGCTCCAGAGACTAACACTACAAGCTTGGAGAAGATCTCACAGGCCTCGCAACAAGACGGATGTAAACAAACTAAAGGTATTTGGGCAACGCATCAAAAAACATGCTGACACTTACATTTTATGCTAAATAGCTGCTAGCTATTGTACTAGCTGACTTAAATGGAGTCGACCGAACCAGTTACAGCATTTTCATGACATAAATGCATAAATAGCCAACATATATACGTATCTGGAAAACATTAAAAAACGTCAACTGCAAGCCAACAAGTTAAAGTTACACTAAAGGAAAAATACTACAACTAGTGCTGAGAGTAGATCAGCCTCATGTAGACTCTCAACATTTGGAACTAAAAGAGAACATCAGTGCTAACAAAAGTAAAAGGTGATGAGAGATACAATTAAGATGATTACATTTGTATGTTTTACTGTCAGAGATTAAAACAACTTACACTACTCATAAAAAGTTAGGGATATTTGGCATTCAGGTGAAATTTATGGAAAATGTAAAAAGTTCACGCTACTGTGATATCATATCATGAAAGTAGAAGGATGCACTAGTGTTTTCCTTATCTCAACCAATTCACTGAAAGAAAAGTTAACAACAATGGTGAGTCACCACAACCAAAAATGTCAACATCTCAATAACTCGTCACGTGTCCTTCAACATCAATTACAGCTTGAACACGACGTCTCATGCTGTTCACAAGTCGACTCATTGTCTGATGAGGCATGGCTTCCCACTCTTCTTGAAGGGCAGCCCTCAGGTCATTGAGGTTCTGGGGTGCAGTTTCTAGTTTTTACACCAGGGGTTAAAGTTCTCCGTCGTGGGGACGGATTTCCGTCATTTTGAAAATACAACAGGGGTGCACCCCATAAACAAGTCCCCATGGGGACGGGCACGTTTGTTGTTTAAGATCCCATCACAAAACTGACATTGCTTTCAAGCATTGAATTTATTCAAACCACCATAAAAGTTTTTGAAAAAATATTTTATTTTAATATTTGGGTGAGGTCTTAAATTTCATGCTGTGTGTACCTTCTCCATGGAGAAGCGGCAAGCCATATTAGGAGAAGTTGGCGGAACTGTTTGTCGCTAGAGTGCAGGGTGGACGGGACGAGTCGAGCCCTCCACACACTACGCAGCCAATTTGAATGTAGGATGGGAAAGAGGAAGTTTTAATTGCTACTCAGTGTTTGGAACTTACTCACTGAAGAAAAGGAAAAAGTTTAAACTGTCGGCCTGCTGCGGCGTCCTGCTAGGGAGGAGCTAGTTGTTGCTAACCCGCTACATGCTAACGTGAGTCAGAGTTCCACCTTCAAAGCAAGGTTCTCTGGGAACGGGAATTAATAAGCTGCGGCTTTATCCCGTCGACCCTTTTTATTTTTGGGTATTGTCCGAAAGGAAAAAGGAACAATAAAAGCAAAACAAGGTTATTTGGGTGTGAATCTGTAAATGTTAATAGCTACATTTTTTTAACAAGTAATGAGAAACTGTATCAGAAGAATACAATTTAAAAGTAAGCCTCTCAACCCTGCTTATATAGCATAACATGACCATGTATAGATAGATATTTTATTATACATTGATACTGTCTTTTAAGTTTGCTTGATTTTTATCTCTCAAAATGCATCAAATTTATGTTTTTAAGTATGTATTAAGTATTTTAAATTTTTTGCATTCCCAATTACCCTCCTAGAGCGGTCGTATACTTGTCCCATTTTTCACCCATGGTTAATGCCTAAATATTATTATTTAAAAAGAATCAGTGTGCGCCGTACTGCCATGCAAAATTTTGTGATGTAAACGGTTTTGAATTGTCTGATGTGACACGAAGGGAGGTGAGAGGCATCCAAAACATGTCTGGCGTTGAGTGACATTTCATCATCCGGTTTCAAATGTAACGGTCATCATCATGAGATGTGGCCAAAGGACATCCACTTCTACATCTTTCTGTGACTCTTCCAGTCTCGTTAGAGAACAGCAACTTGTGTAAAAAGTACTGAAACGTTTAACAGTTGGACATTTGCATTCAAAAGCTTAGAGAAGGTCACATTAAGTTCACTTGTAAAGGTTTGAATGCATTTTGGGCTCGTCCTGAAATTTCACCCAAAAGCCAAATATCCCTAACTTTTTGTGAGTAGTGTAGATGTAATAGGCTCTATATTGTCAAGAAGGGGGAGCTTGAGGATCCAAATGCGGGAAGACAGGGCAAGGAGGCAGAGGTTCGATCAAAAAAGGGATTTTAATTTCTACAAAACAAAAGGCGAGATCTAAATTGCACGGAAAAACATAACATGGAGAAAACAACAAGGCAAAACGGGCAGCATGACATGGGGGGGAAACTCCAAGGCAAAAACGGGCAGCATCACAGGGGGAAATACAACAATGACCCGACACAGACAGAGGGGAGACAGCAGACTAAATACACAGACTAACGACACAACAAGACACACCTGGGGCAAGACACAAGTGACTGAGGGCACTGATTGGATCACACAAGGAAGGGCAGGATCACACTTAAACAAGACCAAGGGAGACACACAAGGAAAACAGAACCCAAAACATGACATATATTACATTATTATAGACAGCGCAGCTGTGCTCGGGCACAGAAGATGGCATATCCTAAATGTTGCGCTGACGCAAGCCTTAATGTGCTTGTTTGGGAATTTGGTTTATCTCTGTGCGCTATGCTGGGCGTTCCGGCCTACTGAGGGCAATTCCTTTTGACCTGCACCCGGCGTACATGACAATTTGGTGGCTTGAAGTAGACTATACTTTTCGCCATCTGAATCCACGTCTAATTATTGCCGCAGGCGGTGTAACACGATTTTGGTGAATTTGATCAAGGTGCGGGTAGGAAGATGTGTGGTGTGTGTTCTGCCTACCGGCTGGTGTCCTGGTGAAACTGCAAAAACCTGGAGCTTAGCACCCAGAAAGATAGGTGATGATCATGGACTTCAGGAAAGTTACAGTCCCACAGTAAATTTCCCTTCCATCACCCCGGAACTCACACACGAACACATACGATTGGGGCGGAACACGCGCTTGAAATCTGTGATCATCTCCGTAGCTAGCTTATGCTATCTGCCGGTGGAGGTCTGCTTGCTATTTCTCATGAATGTGCTTTGTGCCCCTCAACAACAAAACACAAACAAATCTGTTTATTTTTCTGCCATGACTATTACTGTGCCTCTGTTGTGCCACATTTAGCGAATGAGAGGAGCCATTTTGATTGGTGGTGACTTAAGTCGGCTATCTTTACGTCCACAAAGAAGTTGCGTCTTGAGACTCATATCTTCTTTTTTTTTCCTTGCGCTCTTGTGGTTCGATTAGGGGATGACATTGATATTTGTCAACTGCGGGCATGTGAAGCCCTTTGGGACTCTTGTGTGATTAAGGGCTATATAAATAAACTTGGCTTGACTTGACAAAGCACAAAATTCCGCACTGCACTCATTTGCAAAGGTATGCAAAAATACTAAAACATAGTCTAGTCCGCCCCTGCCCAATTCTAGACTGCGCCTCACGCCAGGCATGTATTGAGTACTAAATTAGAGCCCCAAATTTTCAATGCAGAATCAACAAAGATACATCATGAGGAATGTTCATTCATACGTTGCAGACTCATCCGCAATAACTGAGGTCATAGTGTGACATGGATGGTCTTTTATTGATGTGACACAAATTTATACAATAACACCTCTTTGAAGAAAGTGACTTTCAGGTAGCAGTATTCACATTTGTAAGTTGAACCTGAAGAGACCTTGTCAAACCCAAATGTGGCCTTTAATTCTTCCTTAATGTATCGTGTCTGACTTTGAAATGTTAATAATACCACCTGCTACTCACCAGAGGATCTTGAGAGTCATAGCTTGTACTCGTCAGCACTTGAGCTGCTGTTCTGCCTGTCAATGCCGATCCAGCTGCTGTCAGCGAACTGATTGCATGAAAGGTTATTGTTGGGCATGTTTGCACTGACGACGTCATTATGTGATGAGATTTGATTTTAGGATGGACTGCGTACATCACTCAGTTTAGATTGAATAGCTCTGTTTTATCTTTAAAATGGTCTTCATTTGAGATGACTGCAATACGCATGTACCTACCAAAACAACTATGCATGATCTGTGACAACACAAAAGTTAATGATATTGAACACTTAACATTGTTAAGTTTGGTATGGACTGATTACTTCTACATTATTCCATGTTTTCATCACTTCAACCATGCAGTCATTTTATAAATCACAATTTTTGCTCCTTGACATTTGGGTAATTGTACCAAACTCTCGGCAAGCTCCTTGGAGTCTCAACCTCCCCCCCCCCCCCCCCACCAAACTGTCATCAAGGACATCTTCTGAACATATGACAGAAGATAGAATCATCTTTATTTGTCTGTACACACACATACATGGAATTGAACCTCTGCATCACAAAAGCAGACACAGCAAACACACAGTGTTAGTGGTAAGCACTGGAGCAAGGAGCCCCTCAAAAGAGTGATGCCCGAAATTGGTATCACAACTACAAAACTGAATTCAAAATGTTATGCTCATTGTAAACCGGATGAAAGATGCTCTTTATTTGTCCTACATATCTGAGTGCATGCTTGAGAAAGCTGCAAAAAAAAACCAAAAAAAACACTTGAGTCTGCAATCATTGTCAAAGGGTATATGCACGGAATATGATGAATAGCTCATCAATGTGACTATATTTGAAAGAGTGAAGATCTGCTATTCTTTTTTCAAGAATGCACCATGAGATTGTGGATTGTCAAACTGCTCACAGTGCATTGTGTCATGTCACATGGGACATTGATTAACAATTTCAAAACATGCATTCTTTTATTTATGTATTTATTTATTCATTAGTCCTTGTAAAATACCTGCAACACATGGACTTATTACTGTACATATTTGAAAGGCCCGTTACAACTGGTACCACTATATAGTCATTAACAAATTTGCTCCCAAAAACATATAAATATGTTCTATTTTAAATGTTTTAAGTGCCCCAAAGACGTATTTATACATTTATAATTTTTAACTTTTTTAAATTTTTTATGCTAGAGCATACAGAAGGATTTGATGAAAGCCTCTGAACTGCAGAGAACGGCTGAAGCAATGGTAGTAATTACAAAAACGGCCAGCAGGTGGCAGCAGAGTATAAGATATCAACCAGGGCCATGTTGCAACAAAGCTCATTTATCCACAGTTCTAAACAGATTTGTGAATAGCGATGACATTTTGTTATATTCTAATGCTAATTGCTACAAACGGAAACAGAAAGAAATAAACTAAAGGGGTTTTAAATAGCTACCGAGCAGGGAGCGCGAGCAATGCGCTCATCACAATCAGAATCGGTTTTATTGCCATGTAAGTGAATACATTTCGGTGACTGGTGCAGACATAAGACATAAACGAGTAGCATTGAAATGACATATACATTAGTAAGTAAAAGATGAAAAAATATAAAATAAGATAAAACAAATATTTCTAAGTAATACTGTCACTGTCATTGAGATGAATTTATGATCTATGTAATTAAATATATAATTAAACAGACAATAAATGTTTATGTTGATAATGTAGATGAGAAAAAAACTGCAAAAAGTCAATATATCTAGCGCATAGTACAGTGACTAAAGTGACAGTTGGAAAAAGGAGTGACAGTGCAGCAGAGTGATTAAATTGCATTTAAAAGTCCAACAGCAAAGGGGAAGAAGCTGTTCTTATGGCGTGAGGTTTTGGTTTGAATGGACCGTAGCCTTCTGCCCGAGGGGAGTGGGTAAAAAAATCCATGTCCTGGGTGAGAGGGGTCAGCTGTGAGCCGACATTCACGCCTCACAGTCCTGAAGGTATACATGTCTTGGAGTGACGGGAGGTTGCATCCAATCACCTTTTCAGCAGAGCGAACAACGCGCTGCAGTCTGTGGCCCAACGTACCACACAGTACTGGAGGAAGTGAGGGTGAAGTCAAAATGGCAGTGTAGAATTAAACCATCATCTTAGCTGGCACCTTCAATTTGCTTAGCTTCCGCAAGAAAAACATCCTCTGCTTTGCCTTCTTGATGAGGGAGCTGATGGTCATCTCCCACTTAAGGTCTCGGGTGATGGTGGTACCCAGGAAGCGGACGGAGTCCACATTGGAGATGGAGGTGTCCGTCAAGGTGAGGGGGAATAGTGAAGCTGGCGCTTTCCGGAACTCTACCACCATCTCCGCTGTCTTCTGGGCATTTAACACTAAGTTGTTGCTAGCACGCCAGGACACCAGACGGTCCACTTCCCTCCTGTAGGCAGACTCATCACCGTCTGAGATGAGTCCAATGGAGTGCTCCATTCACACAAACACTTCCTGCTCTGCCTCTTTTTTGTTGTTGTTGTCCCGCATCCACGACAACCAGTGCGGACGTGGTGCTCTTTGCGTCACAGCATGCGATGATCGGGTCGGATCTTGTCGGTTTCAGACTTGTAGTGTGGCTACACGTCCGTCCACGACACAGAGTGAATTTATCAGGTAATCTTTTTTTTATTTTAAATTTTTTTTATTATTATTTTATATATATATATATATTTATATATATATTTTTTTATCAGGTAATCTGACAAAAAGACAAAAAAAAAGAAGCTTGGCATAAGACAACACTCCAGGGACTGTTTACTATTTTTGAGTTTGCTGCATTTACAGTGCGATCTCTACATCTGAAAACAATCAAGTATAGGGCAACACAATTTTCCATCTATCTATTTCTTATGCATATCTAGGGTTGGGTCACTGGGCATTAGCCTGAGCAGAGAAGCCTGGGCTTTCCTCTTTCTTAGTCCAGCTTTCAGGCTCCCAGGCACTAGCACGTTCTGGGTCTTCCTAAGGTGGCACGTGGACTTAACATCTTACCAGTGTAAGGCATCCCGGAGGTATCTGCACCAGATCCCTCCCACCTTTTCTGCATCTTCACGATGTCGAGGAGCAGCGTCTCTGAGTTCCTCCCAAATGGCTGACCTTCTCTGTAAGGAAGAGTCCAAACACCCTTAGAAGGAAAATAATTTCCACCGCTTGTACCCTTGAGCTTGTTCTTTCAGGCATGACCCAGAGCTTGTGACCATAGGTGAGGGGGGTAGCTTTGATCGACCAGTAAATTGAGAGCATTGCGTTTTGACTCATCTCCCCCCTCACCACGACAGACTGATCCAGACTCTGCATAACTGAACTGCACCATTACACCTGTCAAACTCTTGCTTCACTCTTCCTTCATTTGTGACCCAAACCCCAAGATACTTGATCCTTCACTAAAATCCAGTGCCTTCGACCACTCGGCCACAATACCTGAGAAGTCTTATGCAAAAAGAGAAATTTGTTGGGAATTTAAGAAATGTTGCAGTTTCAGGCGCAGTCTTGGCGGACAAACAGTAGGCTTGCATGCCATCATCCAGGTTCGTGCTGTCCTGCCTGGCCTTGTGCATAACGTGATCAAGCCTGATCAGATCCGTGGCAAACCTCATTCTTCTTCAACGACAAGAGACTACAGGACAACGCTTTTTACTTCAGCAGCAGAGCGGCGCATCCGAAGCGTGCTGGGCCCATAACCTAGAGGTCGATGGATCGAAACCATCATCTGAAATCTCGACTTGGTTATTTATTAGCACAATCCTGAGTCGTGGATGTTGTTGAACTTCTTCTAAGTGATTCTTTTGAAGGTTAATTATGTGAAATTAAGAAAAGGCTACTCATTGTCTGTGGCCAACGGATTTGAACCTTAATTAATTTACTTCACATTGGAAAAATGGGCCATCTTTCACCTGTGTCAGTCTAATTACTCTGTATTGTCACTGATTAAGCAGGCATTAATAGTGAGAAAGACAAAGATACTGAGATTTCAGGAAGAATTTTGGTGAGCCCTATGACTTGAGTGTGGTAAGAGGACAAAATACAAACAGAAAATCAAATACCTCCAGAATCAGAATTTTGATCAGAGGTACAGTACTGACAAAGGTTGGGAAACTGCATATATAACCTGATTTGAGTATGGATTGGCAGCGGTGGGATTTGGGATTTACCATAATTTCGATACAACATGAAGGCAGCATTAATCCAGCGCCTTCGACCACTCGGCCACACTACCTGATAAGCCTTTAGCCTTTTGGAATTTAAGAAATGTTGCAGTTTCAGGCGCAGTCTTGGTGGACCAACAGTAGGCTTCCACACCAACATCCAGGTTCATGCTGTCCTGCCTGGCCTTGTGCATAACGTGATAAAGCCTGATCAGATCAGTGGCGGACCGCATTCTTCTTCAGCGACAAGAGACTACAGGACAACGCTTTTTACTTCAGCAGCAGAGTGGCGCAGCGGAAGCGTGCTGGGCTCATAACCCAGCGGTCGATGGATCGAAACCATCCTCTGCTATCCCGACCTGGTTGTTTATTAGCACAATCCCGAGTCTTGGATGTTGTTGAACTACTTCCAAGTGTTTCTTTTGAAGGTTAATCATGTGAAGTTAAGAATGGGCTACTCATTGTCTGTGGCCAACGGATGTGACCCTTTCCTCAATTCATTTACTTCACATTGGAAAAATGGGCCATCTTTCACCATTCTCAGTCTGGTTCCTCTGTGTTGTCACTGATTAAGTAGTCAGTCCCGGTGAAAGGTCAAAATACAAACATAAAATCAATTACCTACACTTTGTGAAAAACACAACCCTACGTCAGAACTTTATCAGAGAAACAGTACTGACAAAGGATGGGAGAAGGCATACATGGCCTGATGTTAGTAACAAACAAACTAATAAAATAAAATAAACACCTCAACAAAAGAGTTCATGAAAGTATGTTGACACAAGTTTCCCCAAATAAAATACAATGTAACCTTCAAAGTTGAGTACGAAGTTCAGTGATGCCGATAGACTTCTGAGCAGTTCTACTTCAAATTTCAGTTGTTTTTCCCTTCGAAAAAAAGTAAATAATTTGCTCGAGCCTGTTATCGTCATATATCAGTTATTAACTGTGTTGCGCATTTTAACATGCTTAAAGAAGTTAACCACTTTTTGATATTAAATACAGTAAAGTGGAACTATTCAGATTGAGTTATGTTTCATAAGACACAAAAGTATTGAATAGTTCTTGAGGTAGAATTTTAGTCTGTCTGTGCGTGCTTGTAGATTATCCCCCCCCCCCCCCCCACTTTATCTCTTTCAAACCACAAGAAATAAGCCATTGAATGAATGCAGCTTCTTATCTGATATCTGGAGGATCCCCTTGTTGAATGCCCACCAGTAGCACCCCTCAAAATTTGTTTCCAACATTTCAAAAGCAATTAACTTGTGTTTATTTAGTCCCCCCCCTGCAGTGGGAGGATGCGGTCGCATGTGGTCTCCTCCTCCTCGAGCTGCTGAGGAAGTGATGCTAATCTAGATAGAGGGAAGACTGGGAGGGGGAGGCAAAGGGAAAAGAGGGGTGGGGGGAATCACCCCTCCTACTCTCTCTCTCTCTCTCTCTCTCTCTCTCTCTCTCTCTCTCTCTCTCTCTCTCTCTCTCTCTCTCTCTCTCTCTCTCTCTCTCTCTCTCTCTCTCTCTCTCTCGAAGATGATTGTGCTGCAATATGTCGCATGACCGCCGCCAGGACTGCAGACGAATCTAGTTAATCATTAATAATATATTTTTTTTTTTAAAAGGCATCCGTTTGCATTACACAACAAAGTAAGATTTTTTTTTTTTAAACAATGGTTTTAATAAAAGGCTGCTTTTGATCCCCTTCTCGTCAGATTTCATTCAGCGTCGACCATGAAACAACTCTTTGGATGTTTCAGACCATCCAACCACCTGCTTTGATATTTATGAGAAGTCCCTACCCGACCGCCCACCCTCCCACACCATTGATATTCGCGGAGCTCAAACTTAGGCAGCTTTGCTGCATTGTCACTCGCTTTTCTCTCTCCCTAACACTGCATGCTCTGATCTGACCTGCACCCCCCCTCCCCCACACACACACCAGCCCCCCTTTTTACACCGCAGCATCCTGCTGCCATAGAAACCACAATGAGCATCCCGGGTGGTGCATGCAAGGCAGTCAGTATGTGCGCTCAGGAGAGGGAGCGCATCGACAAAAGATAGAGCGAGCGGAGAGGTGGTGTTATTGGTTGGGGGGAGGTGAGGAAAAGCAGAGGGAGAAGTGAGGGGGTGAGCTTATCCAGGAAGGAAAAGTGACTTTCACGGGTGAGTACAGCATGGAGCGGTATTGAGTATCTTTCTTTTGTCTTCTTTGTTGATGAGTGATTGTGGGTTTGCTGCTGGGATGCTCCGAAACAGGTAGTGGGAGTTGTGCTGTCTCATATTGTGGCTTCAGCATTGTAGTTTGGGTCGTATTTTACTTTCGGCTTAAAAGCAACTCGCGTTCTTATTTTGCACGACACAAATTCATTGCTGGACCGCTGTGTTAATATTTGATGAGCCTTCCCATCGTACTCGCCTCTGCCCCTTTTAAAAACCATCTCTTTGTTGTCCTCCAGCTTTTATCAGTCATTAAACTCATGTTCCAGCCCGAGGTTAGAACACCTGCTCTGCTGCATAGCGCAAAAAAAATGGTCAAGTCAGGCTTTTTGATTCGGTGTGAGTGTCTTTTCTGTCACTTTTCAGCCCTCCTCTTGCTCCTGCTCTTCCTCAGCGCTCCTTGTCCTGACACTTTGATGAAGGGCCAGAGCCGCGGGGCTAATAGGGAGGAGATCAGCCTGAGCTGGAGGCAAAAGTGTAATTGTGACAGCAGTTGGCACCTTTGAGACGCTTGTTGTTTGATAACGGGCCAAGCTGTGAAGACAGAAGGCAAAAAGAAAAAAAGAAAGAATCCATGCAACCTGTTAATGTCCCTGGTGCTTATTAACGCCCTTTTCTATTCCCGCACCCTCGACAAGCGGCATGCATCAAGAGGTGCAGTTTGGTTAATTTTGGGAAGGCTTTTTAAAATTTCTATTACCCTTGTCAAAAGTTGTGAAGGGCTCCAAAACCTTTCTTAGAATTTCCCAATTTTTTGGCAACCTACTGCGAGTACAAGCAACCTTTAAAAATAGTAATTTTCAAAAATCAATGCCCTGGTAATAAGGCTTTAAAAGCGTGCAACAGTGTAATATGTATGCCAGGCCAGTAGTTGGCGATGTCACCATACACCGAAAGCTTGTCGCGGGGTTTTGAATTGTGATGTATGAAAGTCATGTGACTCTGTTGGACACAGTAGTGTTGTGGTTTTTAATCGACCTCAACCAAAGGTATTTTTATTCTGTACATATTTATGTATGCACACAGTCAATTTTGTAAATTTTAAACTAAAAAGAGTACATTTGATGGCAGTCCAAACTAGAGTAAACTTTACATTTGTACACTCATCAGCCTGTCGGTTGCAGACTTGCTCATACGCGAGGTGTTCTTGAGTTTAGCTGGTCGAAGAACTCTGCTATGGCTCGCTACATTATTGCTGCTATCATTAGCTGGGTACTTATCATTTATTGTGGTAAGCTGCTTCTGTGGTAACAAATTCACCACAAAGAAGGCATGTCACTCTATCTTGATCAGTGGTGCCGTCGGGGTGTTTTTTTATATTTAAATGAAGCATTGATCGGACCAACAACTCTAGCTCCTCCATTTTCACGTCTTCTCTCTGCTCCTGAACTTGCCTTGCCACTTACAATAGGTTAGCCTATCAGGTTATGCCAAACACAGTAACAGCCAATCAGTAACCACTTCAGGGTGTGATTGACCTTTGAAACCATTGCCAACAACTCAAGCGCATAAAAAAAAGATCTCATCAGCATACAGAAACAGTAAAGTCAGAGATGAAAAAGTCGATTAACACGATTCAAAAACATAATACTTTAAATATGACTGTAAGTGATTGAGTTTGCTGTTTTGACTACTTCTAATTCCCATCCCGAGTTGTAGTCCATGAACACTTTGATGGAAAAGTATTACACACAAAGAAACAATGGGTGGACAATTGTTGTGTTGGTTGTGCTTGTGCATGTTTTTCATTAACTTTTAAGATACACTCCCAACGCATCCGTTATTTACAGATGACTGCTGTCTTGGCCAAAATGATAAAATGTTCTTTTCATATGTTGTAAGTCTAAGCTGACCCCTTTTTTTTTTTTTTTTTTACAATGATGTAATAACCTTATGTAACTACCGCCAAAAAGGCCAAACTCTCCATCCCCATTTTTTTTTTGTGTTCCCTTCCCATTTCACCGTTTGCAACATAGAAGGGACCATTTTCTGTCATCCAGTTAATGAACAGTAGTGGGACCATGCCACCTCCACTACAAAGAAATAGTGCTAGAAAGTGAGATGGTCAGTGAAAGGTTCCATACTTCTGCTGACTGACTGATTGACTGGGGTAGTGGCCATATAACCAAAATGCAATTCCTGAGTAGAAAGAAAAACATCATATCGGTAAGATTTTTTGTGTGGTTGTCTTAGAGAGCCTCGTGTCAAGAAGAAAGATGTACTCCATTGTTGTCCTTTGCTTACTGTCTTCTTATTCTTTGTTGTCGCCACGTATAGGATTTAGCTTCGCAATCCGCACTGAGAACTTGAACGGAGCGCTTAGTGGAAACACGACTTCAAACAAATCCATCCTTTCATATCTCGGCCCCAGTGGCCCTCGCCTGTGCTTTGCGTGTGCGACTGTGTACAGTTCCAGGTTTGGAAAGAGCATGTGACCGCGCACGTGCAGCGCATGAGTGTTGACATGATGGCGTGCAAGGAGAATGGCCACGGGGGTCGCTGGCTGTGTGTGGATACGGGGATTTGTGGCGCCTTTCGTGTGACGCCTTTTTATGACTCTTGTTTAAATGTCACACACTGAGGCTGCACACACGCTGACAATAGCACATGGCTGTAATAAACATGACAAAATGTGAGGCCAAGAGTTGGTGCGATAATGCTGAGCTTCCTCCCTTCCCAATTTCCTCTAGGCGCGCGGTTTGTTCCGAAAAAATCGGAGCGAATTCTCCGAGCCCTTCGGCCCCCGATCAATACAGCATGAGAGGAAACAATATTGGCTTGGTAAACAAGGGGAGGGGCTGTACTGACAATGATCTCACTTGTTACAGGAAGCTCATGTTTAATAGATGAAATCAAACCCGTGTGAATAGTGTGGCTCCACTGTGGCCAAGACACAACAACACATTTGAAATTGTTGCAGAGAGAAAGTCCATAATCTGACACTTCAAAGCATTTATTTAACCAAGGCTCAGGCGCTGCTTCTGACTGCAACCTGCACATTTCATCTATCAAGAGATCAAAACAGCCAGAGGCTATTCCGTGGTTGCTTTTGTCCGGTGAACACAAAACTATAAATTTAGTATTCCTAAAACAGTCAAGCAGCGTTGGAGGTTTAGAGAAAAGTTTGTGACAGTGCTCCGGTGAGAGCAACTGAAGAACCAGTAACTGTACAAGAGAACCTTTATAACTCAAACTGTTGCCATCTTTACTGAAGGGGAAGTCAACCCCAACATTTTTCTACAAAAATATGTTGTATGCGCCCACTAGTCTAAATAGTATTCTGATTATTATTATGTTTGTGGAATATGAATAATGCAGCAAAATCCACCTGTTTTTCTCCATCTCTGTTTTGCCACTTGTTGACTGAAAATGACATCCCAGTTGCTCAGGTCACATTTCACACCGAATCACGGCTTCACCTGTTTTCTGAGTTTGGTAATGTGACGGTTACAACTCTGAGCCGTGGTTGGTCTTTACCTGAGCCCTGAGCAATTGTGATGCAAGTGGCAAAATGGACGCCCCCTGAGTTGTATAAAGAGAAAAAGGTGGCTTTGGCTTCAGATTCCACAAACACAATCTTAAGATGGTCCCAGTGTCCCAGTGGGCATGACATATTCGTGTGTAAATAACAATAAAACGCATCATTTGGATGACGTCAACAATTCTGGTTCATGATTGGATTTTAACTGACCAATCACAATCGCAAGTTGATTTGCATGATGGTCATGTTAAAAATGTTGCATATAACACATTACATAATATACGCGTTTTATTCATGTATTTTATGTTATTTTTTATTTTATTTTTTGGATTCCCCCTTTACACTATGAATGTGGCCACTATAGCACAACAAATGATTAATCAATAATGCCTCCTGTCTCTGATTGGTTGTTTTCCCTCTGGCCTTGTGTTTTCCTAGAATCAAATTAGAGATAAAGGGCGGATGTTTTTCCAACATGTATCGCTTTCAGGTCATACTGACAGTTTTAACTAGGCAGGCAAGGTTTCAGTAACATTTTGGCATGCTTAAATGTCATCAAAGGGTTTGTAATAAACAATAACAAATAGACTGTTATCATGAACTGTGAAAGCAATTAACCTTCCGTTTGCTTCGCGTCCATTAATATTCTTCCTTTCTGCAAAACAAATGTTTTATGAACAATATTCAAGCTCTGTAGCTGTTAGATAGTTTTTTTTTGTTTTGTTTTTTACTTTGTCATTTTTGCAGTCAGTGTTTGCTGCTGTACCCGTATTTGTTTAGCTTTTGTGTGTGTGTGTTTTAAAGATTGGGAAAAAGCCTTAGAAATGTGCCAGCAAAGACAAATTCAAAGTGTAGCAATGCCTTTCATAATTTAAATGTCATGAAATAATTGTGTTATAAATGATGGTGTTAATTATGTTAATGTGCTGCAATACTAATAATGGATTTTCCTAATAATAATAATATTAATAATAATAATCATCATCATCATCATCATCATACTGTTTAATTGCGCCGTAGTGTATCACTAACCTACGCTGACAGTACTGAAGTACTAATTACAGTTAATACAGTATTTTGTAAAACAACAACAAAACATAAACGCGCCTTCTTGTGCGGCGTGACAACATATTCCTATTCGCTGCGCAAAGTAGTTGATTTGCGTGCCCTTTGTCATTTCAAAATGTTCCAAATGTGTGAATGCTGAAGAGCGTCAGGTTATTCATCCCGATACTGCTCCCTACAAATCTGCCACATTCGCATGCTATGATATTCCGTGAAGTATTTAAGTTTCTTTGGTATTTGAACTCAGCAACCTCATCTCTCACTTGCATTCTTTTCCAGGTTTATACTTATAGAATTGCATTCCACTTATTTACCTGACTGCAGGATCAATAACTGATGGATATGTGTTGGATCAAGATGAGAAAGAGTTCAATCAGGCCCAGTCAGCGTCAGGTTAATAATCCCAGCAATAACGACTGAACCTCAGCTGGTCATCTTTCTTTTCCAACTGTATGTTGAGGCGGTGAGCGTCTGCGGCCCAAATGTCAGCCCACGCGTGATCCAACAGGGTCACAGTGATGGATGCATCATTTCTTCATGCTGACTTGTTTCCCGCCATCGTTCAGAGCCTCAGGGGCCGAAGGTCAGATCAAAACTGGGAAAAATCTGATGCGGTGGCTAACCCCCCCCCCCCCCAGTTTATTCAGAGCAAGTGTTGCGTTGTGTTCTTGAAGTGGAATCGATGGAGAACAAAAACCAAGGATAATTATGACAAATATGCATCACTGCTCTCTTTTTGTTTACTTCCTAGCTACAGCAACAATGTGCATGGGTTTATTCTGACCTACTGATAGGATGTTTACACATCAAAAATGATTAAACACTAAATCAATTTGTTTTCCAAATCAATTTTTTAATAAAAAAGAAAAAAAAAGATCATTCTGCTGCCATGAATGCTATATATTCCCCCGATAAATTATTTTCTCAATGTATAAATAACATGTCAATTTGACTTCCAGGATGACAGCAAGGTCAATAGCAAGTGGATGATTTGTTTTATTTTTAAAACAATTTCCATTTTTTCCTTGACAAATGCTCTAGTTCCAAACTGAAGCCGGTAAAGGGTGAAATGAGATTGTGTTCCTCCCACCTGGTTTGTTACAGCTGGAACAAAACAATGCGACATCATGGGAAATCCATCTATTCTTGTAAAAGACAATTGAATGTAGTATTTAATCGAACCGCATTTTGACATCCACACAGTAAAATTGGAAGTGTAAATTGATCTCCCATAGTGTTAAACTTAACACAAGTTTATATAGTTATTTACACTTCCAAAAGTGTACAAATTTAACTCTTTGGTAGAGTGAAATTACAACACCCATAGTGTTATTTGACACATGAAAGTGAACTTTTGACACTTTAAAGTGTCTACTTTCACTTATCAGCGTTATTTTTTCCACATTGTCAGTGTTATTTCTTAACACTCAAAAGTGTTATTTCCTTTTATTTGTTGGTATTAATTTCTCACAGATTTGTTGTTACTTTTAACCACAAAGTGTTATTTTCATTCCTTTTTTGGGGGGTGTTATTTTCTCAGTTTTAATGTTACCGCTTTTAACTCAATTTGACACTACAGAATTTGCTGTGCAGCTTTTGCCATTACCATAAAAAGTGTGTTTTTATTTTTTGTATGAAACTTTTTTTTATTACATCTATCAAAAATATCAACATTTTCCTGTATATCTACACTTTCCTGGAAGAGCAAATGGCAACTTAAGCTATGCTACGCTAACTGGTGTTTACAGCTAAATACCAACAACACAGCAAATCAGTCAATGTTAAATTTCCAGTGTTCGATCAAACATGCAGTAAGCAGTTATATTTTAGCACTGTCAGTGTTGGGGGTGGATGTAGGGTGCAACCTGAATAGCACTACCTTGAGCGTTAAATTGACCACACCCTCATTTATCCAGTGATGGAGAAACTTTCCAAGTTTCCAAGTTCCTCCTGGTGCTGTGTCATCAGTAGTCAAAATGTAAGGAGGAAAAGTGCTATATGAATGACATACCGGAGTAAAGTCGCGTTTGAGTTCAATGTTACATGCATTTTTGGGGAATACGGCAAAAAGTCCAATAAGAACCTGCAAACTCCACACGTGTGAGATTCTAACCCCCGAACCTCAAAAGTGTAGGAGGCAGACATACTAACAAATACATCACCATGCCATCCTGTGTTAAAACAGTCTTTGCAAAAAGATCCCCCAAACCAGCTTTCGAGGCTAATGCAAGACGTTAAGTAGATAAAGTGCCTCCTCCCTCAATCAGCATCACTCCTCTGCCCGCAATCCACTCGACAGGCTTACTAGGAGTTGTATTAATTCGTCACAATAATGCGACACTTCAAGCCTGCGGAACATCAACTAGCAAGCGGTTGTCGCTGGTGTTTGTAATGCGTGTAGCAAATCCATTTAAAATCCCCGGTGATGAAAATGAGTACGACTGAAAACGAGTGGGAGACATTTCCGTTTTTGTTGTTTAGGCTGATGGCTGCCGGTTGTTTTTTTTATTGCAAATGAAAGCATCCATGCAGCAAGCACAGGCCACATCAATAAAGTCCATCTTTATTATCATTGGATAACATCATGCCGTGCTGCTCTAAGATGTTTCTAAACGGATTGTAATATTGTTTGTCATTCGTATCATAAAGCTTGAACTAACTGTAATGAATCATTATATAAAACCGCCGGCAAGTCCTCGGCAAATGATGAGCTCACATTTATTCCTGTCCTGATGTGGCCCTTTGCTACATTTTAGATTATTATTACATAATGATGTGTTCTACACTGTAGAAAATACTGTATCTCCATTGCCTCCCCAAACGTTTACTACGAAGTTGGAAACATACAATTTCCTATTAAGTCTTGTTAAGTGCAAGTTCGGAAGGCTTTTGAGCATCTTGTAATTGATTTCTTAATTTTCTCTCTAGCCTATGATGTGTATTGCAGATTGAAACTCTTGATTAATACTTTTATTTCCTCATCACTGCAAAAATAAATATGCGTTAAAGCTTTGTCAATGAACAAATCTGAATTTCCTCCTCACAGACAGGTCACAGTTCATCTCTGTTGTCAATAAATTTGGTCCAGTTAAAATTGCTGTACTTTATAGTACACCAGGTCAATACAATCCATTGTTCCCTCATGAGGGCGATTGTGTTTTCATTGCATTTCAGCAGCGACTTCCAAGATCTGTTGACACTTCAGTAAATGAATATGACATGATGGGGGAGACACTGGGAAGTGATCCAAGGAGCATTTGAATTGCACACTCAACACATGGATTAAATTTTAAAGTCCAAAGTGTTTGTGAATGTATTTATTTATTTATTTTACAATTCCTGAAATGCATTCAAAAATGATTTTGACTAATAACTTGGAAACCTTTTTCTTCTTTTCAAATGAAAGTCATTTGTCTCAGCCCTCCCTAAACTGTCTGACCTTGAAAAATGTGTGTATGACTTGTATAGCGTTAATACACTACAATAGTAGGCTACCTTGTTCATTTTTTTTTTCCTTTTCTTTAAGTGTGATATTGAGCAACAAGTCAGCTTCAGTATTAGTTGATATGCGTGATTTCTTTTTCATCCATTCAACATGTTGTTAGTGTGCCTTTGATTGTGATTGGCGAAAACAGGCCTTTCGCGTGGCTGTTTCTTTTGCATTCACAGAATTAAAGTGTTTTCACTTGGATCATTTTTTCTTTGGACCCTGACGTCAAGAATTTTTTTTTTTTATATGACTTTTGGCAAGGAAAAATAGAGCAAGACTGTGGTGGATAACTATCCCAAACCATTTTTATGCAGGAATGCCAGCTACTTGCAGCACCAGGGGTCAGATATCCTTTAAAATCATTGGCTTCTTTGCAATTCAGCAGAAAGATGACAGCCAGCGTGTATATAGTGTTTACATAGAGCTTGCAATTCCCTCGGAAATTGTGTGTCGCAAAAATACTGCAGAACTAGCAATGGTCAAATGTTGGCTTTGATTCATGACAGCATGTCATTACAATACTCAGATAGAATGTCAACATGCCCCCAGAGCAATGAGTTTGGTAGCTTACTACCACCCAGTAACAATAAGCCTCATTCATTAATAAATGCTTAGAAAAGTTCATACACTACGCACAAATAGAGCGTATACCCCAAATCACCGTCGGCTTCATGGTACATGTGTACCAGCCTAACCTTGCCAGCAAGCTGAATTCTCGCGGTATTTGTTCACAAATACTACGAGAATACATCTTGTACTGCTCCCGCTGTCCGTTCGCAACTGACTTTTTATAAGTCGGACCAATCAGGCGTTGTTTCGGGCCGGACGTGAAGCTGTGACGAAGCGCAGATACCGGGGGAAACTAATCGAACATAGAAGTATGCATATAATTCTGTTCTCGCCATTTTCTTGCTGAATGTTGCGCAGCAAGAGGCGCTTTGTGCATTTTTATCTGGTAAAGATGTTCGGGCTTTTTTTTTTTCTTCATGAGACCGAAGACGACATTTTCATCCGTTGCCGTGATTGAAACAAACCAAACATGCGCAAGACGCCAATTTGTCCAGAATGTCCCGCCTTTCCCGATCAAATCACCGTGGAGCAGTCCCAGATTGATATTGTGGAGAATTCCCTCGAGTGAATCACAATATCAATCTGGCTATTGACAGGTTTATGCTGCATTCGAGGATGGTTGGAAGTCGGATTTATCCCGGTAGTTTTTTCCTAGTTCCGACCTGAAAGCGTTTGAGGAGAAAGCAAAATGGCGCATAGTGATAAATTGTTTTTTATTTTAATCCTCAAAACACATTTTTTACCTGCAGCAAACTTACCTTCTTGCAATTCTGCTCCATTTATGTAATTATCTTATTTCATTCCATACAGTTCAGTAGTTCACTGTATAATTGCATGCAGGGAGATAGCGGCATACTGTCACGTAGCTTACGTTGTGTTACGTGAAGTGATGTTGAAATTTATTCATGAAGAAAGCTATCTAGTTGTATACTGGAGTCAATTGTGTTTTGCCATTCACGGTCTGTGTTTCCATAGTGGTCGCCATTGAAGCCGGTCGGTGAAGTCGGGGTACTTTTTTTTTTTCCGAGTGGGATTTCTGAGTTCAAGGGGGCGTTCCCGTACACACTTCTTGGTTTGAAGTCGGAAAAGTGCGACTTCCCGCTTTCCTCGAATGCAGCATTAGTACCAGCCCATTCTCTGCATCGCTGAATTCCGAATTCATTTTACAAGACTTTTACTACTTTGCATAAGCCACGCCCATGGCGCCTTTATGGTTATTATTTCATTGCTAGCATAACTACCTGCTTGTATTTAAGTTAGATTGTTCTTCTCTCATGTTCTTCTCTCAACAGCCCTGTGTTTTTGAAGAAAAACAAAGCGCAGCAACAAAAGCGAAAACGAATAAGCAAACTTTTCAAGTTAAGACAATTTCAGGTGATTAGAATTGTGCGACTGTGTGTGGGTTCAACTGAGGAAGCACTGAACAAGCGCGACATGTCACATTTAAATAATTATATATTATTTCAATATTTGCTCCGCACAAGCACAGGCAAGCTGCAAGCCGTGCGATAGCGATAGCAGCTTGCGGTCAACAAGCAGGTTAATTGTTCCATTTCCCATATGGCGCAAGTGGCCAATGGAAATCCACAAGGAAGCAGCTGGGAAGTTACCTTTGACCTGTAGAGAACATGATCATACAAAAAAAAAAAAAAAACACACATCTTTGATTTTTTTTTTTTTTTTACTTTTCTGGAGGAATAAGGATGATTAAATTCACACTTAAAGGCTATAAAAGCTTCTTTGTGTTAGTGTGTGTGTGTGTGGGGGGGGGGGGGGGCGCATGTGTGCTAAGGCAATATCAAAATAAATTGATGTGACATTTTGCATTTATAAAAAATATATATTTTTATTATATTTCAGGTTCATACAAAAAAAAGTCGGTCTCAATCATTATTCACACTTTCAACATCAGTTTTTTATCTATAGTTTGCATGATCAAAATGATTATTTCACGTTAAAAGTCGTACAATTGACTCTCAGAACTCAAACGGCAAATATATATATATAAAGCCTCTAAAGGTCTAACGAAATGGATAAAATCTACTGGAACTAAAAATATTCCTAAAGAGTCATCATCATACAAACTTTAACTGCTAAGTTAAAATACCATAACTGCGTCGCTGCTGAATGTCAAAATAATAACAATACTGCGGAATTGCGCTAAGTGATGATTGAAGTGCTTTGAATGATTTCCTGTGCAAATTCTTCTTTCCTCACATTCTTAATAGCCCTAGTTGAAGCAGCTCCTTTTTTGGAATTGGCATTGCAAAAAAAAATAAAAAATCCTAACAAAAATCATAACGCACATGGAGAGCATAATATGTTGACACCACAGATGCATATTGCTGCCAAAATTGTTGACATAATTCTGAATTAAATGACCTCAGGGACATTCCATTGCATTCAAATTACCCTAGCATTCATATATCGATGTCCTTCAGCTGTCAACGTTCCTAAATTATTTTATGAGACCTTGATTTTATGCCAGCTGCACAGCCACATACCAAAATGACGCTCATCCTACTCAAATATATTTGGATTTAGATTTGGATGACGAGGAATCAGAAGTATTGATTGAACGTCTGCATCAAAAGGAGTCAATAGTGGATTCCTATTTGAAAAACTCTTGTTTGTTTGTTTACTTTGTTGTTTTCTTTTTCAGTTTGATTTTCTGACAGCAGCAGAGAGGAAAACAGTAACTTCAAACACAATAATACTCATCATTTTTTTACCATTGCTATTTTGACTTTGAGTTTGATTAATTCAAGATGATTCAGAATTACTGTATGTTGATTTGACCATAAATTATCAGCACAATGCTTTTGATGACATTGTGAACGTCAGCCAATGTCATTTTACCTAAGTTACAGTACTTTCGCAATTCCTACAAACTCAGCGAAACAGTTTTTCATAGAATTTCATGATCAAATACACACATACTTGTTGAAATTGGGTGCAATAAAAAAAAACATGTGCAGTACAAATATTGACAATTGGTTATTTAGTATCTTGTTTGCATAACAGCTGTTTGTGTACTACAGACTACATCACACTAAAATATGTTGTTCTTCCTCCTGTAAACAGAAACGTGTAGCAACAAAAATAAAAGTAAAACATTGTAAACAACTGCTTGATGACAAGTTTACTTCACATACTGCAATATAATATATCCTCACTGTCTATTGATGAGTGTGTACTTCTAGAGTTGATTTTTTCCAATGTCCATGAAATATTAACTTAATTAAAGTTTTCCTGATAAAAACACCAAACGGAGTTTGATTCCCTGGAAGTAAAACTGAAAATGTCAACTTTATTAGTGTGGGTACACTCATTGAATCATTAATTCGCTACAATTTGTTAGTAGCGATCAAGTAGCTTTGTAAATATTTAAAGTAGGATAAAGCACTAAATTCTCCAACTCCCACATGAGCATCATTTACCTCGAGTGTCAAAAGCATCCCCCCCCCCCCCCCTTTCCTCCACTGTGGTTTCACACATCCGATTTATCCGCTGGCGCTTAACACCTTCTTTCAAATGCTGGAGCTTTAGTATTTGGGGTTGTGTGGGGGGTGGGGGGATTATGGGATTTTGTGAAAAAGACACCACGGAATAAGCACTCCAAAAATGGCTGAGGTGCCCACATCGAGATTAGTGGGAATTATTCCCGCCCTCGGGGAAAGCAGACAGGAAGACAAGCTTCCCGTGCATGTTGACGAAACAGCTTTTACAAATTAACGTTCCAAGCTACAAATCCCATTTTGTGATCAATTCTGCTGTGTTGGACATTTTCAGTGATATGGCTTGTCAACCCTCCCCAGAGCCTGTTGAGTTTCCTCAACAAGCAAATAAGTGTCTTTTAATTAACTGCATTTCACAATTAAAACACTCAATACATGCACTTAAGAGAGTATGATATGGGATTATGTTGACAGCAGTTTTACCAGAACTGGACCCTGTCTCTTCTAGAAAGAACACTGTTGAATGTTTTCATTCATTTGGAAAATGGATGGATGGATGGAAGGATTGTTGGATGGATGGATGGATGGATGGATGGAAGGTTTGTTGGATGGATGGATGGATGGAAGGTTTGTTGGATGGATGGATGGATGCATGGATGGATGAATGGATGGATTGTTGGATGGATGGATGGATGGATGGAAGGTTTGTTGGATGGATGGATGGAAGGTTTGTTGGATGGATGGAAGGTTTGTTGGACGGATGGATGCATGGATGGATGGATGGATGGAAGGTTTGTTGGATGGATGGATGGATGCATGGATGGATGAATGGAAGGTTTGTTGGATGGATGGATGGATGGATGGATGGATGCATGGATGGATGAATGGAAGGATTGTTGGATGGATGGAAGGTTTGTTGGATGGATGGATGGATGGAAGGATTGTTGGATGGATGGATGAATGGAAGGATTGTTGGATGGATTTGATGGATGGATTGATGGATGGAAGGTTTGTTGGATGGATGGATGGAAGGATTGTTGGATGGATGGATGGATGGAAGGTTTGTTGGATGGATGGATGCAAGGATTGCTGGATGGATGGATGGAAGGTTTGTTGGATGGATGGATGGAAGGATTGTTGGATGGATGGAAGGTTTGTTGGATGGATGGATGCAAGGATTGTTGGATGGATGGATGGATGCATGCATGCATGAATAGAAGGATTGTTGGATGGATGGAAGGATTATTGGATGGATGGATGGATGGATGCATGAATGGAAGGATTGTTGGATGGATGGATGGAAGGTTTGTTGGATGGATGGATGGAAGGTTTGTTGGATGGATGGATGGATGGATGGAAGGTTTGTTGGATGGATGGAAGGTTTGTTGGATGGATGGATGCATGGATGGATGAATGGAAGGTTTGTTGGATGGATGGATGCATGGATGGATGAATGGAAGGATTGTTGGATGGATGGAAGGTTTGTTGGATGGATGGATGGATGGATGGAAGGATTGTTGGATGGATGGATGAATGGAAGGATTGTTGGATGGATTTGATGGATGGATTGATGGATGGAAGGTTTGTTGGATGGATGGATGGAAGGATTGTTGGATGGATGGATGGAAGGTTTGTTGGATGGATGGATGCAAGGATTGTTGAATGGATGGATGGATGGAAGGTTTGTTGGATGGATGGATGGAAGGATTGTTGGATGGATGGATGGAAGGTTTGTTGGATGGATGGATGCAAGGATTGTTGGATGGATGGATGGATGCATGCATGCATGAATGGAAGGATTGTTGGATGGATGGAAGGATTATTGGATGGATGGATGGATGGATGCATGAATGGAAGGATTGTTGGATGGATGGATGGAAGGTTTGTTGGATGGATGGATGGAAGGTTTGTTGGATGGATGGATGGATGGTTGCTGTGACATAAACAATGTCAATCACTTGCTCCTTCATAGATGACATTCACTACACTCAAAAACATGACACCTAAATTTGCAAGCAGTGTGGTTCTCGTCAGACCTGCTGCTGGTCCTTCTTTGACTGCTTTTCACACAAGCCCTTTCAACAAGTCTATGTTTTTCTGCTTGATTGCTATTTGGCCATATCCTCGAGCAGCACCTTTACCTTTTCAGCCCCGCTTGAGCGCTCACTCCACTTGCGTTTTAACTTTAAGTGCTATTGGAATACTACCTCAATTATGCAAGTGGAAAAGTACATTGTACAAAAAGATGAATGTGAACATGGGGTGGCGTGGCTCAGTGGTAGAGTAGTCAACCTGAAGATTCTGTTTGATCCTTAACACTTGTGACCATGTGTCCCTGAGCAAGATACTAAAGCTCCTGGGGCCCGACCCCAGGAGCTCCTGATGAATTGAGGAAACAGTATTAAAGCGCTTTGAGTAACACGGTAGAAAAGTACAATATAAACATATAAACTTGCAGGTGAAAACCCGTTAAATGCTGGCAACCCTGCTACCAGTACTTTACTGTAAAAAATGAAAATACAGTAATTTATTGTTAAATTGATAACAGCTGGAGGCTGTAAAATAACAGTAACAAGCTGGTATCACAGCTGCCAGTATTTTGCTATAATTTTACACTACAAAGTTTTACAGTAAAGATATGTTGAGTTTAACCTGATAGAAATGTGTAGAGATCAGCTAATTGGTTTATTATATTTTCATAATTACACCATTTACAGTAAAGCAGACCCTTGAGAACGTCCAAAAAGTTCAACAATTTGGACTTTGAGCGCGTCCCTGAACCTTCCTGTTCTCTCTCCATTACATGTCTGTCGGGCATCTTATGAATAGTAACCTTGTTTTAGTCTTATTATTCTAATACACAGTTGTTAACATCCACTTTATACGAACAGTATTTGTATATAATAAAAAAAAGACAAACGTTAAATGATGGTGACAGCCAACAGCATTATTGATAATGCTTACTTTCACCAGTCTTGCTTGTGGATTTCAGGCAATGGTGAACATTTGAAAAGGGCTAATGTCAACAGTGGAAAAATTGTTTGAAAAAGGTATTCAATTTGATAGAGGAGAGGGCAATTCCAAAACGGGGGTGGTGGCGGGGGAGCGGAGTGGGTGGGGGTAATTCCTCATACACATGCCAATGATTGATATTGTAGTGTACTGTATTGCATATTCTCCTTTCATTTCCATAGCTGCCTCTAAAAGTGTCCCTCCTCAATTGCTCCGGGGCCAGAGTGTAGCATAATAAACAACACTACAAGTCTACTGCAGTGTACGCATTATACTCATTTGCCTTTACAAATACACATTTTATAGACATGTCATGTCATTACACAGTAGAAAATCATTAAAACCATAGCATTCAAAAAGTTATATAAAAATGTTGGGACACGTTGCTGCTTGCTCCCCAGACATGCTGCCCTGTGTGTCCACACATATTGTATATGCCAGACAACAAACCCATCTTATAATTGTATTTACCAGTTTAAACATCAATGACATATTTTAGGAAATTTGTTATACTAAACTCACAGTCATTTTCACTGAAGCAACCCCCTTCACTCCCGGCTGTTTTACTGGATTTTGACTGATTTTGCAGGGCCTACAGAATATTGTGTTCTATTGCTATAAAACCTACCAAAAGAAAGATTAGAGTCTCTTCTTTCATCAGGAAAAAAAGTATTTTTCTACCTGTTTCCGTTTTGCAGTAATTAGCATCAGAATATAACTAAGTTTCGTCATTATTCACAAATCTGTTCAAAACAGTGGGGGAAATAGCTTTTTGCAACATGGGCCTTGATCTCTTATACTCTACCTGCTTCAAGCATTATTTTCAGTTCAGAGGCTGCATCAAAGCCTTCGTATGGTCTAGCATAAAAAAACACACACATAAAAAACGTATAAATACGTCTTTGTGAGCATGGTAATATCTAAAATAGAACGTATTTATGCGTTTTTGGGAGCAAATGAGTTAATATGTAAATTGGTAAACAGGAGAGAGAGACAAGAGAAACAAGCCACTTTAAGAGGTGCTGAAGGGTTATTTAATATTTTAAATAATATTTAGAAACCACTTTTACCACTCTAATTTAAACAACTGCATGTATCTGTATTTTGTGGGTGGATTATTTAGAATAGAATTTCAGACAAATACAAAGAAAAAACTTGGCTTGTTGATTAGATTGTTATCATATGTATATGCATACCCTTTGTTTTCCAGAATGTTGTATTTTCTTTTTTTTTTTTATAAAAGTTGATGAGTTTCTCACAGATGACCTGGTTGCCATAGTAACACTGTTTCATTAGAGGAGAAACCCCTCGGGTATGAATTTACCATCTCCATTTCTTAGCTAACATGTTGCACCTTCGTAAACACCCGTCGATCTTGGAAGAAAAAAAAAGACACATCAAATTGAATGTGCAATGTGTCAATGTCACTGCGCACAGCCTTTGTGCAAGTCATCCAGCGAGGAGCTAAAACACCTTTTAAACACCACAACTCACTTTGCTGCAGAGCAAGCAGCCACCTGAAGGAGCGTTGCAGCCTGATTGATTTGGTTTCGGCAGTATTGATTGCGAGAAGTGTTTCTTAGTATGAAGAAACCCCGAAAAGAGCCCGGTGATCGACTGCGGGCCGGCGGTAGTCCACTCCAGCAGTGGCGGGGGTGTAATCATTAATAGTCAAGCTAAAAAAGCTGGAGGTCGCTCCATTCTCACGCTGTCATGGGAGCTTGTGTCCGGCGGGAATAATACGTTTCGCTTCATTAGCCATGTGTCTATAGAGGAAGACCAATGGCCTTTTCTTTATTATAACTTCCCATTCGGCTTACGGTCACGCTGTCCGTGTCTTACTAGTGCAGGATTATTAGCGCTCTGTCCTATTCTTTGCAACACAAGTTATTAGCTGCTTTTCAGCTTGTCTGCTTCTATTTCTGTAGCCATTATGGTAAACGTTGCTTTCGCTTCCATGTCTGATTGACGAGCGTGCGGAGGTGTGGTGCCGCAATGGTTCCCTCATTAACCTTTTCGCGCTGAACCACGGGCAACAATCAGACAAACTGACAAGAAAAGTTAACTAGACGACAGTTCATTGCAATACGGAAATCACACCCTTCTATCTTCACATGAACAATTTAGTGTTTCCATTTCATCTACAAAAACAGATTTTCTTCACAATAGTTACATTTGACAATTCATATGAAACTGTAAAATACACCGGATAGCCTTGGCTAGACTAACCTGGGACTATGACTATAAATGTGGCTCATTATCATATCTCTTTGAGAACAGCAAATTTGATTACATCCACTAAAGGAAGATTTGTAGTGTGATTTCGTTAATAAAAGAGATCTGTAAACAATGCAACAGATCATCTGATCAAAAGTCTTAGGACTGTCATCTGAAAGTCATACCCATGACTTGACATTTGGATTTTTGGAAACAAGGCATCAGAAAGGAGTCCAGCATTTACACAACTGCTTTGATAAGTGTTTGTTAATTTCATTTGAACACTTGATGACATATGACTTGTCTACGCAGACCTTCTTCTGTTTTCTCCAGATACAATCATTCTTGAGGACGAGCTCAAGCCCTGAATTAACTTTGACTTTATCATGATACGATTGAAGAATGTGTTTATAAGTGAGAACAAAATCACATTTATTTCCAGAATATATCGCATGTGAGTCCAAAATCAGGTTGGCTAAACTCTTGCTTGTTTATGCCGGAGCATAATTTCAATTACCATCTATGCCGAATTGACTGACTATCATTTTCTACGTCAAATTATTTTTTTGAACAACACACAATCATATTTCCAAAGGATGACTTTTTGTGTGTCTCGAAAGTGCATCATGGTGACATGGACAACTGACAGCCTTATTATTCACGGCCAGCCACGGTCTAGTCTTTCAGTGAGGCTTCTGTAAAATTTCACATGACGTGTTGGAGCTGCTGTGGAAGACAGCTACGACCTGAGTTCGCCTAGAGCGGAAATCCTTGTGCAAGGCGATGGCTCATCTTAAGAGGGCCATTCAATTAAGTTCGGAACTCGAAATGCATCTGAGGGTTGAAAGCAATCCATTTCTGTTTATGTAGATGAAACAGTTTTATGTCATAAAGATCTATTAGGCTATGATAGTCACGACATATTTTTTGACCCCTAGACTCCTCCCATCAAAGGAAACTGATTGTCCACTGTTATTTTGTCAGTTTAAAGATTAAACAGCCTAACAAATGTACATTATGTAGATGTAAGCCACAAGCAAGCAATCTGCTTTCCTCTATTAATAAAAGTTAAAAACCAATCTGGAATGAACTCATCCTTGCCTGCAGGTTCCTGCATCTTCTATTTGTCTTCAGTGGGGGAAGATTTAGCTCAGTAAACATTCTGGGAAAAAAACTTAATTCAATGTGGCCTAAAGCGGCTTCCTGCTATCTGTGCACTATTACATGGAGACAAAAGTCTTCTGAGAGCAGCACTCAGCTATGGTAGATAAATTATAGTCAACGCAGTGCGTGGAAAAGAACACTGCTGCAAAATGTGGGGAATTGAATTCAGGCTTGGGCGAATGGGGAAAATTCCAGGTATCAGATGCTGGAATTTGATTATATGGAATCAAGAAACAGCGTGGTTTGCTTTTTCTCCCTCGGGCCCCGCGCATCCTGCTTGTCAGGGTCCTCGGTCCATGTCCAAGTCTGTGTGTGACTGCAAGCGCATTCAAAGTAAACCCGCGTGACCAGGTTTTTTCATCTGTTGGCCACTTTGACATCTCATCTCTCATCCCAGGAGCCTTTTTGGATTAGCATTTAAATTGATTATATTTAACCTGTAATTTGTCAGCAATTGGTGTTGCCCCAACCATTGTTATTCTTTCAATGGCGGCGTGCCATTCATTAGAAATGGCACAACTGAGATATAGTAAAATCATTAGATATGTTGTCTGGTGTATGCTGGAACATATATTATCATATCATCTATTAAGTTTTTTGTGTTCATTAATATTATTTGCTCACTTGAATGTTTTTTTGTGGATAAGCCTATTACTGCTGCCTCTCAAATTCGAAAATATGCATGTAGTTTGTCTAGATGTAAATTAATGGTTTAGTATGTGCTAAGGCTGAACAACTTTAGGAAATGATCTAATTGTGAGTTTTCTGGCAGAATAGGATTAAATTCACGAACTCCTTCCAATCAAGCTTCAATGCAAATCAGTCCACGATGTACAGAAACATTTACAAACATGACAGAAAATTTGATTCATCCAAAATATTCAAAGTGAATACTTCTCTCTAAAAATGCAAGGACACAAAGGAGGCTTTGTGAGGGAGGCAGTCCTTTTAAATGTTTTTAAAGTTGTTCAATAAAGCAAGACCTACTGCGAGCTGTCGTACATTTCGTACATTGCATATGATTTTGAAGTTGACATGGAAAAAAACAACAACTGGGTAGGTGGGCAAAGAGCCATAAAAGGGCGAAAAGTAAACACAAAACAACTCTAAACTTACACCTATAGAGAACAGAAAATCACATTAGTACTTACTAAGGCTGCGTTCACACTGCAGCTCAATTCCGATTTTAGTATCAGATTTTTTCATGCAGTGTGAACGGTACAATTCCGATTTTTTCACACCCGACCTGGGCCTCTTCCGTATGCGGATATAAATCGGATATGTATGCGATGCGTCTGCACTGTGAACGCTCATCCGCACGCATCCGATTCATACGTCTGGGCGAAAGGAGTCCACCAGCCCGCCAATCAGTAGTGCGCATTGGCACATCTAAATTTGCATATGGCACTGATAAAGGCCGCTTGAAAACATTGGGTTGATTCGGGGCCATATTTACTTTTGTAAACTCTGCAACGTGACGTCGTTTGTTTTGGGTGCACGTCACTCAACGTGTGCTCTTTGCGCATGCGAGTCAACATCACGGGCGCGTTGCCTTCACATTGAAGTCGGATTTGTTTTTTGAATTTGAACAGTCCATAAAAAGGTGGGATTTAACAAAAAATCCGAATAGGGCATCACACCCTGCAGTGTGAACGTAGCCTAACAAACGGAAGATGAGCACAACTACTACTGGCGAGCACAAAACAACAAGAGAAAGCAGAAGAGTAACAAGCAGGAAATGTCAAGGACAACTAGCAATGACAATATCTAGGGATCCTTCTCCTGTCTCTCCTGCGTCTAAATATGATAACAGGGAGCAGCTGCGACGCAGGAGACTCCGCCCACTGCCACACCTGAGCTCTGCAACACAAGAAAAAAACCCAATAGAACAAAGCAGTAAAGCAGAACATGACATTTGCTGTTTAAAAACTTCCAGATGTATCCGATTTCTTTTTCGCCCTGCTTCTTTTCATTGATTGATTGTCATTTCAGCAATTCGATTTTTTTCCCCTATGGAATGAAATCCACTGAACAAAAAACATACGATAACCTCTTAGCAAAACTATATGTAAATAGATTGAAAAATAAAAATATACAATCATTTTGAGATATTGTGTAGCTCTCAAATCTCAGTACTCTATTGTGGAAAATAATGTAAACAAGCACAACAACATTATTGATATTATAAATATTTAATATGCCAATACACTTTTGACCTTCTAAGCTCCTTGTCATTGCTGACGAGCCGTGACGGTTTCATTTCCAATTTTTGAGTGTGTGTGTGTAGCTGTTTAATTAATATAATGACTTAGAATGCTAATTCGCTGTTTATAGCTGGTTTCTGTCCGCCCTAACTCAGTTTCAGACAGAGATTTTTGGGAAATGTGTACTGTACTGTACAAATAAGCGCACTTCTGGACTTTCGCAATGTTGCTTTTGACATGAATGATTGCCATTTGCTTCCTTATCTTCCATGTTCTCTCTTTTTACTCCTATTGCATTCTTAGCTCCTCCTCCTCGCCATCCTTTAGTGATAACGATAATTAATCTAATTTGCTGCCAAAGAGACAATTATTAGTTACTTAGATGTGAGTATCCACACTAAGTAGCTCGTAGCTGTTGCCCATTCTGTAGCTAAGGTGCAGCGCACGTTAGCTTAGCGCCTATAGCATTTCCCGCAGTTTGGGAGCAGGCGAGAAAACAGGAACTCAGAAAAGATAGGTGACTACTGCGTGACATGGACGTAAAATGTTTTTTTTTTTTTTTTACCAGCTCAGCTGATTAGCGTGATCTGTCCCTGAGTAATATGCCATTTGTTGTGATCAAGACTCGACTCTTCAAGACTAACTCTTGAACGAAACCAGAACCCGCTAAGACCAACATAATACCAATACTTTGGGGGAGTGAGACCAAGGTCAGGACCAAGACCAAGACACGCAGAGACAGAGACCAAATCCATAAAAATCCGTTTTAATAACAATATATAGGATAGGTGGATTTTATGATTATTAGAGTCGTTTAACAATTTGCATCCTACAAAGTAGTTTTTGTTTGTTTTATTTGTTTGTTTCAGTATAATTAAGACGTGTGTTTGATTTTATGATCATTATTTTCCCACGCTACTTGAGTTATAAATATCCCTACCTGGCCAATAGAGGTCAACATTTTTTTTCCCAGATTTTACTGAATGAAGTCTCTGGATGTGAATAGCAGTTTTATCGGGACAGTGAGTTATGTGCAAAAATATTGACCTAATACAGTGTCTATCTTTGTCTTCTCACCCTCGTCATTGCCATCTGCTTGCGCATATTGTGCTCCCGGACCCCACGGCTCGCCACCAGACGCTACTTTTGGCCTCCTCCTCGGTGTGTTTGTGCTCTGCGGCTTGGTTCTGCTGGGCCTCCTCGCCTTTGGCTCCTGGAAGCGCTGCGGTCCGCCTCGGCGGAGCAAAGCCAGCTTCCTCGCTCCGTCCCCCAGCCCGGAGCACCACCCGCTGCAGCTGCCTCACCCGCTACCGTTGCCGTCGCCCCCAAGTCCCCATCAGCAGCAGCCAGCGGTTACCATGGCAACAGAGAAAGTGAAGGACCCCGTGGGCCCGATGGGCTTCCTGGAGGCTGCGGTGAAGATAAGCCATACATCTCCTGACATCCCCACTGATGTTCAACTCTCCATGAGGGAGCACTTCCTGCGCCGCACACAGCGCATGCAGAGGCAAACAACTGAGCCAGCTTCCTCCACCCGGTTAGTCATGATGCGTGTGCACGTGCATGCACTTTGTTGTTGTTGATTGTATGGATGCTGTGTGCCAGACTCCGTGTAGAGTTTCATGTAAATCGTTTTGAAATCAGAAGTCAAGGTTCAAGTTTCGGGAAAAATAGTAACTCATGAATGTGTGCAAAATCTTTACATTATTATTTATTACACATAACATTTTGGAATTTTGGTACAGACTTTAGAAAGGGTCATGGAAGTTGACACACATGATTTGCTTTCATGGGCTATATAAAATGATGTGATTGGTCGCATCTGGGTCCTTGGCCTTGAGTTTGACACCTGTGATCTAAATGAAACATACAAAAAAAAAAAAAACCCGAATAAAAGCTAAACTAAAATGACGCATTTTAAAAAATAATACAAAGAAAAGAAAACAACAAAAAACGAAAAAAAAAATACCCCGTACAATGAAGCAATAAAAAAAAAAAAAACCTAGCTAACCTGCTCCGAAAAAATAAAATAAAGACATCAACAAAATTAAAAAAATACTCATATTTAAAACTAAAGTACTAAACTCGTAAAAGCTCAACTAAAATGAAGCATTAAAGAAAAATTATACTACCTGCTCTAAAAAGAAAATTCAATAAACAAATGGCAAAAAACAAACAAACAAGCAAAAAACAACAACAATAACAAAACTAAAGATAAATCCCAAACTTGCGTTTAAACTGCTGATATTATTGTAGCTTTTTTTTCTTTGAAGTTGTATGCTCTTGCTTTTCTCTGTCATTATTTGGCCTTTTCCCTCTAAGAGGATTGTTTGTTTCTACATATGTATGTTTGTTTATTGGATTACATTTTTATATAACATGTACAGAGGCACTGGTGGATACAACCAATTTTCAAAATAAAACTAAAATTATGAGCGAGAGAGACAGATATTTGAGACTGTATAATAATGCATTTAAGCTTGAAGCACAGAGGCCTTTTGTGCTGCTTTGAAGATGAGAATAACTTTGTATTTGATGCTCCATGTTATTTAAACAACATCCTTAGATAAGCCTAGATGATTTTAAGACAAAAGTGGATGCTTTGCAATGCGTTATGTAACAAGTCAGTACCTCAAAGGCATTTTGCATCTTCTCGCAAGTCATTAGAGTGAAGCTAATTACATGTGACGACTTCATCGGGAACCTTCCTCCGAGGCGACAATATGCTGTGAACGGTTGCATGTTTTCAGCATGTTGAGCGACCGCCTGCCCGTGACTAAGCGGGGCATCCTTTAAATCCTTTTGTCCTTGAATTAAAGCTTGAGTACGCTCCCGGCGAGGCTTCAACTCAGCGACTCATCAGGCATTCTGCATTGACTCGTCGTGCATGTAGCACTACAAGAGGCATGCTAGCAGTGTCACTTTGTCATCACTGATTAGCTTTGAGCAGTATCTGTTCAACTTTGACCTTTATCAGCTTGAAGCAGTTACCTTTAAACATTAATTAATGGTATACATTTGTCCTAAGATGGAGAAAACGATTTAGAGGACACAACAAATCGAATAATGTATGAATCAGAAGTTGGACTAAAGCCCTTACTTGTCCTTGAATTTTACTTTGTAATTCTTCATTTCAGCTAGGGGTGTCAGGCCATTATTTTTTTTTTATAGTAATTAATCACAAGACTTCAATAGTTAACTCACGATTAATCGCAAATTTTATATCTGTTCTACATGTACAATAAAATATATTTTTCATACTCTTGTTAACATAAAAGTGGGGGAAAAAACATTAAACTAATAAAAATATGGCTGCATCCTTTAGTCATTGATACAGTTATTTCATAATTCATCAAATTGAGTTAAAATTAAAAAGATGTACTGTACTGTAAAACAAGTAATACTGATTCGTGTTGAGGTCCTTTTTTTTGCCACTAGATGGCATAACTCCATTTATAAGACATTGGTGCATTTTTCTTTTCATATTATGAGCTGATCTTTAACATGAAGTAACTTGTGAAATCCTGCACATTTAAAATTGTAAAATACAACTTGACCACAATCTCCACAAATATATGCATTATTATTACATTTATTACTGCTAAATTTTGATGTAGACGTGTCTGCTGCGTTGCGACTGGAAGTCCCTCCAGTCCAGGCTTTCCAAGTAAGTAAGTAAGTAAGTAAGTAAGTAAGTAAGTAAGTAAGTAACATGGGCATTTAGAGTTACTTTGATAACTAAAGATACAAGTGAGTAAACTTTTGGAGATGCAACCTGTCATTCAGATTATTTATTTTTGTTTTATTATTTATTTATTTATTTTTGCTTTGACATGCGAAACGAGCGCTTAAGGGTAGCAGGAAACTCAATTCAACAGATTTTACAAATCGCAGCAGTTTGTCTTAAGGTTTTAAGGCGTGTAGTACAACCCGACTGACACACTAAACAAAGGACATTACAGATTATGTATGTAAAACAACATAGCTTTGCCTTGATGCTAGCAAATAATGCAAAACACTTTTTACATGCTAACAGTTAGCACCAATATTTGTTGATGGTCTTTGAAGCAATGGATATTTGAGCAAAGACTATGCAGCAACACATGTCATGCAGGCAAATAATACTGTATTTACTGATACTGATGATGCTTGTGTCTGGATGGCCAATGCGGGCACACCAGAAGGAGCAGTGCAATGATTTAGATTGCAGCATTAAATCATGATGCACAAATGTTTAATTTTTTGCATTCTGTTTAATTATGCTCTTACACAATGTTTTGATCAAGTTCAAGATTAGAGTGCTGTTTTCCTTTATTAAAGAACAAACACAAAAATGTTCTTTTTTAGAGGGGAGTTTCTATTCATTTAAATGAAGAGAAATGATTAGTGGTGTAAGCACTTTGAGTTATGAGTGGGGTTGTGTGGTCATAGAATGAAATAAACCTAAATCTCTCAAGGCATCACTGAATTGCCCTGATAAAGAATGCCATAAAATCCAAAATGACTCAACCTATGTCAGAAAATGTGTCTTTAAGCAAGTTGTTCAGATTTCGGTAATACTGTGTAGCAAGAGTCAAGCTATTTTAAATTACAATAGTTAAGCAGAACTGCAGTGTTGCTAGAAGCACAGATCGTCAAAATTCCCACCTTATGTCTGCCAAAGTGTTGTTGTCTTTCTCAACAACTTCACCTGAGCCAATATGACACTAGACAGGCAATGAGTCCCTGTAGCCCAATACAAATAAATGAATGCTATAAACTTAGCATTAGCATCTGATAAGGGGCAGATATAACATTACATAGTAGCAGTCACTAAAGTACCCTTCATAGTGAAAAATACGTGTATGAACTTTACAGTATGTACATGCAAAAAAAACAACTGTTCAGTAAGATGATGCAGTTTGTGACTCTGTTTGTTCTTCCTCTGTGTCAAACTCTGGTCCCAGCAAACAGTATATGACTGTACCTGTGTACCACTGAACACCATTCTCATTTCTGCTTAGTACTCATCATGGTACAGTAAGTGAGTGGCTCAGCTTAATGAGACAGGACAGGCCCATGGCTTTTTGGACAGGTTGAAAAGTGTCATATAACATTTGATCCTTGGGGTATTTTTGCCACAACCTGTCACATACCTTTTATTAACCGCTATATGTATAGCGCAAGTTAACATTATTGTGAAGTGGCACATCAACTCTTGAAAATTGAAAAAACAAAAAAACAGTAGAAACGTGGTTTATTATATATTGTTGTCTTTTCCAATTCATTTGTAGCTCTCCCATGACTTCCTGTGTCGCTTGTCCTTCTGCAGGCACAATTCCTTCAAAAGGCATCTTCCCCGGCAGATGCAGGTAGGCAGTCTCGACCTGGGGAATGACTACGTGTTGGACCAGGAGGAAAAATCCACAAGCATTGGTCGCATTCAGCCAGAGCTCTACCAGCAAAAAACGTGCGACTCCGAGGACTCCTCCAAAAACGGCAGCAGTAAAAACTGTGGCAGGATTAACTTCTCTCTCAAGTATGACTACGACAATGAGGCCCTGCTTGTCAACATCATCAGAGCGGTCGACCTTCCCGCCAAGGACTTGTGCGGCACGTCCGACCCTTACGTCAAGATCTATCTGCTGCCCGACCGCAAGAAGTTCCAGACGCGCGTCCACCGGAAGACCCTTAACCCCACCTTCAGCGAAAGCTTCCACTTCCCCGTGCCTTACGACGAGCTGGTGACCAGGAAGCTCCACATGAGCGTTTTCGACTTTGACAGGTTTTCGCGACACGACATGATTGGGGAGGTGGTGATGGAAAACCTGTTTGAGACGTCGGACCTATCACGGGAAACAAATATATGGAGAGACATCGAATATGCCACCAGCGTAAGAATACACTGTCTTCTTTTCCTGCATAGTTTGACGTCTCTGTTTTACAGCTTGTTTGGGTAAAATGCTGAAAATCTCCCGGTTGTCGAAAGGGTATGACACATGAAACAGCGCAAACTCCTGCGCCGCCCATCAGTGTCACTATGCTTTTACAACACTTGACGGCTGTGCTCTTGCATCGCAGTTCGACTTTCACACCTTTCAAAGTAAATTCCTCACCACGATACTGGAAGATGGCTGTCGGACGTTCAGCTGTGAGTGTGCCATGAGATGCACCTGCTTTTGGCTCGCTTGTGCCTTCCCAAACGATGGGCATCTCACTGTTTTATATTCTAAAAACAGAGTTAAACACTGTCTTCTTACGGCAAATCATTTCAAATGCTAAAAACGGGTGAAAACATGTGTCAGGTGTTCAGTGTTGATATGCCTAACCAAAACACGAATTCTAGACCACAACGTTTTGGTTGTGCCATTGTTTAAAACAGTTCGTCTATCAAAGTGTTCATTTAGTACACGACTAACTGATCACATTGCGTATGTGAAGTTTGTTTTTACAGGATTACATGGCCAACTACTGGCCTTACATGATATTACTATGTTTGCAGTTGCTTATGTAGGTCTTGGTTCAATTTAAAATTCAATGTAACTTAATAGATCAAATGTCCTTGATTGACTACGGACAAAATTAAAGAGGAAGACCCACTGGTCTAAATACGGTGTTCTTGTTAATATTACGTTAGTGGAATATAGGTAGTCAAGCAGCAAAATCCAGCTGTTTTTATCCATATCAGAAGGCGGCCATTTTGCCACTTGCTGTCGAGTGAAAATGACATCACAGTTGCGCAGGTCTCAGGAACAACCAACCACAGGTCAGCTTTAGAAAACAGGTGAGCTGTGATTGGTCGTTGCCTGAGCCCTGAGCAACTGTGATGTCATCTTCAGTCGACAGCAAGTGGCAAAATGGCCGCCCCCTGATATGGATAAAAAACTGTTGATTTTGCTGCATTACTAATATTGCACAAATGTAATATTAATCAGAATGTCAAATTTAGACTAGTGAGGTCACATATAATATGTTATTGTTAAAAAAGTGTCCCTTTAAACAGCATTTTTTCTTTTTTTTTTATATGACTGAGGACACATTTGCCACAACAGTGTATTGTGTACAAATAAGTAACCTCCCAGTAGCTGACTATAGTAAGACGGGTTAAACAACATGAAATCTGACAGTAAGTCATAATAGGGCATATAAAAACTTGAGAGTGGTCCGTGTTAGCATGGTAAACATATGCATTCCGTGGTATCTCACATTCGCTATGTACAACATAACTGCTCATGATGCTTGAGATGGAGATGGAAAGAGACACACACACAGAAACGTGCCCCAAAGCTGCCACGTCCACGTTTTATCCATAGAAAGCCTCAACAGAACGTGATAAACGGAACCAGGAGAATCGCGCTGACTTCCGCGGTAAACTGCAGGCGGAACCGTAGCGCGCCTTTGAGCCTCTGGGAGTTAACAGCCCCTTCTGCTCACAGCCTGTCATGGATATCATGATATACCGTGAGAAAACTAAGCACTAGGTTTCGAGCAAATAGGACTACCATGGCCACGGGAATATAGTGCGAATGTGGCCATGTACAGCAACATTGTTGATGTTTGCGGCAAACTAATGACACGCTATATTCCCTCAACTGCTTCAAGTGAGTTAATCAACAAGTCATCTGCCAAATTCGCAACAGCCTATTCAGCAATTACTGTACTTGAATATTGTACATGATAAGTACCGTGTAATGAACAGGAAACCAAAATCTGCTTCTAAAACAATTTATTAGGCTTTAAGTCACGCTGTTGTTTCTGGTTGTGGACATTTGCACCTGCTCACCTGTGTGTGCGTGTGTGTCCATCCTCAGGAGAGTGTCGACCTTGGGGAGATCATGTTCTCACTCTGTTACCTGCCCACTGCTGGAAGACTCACACTGACTGTCATTAAGTGCAGGAACCTCAAGGCCATGGACATCACCGGATACTCAGGTTTGTGCGCGTGTGTTTTCTGATCATGAACACACAAGTGGCAGGCAAGCTGTCTCTGTTTATTCCGGCAATTATTCACAGGCGCACAGGCAAGGCGTGTAATATCAAGCCATTGTCAGAACGTTGCTGCAGACCGGCATTTTATTTAATAAGCGCCTGCCATCCTCATGTTTTCCTGCAGAACTGATACCGCATGTGAAATGTGACATTTATTGCGCTTTAAATGCCAGAGTTTAGCCATAATTGGGATTTATTTTGACATTTCTCCCTTGTGATGTTTAATGACATGCAATGTAAGCCACAATTCTGATCCCAAAGGGCCTTATTTTGTAGACATGCGCTCAGCCTAAAAACGGGTGCATCTTTATTCTCATGGCGAGGCAAGTCTAGTTTAGCTACGACTCAATTGGCGTTCTGGCGTAATTTATTACAAGCCCCGCGCGTCTTGCAATTTGGTGACAAAAAGTAGACTAGATTATACTGTAGACTCGCTAAAACCAGGTCTAAGTGGAGACGCAGGTCATGTAACGTGGTTTTGATGGATTTGATCAAGGCACTGGTAGAAAGATTCAGTGGGGGGGCAGTGGGGGGGCAGTTGGAGGGCGTGGGCGGTGGGGGGAGGGTTGGTCAGACACAGGATTGGCGGTGCAAGGCGGTCTCCAATTGCCCATGTCACATGTGCGGCTGACTACATCATTCGCAAGAGGAGATCTTCTTGCAGTTTCTTTAACTGTAAATGCACTTTGCACGTGCCCATCTCCTGCATGGACTCTAGCGAGTCGTCATGTAGACCGCGTGCCTCTGTCTGCACTGAATTTAAATGGATTAATGAGGGTAGCTGCTTCGGGTCAACTATGCACAGCACAGAACAGTTTAAACACCTGCTTATATCTATGCTCGTCTAGCAAAGTACCCCAAAAAAACTAAAACAAATGCACATGTGCACGGTTAGACTGTGTTTTGTACAATACTTTTTTTTCTTTTTTTTTTATCCTTTTACCATTATTTTAATGTGGGTTTCGTGCATTACGCACGCACTGTATATAAATGACTCTATTTCCTCATATAGTGGCTTGGGTTTTATTTACTTGGTTGAAAAGACTGTTGGTGTCAATTAGGGTCAGGGCTTTGATTGGGGGGGGGAGGTCTGCAGAGCCACAAATGCATTTTGTCATACTATTACAGAACATTTTGCATACAGTGCTTGACATATTTATTACACCACCTGTCATGAGAATCCTGCGTCAGGGGGTGCTTTAGTGCAGACTGTTTCGATTTCAGTGAGATCCCAATGCTTTTTGATCTGGAAGTGTCAGGGTTTGGGGCAAGATGGAGGAATGAGGATCCAGGTGCAGGGAAGCAGGAGCCAGAGGTGAATTTCAAGTTTATTTTAATTAAACAAAAACAAGCATGCAAACAAGTCAAAGTCCAAAGAAACAAAATTCAACAACGTTCAAAAAAACGAGGCATGGCAAGACATGGAGGATCAAAAGGCATGGGGACATAGGGGAACAACAACAAACAAATAAACAATGGACCAATAAGAACTGAACCAAAAACAGGGGACTAAGCCCCGTCCAGACGGAAGCAAAGCCGGCTTTGTTCCTCGTTCCTCGAACACAAAGAAGCACTTCATGACTTGCGTGTGTGCAAAAGAAGACGCTGATGACGTTTAACGGCTGTAATGTATATGCCAAGTCTGGAGTGGCGCTATAGCGCAGCCACAGGGAGTTAAAGGAAAGAATCAGCGAAGAAGACAAACACATTTTTTTCCTTCTAACTTTATTGCAATCTACAGAACAAGCATGACTTTGAATGTATCGAAACAACATGAGGAAGACTAAAAAGTGAACTAAGAAGTGACAATGGCGGGTGATTGAAGTACAACACCGCTTGTTGAACAACTTGTTGGGAATAAAGAAGCAAAAGCATAAGCAAGCTAAGCAGGCTGCGCAAAACGACTACAACACGGCTATCCGGCATCGTTGTTGACAGCTGACAGTTCGCGCGCAGTCACGCGAGAATTGGCGCATACGTCATCAATCTGCGACAATGCGTCGTCATCGAGCTGCGGCCATTACGTCATCACTGGAGGAGTATCCTGCATATGGTGTCCAGACAGAAGCTTACGGGGCGCGTTTTGAAATTGTTCCACTCTGGAGCCCGCTTTCAAAAGTGATCGATTTCAAGCCATCATGTGGATGAATGGCCCAAACGGTAAGCTTGTGAAGATACATTGAAACTGGCTTTCGTGTTGACGGGGCCTCAATACATACATACAAACTAATTACACAACAAGGGACACCTGGACAAGACACACATGGCTGGCGGCACTGATTGGCTGACACAAGAGTAGATAAGCACAGGTGGACAAGATCACACTTAACGACACAAAG
This sequence comes from Leptonotus elevatus, assembly GCF_054856555.1. NCBI lineage: Eukaryota > Metazoa > Chordata > Actinopteri > Syngnathiformes > Syngnathidae > Leptonotus > Leptonotus elevatus. Next base: position 22,912,247 of record NC_141240.1, read on the forward strand.
GGAGACAAGGAAAACACAACAAAACTGATCACAATGGAACCAAAAGCAAACAAGAACACATAAAAACCCAAACCAAAAAACATCCCTTAACCAAAACATGACAAAAAGGAAGAATTTCAAACTGCAGTAAAATTATTTAATTATAATTCTATGAGTACAGAACTGGGCACTTTTGTTAATCATCAATTCTCGTCAATGACGATACACAGAATGAGAAGGATTCACCCCGATAAACGGACGTAAACATGCTTCAGTCGGTGCTCAGTCTGTGTGTTTTCTTCGAGGCTTTGTGTCATTGTGCACTCGCGGTAAGGTGGGCGTCATCATGGGTGATGATAAGTGTCCAGCTCTGTATAAGTATAATTTTTCTTACGCTTCATTATTATTTTTAGTAGTTTTTTTGTGAAACAGTACATTGTATTAAAAAAATATGGATAACACTAATTATTACATTTTAGCATTTAAAGGGACTACACCATGGTATTTTAAGCCCTTCCACAGTTAACTATAGGCATATAATGATGAAATCTTACCTTTGACACAATCGCGATGTAATTTCTTATGAAACAGGAGTTCTTTCGGTGGCTATTTTTCTTACCCGGAAGTCAAACGCTCGGTTCAGTAAAACCCCGCCTCTCCCCCTGTGGCTGCCGCGCCCCTCTCATGAGCCGGCTGCTTCGCGCAACGCCCACGAAACGTACAGATTGATTTTAAGCCAGACTCAAAATGGACTCTGGATTTCTGCGTTTGGTCACACAAGCCATCAACTCTTGAATAAACATTTGAAACAAAACGGGTCCTTGCCCCAAGAAATTGTGGAAGAGGAGGGGAGCAGAGAGGTTAGAGGAAAGGAGGAGGGGAAAAAACACCACAAGGTCATGAACCCGTGCCCTTCTGCTTGTGGGGGTAAGCACACTATCCACTACACCATCCATACACTTAAATCCATTAGCGCAAATGCTTTACTTGTAGTTTACACCACTGTCAGCTAATGGATTTTAAAACAGCCAATTTTCATTTCATTGCACTTAATTGATTGCTTTGAATTCATTTGGACAGAATGTTTATTGATAAAGGCTACCTTTGTCATTATCCCATGGAGGGAAGTCTCAGAGAAAGTGGGTGTGCTTGGAGAGCAGAATAACCTAGAATTTCTCATAGAGGGGCGAATGGAGGAAAATACAACTTTGGTCATGTTTTTGGTGAGGAATTAGCATTTTAACATGGCTAAAAGCTCCCAAAAGTTGATTTTTCATGTTGCAGTCCCTTTGATGTCATTATCGTCCATAATGGAGAAAATAAAAAAAACCTGACAATGGTCATTACCAGTTCTGTTAATTTAGGGATAGAACGTGATGGAAACATGAACCTTTTATTGGCTGCTGGTGGTCTAATTAGCAATGTTAAGCGATATATGCAGTATTTTGCTCATTTCAACACCAACAATTCATGGTCGTTTGATAAAACATCTGGCTTTCACATGCTCAATCTATTCAAAATCAAGTGTTGAAGGAGACCAACAAAAGCATTGTGGTTGATACACGGATTCCCTTTTTTTTTTTTGTATTATAATTACAAAAAAGTAAAAACACTTATGACTGCTATAGGCTCATTCTTTTGGTGCGATTCCACTATGCTGATTAGCAAGTGTTGACATTTTATTGTGATCTGTGACACCCCTGCTGCCTTTAATCCAGATATAATTTCAAATCAATAGTGGGACAAACTAGATAAGAGCGTGTGAGACAGCAGGCCCTCTCTCAGGTTGTCATAAATGTTAGTGTCCCCTCATGACTTTTTCCCCTTTCTGGCCCTCCTATCCAGATCCTTACGTCAAAGTGTCGCTAATATGTGACGGGCGACGTCTGAAGAAGAAGAAGACCAGCATCAAGAAGAACACCCTGAATCCCACCTACAACGAGGCCATCATCTTTGACATCCCACCCGACAGCATGGACCATGTCAGCCTCCATATCTCTGTCATGGATTACGACTTGTATGTAACAAAAGTGGGCTGCACACATTACAACTTTGAATTCTCATATTTTTTAAATGTAATGAATGAGGAAGAACGTGTGTTCTTGCTGTTCTTCAGTAAAGCACATCCACAGTAATGTCTGTCGTGGTACTAAGACGCCATGGCCAAGAAACAAGGAATGAGAAATAGAAGAAGCTAAGCTAACTGTTAAAACTCTGCTCCATAGCAATTTTATTGTGGCAAATTGTGACTTGGGAGACACTCAATACAGCCAGTTTGACTTTCAGTAAAAAAAAAACCAACAACCTTCAGGTTGACCACACACATGATAAAGATTTACAAGCAGGATTAATGAACAAGTTTATAATTTACGATTGTTGGCCACGATCGTTTCCTCAGCAGATTGAGACTTAACACACCTCACATCACAGGATAATCACATCATTTTTCAAACATACAAGAATTGGGCGTTTGCTGACCTGAGACTGCCACAAACCATTATTTCAACAGTTAAGCAAACCTGTGGACACCGCAATGTCAATTTCAGTTGACAGCAGATGGCAGTGGAGGACAAAATGGCAGCCCCCTGAAATGGTTAAAAATAAGTGGTCTTTTCAGCATTATTTGTATTCCACAAACACAATGTTAATCAGAATACTGTGTTTAGACCGGCTGGGGCATATAGAACATATTCTTGTAAAGAAAAATGTTGACTTGACTATGTGAGTAGCTCACTGACATTGTTGCTAATATTAGAAGCTAACTAGCCAAATAACTTACAGCGATGACAGTCCCTCTTCATCACAAATGGAATCAGCCACAACCTGCTTCCTTTTTAGATACTCGATGTAAATCATGGCCGTGCTGCCATGAAAGGCAAGTTTCGCTTCTTCCAAGTTTTGCATCGCATTTGTTGACTGCTGACCCAGGTTACTGCTACTGTACATGTGCATCAGGGACAGAAAGGCAGCTGAAGATTCACAGGCAGTTTGGAGAAGAAGAAAAAAACAAAGCTTAAAAAAATAAATAACGACTGTATGTTGATTTAGAATTAATTGTTGTAGACGATTTAGATAGTTGAGTTCATCATGATCGACAAAAAAAAAACTTGAATGTATCGTTCTGAGAGAATGTACACCTATATTACATTTTGCGTAACACAGCAGATTATTGTTCGTCCAATCTTAATGTGACACTACCAGAGGCAATTCTAGGGTCAGAGGTTAAGGGGTGCTATAAAGACATTTTGGGGTGCTTGGGTGGTACAAAGAGCGGGGGGTGGGGTTGTGGTATGTGATAGGTAGCTGACAGCTCCTCAACATAAGCATTGACAGTATGCATGTTTCTGGAGTAAACCAGCCCCACACAGTTTACAGTTAGAATTAACAACAATGGACCTTTGTAAAAGACATTTGTTTGGAAGACATGATCTTTTTCTCTGCGCAGTTTAATTTGTGGGGGCGCACTTTCCCACGGGGCAAGTGTTTTGGGGGTGGTGATGGAGATTGATTTCATTGGAAAGCATTTGAGGAAAAAAAAGAAAAGAAAAAAACAAGTGCACTATAGCTATGTTAAAGAAAGCAATGTGCATGCATTTTATTATTATTTTAGTGGGGCTATTTTCAAGTTTAGCTGCGAAATAATGTTTGTCTCTCGATTATGTGACGCTCACACACATTACAAACATTTCAACCATGTATGAGTTGACGTTTTGCATTAAGTCACATTACACACGCCTGCACCCCTCAGGGTCGGTCACAACGAGGTCATCGGCGTAATGCGGTTGGCATGCAACGCAGAGGGACTGGGAAGGGACCACTGGAATGAAATGCTGGCCTACCCTCGCAAGCCCATCGCACACTGGCACCCCCTACTGGAGTCCAAAAAATCGGAGAAGGAGGTGAGTGCGGCAGAAAAACAAGAAAAAGCCATTTTGGTGTATGAGTGGAATGATTGCCAAAAAATCAAAATTTTGCAAAATACAATTGGAATTTTCCAAATGCATGTGGGAAAATGTATGATAGTCAAATGACATGCTTAATTCTGAACAGAGTCACATCACTGATAGTTTTTATGTTTATTTTGTTTTCTTTTTTCAATTGAGCTGTACAGGTTATAGTTTACATTAATAGGGGAAAAAAGTTTTAATATGATTTATTTTCGTCTCTCTTTTTTTTTTTTACATAACAAAAATTTGACATTTGAAAAAGGGGTGTGTAGACTTTTTCTATCCATTGTAAGCCCACAATTCCAAAATAATCAACATATGAATGAATACATGTATTTGATATATTTGAATGATATACATTTAGCATCATGTTCCATCTTTACACGAGTCTCTTTCATTGTTATTTCTGAAATGACACGAGACTCACTCCTTGCATGTGTGTGTCACAGTGGAAAGCAAGGGCCGCCAGCTTTGACAGCCAGGGCTCTTGCCCTTCCCCCCGCCCCCCAGCGACACCCTGAGCAACGCCACCTGCGACCCCCGCGACCCCCTGCAACCAGATAAGGGGCGGTGTGAGGTTCTTCCTGCCTCCTGCCGGTCCACTTCCTGTCTGTCTGATTATCGAGGAGAAACCCTGCTGTCTCCCACCCCAAGCTCCTCCCCCCCTTCTTCCTCAGTCGCACGCCGAAGCCCACCTTCCGCCAGCGTGGTTCGAGACAACTGATCTGGGATCACGTCAGGTCAGGCTGTTTTTTGGGGTGTTATGACTGCTCAACCTGCACAGGCGGATCTTTGGATGTTCTTCCATCTTGGTCGTATGGATGCAGACTCAAACTAAGAAAACGTGGCAGTGGTCATGCCGACGACGGTTCTCAGAGCGAAGCGAGATGTCTGAGGAGACGCGAGCCGCTCTTAAAACGTCCTGGTGCTGCTTTCATTTTCATCGGAACAAAATCAAGCTGCAGCGTCATTGCGGTGTTAAAATTGAGTTTCAAGCAAGGAAAAAAAGAGCACAGCAACTCATATTTGCTATTTGTTCAAATAGTGGCTGTCCCTGAGTACCAGGAGATGCCCTGAGCTAATTTGTCGCTGTTTGTGTCATCCAGCTAAGACAAACAATGGCCTTCCTCAAAGAGAGGCATCACATTAGAAAACAAAATACACACACACCCACAAAAAACACTTAAACAGCACTTTGACGATTTATCACGATTTGTAATGCGAAGGCAATAGTTATTTGCGTTTGACTCAGATGTGATCTCTCCACAACTCCACAATGTTGTGTTTCCATAATGGTCATTTTATTTGATTTTAAACCCCAATTTTACTTGACCAATATACCACCACCATATTGGTAAATATGAATTCAAAATTAATTTATACAAATAAAGTCAATAAAGAGCACCTTCCACAATGTAAAAGGCCTCCCTCCATATGCAGTTGAGTAAATAAATGTCACTGGCCACTATTTGTGTAAATGCGGTGAATTTAGCACAATTTGATGTTGCTGTTGCCTCCTCGGTCTCCGCTGGTTATGGAGGAAGTGTATGTATAATTTGGTGCATATAAGACACTTTTGTGTGTGATTTGTTTGGTTCATTTCAAACCAGACAAGATGTGAAGCTTCATGTAGCCTAGCAGGTGTGACATTTAGAGAAAAAAACACTCCCTTGATGTTTACTGAGTATGAAACAACGTTTGTTTTCTTGTGAAAATGTTCTAATTTGTCACCAGTTGGATCGCCTTTTTTCGTTTGCTGTACCTGTTGACTTTCATTATAACATGAACTTTAATGATGACAAACGTTTCATTGTGTTTTATTTTTTAGACGAAGGAGTAAACATTTTGTACCAAGAAACTCCCCCTTCAGGCTGTGTGAGCAAAAAAAAAAAAAAAAAAAGGATCACTAAATGTAAATACGAAATTATTTTATCTCGGTTGTGATTTAAAAGCAGAAATGTGTAAAGGTTACACATTGCTCCCAAGCAGTGTAATTACATCAATCTTAATAAAATGAAACATTTAAAGTTTCTGTTTTCATCTGGAAAACACCTCTTTACATTTCGGGCAAGATTAAAAAATGTGGAGGGAAAGTCCTTCTGTTTGAAGAAATCTGTCTTGTCTTTGGACCACAATTAATACGAGCAATGAACATGGAAATGCTCATTTGCATACCATGACTCATATACAGCACAGCAGTTGCAAAACATGAGTTCAATTCATGTACTTTGTTTTTAGTTTATAAAACTTTTTTTTTTTTTTGTTAATAGTATTCCATTTTGTAATGTTAGTCTCAAAACCATGTTGCTAACATTAGGTGGTTTGTTTCTATGTGGGAAAGTGTTTATAGAAGTTGTTTGGAAAAATGCTGACACTCAAATTGAAAGGTGATTAGACATTTCCGGTGGTGACCAAACAATCATTTTACTGTGCCCAAGTGAAACCATTTTTTAAAAGTCTTTATGGTTGTTTTTCAACTATGAAATTGTAAAAGCATTTTGGATCTGACTCAATCTATCAATCTATCTGACTTTTGAACTTTTTTAATGCCTCCTACTGCAAAACTGTTTTCTAAAATGGAAGGTGATTGGCTAAAGATGAGCAACATGCCATTTAGTGGCAGCCAATCAGATCAAAACGGGCCAACGGATTTAGATTCAAAACTGGTTTATGCTCAACTTCTGTCCTAAGTGGCCCAAAACATGACAACAGTTCCTTAATGTTGCAGTGAAGTTTCTTCCTGGCCCCACTGTACACGCGCCATACGGTAAATTACTTCTTCTTTTTTTTTCTCAGGGGGGTTTAGGGCTTCATGATATGTGCAGATGTTTCTGTCAGGGTCTGTTTTTGGCATTTTCTCTTTTGTGTGTGTGTGTCAGCCCAGTCGGATCGCATTTCTGAGGAGTAGCTTTTAAAAAAAAAAAAATCTTATTGATCCTCGTTATTTGTGTTCGACGTCACCTCTCGTGGTATAATTCACACCTCCTAATTTGACCTCAGTCACTTTTATTGGCCCAAGTCCTCACTCCACTTCATGAAATCCTGATATAGTTTCAGTTGGTTTCATAGTCAGTGCAGGTTCTATTTTGGCTAATAAGAGTAAATAACAACAATAACATTGCATCGGATTTGGATTTGATCAATGCGGAATGAAAAGAAACAAGGCCAGTGAGCCAGACAGTGGCACTGATGTGTGGTTGGATTTGCTGTGCAGTAACAGTCACCTCAATAAAGAATTTGTGCGCAAATGACAGGGCAATCCAGGAAGATAAAGTAAAGAGCTGTGAGAGTGGCCCCGCGCCAAGCAACTAAATCCCACAGGCGCGTGTCGAGGGAGGTTTAAAATCAACACCGCCACATGTATGCCAGTTATCAAAGGCATTCTCCAGTTGTTTTTGATGCTACACGTACGTCTCATTAAAACTTGTTCAAGCAAACAGTCCGATTTCAATAATAAAGTGAGCTTGAATACAACATTTGGTAAATGGCAAGACAAACCATTTTTGGCCCATGTTGACATCTCAATCAAATCAAAACAGAGACACAATAATAGAAGAAATAATAGAACTCGAAGGTTCACAACAGTCACCATCATAACACCTTTATTAGCTGTACAGGCGTTTTCACATTACCAACTGTCAAGTATAAAAATAAAAGAACCGCTGGACCATAACACTAAAATAAGGTAAAACTATTCACTATTTGCAGGCAACATGAGAGTGTTGGCAGTCAATATTAGAAAAATCTTGAGTTTTGTGGTTTTGTCAGTATGTTCTTTTCAAGCAATTGTAAAAATAAAATAGAATAAGAGTATGTTAAGAGTCATTGCCATGTTTGTGTTTTGCTGATCCTCAGTAATACTCTTGTGAAAGGCGACACACACGAGAAAAAAAAAAGAAAGGACAGAAAAATGTGGATGTAAGGGAGCGACAAAGTTAAGGATTCGTCTCACGCTAACTTTCGTTATTAATTCCTTGAAATGTTGGCTCCTGTAGTTATCTGATGTTTTGAAACCCACTGCACTTTTAGGCAGTCACACGTTTGGGACGACGTGCGGTCGTTCAGTTCATGAACTTTTCAGCCTCCCCTCGTGTTGCCACCTTTTTCAAACGTATTTCTTTCGGTTGTAACAATAGCACTGACTTTTTCTATGCTCATTTTGTATAATAGTGAGGAAAATATTCTGCTGATGAAATGAACACACTGTCAAACCTCTTCATTTGTTTTCCTTCCATGGGGTGTGATGTGTTTTGGTTCTGTGACATAATCTTCCTTTTGATTAAAGGATTTATGCAAAGTGGATTGTTGTTTGTATTTGCCGGATAATGGTGGTGGCCTAACGAGGCAGAGCGGTCACCAACGACGGTAGATGACACAGTCAAATGTGCACTGGCTCACACAGCAAACACTTCAACAACCTCTAATTAAACCATTCTCATGTTGTGGTACTTTACAGTAATGAAATACAATCATCCAGGTGAAGTAGCAGAAAGTTAAACATTCGAAGCGCATTTAACTATGAATTAAGATACCAGTCTGATTAAGCCATCTAAAGCAACAGGGGTGGGGGGGTCGTGCATGTTAGTACCGTGGCCCAGAAGTTGTTCTCTAGCGGCCATCTTAAGGAGCTTCTCAATTATGCTTAATTGCACATTGTGGAGCGAGCTTTTAATCGAGGCCACTCTGATGTTTCTTTTGTGATCTTATTGCTCTTCAACAGTGATGTCTGAAATAGGATACCAGCTGGATTGCAAAACAAAAGCAAGAATATTAAGTAATTCATCGTTTGTTTTTATCATCATTAGTTGATTGAATTATGCATATTTTGCTCAGTCTCTATTGTATTTTGGGCGTTACTAATAGTGAAAGTACTTAATGACACTAATCAGGTTTCCATCCAAATGTTTCGAAATGTGTATGCGAATTTTGTGAAAATGCGCAAAACGGACATGCGACTTATGTCCGTTTCCATCCGCTCTTCTTTTGCCAATAAGTGCCGCGAGATGACGTTATAGTGACGGAATGTTGGTTTTGAACGGAAGTAGTTTGTCTTGTTGGCTTCCCTCCCGCATGTAAGTGAAGTATGTCGTTACATTGAGAGCTGATGTTAATAAAGCCATCTAAAATTGCGTTCATGTTTTTTTTCTTTAATTAATTATATTAAAAAAATCGTGTTTCTTTGTCTCCCCAAACATATCTTACTTTATCAACCGCAATTTATTGTGACTACAAGCGTGCGTGTGACGTAGTATCGGTCAAAACGTGCGGTCTTGTAGTCGCTTATTCACAAAACCCGTTTCCATCGCCAAAATCCGCATTTTCCTTTTTTTAGATACGCTTAAAAAACCACGCCCTCCAAGCGTAAAAACTTTTGGCCGAAATTTGGGCCTTTTTTCGAATTTCTGGCGTTTCTATTCAGTTTCTTTTTCGCAATTCTTGAATATTCAAATAAAAATAGGTGGATGGAAACCCACCGAATGACTCAGGGTCACTACGTAGACTATAGTAATAGGGTTGATCTCAAATGACGTCACATTTCCCTCATTAATATGCATGAGTCGGACAAAATAATTTTGGAAGAGAACGACGTCCCAAGCGTGAAATTTTATCAAGGTTCAATCAACAAACACCCTTTGGAACAACTTAGATGGTGGTTGAAAGTGGGTGGAAAAAAAGCAGTTTGCGTAGAAAGTTAAGATTTATTGTATGATCGTTGCTGTCACTCCGGTGCGGTCTCCATGACTGCTAATATATATAATTTGTCGCTAATTTTCATGAAAACGAAACGCATTAAAGTCACGATTTTCATTTTAGGATTTTAAGTCTACCTTTGGGCTGTTACTAAAGCAGACGATATCGATTGGTTCTGGATTTTCAGCTGCTGGCCCATTTCCACCGACGAAATGTAGAGAGCACATAAAGGTGTCTTCAGTGACATTTTTCGCGTAAATCACTGCCGTTAAATTGTACATGCTTGAACCCAGTGGAGACATTCCTCTGGAAACTCCCTTCATTTGATCCGGGTCACAGCATCGCCGGTCAGAACATCGCCAGTCACATAACGTTTTCTGTAACCATAATACGTCTGTTAAGTCTATTTGTGGTGAAATAGCGAGTCAGTTCACAAGTTATGCCTCGTATGAATGCACTCCCTCAGTCGCCTGCCTGTGTTCCTTGTCCGAAAATCAACTGGCCCCGCCCCTATGCGCTGTTCTAAAAATGGTAATAATTGTAAACTGCCCTGTTAGAATGCCACTGTTTGCATCAAATGTAATACAAAGCTGCGAGCCTCGGGTGTGTTGGGAGAGACGGCAAAAGGCTGGGAAAGCCCACTCGTGACATGGCTCTGCATAGAATTCATATTCATATCATGAAAATAAATAAGGAAACAAAATTGAGCGAATTTCATTGTGTTGCAAAAAAAGTAGTTGCGAGTGTGTCAGAGAAAGTGAAGCAACCGTTCATGAGCTAAAGCTAATAGTGTACACATAAGTAACTTAGCGTCGAAGGGTGTGCCGTACAGGGACAAGATTAATCTGGACATGCACAGAATTAAAATGCTGCTCCTCCGGAGGTAAATGAGGAGTCTGCGTTAAAGCACTTTGAGCACCATGAGGGTGGAAACGCGCTATGTGTGCTATGTGCTTTCACGTGTGAATCACTTACTGTACATGTACTTAAATGATGGCAGAAAGTTGTTGTGTTTGGGGGTGCACAACTAGATAACCCTAACCCAAAATGGATCCAGTGGAAACTGTGGTCAAGGAGGGTAAATTGAGTGAATGTCGTAGTTATACAGATAGGATCCCAAGTGTAGTGCACTTCTAAAGGGCAGACTGGAAACAAATGTTCTATCATCAGACGTGGCAGACATTTTCTCACAGGTATTACTGTGTGTAAAATGTTGTAATGTAGCAAAACTAAATGGCTAACCTGCTATCTAGTAGTGATGGGATTTTTGGCTCTTTTGGGTGAACCGGTTCATTTGGATCGGCTCAGTGAAAAGAGCCGGCTCTTTTTGGCTCTCGAACGGCTCTTTTAACTTTAGCTTTTCTTTGAAATATTTCTGACAAATTTAGCATACATTTTGATGAATGACTTGGTGAACTAAGTATTGCCCTCTACTGACTGCAAATAGCAACAATTGTTTATTTTATTGGCAATTAAAAAGGCTACAGACAAAGCAAACATTATAAGCTACTCACCAGGTCAGGGATAAAAGACCTTGTTTTATTTCAAATTGGCATTCAGAAAAACGAAATACTAAAACTCTTCAACTCTCTTCTTCTCTGTTTGCGGAGACGCAGGGCATGTACTACGCTTGTAGTCCACTCACTGCATGCCGTCGCCCTCTTCCCCTTTCTCTTCCCGTCTCTCCCTCTCTGAGCAGCGCAGACAAACCTCGATTCAGACACGTGAAAAAGAGAGAGCGACATAGGAAGAGAGAGAGAGAGAGGGAAAATGACGGAGCCGGCTCTCTCATCGTTCACTTCAAAGAGCCGGTTCTTTGTACCGGCTCGTTCGCGAACGATCTATCACTACTATCTAGCATCAGCTCGGGCACGTCTGCGCCATTCATTCGAGCAACAGATTATTCAATTCATTAGCCACTCCCTCAATCATTAGGTTTACTATGTCTGAATTTCCATCACAGTTATTTTCTTAATGAACTTACTGGTTGAAATGTGAATTACAGCCAGCATTATGTCTGTCTTGGAAGCAGTTTACCTTAAAACATGCATCCCGTCATGTGTACACCACTTGTGCGAATGGTTCCTCACAACAACTTCAAACACAATATAGTACTTTTTTATATATTTTATTACAAAATAGCATTAAATGACAATTTTATAGCAGTTAAATTATCTTAAAGCAAACAATAGTGTTTTCTTTGTTGTCGTTGTTTATAATAATGACAGCAGTTAAATGCTGTTTGCTTAAAATGTGTATTTGTTACATCAGCAAACAACAAATTTAGCACATGTACAGTAAAAGCTACAGGCAATTTAGAGTTCAACTCACAATTCAAAGCCTTCAACAACAATCAAAATGTTTGTAAACATGGAAACTAGTAAGACCTTATGTGTTTCCATGTGTTTCTAACTTACAGGATATGTTTTATTCCACGAAAAAAATGACGATAAATTAAATGCGTTTAGGCTGTCAAACCAGCAGTTTCCTTTTGGTTGTTAGTCTGTAGAGGATTTGGTAGCCATCATCCCAGCTGTAGATCTGTTTCTCCTCAGAGTTGTACTTTAGACTGGCATGTGCTCCGTACCGTCGGGGGAAATAAAAGAGGGGTGCCTCCTCACTCACCGCCTTGTCATTAACATCAAATACACACTGGACCCGGGAGCGACTGGCCAGCCGAGTATTGTAAACAACGTAGACGACGCCACAGACAATGAAGGCCGCCTCCGAGTTCTCCCTCGGGCAGCTGGTGTCCCAGATTTGTTCGATATCCAGCGAGACAGGATCCATTTTTGCGAGGTTGATGTTGGGTTCGGTCTCACCGCTGGCATAAAGAAGCCAGAGGCCTTGGTCGTCCATTGCGAGATCTGCCACCGTCTCGGGGTTAAGGCTGTAAACTGCAACTCGGCTCTCCACGGGGAGAATGGCTACATCCGTGAGCTGGCCACCGAGGATGTCGTATCTGACCACATTCATGTCTTCCCCCCGCTGGATGTAATACAGATAACCGTTGTAAACAGCGACCCCACTGCCCCTCCAGTTGAACGGCAGTCTGATCGGCCGACCGAGGGTGACCGCTGAAGAGCCCTGAAGAAACTCCCTGACGGACTCAAACTGGTAGATGGTGTCACCCTCCGTCCCGTTAAACATGTAGACCTTGGATGACCGGGGGTCCCGGAGCCACACGCCTTTAGGACCGCCCACTCGCTTCAGGATCTTCACCGAGCGGATGGCAGAGATTATTTCCACGCAGTCTAAACACAAAACACAAAAAGTTGGTGGCAGTGTGGGCTGCAGCCATCCATCCATCCAATCCATCCATTTTCCGAATTGCTTGACACTGCAAAAAGTACAGTAGAAAATTTAAGAAAAAAATATAGTAAAATAAGAAAATTATTACTTCAAATAAGCAAAATTATCTGCCAACAGAACAATAAGATTTTACTTAAATTTACCTGTAAAATTTAGAAAAATAAGAAAATAATACTATGCCCATATCAACCATAGTGGTCTTGAAAATGATATATTTAGACTAAAAACAAGTAATATTTACTTTTTTCAAACTGTAATAAATAGAACTATTTTCTTTAAAAAATATATATATATATATATTTTTTTTTATGCTTGGATAATTTTGTGTTAAGCAGGTAGGTACCAGGTCTCATTTTCATTTCTTTGGTATGACAGGGATTGAACCCACAACCTCCAAGTCTGAGGGTAGGCACTCGAACACTGAGCTGGTACGGAAACAAGGAAAAACGAGCTTAGTAAATATAACGAAAACAAACCACTTAGCTATATTGCATTTTTGTTTGATTGTTTTTATACTTGTCTTTTTCCTTTTATCTTATTATTATTGTATGTTATACTAGATTATGCAAAATCTTAAAATAAGAAAATTCATCTTATGAATCCCCTTGAAGGGCCTTTTATGTTGGTTAGTTGTCATCTTAAAATGTGGAAAATGTTTTAAGCCTCACAGTACGTAAAACTGGCTGTTGACACTCAATGCCAAGACGGCTTGATCAAAAATGATAATTAAGTAGATTTAAGTACCTTAAAATAAGCACGATGATCTTGTCTGACAATTTCATTTTAAGTAATAACTTGTCAAAGCTAAATAAGCAAATGTTGGTTCAATTTAAGAAATGATATCTTACTTAAGATTTCAGTTTTTGCAGTGTATTGTACATACTTTATGCAATTCCCGTTTATAATTGTGCAGTGAACCCCACCATGTGGTACCATATTGATGATAACCATGACTGACCTGTCGGCTCACGTTGCAGTCACATTGGCACATATCCCATTCTGTCTTATTTTTTATCCACATATGATAAAGGCCTGATTCTGAGGCTAAACATCTTTAAAAATAATAATAATAATAATATTTTTTATAATGCCATGATGCATACCCCACAAATGGGGTCATAAATCTCTCAATGCTTCCTACCTGCTCTCCTGCTATGGCGGAATTTTCCACTTTTCCCCGCACACACTTCAGCTCATTAACCGACCACTCACTCCCTTTCAGCTTTGCCAAATAGTCTTCGTGTCATGTCAGACTTTTCAACATTCGCTTCCATATCGAGTACCGAGCTCTGTCCATGTTCGTTCCTGACCTTCACGCGTCTCTGGCTCTGCCTTGGTAATAGACCTGCTTTGTTATGGGCCATGTGTGAATTCCCTCTGGGTCTGTAAAGATGCTTTCTACCTGCCTTGAGTCTGTCGGCTTTCCGAGTTCAAAGACCCGTGTATGAACATTAACATCATTTGTTACCAATATCTCTGTGTGGTGTGCTATTGTGTACACTGCCACGCTTCATTTCCTAAGGAGGAAATGAACCATTGGAATTGTTTCACTTGAACCATTTAGTGCAAATCTTACCTTGGATGCTTAAAAACAGTGAATGACTTTCATTCCCTGAGTGATTCATTAATTAATAAGAGGTACTATATGTTTCAACATTAGTTACAGTGGTTTTCAAATCTCTGAAAATTTGGGAACATAGCTGTGATTCCCTCATGGAGTCAACGACTATATAGAGCAAAATCAGATTTAAAACCTTGAGGGAAGCACATTGAGTTGGATGAGAGGAACATTAAAGCGGCATGGGATAAAAGACGACCCTCAGACATGACTAGGAGGCAAATAAGCATCAGGCTCTTCAACAAAAAAGTATTTCCTTACAAGGACATCCAGTTCATCTTGGGGTCACCTCACAATGGACACAATGTCTCTAATGAGCTCTGCGTTGCTCTTTGCTCCCGGGAGAAAGAGCAAGCCGAATTAGAAACTGCATGACTGTGTGCAGGCATCATAATGGCACTGGATTTTTTGGACGTGCGCGTGTGTGAGTTATTGGCGTTGGAGAGAAATGGAGGAAATCTTTCATTTTGCCTAAATACTCCCAAAGGAGTTTCAGGATCAGACATCATCATTTGCAACCAATTAAGACGTATCTGATATTTCACATCATGTTCCAGTGAAGTGAATGCTGATGAGATTCAGTCAATCAAAACTTTTTCACTCCACGTATTAGCCGCGTAAATGACTCCACCGAGTCTCGGATTCAGAAGTCATAAACATAAATGTTGATCGCCATTAGTCCAATTTCAGATTATATTTTCCCCTAGAAATGATCACTGGAAATGGACTTATTGCGGACTATTTAAGCGGCGCTTGGAGTCTACAACGTAGTTTAATGCGCTTAAACTTTGATGAACCAAATTTACACAGGTACGAGTACAGACAAAAGACAATTTACTCTATACGTGTTTTAATAAACATTTCAAATAAAATATAAATAAAATAACATTGGCTGGCAATAATAATTATTTATGAATATGTTTGTTGTGTAATATAGGTACAGTAATTATTTTGGATGCAAATTATAATATTATCCAACCATTGATTTCCTACACCACTTATTTTGGTTCCGATTAAGAACGTGGTAGCACTGGTAACAAGGCTGGACTGACCATCTGGAGTACAGGGCAGGCGCCCGGTGGGCCGGTGTCTTATGGGGTTTAAGTGGTGCTATTCATTATTATTTTTTCTCCATTTTACCCCAAGAGACCAGCCCACAATTTAGAGGGAGCAACCAATTAATCAATTTACAATATAGAGAGCAAACTGAACCAATCCGTGGCAGAGCTACATAGTAGCCAAGGGTGGTCAGAAATCGTCAAAACAACAAGTCTAACATAGCCTAAACATTTGTAAGCATTGAAGACCATTTCAAGTCCCACCAGGGCCGTATCTCACCAGTCACTCTGGAGGGCAGCTCCTCCCAGTCCTCTTCTTCCTCTCCTCGGCTCTCTTCCTGGCTCCACACTCCCTGCTCCACCACCCGGTCCGCCCGGTTAGCACAAGCCCGTGGGGACGTCTGGCTTTCCACTGTGTCCATGTCTCGCTCCACCCGGTTCAGTTGGACCGCCGCTGCCTCCACGTCGGTGGAGAGCGTGCTGTGTGCCTGCTTCAGGCCCTCTATAGTCTTCTTGGACTGTTTGTGTAAATTCTGAAGTTCCATGTGGTATTGACGTGACTGGTCTTGCCACAAGTGCATGTGGTCCTAGAAAATATTGACATACAGGCGCTTTTTACGGTTTTAGGCCATATGTGTCCAAACTATGGCCCGGGGGCCCTTTGTGGCCCGCCGTTCATTTTTAAACGGCCCGTGGGATGTACTCAAAATGACATTTACTGTAGAGTTTTTCTAAATTAACTCAACTATCAACATTTCTCTTTATAACACGGTGATGAATAAAGATAATTTTTACACACAAAAAAAATCCCTCTTTTTTGCTGTGGTCCAAATTGTGAACATATCACATTCCAAGTAACTGCAAATGGCTCCTATTTTTGCTGTTTAGTGCAGGTGCTGATATTTTCTGCTGGGTTACAGGGTCGCTGACCACCCCAAAATCGTATATAATCCTAAACTATTTGCCTTATAGAAATCTGTTCAAGTAGCAGTTTTTTCTCTCTTCAAAAAACACTTATATATAAATAATATGGATTTGCTTGATTGACTGCTTCTGATGAACTTGATAATTTAAAGTAAGGAATAAATAAATAAATCAAAGTGGCCTTTGTATCCTTCAGTTTTTGTGGGCCTTGGAGGGAAAAGTTTGGCAACCCCTTTTTCCCTCATAAGATGAATAAAGTAATGAATCTATTGGTCTGTCTGTCCAGGGCTCACTGTTGCGTCTATTCATCAATCAGAAAGACAAAGAAGGTGATTACAGAAAGGACTCAACTAAAACATTAAAGAAAATGCAGGAGAAACAAATCCGCTCAGGTAAGGACACATGGCCCACTGTGATGTCCTACAAAAGATTTCGATTATTTTTTTTAGCTTTCCTCCAGTAACCGTTGTTATTGTGCATTTTGTGGAAACCATTAGACTATCTCACAAATGTGTGCACACCCCTCACATATCTGTAAATATACTATATCTTTTCATGTGACGAAATGAAGATGAAAAACAAAAATTAGTCATTGTACTGCTTATTAAAAAAAAAAAATTCCCTCAAAATAACTCAAATACAGCGAGTATAAGGCAACAAAAGTGAGTACACCCTTAAGTGAAAATGCCCAAAGTGCTAGGATATTGTGTGGTTACTATTATTTTACAGCACTTTCTTAACTCTCTTTAGGTTGCCACTGGAATCCTCTTCCACTCCTCTATGAGTAGGCGGATACACCTTACCTTACGCTCATCCACCTTCCCTTTGAGGACTCCCCAGAGCTGTTCTATAGGGTTTAAGTCTGGATAAATATTTGCCTAGTCCATCACCTTTACTCCCAGTCTCTTGGGCAAGGCAGTGGTCATCTTGGAGGTGTGTTTGGGGTCATCATCATGTTGATGATGTTGCGGCTCAGTTTCCGTAGGGAGGGGATCATACTCTGCTGGTTTCCCGATGAACTGTAGCTTCCCAATGCGGGCAGCGCTCATGCAGCCCTAGATCATGACACTCCCACCATCGTGCTTGACTGTAGGCAAGAAACACTTTTCTTTGTACGACTCACCTGTTTGCCGACACATTTTCAGGGTGTTGGCAATCTTGTAGCCTAGGCCTTCTTTATGTTGAGCAAGAGTTCTGCCCCCCCCCCCCAGCTTTTCAGAGAGTTTTTTTTTTTGTCATGTGGTGACATGTTGAATTTTCAGTGAACAGTATAAGAGAGTGTAAGAGCTGCAATACCAAATTTAACACATATGCTCACTTTTCACACCTGAGACCTTGTGACACTAATGAGTCACATGACACTGGGGAGTGGGGAGGTCAAATGACTGTGCTCAATTTGGACATTTTTGCTTAGGGGTGTACTCACTTTTGATACCAGGGGCTTTAGCTATTAACTCATTCACTGCCATTGACGGCTAAAAATGTCAAAAATAAATTTGAACTATTTATTTTTATTTATTTATTTAATTTAGTATTTTATTTTTACTATTATTTTTTTTGTTAACTATTTCTATTAGTTTAACATTTTGTTCCTCTTTTGTTAACAAGAGTATGAAAAGCTAGATTTTTTTTATTGTACATTTAGAACAGATATAAAATTTGTCATTAATCGTGAGTTAACTAGTAATTAATTACGATTAAAATTGTAATCACCTGACGCCCCAAATTTTTAATAATCTTTTCTTCTTCATAAAAAAAAAGTTATTCGCTGCCATTGACGGCTATAAATGTCAAAAAAATCATTTTAATTTATTTCAATTTGTTTAACATTTTTTTCGCTTTTGTTAACAAGCGTATGACCCCCTCCCCCCAAAAAAATGATTGTACATTTAGAATATATATAAAATTTGCGATTAATCGTGAGTTAACTAGTGAAGTCATACGATTAATTACAATTAAAAAATGTAATTGCCTGTCGCCCCTCATTTTTTATACTTTTTTTTTAAATTAATTTATAGCAGTGAATGAGTTAATAGTTATATTGAGTGAACTATAAATTTCACTACTTGACATTGTGTCAAAGTGTCCTTTCTTTAATGTTGTTCAATAAAAAATCTACTTTTTTTTTTTTACTCCGGAGTTGGGAAAATTGTTATTTATAAAACCTATTTTCAGGTATAACACTCACACAGTTGGCTCAATCCACTGATCAGATGAAGTCCCAAGCGAGCAGGATTCATTCATACATTTATTAGATTTTTTAAAAATGTATTTCATGCTGATAACAGCTTCAAGATTGTCAAGTTACTCCTTGCCTCCACCGTGACGAGTGGTTATGGGGAAAAAAAGAAATTCTCCTGGAAAGGCATAACCAGAAGAAAAATAATACATTCAACAGAATCATTTCACGAGGAAAGCAAACGTAATAAAGTCATCCTCTTGATAGTCATTACTCCATCTGCTCCCTCAGCTGCAACGTTTGGGTTTTCAAAAGATGCTTTTGGATGAGACCCAGGAGGACAAGTAGTTCATGTCTAGTGTAGTGTTGTTTCTCTGCCGACATTGGCAACTACTGGCCTGGCAAGTTTATTATTCGTTTCACTTGTTTTTGGCTGCACGAACATGTATACACCTTTTTATTGTATAAACATTCAATAATGCATGCATATGATGATAAGCCATTGGAAATGTATTCCGTTACCTCAATAGCCAACAATCTGTTCTCCAGATAGTCCATCAGGGCCTGGTAGTAGAACTGAGCTCCACACAGCATCCAGGTTGTGGAAAGTAACAGGATGAAAACAAGCTTCATGATCCTCTGTACGCTGCCGTGTGACAAGTTTCACTTTTCGGGGTTCACAACTTCTTTACACGCACTAAAGGTCCACCAAGCAAGCTTGGGGTGGTGGGTGGTAAGACGGAGGCTTTCCACTTCCTTTTGCGCTCTCCTTCTTTCCTGGAATGTTTTCTCTCAGGGAGGAGCCTGATGGAAGAGGCCTGCTCGCTACCTCCCAGAGTCAACTGGGAAACGGCTTCTTCCTGCATGCGCAAACATTATTCACCTCTATGCAGTAATTTTACGTCTTTTCTTGAACTTGAAATAGTCTTCAATATTTCATCTTTTGTTTCCAGGTACTTGTAATTCTGATACACAACATAGAATTTAGCATAAATGTTATAAAACACCACATTTTTTTAGGCGAGAAAACATTTTGGATTAGATATTTAAATGAGATTGAATTGCATGAGATTGAATTTTAACTTGCAACCTTTTCGCTGCTTCTTCTTTTCTTTCTTTTTTCCCCATCTCAGCCTCTTTCAGTTGTTGTCTGGTCTCCTCTTTAGCCAATAAAATGCTCTATAGGGTTCCATTTTGATGTTAATTTGGCTAATCTAAGACAATAAACACTGAGTTTCAAAAGCAATAAGGTTGCTTTAGCAACATACAAAATTATCGCTCGACCGATTGAAGAAGGTTCACAAACACAAATCATTTGATAAATACAAACTGCAAGAATCATGCTTTTTTTTTTCTCCATTTCAAGAAAGGTCATCTCACACAATTCATGGCTTCACACCTGTATCCTATATTTCCTCAGCACATCACACTTTTTACGTCACGAAACCAACCAAATGCACATTTAGACCCTCTTGTTCATGTTTTTAACTTAATTGAAACATTTCTAATGTCAACCTTTATCACCCTAACAGTATGCACAATGAAATGAACTGGTTCATTTAAAATACAAAACAACTGCTATATTTAGTATTAGTATTTTCTTAAAGTCCCTAATGACCGCAGGTTGTTCCCTGGGTCCCACATCATGTATAAAGCCACATTAGCCCAGTTAGTTACGATGATGACTCCATTTATTTATTTATTTTCACTGCATGGCTCAACCCCCATTAGCAGTATTATGTTCAAACCCACAGACAGAGCGAGTGTTGTCATAGCAACAAAGGAACCTTTCCGTCGAACTTGCCACCAACAATTTGATTTTATGGTCAGTCTCATGTGACAGCAGAGGGCGATAAGAAGCCAGGAGCATTTTGGAAAATGAATACAGTCATTACAAATTGCCTTCAAATAATTCATGCATAAAATGCAGAAACATGCACTTGTTATGTACTTTATAGTTTTTCGCAGACAAATCTCACTAGCTAAGAGTAAGTATTGAATACTTTAAAAAAAATAAAAAGAACAAGCTTTTTTCCTGTTGTCCCTTCCTCTTGATGACTTTCAAATATAACAGATGAAATACATTTTAAATAATCTTTTTCAGTGTGAGTTTGTTTAGTTTGTCGTCCTTGTAATTGTTAAAACATGTTGGTGTATCGCACACAGTTTAAATATGCGTATGCTCGGAAGTTGTTTCTTACGGAAGCGTATTGCATTCACTTGAAAAAAAAGAAAACAACTCCTGTTTTTCTGACTAATTTTTGGGGGGTGCTTTGTTTTTTGGAGTATTTTTTTTTAATTGTCTGTTTTTCAGAATATTTTTTTATGTTTTACAGATTTCTTTTTTCTGTCAAAAAATATTCCGAAAAACTGACTGAAAAAAAATATTCCGAAAAACAGGAGGAAAATTATTTAGAAAAACTGGGGGGGGGGGGATTAATTTGAAAAACAGAAGAAAAAAAATATTCAAAAAAACTGGAGAAAAAAATTCAGAAAAACAGAGCTGATGTTCTGTTTTGGGGATTATCTTTTTTTTTACCACCTTCTTTTTACTCCAAGTGCTTGTTATAGACTTGCTAAGAGCGGAAGCGGACACTTTCCCGCATACCTCCATATGCAATAAGATGGTCATGTTTACTTACTGGCTCTCAATAAAGGAATGAATGTGTATACTGTATTGTGGTTTGTTCAAAATTCAGAAAAACAGAAAAATAATTATTTTATAAAACAGGGGGAAATACTCAGAAAAATAGAAAAAATAATATTCAGAAAAACAGGATTTTTTTCAGAAAAAAAAATACTTAAAAAACAGGGAACAAAATATTCAATAAAACATAAAAAACAAAAAAACAAAGCTCATCCAAAAAATAAATCAGTAAAACAGGGGGGTTTTTTCTCCAAGGAAATGCAATACGCTTCCGTAGTTTTCGCACAACATGTTATTATAAATTATAACAAATTATTATATCCGAGCACTATCTTACCTTTGCTACTTCACCCTTCTTTATTGACTCTGTCCTCAGACTGACAACAACTGAAGCATTTTCTCTTCTCTTGGATTATGTGATAAACATTTTGTAGACAGCACATAATCAAACAGCAAATAATCCAAGGGATTAGTAATAGAGAACAAAGCTTGGTAAGAAGATTTTGCAGTGAACCTGTTCATTTACCGTGGTTAACACTAGGAGCATTTTATTTTCTCCTGCTTCGGGGTAAGGAAATGAGCTTGATTCCAATTTCGACTGGACTTACTTACATGACAGTAGACTTGAGAAAGAAGAAGGAAGGAAATCACACTGACAATCAGGACAACAGATTGAAAAAGAAAACCTCCTGATCTGATTCTAATTCTGAATTATGGTCAAAGAGTCAACTGCCTTCGAAGACTATAGACCTGAGAAAGATAATGATAATGATGCAGATAGGGCACAGCATAGTGAGTAAGAAAAGAGAGGAGGGAGGATGTGAAAGGGAAGTAGAAACAGGAGCTGTACTTTGAGATGTCTCTAATAAAAGCCATAAACGTTCAAGGTGACATGCAGCAGGAGGAAAAAATAGATATAACCCTTTGGAATTTCTTACATTTTTACATAAAGTGATCATGAAATAAAACCACAAGAATAAACAATCTGCTTAATAAACTTAATATCAGACAAATTAATGATGTTTTCCTATTTTTATTCAAGGTAAAATAAATGTTCACAGGGCAGGGAGGAAAACGTAAGTGAACTATTTCATTTCATAAATGATTGACCCACCTTTGACAGCAATAACCTCAACCAAACATTTCCTGGACTTGTAGATTAGATGTGCACAATGAACAGGATGGATTTTGGATTCAGTGATCCAAAACACAGAAGCAAATCAATACCAGAATGGCTTCATAACAAGAAATAGTGAACAGCTTGATCTCTTCTGGGAAGACTTTTCACAACTTTTAGAGGTGTGTTTATGGGATTTGTTTTAAACGATACGATTCTTGCTAAAATCTACCAACATTTGAAATTGTTATATGTAATAAATACAAATCTTCTTTCCAAATCAACTATTATCCTTAAGTTCTGATTTTAAAACCTATTCCTCAATATATTATGATGGGACAATTGAATATGTATATGGTTTCACAGTTATAACGTCTCTGAGGGTAACTGGAACTTCAACGTTGCCCATGACAAAAATGACTTTCACACCCCTTGGCTAGAGTGTCTGACTCTTAGTCTCCGCTCTAATTCATCCCAAAAGTGTAAAAATATCAGTTTGAGGTCAAGAATCTGTGAAGGCCAATCACGTTCATCCACACCAAGCAACGTCATTTATTTCTTCATGGGCATTGCGTTGTGCACTGTTGAAACAAGCCATCTTCAAACTGTGTCCACAGGTGGGAGCATGCAATTATCCCAAATATTGGCCCCTTAATGCCAATGAAAAGAACTGATGTTTTAGCATACAAGATTTTATTTAGTATGTGTAGCCAGAGGGGAACCATGCAGTCCTAGTCCCGTTGCTGCCAAAACTGTAAAAATCGTTGTTGGAAAGATGCTAGTTACCCTTGTTGGCTATTGCCAAGGTGACCTTGAGCAGGGCCCCACCTCCACAGGTCAAGCCACTGCTTGTGAGCCTCTGTCACTTGAATCTTTGTTTTCAAGACGGTGTGATATGAGTCTCAGTGTGGTGTGCAACACAAAATATAGTTATAGAGCAGGTGAATGTAATGAGGTTTTTTAAAAAAAAAAAAAAAAAATACAAATTAAAAAATACATAAATAAATACAATTAAATTAAATAACAAAAACATTAAAAATACAAATACAAATAATAATAATACAAAAATAATATTAAAAAATATATAATAATAATAAATAAATACAAATAAAAAAAATTAAAAAAATTAAAAAATTAAAATAAAAAATAAAAAATAGTTTTTAATTAAAAATGAAAATGAAAATGAAAATGAAAATGAAAATGAAATTGAAAATGAAAATGAAAAAAATATATATAAAATATAAATAAAATAAAAAATAAATAAATGAATAAATAAAGGCTAAAGCAATCTTACCTGCTTTTCAGTTCAGAATCAGTTCAGAATCTACTATGGACAAGGCATCCATTTTTCAAGTCTCCTGACACTCCACAACACAAGAATGTCACAAAAATTATGAATACATAAGTAATGATGAACTCTGGTAAATCTTTTCACTAATTGACTTTCTCAGTGTGAAATCTTTCTGTTGTGTGAATGACAAAATGTGGATGCACAGATTGATTGTAAAAGTTCTACCATCTAATGCACTTAAGTTGTTCTGCCCGTCACATAGATAAATGAGCAAAGACGTAATTGTAATGAATAAATAATAATGTTCGGACAGATTTCGTGAAAAGGAATAATTTTCTGCGGCACCCCTGGTGCTCTCTTACCATACTGGTGTGCCATTAGAATGATGCCTGGCACATTGTTTCACAGTTGAGCCACCAGATGGGAGCATCATACAAGAGTGTCTATTTATGGGTCTGTGTCTTTGCTCTGATAAATAGCAACTGGATTTTGTCAACTTTGCAAATGATAACATTTACTTATCAATTAAATAAATAAAAGAAATAAAAAATAAACAGAATCACGACTTGACATTTCCCTTAATATTAGAATGTTTACATTTTGATGCTATTAAGCACAGAATAAAATACATGTACAAGGTGCCCTCAGTTTGCAAAGGACACTTTATACTTCCTACAGCAGCTACGGAACGTCGGTATAAAGTCATAATTTCAGTACAGTATTTGTATATAAACATTTCTAGCATATCAGTTATTGAGTGTTACGCCACTGTTTAAACTAGTTTATTAAGCACCGTTTGGAAATTAAAAACATTATATTTTGTATGTATTAAACCAAGGACCCACTGTACACACAAAGGGTGCACAGTACTTTTTAGTCGTCATTTGCCAGCATGCCAAGGTGGCTATATAACTAATTATCGGTAGTACAACCATCCATCCATCCATTTTCTTTCTTTCTGGTATGTAAAATAATTATTGTACTAAATGTTCAAACTCTGCATATAATGCTGTACAAAGTACAGTGATTGTACAGATATTTTCTGTTGTACTCCATTAGAGCATAGGTGTCAAACTTCGGTCCTCGAGGGCCTCGAGTACTGCAGGTTTTGGATGTTTCCCTTCTCCAACACAGCTGATATATGATCAGCTCATCAGCAAGCTCTGCATACGCCTGATAACAATCCTGCTGATTGGAATCAGCTTGTGTTGGAAGAGGGGAACCTCCAAAACCTGCGGAACTGAGGCCCTCGAGGACCGGAGTTAGCATTAGCGAGTCAGACTGGAGTAGAACATGATAATTCTTTGCATATCTATAAATTGAAGCAGAAATCATTGTCAATCAAATAATTTTTCATCTAAAATTGTTCTGAATCGATAATCAATTCCGAATCGAATCGTAGGCCCAAAAATCGGAATCCAATCGTGAAACAGTCAAAGATTCCCAGTCCTATAAAAATAAGAAGAAGAAGAAGAAGAAGAAGAAGAAACTCATAAATGTGCACTGAGAAAATAAACAAAACTGCAAATTGATTTAAAACAACAACAACATATTTTTAAAATGATTCATAACAGGAAATGCAAACACTGCCCATGTGGAGAAAGTAGGCTTTAAAAAGAAATAAACTAACACATTGTGATGTCATACAAAGGAGATTTAAGGGGAAAAGTTCCCCCCGAAAAGCTACAAGCCTGCTTGTTCGTCACAGCATGGGTGGAGAAGGTCATCAAAGCTGCAGCTCAGTGCCAGCTCACATGAGCATTCAGACCGAGAGAACATGAAGCTCATAAAGCTTTTAGGCCCTCCTAAATGGCTTTAATACACCCAAGGCGCCAAGTCACTTGACCTGTGTGAGCCCTGCTGCTTGGAGGCTTTCTGGTTGACCGAGCAGTCCAGGTGACAGTCAAGACCTACTGAGCCAAACTATTAGTTCCTTCAATACTCCAAAATATTCCGCGTGCCACATGTTTATTTTCTTTGTGTCTATAAGAAATCAGAGTGAAGGACGATGCTCTAATTCATTTTTTCAGCTCTGCGAAGAATGACTAATATTACTGCAGCTTAGTTGTGACAGCCTTCTTAGCAGTGGCGATCAGTCATAATAAGCTATTAATGCGATGCATGCCCAAGCCCTTCAATAAAATCATTGAAAATATTGATCTGTCACTGTCGTTTATTATACAATACCTTAGTTCTACTGCATTGGTCTTAAATTCCTGTGTAATTTGTCCTGTTTTCCTCGCGGAGAGCTGGAAAGCCGACAGCTTGTTTCGCGCATGCATGAGAAATCAAGTTGTGTTAGTCCCGAGAGGTTTTTTCTGTACGTGCGTTTTTTGAATGGCAAAAAAGCTGTCAGTAAAGCAGCATTGACAACACGCATGCACATAATTGGCTTACTTGGCTTACTTGGCTTGTTCTCCGGTAAACGGTCAGCGGTTGAGAAGAGGGCCGGCAAACGCTGGATTTTTACCACGGATGGGAACCATCACCGGCGGGGTACATTTTTGAAAATCCTCGATGTCCTGGAGGTCTTTGGGCAGCCGTATCTCCCAAACCCTACGTCCTACTGGGGACATACGGGCATCCCCGGATTCGTCTTGATGAGACCTTTCCAACGGTGTGCGGCCCGTCAGTGTCCACGTCAGTGTCCCGGAGATAGAGGGCCGGCAAACGCCCGAGGAGGCTCCAGCATTCTCGGTCGCGCCCCGCGGGCCTATGCCCAGGAATGCTCCAGCGAGAATATAATTCCAAGTGGTCATCCTACTGAAGTAGCCTAATCATCACAATAATCATCACGGAAACGATGACGAATTTCGTCCCTCACTTTCAAGCAAGGACGTACAAGAAACAAATATGGCTAACTGGCTGTCCACAGGTTAGCAAACTTTATTGTTGGTTGAAACCTCTTGCGTCTCTGCTGCGATGTCATTTTTTCCTCTCCCGGGTTGAGCCCACTTATTGGGCACGAGCCAGTTCCGAAAACTGTCAATTCCAGCCTATTGGTAAATTTGTGATTTTGTCATTTCACTCACCACGGAGCTGGTTACATTACAGTGTGTGTGCATCAACCTGCGTCCTGAATATTTCAGTTTTAATTGTATACCTACACAGTGGTATGAGCTAATAATTAAATAATATTTTATATTAAAATTAATAATAAAATACCCCCAAATGTTTTCTGCTCGCGCCCTTGCCGGCGCTTACATGTGTGTCGCTTTTCAGCATGCCCACTCTAAAAGGTCAACGCTCGACACTGCTTCTTAGTGTTTCATCAAAACGTATATGTTGCATAGCGGTGTGTGCATCTATACTGAAAAGTCAATACCTCCGATACTAGGTTTGATTGAATTATGATTCTCAAATGAATATACTTTCAATACTTCACTCAGTTGAGCGATAGTGTTCAGTATATGACTGATAGGAAGGAACACAGTAGAAAGTACCAAAACTATTAAAATCTTGTCTAAATGATACATAGTTGGTGGGCGCTACTTTTTCTGATGCTTGGGGAAGTGCATTAGTGCAGCGGCACACCACAGTGCTCAGTCAGCCGCTCAGTCTGACTCTGAAAACGGCATTTTGGCAGAGCAGAAGGAGGAGTCATGTGTGGAGTTATTTCAGCTCCAAACAGCCAAGATGCGGTTTGTGATGTTTGTGGAAAAACTGTAAGGAGTTTGGCAATACAACACACCTTGTAAAATAACTCAGGTTTTTCAAAACACAGCGTACATTGTACAGCACTGTCCCCTGGTGGCCAATGCATGCAAACCAGAAGGAGCAGCACAACTCGGATTGAAATGAAAGCAGAATGTTGCATGAATTATTGAATTTGTTATTTTCCGTTTATTTATGTTATTGCTGTATCCTTTTATAAGGTACAGTATACTACAGTATTTATATATAAAAAAAACAAATCTTTTTGGGGGGCTCAAACTAATTAATGGCATTTTCATTCATTTCAATGAGTAAAGTTGGTTTGAGTCAGATACGTGTGATAAGAGTTATCAGTGATGGTGCACTCTTAAACCTGATGAATCACCAAATTAGATTGGAAACCCAAATTAGATGGAATGACTACCTACCCCAGTGTTGAGACAATTTTGGGTTATTTATACCCAGCGCATTGAGTTGAGGACTTGACTCGATTTTCATCTGACAAGGGATAAAAACTACCCATACTAATGATTTTGTGCTACCAAGTATTGAGTTAGCAGGTTATCAGTATAGCTGTGGTTAAAATTACACAAATTTGTTACCAACATAAGAAGAAGCAATTCACCACAGTAAATCCCTGCATGATACATTCGGCACCGTTTTTTTTTATCCAGGATGCCCTTTCTGACACGACCCACCCATTTTTCCATGGGTGGGTCGTCAACTCTGTCCAAAGTCAGCTGTGTTACCCACTGAGCTTTCCAGTCGCCACCCACATTTCAGAACAATGTTACATTAAATCGACTTCAACTTCAGTACATAACCCGTCCAAAACAGCAAACAGCTGCAGCTCCAATCCAATTTTCAACCCAAACTGCTTGGTCAAAAGAACACAATCTGCTCAAAATGAAAAAAAAGGAAAGAAAACGCCACTTAATTAGATTGCACTTTGCTCTAGATTTGTGCTGGGCCCGAAAATAGGGCCCATGTGTGTGTGTGTTTTGTGCAGCTCTATATGGCAAACGAGTGTTTTGTCAACTTTGTCGTTGCTGCATGTGAAACTTCTAAATGTTGTACCCAAAATCTTACAGTGGTAATCCAACATGATGCAATGGCTGCCTTGTTTGATTTATTGGAGTTTTTATAGGAGACACATGATAATTACACAGGGTGGCATGCATTCATACTTTCACTCATCCAGACACGGAGCAAGCCGCTAAACATGTCATCACTTTGTTAAAGAAATATGCAGAGTTTACATTGTGGGCGGTGTTTAGTGCCAATCAAGGATGAGGCGCAAAGCCAGCATGACGAGCGCAAGCGATTAACGCGAGTGGAACGTCAGCAACTCCCACCATGCGAGATGCATGGCGGCAAGGCAACACGTTTGGGAGAGGGTCTCACAGGTGGGCCTCCCTGCGCTTACACATTTGTGTTCACTTCATACTTTGGCAGGCGTCACGCTGCAGGCATGTCTCTGCAGTGAGTCACGCTGGGAGACGAGTGCCGTGCCAGTGGTGACGCAGGGAGCGTGATGCGACATGTTTGCTGCGATCGAGCACATGGCCGATGGTCCCGTCTAATGAGTGCTTTGTGAGATAATGGTATGCATGCAGAAAGACCCCCACCCGTCCCCATGTGTGAGGGAGGAGGGGTGCAATATTGATCTGTTTCCTCGTTTGGTGCAAAACGGACAGTTCCCAACATTCGTTTTAGCGACAAGGCTTAAAACGGCTTCCGTATTCCGCTTAACGTTTAAGACTTGAAATACAGATTGCCTGCCTGCGTTTTGTGTCAGCACTGGACCAGCATTATGCATTATGTTCCTCATAAATAATCGGTGTCGACACACTCTGGCGGTTCATTTGAACCTTTGTGAGAACATGAAACAGCAGACAGAGAACATCAGAGATGAGTTATTGAATTGATGCAGTGCCAGGCTGATGGCACAATCAGTTCACTTCTCTTTCTCAAGTCCAGTCAGCCCATCCAGCGGTTCCTGGACGCTCGTCCAAGACTCAAAAGCAACAAACATGGAAGCAAATGCTTCTTTATGTCCTGCCTTCGAGTGCTCCAGTTCAGTTCACCCACTGTACGCTCTGGCAAGAGTTTCCAAAAGGGGCGGGAAACGTAAGTTAATTGAACCTGCACATCTCAATATTCTCATGAATAAAACAAAGCCTCTAAAACAAAGGTGGGCAAATATTTTTAATTCAAAGTGAATATATTAAGTTGAATGAACTTGAAGTTCATTCAACTTAATATATTCACTTTGGATTAACTTAATTCAATCGTGTGTTACCAATTGAACAATTCTCTTTGTGTACATCCGCAATTTACAAGTAAATACTTCACTAATTCCCACCATCACAAATCACCCAAAGCTTTACTATTTAAATGATAAATTAGCAATATAATTTGCTGGGGAAAAAAATGTGCGCGGTTGATGTCACGTAATCATAATTGAAAAATTATGTATCATATAGATTTTTTTTTCAAAGCACATTTATAAAGTAACTAGAGCTGTCAAACAATTAATTTTTCAATCAAATTAAGCACATCTTAGAATTTTGATTAATTGCAATTGCTCCTAAAAAATTATAAAAATGTTCTATTTTAAATATTTAAGTGTCCCAAAGACGTATTTATATGTTTTTCTTATTATTATTATTTTTTTTATGCTAAAGCATAAGGCTTTGATGCTTCCTCTCAACTGCAAAGAACGGTTGAAGAAATGGTAGTAAGTACACAAACGGCTAGCAGGTGGCAGCAGAGCAAAAGAGACCAACCAGGGCCATGTTGAAAAAAGCTCATTTACTCACAGTTCTAAATACAGGTAGTCCTCAACTTACAAACACAATGGGTTCCGAAAGGTTGTTTGTAAGTCGAATTTGTTTGTAAATCGAATCACATTAAATCTTGTTTCAAAATTAAATGTTATCAATTAAAAATAATAATAATAATAAAAATAGGTTAAAAAATAAATTTAAAAAATCTATATACAGTACATAAATTAAATTTAAAAAACATACATTAAATTACATCATCCATCCATCCATCAGCCATTATCTGAACCCCTTTTCCTCACAGTACATACAATTTTTACACAGTACAATGCAATAAAAACAAAATAAATATGCTTACTGTACATAGATGGTGGAGGAGTTATTGAGTTGACTTCATGTGAGGCTGCTGAAGTGGAAGGCATTACGTATTGGGTGCAACGGTCTCAGGAGACTATGTTGTCCGTGAAGTCCACATGGCATGTCATTGGCTCGTATGACGAGTCAAGATGGCGACCGCCGATCAGCCGACGCTGAAGAAATATTGTTTTGCCGATAAAGAAGATGACTGAGGGCTGCTTTTCATGAATATCCTCCAGGAGAGCCTCTGAAACGTATTCACAGTGTGGCGCCAATTTTGGTTGCATGAAGCGTGCGTGCGCTGGCCGTGACTCCAGGTAGGCTGTGCCGTTCATCGCCGGACAGAGAGGTAGTTGAAATGCGCAAATGGTGCGGGGCTGCTCGGCGGGGTTGTGGTCGAGAGGGGGCACTACCGTACAATACTGTACCATCATGTATCATGTGGCGCACTTAAATGTTAACTTGCATGCAAAATACAGCTTTTATAGACATCAGTCAACCTTTGTTCGTGTCTGCGAATGTTCGTAACTCGGATGTTCGAGTTAGAGGACTGCCTGTAGATTTGTGAATAATGATGAAACTTATCCATATTCTATTGCTAATTGCTGCAAAACGGAAACAGATACAATTTTTTTTTCCCGATGAAAGAAGAGACTCTAATCTTTCTCTTGGTATGTTCCATGTTTTTATAGCAATACACACAATATTCTGTGGGTCTTGCAAAAATCAGTCAAAATCCAGTAAAACAGTCAAGAGTGAAGGGGATTGCTTCGGTCAAAATGGCTGGGAGTGAATGAATTAAAAAGGCTTTTTAGCAACATTTTTTTGCCCGCCAAATTTGAAAAACCTCTGTTATGTGTTCACTTAATTCAATCGACTGTTACCAATTGAAGCAATTTTATGAAGTTGGTCAACAATTCAATTTGTAATCTTAAATTGGTTCAATTCTCTTTTTAGAGTGTAGAACGCCAGCCTGCTAGATTTTGACAGATCACGCATTCCTTTGTAAATGTTCTATAAAATGAATGGATAAGTCCTTTAGTGAATACGGTACAAAACAGTCACCATCGATTCCCTTCAAATCGCTTTTGAAACTGAGCGAAACTGACCACTCTGAAACTGAAATATACCAGACATGTTGCTTTGGCTTATAATTCAGTGTTTCAGTTCATTTCAGGCACAAACTCCTAACGCACAGTTTGGATGTGAGACCATAGTAGGAGCCCGAATGTGAAGAGGATGAGAGATTATGGGGCCGGACTCTGCGTATGCTGTCTCCCTCCTGGGTTTGTCAGCACTTCCAAACATGGCGACCTGCAGAGAGGATCAGACACTCAGACTGCGCGCAGAGGATGCCAGGCTCCTGTATATTATGTCTTTAGCGTGCCTTGGATTTTTTCGCCGCTGCTGTTGGTTACTCCAAACACAACCTTGGCGGTCCAAGTCCTGCTGATACAGACCCGGGACTAAACAAAGTGGTTGCTATGATACCGTTTTCTTCCTCCAGGTTGAGGAGATGGAGAGAAAAAAAAAGAGAGCAACAAGACTCACTCAGTGAAACCTCGGAAGTCTAACATGATCCTTTCAAATAAACATCTCTGTAACAGACTCTATGACGACCCACGAGATCAGCGCAGCTTCATCATCATGTCTCTGTTTTAGTCGTCAGCTTCATTCGCACCTCCTAGACAAACACACAACCAGATACATGAGTTAGACACACACACACACGCACACACGTGCACTTTCGGTGGGTGTGTTTGAAAGACACACTATCCTTCACAACGCTGTAATTACACTCTCTCTGACGGGGATCTGTCACTGGTATTGATTGTTTGTCCCGATGGTTGCATTCAGGAGCCCGCGGGGGGCCCGGACTGGAGCCACTGGCCAGATTGGTATCGTGTTAATGGCTCCGCAGGCTCCAAGACACATAACAGCAAAATCATAAGAGGCCCTGGAATGTGGAGCTCCCTTAAATTATTGTCATCATTAAAGACAATTGCGCACTCAGAGCCATTTATTTTATCAGCTGTCTTACTTTTCTCATGGAAACAAGAACATCTCAAATCTAGAAATTGCGATTCCCTCCAAAAAGTCCAGCGTATCATAGCAATGGCGGACTCATGACCGACGGACTGTGTTACATGACCTTTTCTTTTCACTAAATTCAGTAAATGAACTGAGGACACTAATTGTTGAAATTTTGCAGGTGGAATTCATTCCCATTCTTGCTTGATGTACGGTTTCAGCTGTTCAACAGTCTCCGTATTTTATGCTTCATAATGCGCCATACATTTTCAATGGGAGACAGGTCTGGACTGCAGGCAGACCATTCTAGTACCCGCACTCTTCTACTACGAAGCCACGCTGTTGTAACACGTGCAGAATGTGGTTTGACAAAAAAAAAAAAAAAGCAAGGGGCGTCCATGAGAAAGACCTTGCTTGGATGGTAGAATATGTTTCTCCAAAACCTGTATGTACTCTTCAGCATTAATTGGGCCTTCACAGATGTGTAACTTACCCATGATGTCATTGGCACTAACACTGTTACAGCCCCCTATCATCACAGATGCTGGCTTTTGAACTTTGCGTCCATAACAATCAGGATGGTTCTTTTCCTCTTTGGCCCGGAGGACACGACATCCACAATTTCCAAAAACAATTCGAAATGTGGACTCGTCAGACCACATATCACTTTTCTACTTTGCATCATTTCATCTTAGATGAGCTTGGGCCCAGAGAAGCCGGTGCCATTTCTGGGTGTTGTTGATAAATGCTTTTTGCTTTGCATAGTAGAGTTTTAAGTTGCACTTAGGGATGTAGCGCCAAACTGTATTTCCTGATTTTGGTTTTCTGAAGTGCTCCTGAACCCATGTGGAGATTTCCTTTCAACATTGGTGTCGGTTTTTGATGCAGTGCTGCCTGAAGAATCGAAGATCACAGACATTCAATGTTGGTTTTCGGCCTTGCCGACTTACATGCCATGATTTCTCCATATTCTCTGAACTTTTTGATGATATTATGGACCGAGAATGATGGAATCCCTAAATTCCTTGCAATTGTACGTTGAGCCTTAAACTGCTTGACTATTTTCTCCCGCACATGTTCACAAAGAGGTGAACCTCGCTTGTGAATGACTCAGCAATTCGGGGAAGCTCCAATCATGGCACCCACCTGTTCCCAATTAGCCTGTTCACCTGTGGGATGTTCCAAAACAGTGTTTGATGAGAATTCCTAATTTTTCTCTGCCTTTTTTTGCCACCTGTCACGGCTTTTTTTGGGAATGCGTTACAGCCCTAAAATCCTAAGATAATGATTATTTGTGAACAGGGTTGGGAGGGTTACTTCTAAAATGTAATCCATTACATCAGTTACAAGTTACCTGATAAAAAGATAGATAGATGGAGGATGACGACGTGTGACATCAACTGCAAATTAACTTTTATCCCAGTCACAAGTTTAGCCGTGTATATGTTGTGTGTGATGTTTAAATAGTGAATTGGTGGCAGGAAGATTTGTTTGGAAGGTGTAACTCACATTATGGTTGTAGGCTAGCGGGCTAGCTAGCAGGAAGCTACAGCGCGTAGCATGCCGCTGGGCTCTCAGCTCAAACTTTCGCTCCGAGTAAGTTCCAGTGAATACCGGTCGCCATTTCCTCTTCCTTTTATTTATGTTCAATACAACATCCCAACTTCATTGGAATTTTCGTTTGTATTTGTGTGTGTGTAAATGGGTGAAGACTGAAATGCATGAACTTTGTACACTTTGTAGGTTGTCCACTTTATGAAAAGTTCAGTCAAGGTGACCTGCATTCGTTTACAAAATATGGTGGACTTACTCATGACCAAAAAAAACTAATTAAGGTTTAGTTTGTCTAAACATGTCTGTGCTTAATTCAAGATAGCTTTTATGATGGGATTGTTCACCGCACCCAAGAATTCTGCTGATATTTTATATGATCTGAATACAGTATGCAGAGTATTATATTAAAGCTTTTCAGAAGTCTTTATGCAGCAGACAAAAAAGGGGAGAGAAAAAAAAAGAACAGTCCTGTTCATGATAACTTAAATTGCACTATTAACACTAATAAGGGCAACTATCCCCAATCATCTTTTCTCCAGGTGATCACCGAGGATTGGAGTGGGGTGGGAGCACACAGGTAAAGTGACCTGGGACTCCCAGGAATACACACACACACATTTTGGTGTGTTGAAAACATGGGTGCAACTTATTTATGAAGTGACATTACAAAGTACCGGCCTGGCATGTATGTTATTGTGTTTTCATTCTTTTTTGCAAGACTTTGTGGAATCCGTTTTGACAATTGCTGCCTGTTGGTCAAGGAAATCTTTAAAAAGAAAAACTGCACCGTCATAAAATATCGATGTTTGCAACATTGGCCGTTATCAACGAGCATTCCCATTTGAGTAATCTTGTGTCAGTGCAGATTGTCAGAGAGGAACATTTGGATGTACACGTGTTTTTTCTTGGCATTTTAATGGACGCGCACATTAAGAAATGTGCATTTGCGCTGAGCATTATTGTTTGTGAGGGCAGAATGTTTGATTGTACTGGATCTCATTAGATTGTGCAGGAAGAGACTTAAGATCACAAATAAAAATCCCATTCCCAGTTTGAAAAGTGAGTCTTCATCCGTTTCCTCTTCTCTGATAGGTTTGGGCAGGTAATAAAAACAATTTTAAAAAAGCAACTGAGACTGAGTTGGAAACTAACTTTCCAGGCGCAGGATGTGCAAAACAAAAACAACTCCCTGTCTTTTTTCAAGGCAGACAAAGCGCACCCGATATCCATCTTTGGGGATAACCTTTGACCCCAGAATCACATGACGCCGAGTGCTTGGAGACCCCGCTGCAGCCAGACAGTCTGTCTAGGAACGCC
The DNA here is from genome assembly GCF_054856555.1 of Leptonotus elevatus. Lineage (NCBI taxonomy): Eukaryota > Metazoa > Chordata > Actinopteri > Syngnathiformes > Syngnathidae > Leptonotus > Leptonotus elevatus. The sequence goes on from NC_141240.1 coordinate 22,947,709, forward strand.
TTCGCCCTCTTATCCCGACACGTCCTTTTCTTTCTCCCTTTTCTCCTAGGTTGGCCTCTCTCCTCATATCCCTGCTTTATCTTGGACACGACGCTGAACAAACACATGTTATTAATAGCCACTTTGGATCACGGCCTTGGCCTGGAATCAAAGGCGACGCACACACCCAGCATGCTTCAATAGAATTACACAGCTTTCTATTGCCAAATAATGAAATGCTCCCAGAACAGCAAATACGAGAACAAACATTAAAATTGACAGACTATGGATATTTTTTCCGCAAAATAGTTCCCAGGGGTTTGCAAAATGCGTGTCGATTTCTTGTCTTCCTGAAATGAACCCATTTGAGAAAATCCTGTCGCATCAAGTGAGCGACTGGAAACGCCTTCCCATATGCTGCTGGGCAAATGACAAGTACATATAGTGTTGCCATGACAACCCGGGTGGCGCTAGGGAACTGAGCAGGCAAGTAAGCGTCTTCTACTTAGAGATGCAGAGCCCAGAGTTTGGAATCAACCAACTGCCAGTAAAGAAAATAAAAACATTTTCGTTCTAGGAGGCAGCACTTCATACATATATGCAACTCATGGGCACATCGGAAAACACAAATATTGCTCGCCACAACATTGACTACTTAATGTGCTACTTAGGCATGTGCTAGATTAAACAACAGTACTGTGCATCCAGTAAAAATGTCAACGCAGCTCTGCTTACCTTTTGTTTTTGACATGATTGCATCTGTGGGACAGTGGGGGCTGGGGACGTTTCTGCATAGTTGTGCCATTGTATGATAGATGTTTCAGACAGTGTGGCTGCATTCTGGTCATATAACATAACAGATGACAGTATACTGTAGAGAATACCGGACACATCATTACTTTTACTTATTTTCTTTTTTTTAACCGTTGCTACAGAAGACCTGACCTTGCCCATCTGTCTGTTTTACAAATTAAATGTGGCCTTTGAGAACAGAAGTATATTGCATTTACATGGGGGGGAAAACAACTAAAAGAGTTTTTCTGACTATTTTTTGGGGGGCTTTGTTTTTGTTTTCATTTTATTTTGTTATTTCCATTTTATGGAATTTTTTTCTGCTCTTTTAAAAATATGTTTTCTGTCATAAAAAAAATTCATCAAAACAGGGAAAAAATCCAACAACAGCAAAAACTAATTACAATAAAATAATAATAATAATAATAATAATAATAAACAGGGGAAAATTAGTCAGAGAAGCAGAAAAAAAATATTCAGCAAAATGGAAAAAATACTTCATAGAACAAACAATTTTTATTGAAAACTAAAAGTAAAAAAGCCCCTCCCCCAAAAAAAATACTCAAATTTTTTTCCAAGTGACTGAAATACGCTTCTGTACTTGAGTGACCTTTGATTTTTGTTATGAGGACGTCTTCAAAAAATTTTGATCAACTGCATACTCTCATCCTCCACTTTTTCTAATAAATTAATTACTTGCATAATTTTGTTTGAAATGCTGAATGTCATACACAAGCATTTATTAAATGCTTTACTTTAATGCATGCAATTATGTTTATTGCTCAACACAACCTGTGCTACCTTTACCAAGCCATCTGCTGTCAAGCTAAAGGATCAGCTAAAAAAAAATTATAGTGCGTATAATCAGCGTTAATACATGATTAATGCGATCATTTTTTGTACTTAATCAATGAGTTAACGCTTTAACTTTGACAGCACTAAAAGTAACCCTCCCAAACCAGCATTATACAATTATCACTATTCACAAGCTTCTTCTGTGAAAATAAAGCTATGTTTATTAATATTTATATTATGTTTATTATATTTATTTTCATGTTTTAGGCCTCTATGGACAAAACGAGAAAGTTGTGAGGCGGGATGGGAAAATGTGACAGGCTATGGAAGTCGGGCCAGATCAAATCGTAAGCCCGAATCCCACAGAGGGGCGAACATTTGCAAGTGTTTGCGAAGGCAGCGAATATTGAATTCTCGTCAGGGTTCATTCAAGGTTGCCCAACATTAACCAGACATTCGCTAACAGTTTAACGGGTTTTTTTTCTTGTGAAAATAAGAAACACTGGTACTGGCACTGGTTTGACCAACTTTATCAACAATTTTACCCTTTCTGTTACATGAAGGGAAAACAATCCCTGAAAGGTTTAAAGCTTGATGTCATCCAAATTTGTTGAAAATGAGGGATTTTTTTTGCGATAAAAAATTGCGTTACGTGCTGTCTCCATGACTCTCCCGACTTGGCGTGGATTCTTCCCGAGGTGCGAGGCGTGCGATCGACGCCGTCAGCCGGCAGGTCGTCGGGGTGGAGGAATGTGCTAATCAAAGCTTCGTTAAGACTGCGTGGATACACACACACAAACACACACACATTGGCAAACACACACACATAAGCACACCTCACAGATTGACAATGGGGCCCATTCATGCAGAGAGACTTGACTCGACTCTGGAGGGAAGCACAAGCAAGAGTGTCTCAGCATTTGGACACATGTAATTGCCATCACTCAGCCTGTCTGATGCTGATAATGGCGCGATGGGAAATTCCTGTCAGAGCGCTTTCACAAGCCTTATTTTTTATTTTTTTGGCAGGCTCCGTGTTCCACTGCGGGGCAGTCAAATGCGTTATGGCATGCACACATAGCTGTCATTAAACACAATTTGGAAAAAAAAACACACAGCATCGAGACAATTAAAACTCACAAGGCAGTGTGTGTGCGTGTATGTTATTCCCTGGCGTCTGAGCGGGGGCTTGTCTGTCAGTTGGACATGTTGACGGACAGTCTCCACCCTCCTCTTTATTTTTAGTGCACTTTGAAACGACATGAAACTGAAGAGGAGTAAAAACATGCGAAGTGGGTCTCGCCTGAGCTGGCGCGACGTTCCTGTGGTTGGTGCTCAGGTCCAAAATGTGAGCGCTTGGCGGATTGCTAACATGCACTTTTTACTGCATCTCAATGGCATAATGCCAGCAAGGCTACAAATCTTTTCTTTCTTTTTTTATGAGGATAAAATACTCATGTTAAACCTCACTTAGGTTTAATTGTAATGAAGAAATTGGGGCGAAAAAAAGATGAGAAGCAGTGGATTAGTGATTACGTTTTGACTGAGGGCTTAATGCGACCAATATACCAAACGTTCCTCCAACATGAAGAACACTTGAATAATGCAACGGAATGCAATACAAGAGCTAAATCCAACATTTCTGCCTTAGCAAAGACACCTTATACTCACTACTGACTGCACGTTTGTAGGGTTTTTTATTACCCAGAACAGTAAAACAAAATAGCACCTTTCAGAGTGACCTTTTACTGTGGACAGTCTAAGGCACACCTGTGCACCAATCATGGAGTCTAATCAGCATTTTGATATGGCAAACCTGTGAGGCGTGATGGATTGTCTTGGCAAAAGAGAAGTGCTCACTATCACAGATTTACACTGACAATATTTGAGAGAAATGGTGATATATTGATATTGTTCTTTGCGTTTATTTTGTAAAAAAAAAATGGGAGCAAAAACAAAAGTGTTGCATTTACATATTTGTTGAGTACATATGCATAATAGGACCAGAGCCCAGTGGATTAGACAGTACAAGGAAAGTAAACAGTTGAAGCACAAGCTGCCGGTTATAGGCTGTTTTCAGAAATTAACGTGAGTGGTCCATGGTCAGCACACGGGCATGATGAAACGTCTGCTTAATAACTAAGTTCAAGCTTTTTATTTGACTTTAAAATGGCTTATCTTAACCAGATTCCCTCATCGCATTGTAGCAAAAGAAAAATCCCAATATGCTCCCAATGCATCTTTTGGCACGGTAAATCCTTGTTGTGCAAACTGAAAACTAGTTCCCATGACAACCCTTTTACTGGTTCTTCTTCTTCGTCATCTTTAAATCCACTGCTTCATGGACATTTACCCATCGCGGGGTATCATGGAACTTATCACCCGTGAAAAGTGAGGGAACATTGTATTTTGAATTTGTTTAAATGTGTACCGACAATTTTGCGGAGTCATAACCGTTATGAAGTGTGCTAACACAAATGCATCCTCGTTATTATTCTCACTTCTAACATGTTAGTGGTCACATGTAGGCAGGCTTGGGGAGTAATGGAATACATGTATGTAATCAGATTACCAAAAAATGTTAACTGTATTCCATTACAGAAAAAACATGTAATCAGATTATAGGTATATCTATTAAAAATGGGGATTACTTCGAGGGATTACAATTTCTACGATGAGAGAAAGTGCGAAAGAGGGCGAGGGAGAGAGCGAGAACGATAGAGATAGAGAGAGAGATGTCGGGGAGGTGGGAACGAAGAAATTAACTAGTCGTGTCCTCCACACGCGGGCAGTTTGAAAAAGCTTCACGGTCGGTAGGAGGAAATGGCGACCGGTATTCACTGGAACTTACTCGGAGCAAAAGTCCAGCGGCATGCTACGCGCTCTAGCTTCTTGCTAGGTAGCCCGCTAGCCTACAACCATAATGTGAGTTAAACCTTCCAAACAAATCTTCCTCCCACCAATTTACTATTTATACATATACACGGCTAAACTTGTGACTGGGATAAAAGTTTATTTTTGCAGTTGATATCACACATCGTCATCCTCATTGGATGACTGCATCCATCCATCCATCCAACTGTGAGGTGTGGTTGCTTTCAGTGACAGTTCGAAAACAGCATATGGCCTTCAATCAATCAATCAATCAATCAATCAATAGCCTACATGCTTTTTAATTACACTAGATTTTTGCTATTTAGCAAGGGCACATTGTATAGAATATATATTGTGGTGATATTTATTTTTATTTTGTCTTCATGAGCATACTCAATATTGGAGTAATCCAGAAGTAATCCAGTTACATAACTTTAATATTATGGTACTTGGATTACGTTACTAACTACATTTTTTAGCAGGTAACTTGTAACTGTAATGGATTACATTTTAAAAGTAACCCTCCCAACCCTGCATGTAGGCTACAATAGAGTAAAAAGTTACAATTTTATTGCTGCAGGAATCTAACAGTCAAATAGCACAAGGTAGATACATTTTCTCAAACATAAATACTATAAAGTACAATCCTAAACAATTGTATGCCGTTATGATAAATTACAAATATATAGCAGGAATATAATCGGACACTTGTTGATATACAGCATATGATGACTCAAATCAATAATCAAATAAACATTACTGGGACATACAAAACCATGACAAGCACATCCATAAAACACAGTTCAGTGCTGTGTTTTTTTTCACCATGTCATCATCGCTCACAATTAATATCAATAAAATATGGGAGTAAATTGTTGAGAAAATGATCGGAAGACACGGTATGACTCCTATATACACAGAGACACTACTTGATATTTGTTCCATGTGGAGTAAAAAGACTTACAAGCATGACAATGACATGTTGCATGTTCAGGTCATTTTACTGGTGAAGCAGCACAAGTTTGTCCAAAAAAAAGAGGGCAGTGGAATAGAAAACGCAACTCACTTAAGCTCCGCCCCTTCAACCTACACCTTAGCAAACGGCATCAAGTCAAAAGTCATCTCAGACTTGCTTGGAACGTCGCCGTGCAGTCTTGCGGTGGCGTTCGTGAGCGGTTCATTGGAGGAAAATGACACCAGACCGTCGCCATGTGACGTTACACGCCGAGGAGAACTCCCATGAAGTCCGAGCCGTTCTGTATCGTAACGGAGGCCCCGGCGGCGTTGTCCACAAAGATGGAGGTGTACTGGCCCGCCTGCAAGAGGGCAACAAATTATGTAACGCATCAGTCCATACAGTCAACTCCCATTTATCATGTGTCCCAGACCCACCCACTCACTATAATTGAAAATCCTTGATATGGATTTTTATTTTATTTTTTAAACAATCACACATTCTTTAAACTCATTTCAACTTATTTATAACGTACTTAACCTTTGCATAATGTTCATTTTGCATGTACACCATTACAGGGTGCAGATGTGCTTCCACCATGTTGAGAGTCTAGTGCACGACTAGCGCACCATTTTCAAAGGGAACGAAACGAGTCACTTCAACTGCCCATGATGGCAGTTGGCAGTGACCACTCCCACAGCGGCGCAGCCCCAGCTCTCACAACTAACCCACCTCCATGTAGTGTTATGCCTCTTTTTGTGGTCTGATAAGCTGTCAGGAAAAAAATATATAATCAGAAGAAGGGTTTATCTTCCACAATCCTGGTCCTCGGAGGCCAGAATCCTGCAGATTTTAGATGTTTCCCTCCTCCAATAGACCTGATTCATATAATCAGTTCCTCACTAAGCTCTGAAGAAGGCTGACAATGATCCTAATCTTTTGACTCAGGTGTGTTGGAGGATGGAAACTGCTGCTCTCAGATGACAAAGCAGGTGCATACATGCTAAACTGAAGACGTGTTTGGCAAGTCAGCTTTTGTTTACCCTTGGATGTTATGATTGAACGTGGCTCACCCAAACGGCTGCAAGAGTTCATTATCTCAGCAAAGTTTTAGTTGTCAATTAATTGATCACTAAGAATGAAAAAAAACATGCCGACTACAGCGGAGGTGCGATTGATTCAGTTTCTACTAGTTAGTTGTGTAAAGTGGGGTATACACATTTTAGTATTTTCCCCCGCTTATAATCCAAATCAGCAAATGGCCAACTGTTGTGCATGTTGTTGGCAATAGGTGTAAAAGGCCGCCAGGTAAATTCACATTTTTGTGTTTAGGTTCAGTAGCTCTGATGGTTTTTACCATAAAACACCTGGGAGAAAACAAAAACAAAAAAAGCCATGTTGGAGTTCATTTAACTCATCCCGGGTTCCCTTCCTGTGTAACATTGTGTCTAAAACTTTGGACAGCGCACCTGAAAAACAGTTTTTGTCACCAAGAGCTAACATGGCCCAGAGGGTGGTGCTGATGGACCGTCCCGCTCACACAACATGCTGCACTTGCTATGTTGTTGTTCTTGTTTGTACGTGGACCAGCGGTTTGAAAAAGTAGGTCAAATGTTAAAAACATAGACGGTGAGCTCCATCCACAACTTCCATGAGCTACTTTTGTCTGTTTAATGCGACACAGAAGTTTACAATAAGAGATATTTTTACATCCCATTAACAATAATATTTCAATACTAACAATTACAGTTGACAATGTAATCCACTACCCATCCTTCCTGTGTTCATATTTGACCAAAATAAATCACCAAATGAAGTAGAAGTCTATTAAAAAGAGAACACAGGTTACTCACCTGGAGCTCCAGGAGTCCCTGAACGCTCACAGTGAAGATCCGGCTGTTACTTTCCAAGCCAACAATCATCTCCAACGAGCTGCAAGACATCAAATATCATTTTTGATAACTACTGCATTGTTGCATAGACATTGGAAACTTTCCTTAGAACGTTTTGCATTCATTAATTCATTTATTTTTTACTTAGGTTTGTATAATGTTGTATGGAGTGAACATATTCCCGTATTAGCAAGCCAACAACACCTGCTGAGTGGGAAGCACTGGCTTATGTTAAGTGGAAAATACAACAACATTTTAATAGCAAAACAATCACGTTTGTCTTCACATGAAAAAAAACATTCTCTGCATTTTTATGATTGCGGTCGAGGAAGGATGTGTTGCAAGAGTGTCTGGAGTGTTGGCTGGGAAAAGTCAAGCTAAGCACTCTTTATATCAACCTCAATTCCACTTAAGTTGGGACATCTAAAACCTAATGGAAACAGAGAATTGAAATTTGAAAATATTTTTCAATATATATTCATTCATTACTTTACAAAACCAAAATATTTAATATTGGAGCTGGTAATCGTTATTCCCTTTTTGTGGTTCTTTTGAATTGCCGTAACATGTGCCTACTCAGACTACCTGCACCTCAAAGAGGAAAAGCACTTGTGTGTGCGTGCGTGTATATAAATGTACACATTTGGGACAGAGACGACAGATGGTTTGAAAGAGGAATGAGGGAGGCCATCTACATCAAGGTTGAGAAACTATCTCTAAAGGCTTACGAGTTAAGATAGCACCTGTCTCCCACACATAATGCTGTCCTTTCATCCCTTCTCAAGAGATTTCATCATTTAGACTCTGACAAATCAGAACAAACAAACACAGCCACTTGTGGCCCCCACAACCATTGTTACAACTGAATGGTATATTAACAAGGACGATTCTACCCAAAGGACCGCCAATGGCGGGCAGAGGGCTCTCTCTATTGCAACAACTATCCTTTTGCATCAGAAAAGAATGACACCATTCTTGGTTGAGACCTGCTTCTTTTTACACAAACTAGTGGCCACAAGGAAAAGAGTTTAAGTGGAGGTGTTTGGTTAGTGTGACCAGACATCCCTGATTTACCGGGACAGTCTCCAATCTTTCCGGGACAGTTGCCGTTTAAGCTTTAAAAGTCCAGAGTCCCGATGGATTTCGCCAGGCCCATTGTTTTGTCCCACTTTTACGCACATTTTCTCTTTTTTTTTTGTCATGTCAGCACGCCATTCATTTAGGCCATGCCAATCACACAGTTGTCATAGCAATTCATATGATAAACAAATTAAAAAGGAATATAAGACGCTTCCTGTGCTTTTACACAGGAACTGCCAAACTGGTTTCGTACAAATTGAAAGAATGTGACGGTTCTGGCCTGAATTCAACTGCAGTGCTCGCAAGCGGTAAAATGACACTGTTACAAAGTAAACTGATGGAAATGGAGAATGTCAAGCACGTCAGATTTATTGGCTTCCTTATAATCATAAAAACATCTCATTGAGGTGATGCGGGTGCCATGATGTTTAAAATGTCAAGTGTTGGTAGAATGCAAGGGGATGCCCCTGAAATTGTACAATTCAGCGATTTGACAAATATTTGCTGGTCACAGTAAACTTTGGAGTTTGATTCACCACTATGCATGACTTCATGCGAGAGTTCAGGTCAGTGAACATCAAAGGATTACACTTGCACATATTTTGCTGTATAGTTCTTCTTGTGTGACTTATTCCAAATGAAGCGTAGCCTCAACACAGAGTGTAAAGAGAACATCAGAAGAAAATAAGAAAGTCCACAGGTTAAGTGATAAGAAATCACATCGTTTTACTTCCTTATAGAGATGTGTGCGGCATCCGTTAGGCGTGTGTTATTGTTTTTATGTCCTCGTATTATCAGTGGATAAATGGCGGAGTTTGCAATTAAAAACAGCAACACTTTTTTGTCATATATGAGAAAACTGTATGACCTGACAGAAGAATTCAATTCAATTTATTTCATTCATTTGTAAAAGAAAAAAGACAATATAAAGCAATATTGAAATTCAAAGTAAAGTAAAAGAAATTAAAGGGGACAGAAAGAAGTAAAACTTGCACTCACTTTCCCTTTTTATAAATTTGGTTTGTATATTAACTGGTAACATTTCATGATGGGCTTGATACAATATTTTAAGGCGGTTAAACTCCATAAATTCATTAAATTTTACAGTTTTTAGTTGTATAATTAATGGATTAGCGTGGTCTCTGTATCCACAACCGCAAACAACACGAATAGCACAATTCTGTAAAAGAAAGATGGATTCAGTGTAGGGGTTTTTTTCTTTTCTTTTTTTTTCCCTTTTTCTGGAGAGGTAGGTTTTGGCTGCACAACTTCACACTTCAATGCAATAGGTCAGGTATGGACCAATCAATGAATGATATAACGATAACAAAGCATTCTTGTTCAATTATTCTTTCTCTTTTTTGAGAACATTAATACAATGGAAATGTCTGTGGAAAAACATCTCTTTGCACTGAATTTAAATGGATTGATAAGGGGAGTCTCTTCAATTGGATGGGAGTGGGCCATGTTCCCTCCCACAATGGCGCAAAATGTCGCAAATGCCCTCGTCTATCTCTGCTAGTCTAGCAAAAGAACGAAAACCCCCACCCATGTGCACAGTTAGACTAGTGCTGAGCACAAAAATAGGGCCAATGAAACTGACCAGAATCCCGGATCAGATTGTGCTTGGCCTCAGAGGATGCACTGTAATATCCATAATGTGTAATACTTACGTGTATCTGTGGCAAAGTGACTCGATGCAGATTAATACACGGATATTGTCCCTGGCCTTTAATTGGGTCTTGCTTCTCTTAACCTCACTGTGATCTGAAATAAAAAGTCCACATTTGCTGTTACATCTAAAGCAATACTCCTGTGTTTACAGTAGAAACTGTAGCACATTATAAAGTCATTTGGATACTATGGTGGTGAAATGTGCAAAATAGCTTTATTAGCATTGCATTGGTGACTTCGGATAACCATTACCAACTTAGCCGTCTATAATAATTTAGGCTATATTTGGACCACCAAGGAAACCTACATACATTTGGAGATAGACCTCCGATGTGTGTGGGAGAGTTGAGCAGAACACAGACAAACATTTTAATTTTTATTATTTAGCATTAGCTTCTGCTCTTGTCTTTGTAGCTTAAAACACGCATGTTTACCGCGGTGGCTTAAAAGTCAATTACACATTGAGGGGACGACTCTAAAGAGAAAGATGCCATTTTAATGTTCAGTTGTTAGGTTGTACATTATTATTATCCATTAACACGGTCTCTCTTTTTTTCTTTAGTTTTCTGGTGTCTTGTCATTTTCACAATTAATTGCATTAATCTGCGTGTCTAAAAAGTTCAATTCAATTCAAAAACCCCAGCAAAGACTTTAAAAAACAAATTCTTATTTGTATCAGTCAACCTTAAACATTTCCTGACAATAATATGTTATATGTGACCTCACTGGTCTAAACATGACATTCTAATTAATATTACATTTGTGGAATATGAGTTATGAAGCAAAATCCATCCGTTTTTATCCATCTGAGGGGGCGGCCATTTTGCCACTTGCTGTCGTCTGAAGATGACATCAATGTTGCGCAGGCCTCAGGCCAATCACAGCTCATCTCTTTTCTGAAGCTGCGCTGTGATTGGTTGTTACCTGAGACCTGAGCAACGTCATCTTCAGTGGACAGCAAGTGGCAAAATGGCCGCCCCCTGAGATGGATAAAAATGGATGGATTTTGATGCTTAACTCATATTAAGTAACTAACGCAATATTAACCAGAATGCCATATTTAGACTAGTGGGACTGCATAGAACACATTATTGTCCCAAAAAATTATCAACTATCAAATATCAGCAATTATTCCAATGCATGCATTTTTGCAATGAGGTTGAATATTATAATTATGAAGCAGCACGAGTAGCCGCTAACTATAAATGTCTTAAATGGATTGTGCATTTTGATTTACCAATGTGGACATTGGCAGAGAACTGGTAGATCCCTGTGATGGGGGCGGTGAATCTGCCAGTAGACTGATCCATGCCCGAGCCTCTCAAGAAGGCTCCCTTGGCTGGTGGCTGAAAATATTGTAAGGTAGAAGTTGCATTTTAGAAATAAATAGCGCTTTGAGGAAAACGTATGTGACAGAAGAAGGAGGCAATTGTACTTTTTGTGAGCAAGCTTTGCGCCTAAAATCTCAAAGTTCCCAGAGAAACATAAGATAATTTACTCTTTGCTGGAAAAAAAATATATATATCTTTGCGACTGGAATTCAGATTTGCACTAAACCAAAGTCGTATTCAATTTTCACTAGCTCATCAGTCTCATCTGGTTACAGGCTACATGTCATCAAGGCTGGACCGGCACAAAAAAAAAATCGGCCCTGGCATTTTGACTTAGGCCTGCCGGCCCGGCCCAGCCCGACTCTTACTTTTTTTTTTCTGGAGAAAAAGCCAGACTCTTACATAACATGTAGTTCTGCCATTTATGTTTATTGATGTTTCAGTTTTGCTATCTATATTCAAAATGGATGAATGGACTCGTCCTTCTAAATTATGGGCCAGTCTCTTGTGGTAAATGTAGGAAAATAATAATTAAAAAGCACTGTATCGGTCTCATTAGAGGCCGGCCCACCGGACAACTGCCCTGCATGCCAGATGACCAGCCCAGCCCTGCATGTCATTATGCTACCATTATGATGTTTAGGATAACCTAAATCATGATTGGTTCATTTATCAGTTGGCTTCAGACCACAACTGATTGTCTTCAGATATTGTGTAAAAAGCACCTGGTTGGTCGATCACGAACAAAAGCAGAGCAAAACAAACTGGTATTTGATTGAAACAGACTCAAAGGTTTTGGTTGTGGCACTTTGAGTTTTTCAATTATCCGAGCATGTCACAACTCCACGCGGCCTGTCTACCTTCGTCTATAAAGGATCTGCTATGCTAGCCTCGTCAACAGGCTTCTTCCACTACAGCAAGCTGTTTCTTACAGTGTCTATTTCTGTCCTCTCCAAAGTGTATTCCAAGTCGCAGACAGAGTGCCTTTTGTGTGCCGTCCAGAGAGTGATGTGTGGAATTGAGCTGATATTTTTGACTGGTTGGTCTTTGGGTGGAACTGCCGGCTTTACCAGTGCCAGTTACCACTGAGGGGATGATGCCTCACACAAACTAAACAATGACTACCAAACACGGATCTCTTCCTACTACTGGCTTATCGCTGAAAAGCAAATGGGTCAGGAAAACAGTTTGCAACCTCTTTAAGGAGGATAAGGACAAATCTTCAGATTGTGTCCACATTTTCACAGGAAAAGGCTTGAGTCACATGCAGTGAGCAGACGGTGGTTGTGAACGTACTGTTTGGAAATTCTGGAGCTCCACCAAAGTCTTCTTGTCAACCACCACGGGTCCTTTAAGTTTGCAATGGAACGCCTCCTCTATCCGCCGGTAGGAGGTCATGTCCTCCCGCAGGGTGAGGAGAGCTACGGGAAGCTGGCTGGAAGTGGCTTGGCGATCCACAGCCACGGCACGTCTCTCTGTAGCCTCTGTTAGAAACACAAGATCATCAGTTAACGTGAACGTAACACTGCAGGTTATGTGCCCTTTACTGGCTGGACAACCAACGTGCCTCTACCTTTTATCATCTCTTTGAACTCTTGGAGAAGAACTTCCTGGGTCACCTCAGCTCCAGGAGTGCCAGGTGGTCCTTGTGGGCCCGGAGGACCTGGAGGACCAGGTGGGCCTGGCTAGGGAAGGACAGAGACTAAACATTAGAAGGCACATTTTGGAAAAGCAAATGCTCATATGTCTCTGGGCTGTAGGCGGGTCACACCGTAACAATGGAGGGCATCTTTTTCTTGACATGCAGCTCTTTTATTATAAGACAAAGACATCCTCTGGTAGCCTATTTGTCTTCTTCACATTCTAGAAGTTACTACTCCATGTACAGAAATCGACTCACTACACGGTGTCTAGCCTTTTAGGTAGCTTACAATTTCCCTTGGTACCAATAAAAAGATGCCAAAAAACGTGGTATGGTATGGTATATATTGTAAATTCGTCTTTCAGGTTAATCTTATTCCGCCATGTAGCAAGAGGAGACATTAGCTAACATAACTTAATAGAAAGGAGGCAGTTTTGGATTCTTTTTTGACATTCTCTGCCTGCCATGGCTTGAGATAGGTTTGATTTTGTCCTTTAGTTAGTCATGATGTGTGTTTTGTTCTGTTTTCCTTGTCTCATCAAGAATTGTCATGTCCTTCCTCACGTGTCAACCAATCAGTGCCCTCAGCCACTTGTGTCTTGCCCAGGTGTGTCTCGTTATGTCAGCCAGTGTTTGTGTATTTATGCTGCATTCGAAGATGGTCGGAAGTCAGACTTTTCCGACTTCAAACCAGGAAGTTTGTACAGGAACGCCCCCTTGAACTCGGAAATCCCACTTGCAAATTTTCACCGAAAGACTTCAATGTGACACAATTTACTCGAGTATAAAACTAAATAGCTTTCTTCATTCATTAATATTTTACATGACTTCACGTAACACAACATATGCGACAGAATTCCGCTATCTCCCTGCATGGAATTATACGGTGAACTGCTAAACTGTATGAAATGTTTATGAAATAAGATAAAAACAATAAATGAAGCAAAATTACGAGAAGTTTGCTGGAGGTCAAAATGAGTTTTGAGGACCAAAATAAAAAACTATTTATCACGATCTGCCATTTTGGTTGTTTACTTTCGCCTCAAACACTTTCAGGTCGAACCTGGGAAAAACCAACACTCTGATATATCCGACTTCCGACCATCCTCGAATGCAGCATGAGCTTCCTGTTTGCTGTCAATCCTTGTCGGTCCATTGTCTGATGAACACAGTTGTCACATCTTGTTGTAGCTGTCAGTGTGACATAATTTTGCAATACGTAAATGTGTTTAATATGTCACACATGACATGACAGCTGCAGTTGTTACCCCTCGCTTTGCCACCCTCTTGTTTAGTTTAGTTTTATTTTGGATTATGGACTTTGTTGTTTTCTTGTTTGCCGCCTGTTCGTGGTTCACCTCCCCGTTTTGATTTAATTCAACATTTTTGGACTTCATTCCTCTGCCTCCTCACTCTGCTTCCCTGCACTTGGGTCCTCAACTACCACCACAACATAACACTGCCATCTTCTTACCAGAGGTCTTTTCCGTTTGCGACATTTTGCTGGGAAGTTGCCAACCGGCCGTTTGACAAAGTCCATCCATGAACCCAATGGATCCACTCTCTGGTTGTCAGAAACCTGCAACCAGAAGGTCAAATTATCTCGGGTTTGCAAAGAAGGGGAAACACTCTAAATGAAATGTAGTGAGCATACAGCATCTGCTTGAAGCTGTGTGGTTTTATATTTGAAAATTTATTTTCCAAAACACTGTAAACAACAATAAAAAAATAAAAATAAATAGACCTTGCACTTCTAATGTGTGTAGTCTGTATGATATTTTGACAGAGCCAAAAGTTGTATACATGGTCTCATTTCTTAGAATAATTTATTCATAGCATTGTAGAAAAGCACTCTTGATTTGCATTATAATATCTTGGGTTTTTTTATGAGCTGTAGTGTACACAATACAATCTGTACAAAATAAAGGAAAACAGGCATGGCAATTTTTTTTTAAATTATTATTAAAAATATTTTCTTTTATTGTGTTTTGGCTGTAACATGAATTTAGTCAACCAATACCACATAAGTCGGGTTTTCCTTTTGAACAAAATATGTAGTGGACACCCGAATCTTGCAAAAATGATGCCCACTACTGATTTTGAGTGTAAAATAAAGTTATTTACATCACCTTAGCCATACTGCATTTCCTAAAACAGCGACCTCCACGCCAATTAATCACCCAATGAATCATCCACATTAAATAAACAATGTAATTATCTGATACCATACCACTCCATTTGAAATGGCGTTTGTGAAGCTAAACTTAATTTTTTTATTTTTTTTATCATAATTTACTTGTGGGGTAACAATTACCTTTCTAACAAACACCTTATCCATAATAGGTACCTGGTACTCTCTGCAGCTAATAAAAGTGCAAGGCTATTATATCAGGAATAGGAAGTATTCCAAACATTTATGTGTACATACATATTTTGCAATACTATATAAATATGTTGTCAATATAATGTTATAAATTAGTCAATGTTGTACATTCATAGTTCAATTTAAGAAGTAATTTAAAGATAATAGTAATTTTAAAGACTCAATTAGAAGTCCTTCTGTGTCTCTTGCACAATTTAATTCATTGGGAAAACTAAATGCAGGTTTTGGATTTACCATTTTAAGTTAGGCAAGGGCTCTTTCCAAAACAATCAATTACTGTATTGCAAATTTTGTCCTTCGAGATATTGTATTTTACTAGGGCGCCATGTCAAATCGTATTTTCCCAAACAGCCTCAGACAAATATAAACACAGTGAATGATTTCTTAACATGTGGAATGTTCCTTGAGCAAGATGGTTAAAAAAAACAGACTCTGCAATTGCACGTACGTTTCGTGGACTGTCTACACTTGTTTATAATAATAACATAACAACACATTGCAATTGTGTGTACTATATACCCAGGCTCCATATGATTTCATTTTGTTAGTCTACCTTTCAATGTGTCTGAAATAACTCACTTATGATAAGTTACTGCCCGGCCTCCATTAGCCAGGCATGAAATATTCCAAGATATCTGGACACAACTTTTTCATGCATTGCACCGTACAATTTGATTTATGTCAAACCAGAGCTTGAGTGAATTCCAATTGCATCAATCTTAAGCAGCCTTTCACCAAACGTCAAAGGCTTGCAGTCGAGATAGATGAGGAGATAAAGACGAGCCACGAAAGGTGAGTCGTCTGAAATGGAATTTGTTTAGGTTTGGCAGCAAGACGCAGATCACTTATCTGCAAAACCAACACAACATTTTTTTTTCACTGTACAAGACCTGCCTCTTGTTCCACTGCAATAAAAAAAAAAGAGTGGCTTCTTGTTTGTCTTCTCAATGTGCTGGAATCAAAACACTTTTTCCCCCTCAAATATTTGGAGTTTCTCTTCTGTCTGACAGCAGACTAAATAAACAAGTTCAAATGTTGGATTTTCTTCCGTTTTTGTTGTGCTTCTGAGGCTGGGAAACACACAACAGCAATTTTTTTGTATGTTTTTTTTTAAAATGACAACTTATGAGACTACTTTTCCGGCCCCCGATACAGTTTCCATAAAACACATCCTCGTGGTAATTTTCCACTGAGAGTTTTTAAGAATAAGTGCAGTTTTAAAGGGATATTGTGTGGGGGGGGGGGGGGTGCGTGTGGGTGTGTGTGGGGGTGTGGGGGTGTGGTAGCCAGCATAATGGGCACTATTTTCATGCCCAGCACAAGTCTAACCCCGCGCATTGGTGGAGTTTTCTTTTTATGGGGGACATTTCCATTTACATGCACAGTGAGAAATCTGTGTTTGCGCCGTTGTGGGACTGGACACAGCCGGGTTGATTTCCAGCTCACCTCATTCGCTATAAATTCAGCAGAGGATTGGGGTACAGTCTACGCTGCAAAAGCATAACCGACGCACGAGAGTCCATGCAGGAAATCGGCACATGCAAATGTTAATAAGGAACTGCAAGAAGATCTCTAGGCCTACTTGTGGATGATGTTGTAAATTGGCTGCTGCGAAGTGTGCAGTTAGAGACAGCTTTCCAACCTGATTGCATCTGTGTGTGACAACCCGAACCCCCACCCCCCACCACCCCTGCATTTAATAAAGCATGCGGAATCTGCATGTGCCTGGATCAAATCCACCAAAATCACGGTACAGCACCTGCGCCACAACTTAGACCTGGCATCACCTGGTCTAAAGTCTAGTCTACTTCTGTCACCAAATTGTCAGGCATGTAATAGAAAATCTCCTCGGTCTGCCGGAATGCCCAGCAAGGCGCAGCGCGGTCTGCAAATGTCTCAAGCTTGCACCCGTGCGCCGTGCTACAAAAATAGGTTGAAAACTGTAAAACTAGGCAATGGGTTTCTCTTTTGTTCTTAATAAGCAAGAGATTTGACATTTTTGGAGCATTATGTTATCATCACTGGTTAGCTTGGCAACTAAACAGTAACAACCAGAGTGCAGGAAGTCAGTACACAGCATTTCTCTAGCCAAGCAGCCATCATTGTAAAGGCTCTTGGTTGTTATTATTAAAGGATCTCTGTGCAGTTTGTCACTTTTTTACTCGCGACTGCCACCTCTGGCTGAAAGCGTAACTGCAGCATCTGCGTCAGGCTCGTTCATGGTGCGCGTGCGAGTATGTGCACGTTCTTAAAGCGACAGTCACAGTTGACAAACAAAGACATGACTTTAAATGAGGTAAGAAAACTCCGCCCCTTCCCTCCCCAAAGAAACTGTGGAGTGTGAGGGTCCGCACACTCTACTGTAAAGGGAAGATAAAAGCTGATAGGTGTAGTTAGAGTAAAACAGTCAGGGCTCTTCGTGCTCATCTGGGCATTGGTGGAGCATGCATGATGTAAAAAAAAAAAAAAAAAAGCTTTAATATTACCTTTTTAAATGGCACAAACAACAACATTAATGTGTTTTAAGAGCAAATATTGCAAATGTTCTACAATGACTGCGATGGAGAGTTAATTAATTAATAATTAAGGCCTTAACCCAGAGTGCCCTGGCAAGAACCCAACAAGCATTGAGTTCTGTGAACTGTGAAATTAAAGCAATAACTCAACAACACGATGTTACTATTAGCCTTTGTTTTTACATTTTGCGGAAAATTAAAGGTTAGGTTAGCTAAGTTGTGGTTAACGTTGCTTACATTATTTGTATACAAGTATGTCAAATGTCACTTGCAGTTTCTTATCTACTTTTATTTGTATTTTACTTGAATGTTTTTGACTTAGATCCTGGAACAAATCATTTCTATTTCGATTGAAGGAATCTTTTTATTTGATGTAATATTTCCAAAGTGAACCAATGTTTTCATTGTCTTAAATGTTTACCTATGAATTATTGAATAATGAATTATGAGTTGAAGGTTGTGTATAATAGTATTTTAACCCTAAAGCTGGTATTTTAGGGGAGACAAAAGCCACTCATTCCAAAGTAAGTCAAAGCTTCACATCAGACATGTGAGTCATTATAGGGCTGGCTTTGCCTACATAATAAAGACAGCATATCATTAACAGGTACTCACCCGTACACGGAGCTTGTTATCCTCTTAAAACACTCACACAATCAATCAAACTATTAAAATTTTGCCCCTCAAGGATTTTCTGTACTCAAGGATGAATGCCAACAGCCAAGGTAATTATGACCTTAATTTACGAGCTAAAAATCACAGTAATTATTCTATAAATAATTTAATCCTCATAACGAATGACGCACTTGTTCAGTTGTTGTGAACTGTTTCAACACAATGGAATGTTCTGATGGTTTGATCAACTTCAAAGAAAGTTTCTTACAGCCTGTTAAAATACATTTGAAATCAAAACAAATAAAAACTGTTGTTTCCATTTGTCTGCACAACATGCATAATTTGTGTATTTTATAACCACCACAATAATGACAGTACTGACATACTGCACGTCAGATTAGAAACCCACATATATGTAAACAAAGGATATTCAAAAGAGGGTTTGGATGAAAACTTGGGATGACGAGCTTTTGGTGTGTTTTGTTTTGTTTTGTTTTGTTACATGGCGACAATGGCAACTGTGGCTTAAAGTACATCAGGAATTGGTCAGGAAAGTCATAGGGCCCTATTTTGGTGCCCTACGCAAGTCTAGCGCAAAGCGCAAAGGTGTAACTGTCCGCATGGGTGGAATTTTCTTCCATTTGGTAGACCTGCGTGGTTAGAAACGTGCGTTTTCACCATTGTGCGAGTGAACACAGCCAGTTTGCTGCCCGGCTCCTCTCATTCAGCATAGGAGAGGCGCACGGTCTACGTGGCGGAAGCATGAACTGACGCTGGTTGCTCTGTAGTAGACACTTGGGAGACCGCCTTCCACCCCTGATTGTACGTCCGTGTGACACATCCACCAATCACATCGACAGAACTCAGAATTGGTCTTGCCTGCACTTCGATCAAATCAAAGTTCGCGTTACGCCACCTGTGCCACAACTTAGACCTGCTTTCATCTGCTCTAAAGTTTAGTCCACTAAATTCTCACGTGAGCCGGGGCCTAGTAAAAAAAAATGTCCTTGGTCCACCTGCCAAATTCCCAAACACACAGAGATAAAAAAAAAATTTAAATTAATAAAAATGATCATAATGTGCCACATTGAAAGTACAATTCAATTGGCTGCTTCTATGGAAAGGGGGCAGAAGCTGTCGGAATGTCAGGTGGTTTAGGTGTGTAGTGTTCTGTTGTGTTGACCAGGGGCAGGAGTTGGGAAAGGAGGTATCCAAGGCAAGATGAGTTTAAAAACACCTAGGCAGTATTGTGAGCCATTTTGGGCTTTTTGATTGGTTTTGACCAAGGCATTTCAAAATTGACCAAGCCATTTCAAAATTGACCAAGCCATTTCAAAATTGACCAAGCCCTTTCAAAATAAAATACTGCCCACGGATTAAGAGAATTTTGATTGGCAACTTCTTTGTTCTTGTAACGTGCAAGTCCTGAAGAGTGGTAAGAGGGGCAAAGATTCATTTGATGCAATTCTAACTGCACTGATGTTTTCAAGTGGGGATGGAGCGGGGCCCTGGTTCCAGTCTGACAGCTGACAAAGAACACCGGGGCCCCATGTTTGATCGCTACCGATGCACGAGTGCTTGGAAGTAGCCTCGTCAGTCAACAGCCGCAACTGAGAGAACGTGTCAAGTCGTCTGCCTGTAGATGAGAGGCTTTAAATCTGCTCGACAGCATTTACGCTGCTCCGTGGTGCTCCAGGCCATGCCACAGACACACCAGTCTGGAAATGGACCAGAACAAGTTTTGGTTTTGGTTAAAAAAAATATATAAAAATATTATTATTATTATCATTTCTATTAATATTATTTATAGCAATCATTTTGCTAAAAATTAGATGCAACATTGAGATCAGACGTCATGGACCCTACAAAATGGCCAGCAAGCTTATTGTTTATGTTCCTGTTCATTACAAATTAGCCTTGAACTACATTCTGCCACAAAAGAAATGATTGGTTGTATGTGAATAATCCTTATAAGTACCTGTAATAGGGTTAGTTTGTCTAGTTTGGGGGGAAATGGTTGACTTCATATGTATTAATTAATGAGAAAATATGGCTGAGGGCTTCAAAAATTCACACAGTGAGTACTCTCGGTTCTCCATCTCAAGCTTTGCCTGTATTTTCAATTAATTTTGCTCAACTTTACAAGTGCTCAAGCTCAAGTTAGCAAACAGGGGCAGAGAGCTGTGTTTTGTTGCTGATAAAAAAGAAAGAAAGTGTTGCACAGGCAGGCTTAAGGCTGGATAGACAGGATGATGAAGAGCCTTATAATCCTCTCGTTATTTTCCATGCCTGTGCTGCTCCCTGTGCAGTCATCCATGCATGGCTGGATGGGGATCACAGTGCACCCATCACAACCTGAGAGGAAGGGATCCCGAGGCGGTGCACGATAAGAGCATCCTGCTAACCTGAGTGCATCCAATTTGCTGACATGAGTCAAATCATCTTGTGGAGATTGCCTGTTGTGAATGTTTGTGGCTATTGAAATCAAATACAGTACAATTTGAAATTCCACCCATATTCTTAGGGGAAATACACCTCTAAAAGTCGTACATAACTTCAACACTGATCAACATCAGCATATCTTATCAGAATTCAGTTCAGTTAGCACATGGGCTGCTTTTCATTCCAAGCAGCGTCAACAAGGGACGTTAAGAGAAGAATGATATGTTAAGTAAGCAGAATCAAATTCGAAGCAGTAACACTCCAGTGTCACCAGACGTGTCACCGTCAGAGAGGCGTTAGAGGTTGATCTAAAATGTCCCCCAGAGGAAACAAAAGTGCAGCCATTTATCAACACGCCGGGTGTGATGTTTGACTTGACTCCCCCAATTACAGCCATTGCGGATTCCTTGGAGCGCTCAACAATGACAGATTGCTCTCATCTTTTGTTTGGAGAGCAATGAGGCTTACATTCTCCTAAAGGCTTTTAAATTGGGACAATGTACTGTATAATAAAAAGTCCACATCTCGCTATTGTAATGACAGTACTTTCAAATGAAAAACGATCCAAGGTTTGCCCACAGCAAGCAGCCCACACGCAGGATTGGTCATCTTGAAAAAGTGTTTCCAGTTGGCATGAGGGTGAAAAATGTAAATGCGGAGTGTAAATGTTTGGCTCGTTTGACAACACACATTTCACGCCAGGACACCTCTACCAGAAATGTTGTTCTCCATGCCATGTGTTGAGTGATAAACTTACTAAATAAGCAGTCTGAGTGGTTACAGGGCACACTTTTGCCTCTGAACGCAGAAGTGTGGCGAGAGAAGTAATGACGAGCTTTTTGTTGTTTAGGTCAAGCTGGAAGTTTCGGTTGTCATCACTCATCAGAGGGGACAGTATGGAAAAAACACTCGTCTGGCATCTTTAGGAGGCCGTTTACATGACAACACCATCTAGTAAAACATTTTTGTTAAATTGTGGTAATTAATTAATTAATTATAAAATATATATTACAAACTCCGGTAGAGTTGTCACAACAATATTTGTGCACAAGTTACAAAAGAGAGGAAAACCACAATGTCACTTTGTAAAGAAATATGTCACGCATGCACACAAACGGCATGGCCTCCCGGTTATTTTGAATCGACTTCATCAGACTTCATGAGTGGGTTTAAAATGTGACAAAGCTTATGTTTGACACATTAGCAATGCCGTGGTCTGCTATTGTTGTGGTTGGCAGGCTTGGAACGGAAAACATGTACCGCCGTTACGTAATCAGATTACAAAAAAATGTAACTGTCTTCCCTTATCAGATTACAGGTACATTTATTAAAAATGGGGATTACCTCAAGAGATTACAATTTCTACGATGAGAGAGAGAGAGAGAGAGAGAGAGAGAGAGAGAGAGAGAGAGAGCACGCCCGTGCGAGTGGGACCGTTGCTACATGTCGGGGAGGTGGGGACAAACTAATTGACTAGTCGTGTCCTCCACACGCGGGCAGTTTCAAAAAGCTTCACGAACGGGAGGAGGAAATGACGACCAGTATTCATTGGAACTTACTCGGAGCGAAAGTTTGAGCTGAGAGTCCAGCGGCATGCTACGCGCTGTAGCTTCCTGCTAGCTAGACCGCTAGCCTACATCCATAATGTGATTTACACCTTACAAACAAATCTTCCTCCCACCAATTCACTATTTAAACATCACACACAACATATACACGGCTAAACTTGTGACTGGGATAAAAGTTCATTTGCAGTTGATGTCACACATCGTCATCTTCATTGGATGACTATCTATCTATCTATCTATCTATGGTTTCAGTGACAGTTCGAAAACAGCATATGGACATCAATCAATCAATCAATTAATCAATCAACCAACCAACCAATCTATAGCCTCCATGCTTTTTAATTACACAAGGATTTTTGCAATTTTTAGGCTGCCCGGGTGCCTATCACCCCCGCAAATAGCAAGGGCACATCGTATAGAATATATATTGTGGTGATATTAATTTTTGGGAGTAATCCAAAGTAATCGAGTTACATTACTTTAATATTATGGTACTTGGATTACGTTACTAACTACATTTTTTAGCAGGTAACTTGTAACTGTAACGGAATACATTTTAAAAGTAACCCTCCTAACCCTGGTGGTTGGGAAATACTTGTGCAAGGGGAGAACACTTAACACAGCTTGTTTTCAGCATTTCAACGTCAACGTAAAATCTACTCTACTCTGATTGTGGGAGATGAAAACAATGTTAGTGGGGAGGGAGAAGAGGGGATTTGAGGGGGAGCTAATCCTTACCAAGGTGTTCTCTTTCAGGATCCATTCTAACAGATTTTGTGAGGACCTTACACAGTAGGTTGTCCCACTTTCCAGGGCCGCACCGCCCCCCGATTGGATGTCCCAGACACAGCGGAGTCAGACCGAGTCTTTGAATGACAGAATCAATTGACTGGGAAGAACACTGCCACGGTTCTCAAAATATCCGCCCACCTAATGTTCAGAGGAATTACATCATGACACAGGGCCTACTATGGTGAACCTCGAGTAGGGTAGGTGAGCGTTGGGAAGGCATTTTTTAGAAAACGAGACACCCCCGCACCCTGTGGGATGGGACAGAGGATTGGAATCCGAGCGGGCTATAATCTTCCTCAGACTTAAGAGTTGACACAAGGTCATTCTTCATTGGTTCTGCTTTTACAGGGCGGCCCAAGCCAAATAAACAGCAGCGGACCACAACCACCTACATGGTGTTTTATAGATACAAAGGAGAACTCACTGCATGTTTCCACGGGACTAAGATTCCAAAGGTAGGGGCGAAGGGAAAGAAAGCTAGTATATAGGACAGTATGCCAACATAATGGGTGGGCTGAAAGCAAACAACTTGCCTGGTGGAAAACCATCACAAATATTCATCGCCAGTAATAAACCAATAAACAAGCACCCCCACATTCATTGTTTGGGTGCCCTTGAGCAAGGCATACAACTCCCACAGGTGCTGGAAAGGATTTTTTTTTTCTTTTTGGCCTCGGCAAAACATATTGAATAGCAAAACAGAATTAACTGCGAAGAAGGTCCCAAAAAACTTCACTGGGCTCTGTGTTACTTAAGATGCAACAGCTAGTTAGCGGCGAGCTTTGGCTGGCTACTAGGGCGCCTAAACACATTGCGGAGTCTCTCTCTCTCAGTAATCATCAATTCCGTGGTGGTGAATATTTCTAACAGGTATCATTCTCATAAAAGGATGGCCAAAAAAAAGACGGAGAAGCCATGCTAATTGCTAAGCTAACCTAAAGTGGACACAGCTAGCATATTTAACACTGAAATTAAGTGCTTGAGTGATCGAATAAACTTTTCACAGACGTCTGCCTGGAACATTGTTAAACCGGAGAACATCCAACTTTGAACAGAATAAATAACAGGCATATAAATAAGTGTATGGACTCTGGAGGGAAGGTTATTCTCTCCTGAACCAGGTATGAATTAACTTCTGTTCCAGTGTAGGTTAGCTAGAAGGTGTTGCTTATAAGGTTAGAAGTCAGTAAAGTTATTGCTTGTTTTCACAATAAAAGTCCCGAGTTTTGATTTTCACTTTTGAGGTCTGCACAATAAATGTTTGCAAAATGACATTACGGCAGATCTTATCTTTGTTTTTGGAATTATTTATTTTTCTTTTCACTTAAAAAAATATATTTATTTTAAAGACAGGAAAATACAGATTGCTGTGATACACACTGTGAATTTAAGAAATAAAAGCTGTTGATTCTATTAAAAAAATTAATAAAGAAAAAAAATTGTTCTTCAGTTGCTTCAGCTCCCTGGGATAAACCTGAAAAAAAATTGAAATTTGTTCCTCAAATTAAGTCTTGGATTTATTTATTTTTTATTGCTCTGTAATGAAAAAAAAAAACAAATTTGAGGAATTATTTTAGTATTTATTTATTGATTTATTTTTTATATTTAAATTATCCTAAGAATTTTTTTTTATATGCATTTTAACCAGAGGCACATAAAATTACATAAAAATTGTCAATAGTCACTTTTGGTGTGTATTTCAGCACACACTACTGTACGTGACCATGTCCATAGCAGCCAAAGACTCCAGGTTGACCTCCTTGAGAACTGTATCTGAGAAACGAACAATTATCAGCTGCATGTAGTCTAACTGCAGCAACTTTCTGATTTATTTTTTTCACGGATCCAAGCTGATCATCACAAGGCTATGCGGTGACAATTTAGCACTATGTGACACTGAGGGATGGTCTCCAGAAATCGACGATTCACACTACTCGTCCTGTGAACTGATGGATTTAAGTTCTCGCTGTGGGGTTCCAACAGTTGCAATGAGCATGTTGATAGCATTCAATCTACCACATACTCAAGCATCTGCTTGTAGAACTTCCCGATGGAATCTTCTTCAATGTTAAACAAAACATCTGTGTGCAATATTTTGTGCTTCCTCTACTTTGAAGTTATAGATTTTACCCCTCTGTTTTTTTAACATTGTGATGGGATTTTGTGACTTTTGTTCCTGCCATCACAAAATTATCATAAAAGTCTTCGACATCATTCTGCATTCTCTCAAAACTCATTTTAGGAGGGCATCTCCTCAATCACTATGGCGTGGGCATGGTCATTAGGGCTTGTGGACTGACAGTCAAAGACACCGAGATGTCAACTTAAAGCAAGCAAGATAAGTTCACAATGCACCACAAGCAAGACGTACCATCTGGTAAAGCACTTTGAGATTGGTGAACGTGCCATGAATGTGGATGAGTGGCACCAGCAGCTGAGCATCTACGCTGAAGTCCGAAGACAAAGTATGATTTACCCTCTGGGAAATCCCGACTGATAAGTGAGTCCAACCTGTTGTCGGTCACACGGCTGCACCGGGATGCTAAGCACTGAATCGAATGCACTATTTATTATGCCTTCCGGGACAGCAGTCACCCCAAAAGCCAAACCTGCAGCCAGTAGGCACCACTGAACTGGCGAGATTTTAGCTAAATGTTTCGACGCAATCTGACATTGGCTGAGCTTGAAGGACAAAATGACGGCAAGTGATCAAGAAATAATAATCCAACAAAAACACGTCATTGTTGTTTTACATCTAGTTTCAGAAGAAGCATGTGACTCCTGTCTGGCATTAAACCCCCTTATTTGTCCCCAGAGTAGTTGGAGGACATTCACACTAGATTTCACACTAATTGATGCTCTGATCAGCCGTTAGCAGTGCACATTCCTGGCATACCCGTGGAAGTCATCCATTAAGAATTTCACACATTTCGATGCGGCCTGCTGAGGTTTGACCCGAGAGGTCACACCTGTCCCCTGCAACCGTTCCGCTTTTCCGCTCTGGGACTACAAAGTGGTGATAAATCTGTTCATGTCACTTATCATTACCTTGTTGTTAAAAAGCGACCGTAATATGGTACAATTATAAATTGTTTTCAAGTGTTTCAGTCACTACCTTGGGAATTCCAGACTCTTCTTCGCTGTTGGACAAAGTCACGTTGTAGGTCTCTGTGTGTTGCAGTGGTGTCTCCTTCTGCTTTTTCCTCTCCTTTCTTGCTTCTACTCCATCCAAGATGCAGTAAGTCCAACATATGCAAAGCGCCACAATCAGGGGAGCAGTCCCACACCACATCTCCAAAAGATTTCACCAGGTTCCTGATGGAGACGGAATACTCTTGAGGAAGGATGCTCACCAGCCCCCGGTGTCCTGAATGATGAGAAGGAGCCAAAAAGAATGCAGAAAGTCCAAGAGACAGTCACACTGACTACTGCAGCTGAGCCCCCCCACCCCCCTCACCCCGCTTCGGCCACTTGGTGCAGGCTTACTCAACTATGAAATGTTTCGAGCAGAATGCTCCGAGGGAATGACACATGGGCTCAGATCTGACAGCAAATAAACCCATTAGTGAGATTTTTCACGCTTTCTGCTCTGTTGGGGGGTGAGCTGAAAGATGGGAGGTAGGGGGGGCAAGGGGGTGTACCAAAAGAAGCAGCAGAGAGGAGGGGTGTCCAAAACTTGAGGCTTTGCAGCGGCTGCTTCTTCTCACTCTCACTGTGCAGTGGATCCGGCAAAGGGATGCGGTAATGACTTGAAGTCGAAGGTCAGCCAAAGTCGGGGGGGTTCTGAAAAAGGTGTTGTCTGTTATCCACTTATGGGACAATTAGACACAATGGTGGGAGGGTCCAGTCTTGCGAATCTCTTCCCTGTGGTTCCTTTTGAATATTCCTTAATCCTATCACAGGGTCGAACTGCAATCTTTCTACCGCATGACACTCAGGTGCCGTGGGGTTTTGCTGAAGGTCGCCTCCCCCCCAGCAAACTCACATCTGTTTGACATCACACGTCAGGAATGACTTTTGGCGTTGGGCTCTGTGTATCCATGTTCTCCCCTGTTCGCATTCTGGGTGTTCAGGAGGCAGCACGGTGGAGTTTTTATCATGAGCCACCCTCCCACCCCTCTCCTGCTCCACTGTTGGCAAGAGCACAAGCTGGCCTAGGTCTGTTTTATCTCACCTGAAGCACAAGAGGTACTTTGGCAACAACTTGCTTATGCATGAGAAGTATGTTCAGACGTGTGGATCTCCAAAAATCCTACGCTCAGATCCAAGTTGCCTTGAGCAGATTCATCTAATCTTATCTTTAATAAACCTGCTGGAGAGATGTAGGGTAATTTGGCAATTTAAAAAGTAATTCTTACCTGGTGGGTGGGTGGAAGGGGGCAACTGGTAATAACTGTAATCAGTGCAAATTTGTGTACAAGAAAATTATTCTTATCTGCGTAAACTGTCAAAATACTTACCTCTCGATTCAGATTTTAGTTTGCAACCTTATATATTTTAGCCTTGTGCCACCCAGCGGCAACAGCGTGAAGTACACCTATGAAATCCCCACCCTTCTCCACCTTTATCCCCGACTCGTCTTCGTGGTGTCGCCATAGAGATATATCTATGCTGTAAGGAACATGATACCTTACATCGACGGCGCCGCCATATTTTATGTGGCAAAGTAGGGCGATAGATTGTACACTCCAATAATGAAACCACCAGCCTCCAAAGAACCTTCTTATTTCACAAATTGCCCCCAAGAGTAACTACTTGTTGGATATAACTTGTGTTAATAATGTAGGTTTTCCAAAAACAAAACGCCGAGAAAGCAAGGGAAGATCAGCTGTCAAAAGGGGCAGTGGCTTTACTAATAGTCAGTCTGGCAGGGATTGCCTTTACTAGTAGGCTACAGTTAAGTTTATTTAAAGCCCTGAATAAATAAATAAATAAATAAACTGTTCATCGAAATTTGTTAATGTGCTCTTTGTTCCGAAATGAATCACTTGACAAACGTTGAGAAGTCTGCTTATATTAGACACAGATTCAATAATAGCACTATTATATTATTATCATCATCACAGAAACGCTGTAACATAGCTGGAAACTTAAGAAATCACGAGGAAAAATACCTCCACCGTATTCAGAGCTATGGGGGGATCACATTAGAGAAAGTGTGTCCAGAATGAAGGGGAGGGGATGTCAAAAGCGCATGATAAGTTTTTGGGGAAAATAGAGCTAGCCACTTTTCAAGTGGCAAACATTTTCATGCACTGTCTACAGCATCAACTGTTTCCCAAGAATGGGTCAACACAAACACAATACATACATTAATCAATGTTTATTTGTTTAAAAATATATATATTTTGTTTAATAATATTCTGTTGAGTGCGTGCCAAAGATTTCTAAGCAAAGCAAATCCACTTGCAGCCTTACTTTTCGACAGGAGAGGGCAGTAAGACTGAGCTTCATGAACTGAACAGATTTTTAAAGCGATTCGTTTTTTGGGATAACATTTACGATAGCGACAGTTACATTTTGTCTCAGAAATAATTGTTGTTGATACTTAACAATTTATTTTTGTGTGTAGAAGGATTACCCGATAACAGAAAATTGGTTAATGTGAAAGTCCGACTTCCTGTCGACGTCACCTCCTTTGTAGCTCGCGTCATAACTTGACAACAACCACTGTAGTGCCAGATATTGTGACGTATTCCCGACTGAAGAGTGTATTAAAAAATTCGCAGCCGATTTTTTGGGGGGGGGGTCACTTTTGTTGTCAAACGTTGAGCGGTCCCACATTGTACAGCAAAGCGTGGAAGCCACGTCTACAGGAAGCGACAGTCATCTTCCTAGCTCCGCTACGGAAGAGACGTAGACCTGCTTTAGCATTGGCAACTTGGCACCAGCTCGCCTCCTACCTGCCCTAGCCACAACGTCAAATAACGGTTATTCACAGGTGAGTAATGGCCAAGTACGAGATTTTAACAAGGTCGTTAGTGTTCAAAGTTAGCCCGGCTGGGCGTTAAGTATACACGGGGGCGCCTTTGATGTTGTCGTGTTTTGACAACTTACTTTGATTGCGCAGTCGCTTTCTAGCTTTTGTCAGGTATACTTGCAAAATTTCAACTCAATTGCACAGGGGCCCAAAACTCAAAAGTAGACGTTAGGTCTAACGGGATAAACATTTCAGAACAGACTGAAACTAAAGGCAATGACTATTTTTGCCGTGACCGGCAACGCTCCTACTAGCTATATTTTGCCGTCAACGGCTTAAAGTCAGACAGTGGCTATTTGCCGTGACCGGCAATGCTCCTGCTAACTCTATTTTGCCGAGTGGGATTCGAACACGTGGCCCGCACTTACGGGTTGAACACATTCACACTGCAAAAATGACTGAAAGAAAAAATATAGTAAAATAAGAAAAGTATTACTTCAAATAAGCAAAGTTATCTGCCGACTGAACAAATTTTTTTAACTTAAATTTACCTGTAAGATTTTGAAAAATAAGAAAATAATACTAGGCCATATCAACCACTGCGGTCTTGAAAATAGTATTTTCAGACTAAAAACAAGTAATGTCGACTTTTTTCAAGTTGTAATAAATAGAACTATTTTCTTAAAATACATGAGTATTTTTTTTTACACTTGGATAACTTAGCCTGAATGTCAAGCAGGGAGGTAACAGGTCTATTTTCTTTGTCATGATCCAGCCAGGAATTGAACCCACAACCTTCAAGTCTGAGGGTAGGCACTCTAACACTAGACCACTGAGCTGGTATTGAAACAAGGAAAATTAGCTTAGTAAATATAACGAAATGAACCATATTGCACTCGTCTGTTTTCATACTTGTATTTTTTCCCATTTATCTTATTACTAGTTTATGCACAATCTTAAAATAAGAAAACTTATGAAACTCCAGTTCAGGGTCTTTGATGTTGGTTAGTGGTCATCTTAAAATGCTTGTTTTAATCCTCACAGTACTTAAAACTATCTGTTAACGCTCAATGCCTAAACTGCTTGATCAAATAAGATAATTAAGTATCTTAAAATAAGCACAATGATGTTGCCTGACAATTTCATTTGAAGTAAAAAAATAACTTGTCAAATCAAAATAAGCAAATTTAGGTTCAATTTAAGAAATTATATCTTACTTAAGATTTTAGTTTTTGCAGTGCACTATTATTCCACACACTAGTACACATTCACTGTCGCTGAATTTATACTTGCAGTTCTCATGTGGTTCACGGCTAAATAGTGCTAAATGGCGATTTGCCGGTCACGGCCAAATATCCACTTCGTTAATGGTTTAATAAATGTGGTGGGGTGATATTGTTTCCTGAAAAATCAGACTTCTGGACGTACGAGGATTCTGACTAGCACCCGAAACATGACATGTATAACACCACCCCAAAATCAGAATCACCTACTTCATTATACTAAAAAATAGGGATGCACGATAATATCGGTAGCGATAATTATCGACAAATTTGACGTCAAACAGATAAACCAGATAATGAAGAAATCCGCCTATAATTATCGGCAATTATTAACCACTTTGACATCCTACAGATAAACCAGATAATAAAGAAATGTTTGCATTTTTTAAACATGGCTGTTTTGTTTTGGCAAACTCAAAATGAGTTACTAGTTTTCTTTGGAGCAGACATATCAATAAAACTTAGCTTCATGGCGCTTTACACAATGTTTACATGTATTTGTCCATGTTAGCGTTATAGTAGGACTCGAAAGTATATTTGTATTCAAGTTAATTTTGCAAAAAAAAATTCGGCTGATTTATCGGTTATCGACATCGGCACTTTCTAAATGATTGGTTTATCTGTATCGGTTGAAAATAGCATTATCGTGCATCCGTACTAAAAAAATATTGATTCCAAATTATCAATGGTGTTGGTGAGTGTGCCAAACAGTCCACATCAAAAATCTGAGGTCATACCTCATACAGAAAACCTTTTAATAACCCACAAAAGCAAAAGACTGTGTTGCATCTTTCCCAGATTCTTATGGCCATGAGAGATGGTTAGGCTAATAAGGGCCATTTTGATGAAAGTGGTTAGTTTAACTGATTTCTCCAAAACAAATTGATAAAATTGAAAATGCAAGCTAATATCGTTTTCCTGATCAAATGCAAATTGAAAGTTGGAATTCCTATATATTTTTTTATTCTTGTCTTATATTCAGCTTTTGATCTGAAACCCAAATGTCATGGCAATTCCGAACATCCAGGCATTGCTGATATTTCCGCACTTTACAAATCGAAACGATTGCTTTTGCCTGTGATTAGCATACAAGTCAGGCAGATTGTTATAGTAGTCAAATGACATTTCATCACATTTTGAAATCAAAAGTTATCCTCACAAACAAAATTACAATGCTTTCACCGAGTTAATGCTCCATTTGAGGAAGGTGGGAAGTCAGATTGATCCCACTCAGATTATCGGAACGACCTCGAAGCGTTCGAGGCAAATGTAAGCAACAAAATTGGCTGATTACGATAAATTGCTTGCTGTTCTGGTTAAAGCGGTCAGTCCAGTTCACGTTGGGTTACTTGGACTAGCTAAATTCATGTCATAATAAATAAAGAGATAAATATGGTTATAATTGTGTAAAATATATTTTGCCATTCACAGTCTGTGTTTCTGTTGTCGAGTGGCGTCCGATTGGAAGCCGGTCAGTGATGTCTTCTGTTCAATGAGGTGTTCCTGTGCACAATTGCTGGTTTGAAGTTGGAAAAGTTAGACGTCCCACATTTCCACTTGTCCTCGGATGCAGCATAAGACCGCCATTTTTACTTGTGATGCAATTGTGATGTTAGCTAGGAATCGTCAATACAACAAAAACAAAGGAATTAAACTTGCCGTTCCAATACTTTTGAAGGAGACTGCATGTTTATTGCCCTCTTTCTGTCTAGGCCAATTCCACACGTTTTTTTATATATCAAATGGTTGCAGTTATAGTCTGGATGTACTCGAATACAAATTCTAATATGCCGACTTATACATTTCTCAGTGAGCCAAAAGTTAATTTATGGACATCCCCAATCTAATGTCTTAAAATCCAGAAATCTACAAAGTTGTAGAGCAACATGCATGTCTTGTGGTTAGTGACTGAAGTCTGACTTGCCTCGCGATGTGCTTACCTGTCCATAGGAAATCATGGCAGTTGAGAGAAGACTTGGCTGGCAAAACCTCCTGGCCGTGTCGCTCTTCTTGTTGACATTACTGCTGTCCACGCATGTAAGGGCTCGACCGGCGGCCAACATGTCCGCCCCCAAAGACAAGAGCTTGGCCAACAAGGACGACAATGAGATTCTTCCGCCGGACCACTTGAACGGCATGAAGATGGAGCTGGATGGCCACCTCAACAAGGACTTCCACCAGGAGGTCTTCTTGGGCAAAGACTTGGAGGAGTTTGACGAGGACTCTGAGCCGAGACGGAACAGGAAGAAACTTATTGACATTTTCTCCAAGTAGGACCTAATGTTTTGACAAACATAATTAACATTTGAAGGAGGAAAAAAACATTTTTTACATAAAAAAAGGATTCAATTCAGGGTAAACAACCCAAGACCTTGTGATATGTCTACACAATTGTGGATTTCAAATAGTCTGAGCAATTTAAAGTGGGTTAAAAATGTGCACCATTGTTAGCAGTCTGCGTGCTAAGGAGCTAGTTGAGACTGAAAGCCAGTGTGCCCTCTACCAAACTCTGCACTTCACTATTCATTTATTGCTTTAAAGATGGAGTAGGCACATTATCAACAACAAATACGAATGCTACAATTTTATTCCCATCACGGAAACGGAAAAAAGAATCCACGTGGAAAATGAGAGTGCAAATTGTCCTTTATAATTTGCATTTGCTCCTTGTTTTCTTTCTAATTTGCCTTTAACCCTAACATTCCCAGAGTGGATTTCAACAAGGATCACAGTGTGAGCGCCAAGGAGATGCAGCGCTGGATTATGGAGAAGACGGAGGAACATTTTCAAGAGGCCATGATCGAGAACAAGAACAGCTTCCATTTAGTCGACCCGGATGGCGACGGTAAGCATTTACAAACGAGCAGGATTTGAGTTTGGCGCACCACTTGGATTCCATTATGTTTGACAGATTGTTTAGCCCAGTTCAAGTCATTTTAAGACTGATGTCCTGTTTTAAAAAATGTCCAGGCCATGTGACGTGGGACGAATACAGAATCCGGTTTCTTGCCGGCAAAGGTTTTAATGAAAAAGAAACTGCAGAGAAAATCAAGAATAATGAAGACCTGAAACTGGACGAGGAAAGTAAGTGGAGAACTAGATGAAATATATTTCCTGCATTTGTGTTCTTTGCCGGTGGTAGTGACTGAAGAGAAAAAAAACAAAAACACATTTTGTCGGAGTAACTCAACCCAACTTTATTTATAGAGCAATTTCAAAACCACCAGAGGTGCATATAAGGCATTGTACAGAAAGTACAAAATCAGACCAACAAAAACAGTGACATTTAAAACAATACATTAATAACAGAGAGATAATAAAGGTGTACATTCACGAGAATGCAATTGTCATTTTTATTCTTTTAAATGTTGAATCAAGATTTAAAAATAATTTAATTTTTTTTTTTTTACAAAACTTAAACGGTAATATAATGAAATCATCGAAATCAAGTTCAACAGATTTTTTGCAAATTTGGGACCAAATCTAGCACAAAAAAATCCTGATACAGCAAACAATAAACACCAACATAATTGAAAGACATTTAAATTCAATGTTTCTCAGACCTATCAAAGAAAAAGAAGTAATTAATGTTGTTAATAATTGTAAAGATAAAACATCTACTGATTGCGATCAACTTGATATGAAAACCGTGAAAAAGGTAGCTATGGGAATTTCTAAACCGCTTACGTACATCGCCAACTTATCATTTCAAACAGGGCAAAGGAAAACTGCAAAAATTATTCCAATCTACAAAACTGGGGACAAATACAAGTTCACAAATTACAGGCCTGTTTCCCTACTACCACAATTCTCCAAAATTCTTGAAAAACTTTTCGATAACAGGTTAGATAAATTCATAGAAAAACATCAAATACTTTGATGGTCAGTATGGATTTAGAACAAAACGGTCAACTGCACTATCTTTAACAGAACTTACTGAAGAAATTACAGATTTTACAATAGGACTGTTCGTTGATCTACAAAAAGCATTTGATACTATAAACCATGATACATTGATTAGTAAATTGGAGCGTTATAGTATTAGGGATACAGCCTTGAATTGGATCAGAAGTTATTTACAAGAAAGACAACAGTTTGTGGAGTTGGGGGAATTTCAATCAAAATGTTTGGACATGAAATATGGTGTCCCCCAGGAGTCAGTGTTGGGGGCCAAAACTGTTTATATTGTATATTAATGATTTGTGCAATATGTCTCATTTATTGAAGTTTGTGTTATTTGCAGATGACACCACTATTTGAGTTAGTTTAGTTTTGGATACAATTACCTCCAAATTTAAGAAAGTAAAAACATGGCTTGATAAAATCAAATTATCAATACATTTAAACAAGATGAAATTAGTTGAGTTTGGTCATGTTAAAATAGGGAACTGCGCAAGTCTGCGAATTAAAGGTGTAGGCTGCATCAAAGCCTTCTGTATGCTCTAGCATAAAAACAAACAAATAAACATAAATACATCTTTGGGACACAACGTATTTATACGTTTTTGGAAGCAAATGGATTTGAGTTAATGATAAAAAATATATATATGACAAGAACAATTTATGAGTAGAACTTGTAGAGTGAAGCTCCAATACCGTATTACCTTGATGAACTAGTTGAATTTGTTCTGTGACCAGGATATTATGTGCTCAATTTGTTTGACTGTCAAATTATTAGGAAAATAAAAAGACAGAAAATAACACTGTGTTAGTATTTACATAATAAAAGAGAATGTAAAGAAATAAACTCGTTTTATAACGTGTAATTACTGCACGTATTGGTCTGAATGTGGGTAAAAAAATGTAAACTCCCAAAACGCTGAAGGTGAACATTTTGTTGTTTTTTCTGGTACAGCTCAGGAGGTTCTGGAGAGCCTGAAGGACCGCTGGTTTCAAGCTGACAACCCTCCTGCCGACCAGCTGCTCAATGAGCAGGAGTTCCTGGCCTTCCTGCACCCGGAGCACAGCAGAGGCATGCTCAAGTACATGGTCAAGGAGATCATGCGAGATTTAGGTAGCGGCCCACTTCTGCTGCGCTCTCTCTTCCTCGTGTCATTTCTAGCAGGAACTCACTACACTCGCTACACTGAGAGGAGTGCGATAGACAAGTTCTAGTGAGGGGTGGAAGCAGTACAAATACTTTTCACCGTCTAAACAGTGCCACAAACTTAAGTATAATGTGTGGGGAACCTGCACGCTGCAGGAGCCCCAGTCGTCAAACCGTCCACAAGTTGGGGTTTGTCATATTTTGTTCTTTTGTACTGATCCTTACATTTGCATCTGTGGATTTATCAAAAAGGGGAAGAAATACGATCATTTTATTTCAGTAAACCATTTATATTGCACTTTTCTCGTGCACTTTTTTTTAACTCAAATTTAGAAAATACTAATCAGTAAACTTGTACATGTACACTGTAAGATTTGTAGGAAAATGTATTTATTTATCTGAAAATTAGGCTTATAAGTGAGTCACTGCATTTAACAAACAGGTTGCAGTCTGTTTCATGTTTGAACAGCACTGAAATAAAATATTAAGGCTTCCATTAATGTAACATTCTTCTATGCTTAATGTGTGAATCCTAACCCTAAGTAAGATGTTTTGTTGAATATTCCTTTAAAAAACGGATGTTTAAAAATCGATTCGGCCACATATCAAATCGATTCGAGAATTGCACGCTGTAATATCGCGATATATTGCCGAATCGATTTTCTCACACCCCTACTGATTATAGTTTATAGGCTATTTTTATTTCAGATATATATATTTAACTGTGCACCTTGCAGAGCTTTAGTTAAATGGTTATGCAGCATTTATATTTTATTTGAACAACTGAGCGTTTTTCATGAACCAGGTGAAGAAACCCGTTTTTTATTTATTCATTTGATTTAGCCACTATTCACTGAAATATCCGGTTTCAATAAAACTACTTGTGACATGTCATATTTGGCTTTGACTGAAAAATTTCTTGCGGGGGTAAAAAAAAAACATCGCCGGGATATGTATCGTATATAGATATTAAGCCAAAATATATCAAGATAGGAGTTTTGGTCCATATCGCCCAACCGTACCGACCGTACGATTTGTGCCTGTGCAGACCAGGACGGCGACCAGAAGCTGACCCTGCCGGAGTTCATCTCACTCCCCGTGGGCACCGTGGTGAACCAGCAGGGCCAGGAAATGGACGACAGTTGGGTCAGCGAGCGCAAAAAAGAGTTTGAGAGTGTCATGGACGCAGACCACGACGGCATCGTCACCATGGAAGAACTGGAGGTGCCCGCTGCCTCGGCTTGTTGTGGTGCCAACCACGCACATTTCAGTATCCTAAAACGATTCAGTACCTTTAATTGGCCTGAATATGCATTTGTTGTTTTGCGCGACAGGAGTACATGGACCCCATGAACGAGCACAACGCTCTGAACGAAGCTAAGCAGATGATCGCGGTGGCCGACGAGAACCAGAACAACAGTCTGGAGCTGGACGAGATTCTCAAGTACAGCGAGTACTTCACCGGCAGCAAGCTCATGGACTACGCCAGGAACGTCCACGAAGAGTTTTGACGCGGCCGCAGTGGTGACATATGACAGCCGTTACCGAAGTCCATTTTTAGTGTCGGCTCATTGAGGCGTGGACTATGTGCAAAGCGGCCGTCCTCTTGAGTGTGTCGCGCTATGTTCACAATTGATTAGTGTGCTTAGCCCATTTGCAATATGTGTATATGAGATATATACCTGGATGAGATTGAAAGCAGCTTGTGAGTGTGTACAGTGTAAATATTTAATATCACTCGCATGCAGCAGATCAACTTGGCTAATTTAACTGGGTTCCTTTAATAGTTGATCCCACACAAAAAAGACAAGTAATGTAGCAGATTAATATATGATAAAAGCTCAGGTGTCGTAACAAAAAGTTCTTGATTTACGTAGGTCTGATAACAGTACTCTAGCCCACGTTTATATGGGCAGCACTCAAGCATTATGGGCTCATTTTGTCAATTATATCTTATTTTAAAGCAGATTTTGAAGTGTGCATAAAAAGTGGCCCATGAGTCCATAGTTTTATTCCTTGTAGTGTTGGAATGCTGCTCAGTGACGTGTAAGAAAGAGGAACAATGACTGCTTTATGTTGCAAATGCACTACGAAATAAATATTTCATACCAAATTAAAATCTTTGTGTGGTGTCAAATTTCTCCCATTTAGACGCAACACATGTATGCCTATAAGCGCGACATAAGAATCCTGTCATGAACCATGCCAGGAACTAGAATATCCGGATACCACACAGGATCTACCATAAATTGGATCAAACGTTTCAGAATAAAAACCCTTTGAAATCTGTTACTGTGGTTTCAGAGTGACATTGCATTAATGGTGAGCCCTGTGTTATCACTCATATTCCAATTCAGGTGGCTTGTAGACTGTTTGCATAACATTTAAAAACACACATTTTAAAAGGCATTCTGAAATGCTTCATCTGATCATAAGCCATGGTTCAAGTTAGAACTTAGAACACAGGTTACAATTACTTCTTCTCTCACCTATGTAACCAGAGGGAACGACCATATTGTACCTTCAAATCTGAATATGCTGTATTATGAAACACCCATTACAAACATTTCTGAAGCATGCCTGTCAAAATGTTTTCCAGACGAGCCCGAACTGGGATATGGTTCTATTCCTTTGGCAGCGATTTAAACAACGTTAGCCTGACTCAGATAATTCATCTGAACAGACAGAAGAAACAAAAACAAAATGAGGAGTCACATTTTTACATCAGAGCAATGTACAGCCTCATATGTTGCTATGAATTAATTAAATTAATTAGAAGCCCTCCACTTGTTTTCGCTAGCCCTCAGTGTCACAAGTTTTAACAGCTGTGACCCCTGACCTAAGACTTAATTAAGTCTCTTGATAGTTTTCATCTTTGAATTGTTTTTATTACCTAAAGTATGGCTTCATTTGATATTAAAATGTATTCAGTGTCCCTCAAAACACATACATACATTTAAGATTCCAGATTGTAATTGCCATGTTGGTGCAAACAATATGTTGTGTTTAGTGAGTATTTTGAAGCGTTAGCATTCATCAAAAAAAAAAAAAGATTAAGCAACAAACAAAAAGTCCTATGTGAATTCACAAGGGTGACAACTTTTGCCATCAAGATCTACTAACGTGACCGTGGTCTTTGATACAAAGTTCGATGACATCATATAATGCCTTTGGTCATAGAGCAAACAAGCTGCTCAGTGGGTGATTACTCAGAAATCGACAATCAGGCTATATATAGACAGTCGCGTATACGGATTTCACCATCTGGAATCAACCGGCGATGACGGATTCCCCAGCACCTACACCGAGTGTCTACGGCACGTCCCCACTGCAGGAGAAACTGGCAAGAAACATTGTCAGCACGCTGATAATGACGCTCGTCCAGCGCTTCCCAAAGAAAGTCAGGAAGTCGATTGAACAATACGACCTACAGCTGATAATTGGATGGATCTACCGTAAAGTTCTGAAGGAGGTCAACCTGGAGCCCCTGGCTTCTATGAATATGGTTGCCTATAATAAATTCATCAAGACCGTGATTGAGGACCTCTTCCAGCGGTATCATTCACAGGAGAAGTTGCTGGAAGCTCTAATCTCAGACGAGCCCTTGTTTGATGACGTTGTGTCCAATCACTTGACTAAAAATCTCAGAAACCTCGACCGCGCCTCAGAGATGAGCGCAATGAAAAAGTTCTTAATAGCCATGGGCAGAGCTTTACTCAGGCCGACCAATCCGCCACTCGGACTGCAAACGGTCTCATAACTCTTTCAGCTTTGATGCTTCCCCTGCCTTCTGTGGTCATGTTTGGCATGCACGACACTGCAGCCTGTCATTTGTCATTTGACCAACCAAATGTATTTGATGAGGACTATAAAATTCTTAACACGGCACCAGTAAATAAAGTCATCTAAAATTTTGTGACAAAGTGGATGAATGATTTTTTTCACAGCACATACCTTAATAAATATTTTGGGGGACATATTCCACTGTTTGATACAGTATTCAGTCAAGAAAATTGTAATCAAACAAATTCAAACACAATCTGCTTTTTCTTCTGGTCGCTGAATCGGTGGAGACTGATGTCTGTGGATCTCACTCTGCTTCATCTATCCTTCCTTCCTTTACCCAGTCTTTCCTTTGGTCTCGTGAGGTCTCCCTAATTTGTTGGAATTTAGATGTTTCTGGGGTTGGTGAAAGACTCTTGTTGGTAACCCGGTGGGTAGTAGGTGATGTCTGGTCGGTGCTGGATTTCACTTTCCTTTCTTTTCTTTGATCCTTCCTCGGGTCATTTCAGGACAACCCCACGACTCGAGCTGGATTCTGAGGTATTCGGTTTAGGTGAACGGTATGGGATTTTTAATAGGTTTTAGATGAATTAATGAGTATACACTCACATGCACGCACATGCACATACGCACATATCAAATTTAAAAAAAGGAGAGCAATAATGATGACATGTCGAATTGGTAAAATTACCGAACGAACAATACTGAGCCCCCCCCCCCAAAAGAAAAGAAAATTGCAATCGTAATCTTACCGATTCGACATGTCATCATCATTGCTCCCTCTCTCTCTCTCGTTTTTTTCTCTTTTTCTTTTTTTTGTATGTGCGTGAGAATGTGCATGTGCGGGGGTGTGTGTGCATATCTGCGTGCGTGTGTGTGTTTACTCATTAGTTCACCTAAAACCTATTAAAAATCCCCTACCGTTCACCTAAACCGAATACTTCAGAATCCAGGTAGAGTCGTGAAGTTGTCAGGAGACCCGAGGAAGGATCAAAGAAAAGAAAGAAAAGTGAAATCCAGACCAGACATCACCTACGACCCACCGGGTTACCAACCAGAATCTTTCACCAACCCCAGAAACATCTAAATTCCAACAAATTAGGGAGACCTCAAGAGACCAAAGGAAAGACTGAGGAAAAGAAGGAAGGATAGATGAAGCAGAGTGAGATCCACAGACATCAGCCTCCACCGATTCAACAACCAGAGGAAGAAACAGATTGTGTTTGAATTTCGGTAGATGCTGGTGTGGTGGATATGGCATGCATGAAAAACTCCATCAGAGAGGGGAGCCATCGACAATGGCCAGGACAGAGCAAGCACAACCCATCAGGGCTCCCCAGGCCGCGGCAACACCAAGGCCCCGCCGGAGAGAAAACCCAGGAGCCAGGAGCCAGGGGTAGAGTTCGCCAGTCGGCGAGCTG
The DNA here is from genome assembly GCF_054856555.1 of Leptonotus elevatus. Taxonomy (NCBI): domain Eukaryota; kingdom Metazoa; phylum Chordata; class Actinopteri; order Syngnathiformes; family Syngnathidae; genus Leptonotus; species Leptonotus elevatus. Next base: position 22,988,493 of record NC_141240.1, read on the forward strand.
GCGGACTCAGTAACAGGGGTTAACTTTCACAAAGAACGCTGGGGTGACGACCGGGGCCTTCCCCCGCTGGGCCTGGGGTTCGGGGGTGTCGGCCATCCTCCGGTGCCCCCATCTCCCCTTCTGCCCCCGGTGTTCCGTCCCTCCACGCGGCGGGGGCTGGGGTGGGCGCGGCTGCCCTCTCCGCTCCACTGTCTGGCCCCTCGTCGGCGCCGGTGCCTGGGTGCGGGTGGTCCCCGGGGGCTGGGGGTCGGGGGGCTGCCGGTTGGTCGGGGTGGGGGCGGGGGGTGGCTTTGTTGGGGGGGTGCTGGGGGTTGCGGGGTGCTGGGGGTGGGGGGGTGTCTGGGGGATTGGGGACTTGGGGGCGGCTGGGGCTGGGTTGGGTGGATGGGGGTCGTGGGGGTTGGGGGCCGGTGGGGTGCCTGGCGGGCCTGCAGTGCCCCGTCCTGCTGCGTTGGGTCGGGGGCGCGGGCCGTGTTGGGGTGGGGGGCGCTCCTGCTCCTGGGTTTGCTCTCCGGCCGGTGGCCCTGGCGGGGCCCGGGGGTCGTCCTTTGGCGCTGCCGCGGCCTGGGGGGCCCTGAGGTGTTGCGCTTGCTCTGTCCTGGCAGGGGTCGACGGCTCCCCTCTTTGGTGGAGATTTTCATGCATGCCAGATCCACCACACCAGCATCTACCGAAACTCAGACACAATCTGCTTCCTCCTCAGGTCATTGAATCGGTGGAGGCTGGTGTCTGTGGATCTCACTCGGCTTCGTCTGTCCTTCCTTCCTTCCCTCAGTCTCTCCTTCGGTCTCTTGAGGTCTCCCTGATTTTTTATTTTTTGGGGGGATTTGTTGGAATTTAGATGTTTCTTGGGTTGGGGAAGAATTCTGTTGGGTGGCCCGGTGGGTGGTGTCTGGTCGGTGCTGGATTTCACCTTCCTTGGTTTTCTTTGGTCCCCTCGGGTCTCCTGACGGCGGTGTTCGGTTTAGGTGAACGGTATGGGATTTTTGGTGAGCTAACAAATACACGCACGCACGCACGCACATACACATACTCACCCACATACCAAAAAAAAACAAAAAAAACCAAATATATATATATATATATATATACATATAAAAATAAAATAAAATAAACATTTCCGAATGAACAATACTGAGCTCTTTAGAAAGAAAAAAAAAAGGACCGCCCCAACCGCCCCCCCTACTAAGTAACTACGGTAACCAACGAGGAATGTGGTCATACCGGATACATATTGCTGACACTGAGAAAGAATAATCGGTTATGATCACTTGAATTAAAACCTTCATTCATTTGGAGTGCAAAATCCTGTTTCTGGTAAAAGAGCAACAAATAGGAATTAGTAGAGGGAAGGACATTGGAAACTTTCATAATTTATTGATGTCTTTTTGGTACTACAGAAAGCAAAACACGATATCTACATGATTTGCCTTTCAAGATCTACTGATGTCATCACTCTCAAGCAAGGGGGCTGAGTCACATAAGGTAATCCTTTGTCATAGAGCTAGACTGAAAATTGCTAAGTAGGATGTCACGACTCGGTGATTAACGATCGAGTCACATTGTTTGAAATATACAATCTGGAATTCAATGTGGGACTCGCTGGAAAAGAAAAATGCAATCAGACATTTCAGTAGAACCGGGGATTCTCCTGCCAATTGTGTCGAAACATTTTGAAAACATTTCATCAGCCCAGTGGTGCATGCTATCTGAAGGGAATTTTGACTCCAAAACGGGAGCCACACTGGCGGACATGTGCACAGAGATGACCCAGAAACTTTCTTTTGATGCCTTGAAACTCATCGTACCAATGTTCCTAGAGCGGGTTGGCGAGACAAAGGTTGATGGTTTCACTCCGGTCTTGGAGGGCGCAACGAACAGTGCTTTTGCTTCAGCACTTAGCATCCCGTTGCAAGAGTGCGACTTCGCCAGCAAACTGGACTCGCTGTTAACAGACGAGATTACTGAACGGGTAAATCGTACTTTGGCATCAACTACAGACAAGTCCACTCAAGCGCTTCTGCCACTCATCTACATCCCTGGCACGTTCACCAATCTCAATGTGCTTTACCAGATGGTACGTCTTGCTTGCAGTGCATTGTGGACTTACCTGGGTCATGTTGAGTCAACAACTCGGTGTTTGGGAGCGTGCTGGCGTCAAGTGTCATGTCGCAAGCATCATGGTCACGCCCGGATGACAGAGATTGAGAGACATGAGAGTCTGAAGTCATACTACAGCCCAAAATCAAATATCAGCGTTGATGAGACAACTGAAGAGGTGACTAAAATCCTGCGCAAATGGTCGGGATGCAAGGATACTGAAACTCCATATTCGCCAAGTGAAACTCCTCCAGATGTTCAAGGCACGGCGACTGACATCGTCACAACAATTGTTGGTGATCTTCACTATGCCTCCGATATGGACAGTAACAGCTGCAGCCCAGTAAGCCCTCACTTTGACCTGAGGTTGATTGAGAAGACATTGAGCAACTTTTTTTCTTCCCATGTACGAACGTCCACACGCAAAAAGAGATTTGTTGAGTTCTCAAAAACAAGGTTTGATAAAATGATGTCTGACGTGGTCAATCAGGGTATGTGGAAAGACTCAGAGTACCTGGTGACTTTCCAACGACCCTCTGCTGGTGTTGGAGAGTTTGATCCTGAGGTGTCCCTGCCAAGCACCATCTCTCCGCCTTTCAGTTTTGAGAGAATCCAGGACGATGTTGAAGTCTTGTACAACAATTTTGCAACGGCAGGAACAAAAGTCACCAAAACCCTAGAACGCCTCAATGATGAGATTACAATGTTTTCAAAAAAGATGAGGGATAAAATCTATAACCATATCAAGGCAAACCAGGCGACCTCTGCCTCTGAGTTTGTAGGCAAGCAAACACACGGACAGAGAAAGCACAAAAAACGACGCCTGGATCTTCTGTTTAACATTGTAGAAGATTCCGTAGGGACGTTCTTGCAGCATATGCTCCTTTGGATGGAAATGGAGACCACAAAGAAGGCCAGTACGAATGCAGTGTGCGGTGCCTTAAATGATATTGACATGCTCATGTCTTTAATTGAGACTCCAAACCGAAGGAAATCGAGTTTGCAGCCAAGATTGTCAGTGTGTGCAGAACACCAACAAGAAATGCACTCTCATACAGTATCAGTTCCCGTCCCGACAGCAATGCTGGAGAAGCTGGCTCGGAGTCTCGTAAGCATGCTGATCATGACGCTGGTGAAGCAGTTCCCGAAGAAAGTCAGGAAGTCGATGGGACAATGTGAAGTGCAGGGGATCATCAGTAAGGTTTATCGTGAAGTTTTCAAAGAAGTCAATCTGGAATTCCTTGCTACTATGGACATGGTCACCTACGGTAAATTCATCAAGGCAGTGATCAAGGACCTCTTCCATCAGTACCGTTCTAAGAAGAAGCTCTTGGAAACTTTCAAGTCCAATTCTGATTTGTTTCGAGATTCTGTGTTGAAACATCTCTCAAACAACCTCAAAGCTTATAAAGATGGCCGTGGCAGGAGCAAAATTAAAAGATTATTTTCAGAATTATTCAACCCTTCCGCACCTTGACGCCTGGATTACATATATCAGGGTTGTTTAAGAAAATGAATAATCCCCTTCTGATATGTGAGCAGATGTATGATAATTAGAATAGCCATGAAGAGACTTGGTTCCAGCTGTGCAACTATAACATCTGAAGTAAGGATGGATAGAAAACAAGGGACCATGGAAGTCACTTTTTAAACTAAATCCAGTTCATGTTTGAACCTTTTCTGTAAGAATTATCAGTACTTGTAGGTACTGCACATGCTCACCCTCCCAATGGGAGTCCGTGTGGTCAGTGTGACCAATTCATGGTTGTTGTGCAACATGTGTGTCATGGGCACCGGCGGATGCCAGCTTTGACCATTTGTAGCATTAGCAACACCATTGTGTTCTAAACATACAACTACAGCTTCCGACTGTACACTTGAGTTCAATTATATGACATTGCAGAATCTACAGATTGTAAAACTACATCTTTCTACCATGGACGCACAGAGTAGACTGGAGGTGCTGGGTTTGGCTTTGTAGACTTGAGTTTGCCAATAGAAATGGTCTATTGTGTTCTTGTGTCAGCTAGACCAAGTATATATATAATTTATTCACAGGATAAGTTGGTTTATTCTCTGCCCATTTTAGGATCAATGCATTGTGTAGGAATTCCATAGATTCATTTTTTGTCTATCACTCCGTATTGCTAAATGGCAACGCTACATCCTCAAAGAGTTATTCAGATAGGAACTTATACTTGTTTCTCAAATTGCTTTCTATTCGTTAAATCAGATACTGCTCTCTCGTTCAACCTAGTAGTTAAATGGTAGATTCCCAAACTTGGGAGTTTTTCTGGTGTCTTTCTGCTAATCTTGAACTTTCTACTCAGCCTGGAGTACAAGTGCTTACTGAGAGTCTCCTGTTACACCAAACCACCAACTAGATACATGAATAACTAGTTAATTTATTTCAAAATAAAGATGCAATTTAATAATCAATAAAAATAAAGATGTACAAAAGTGTGCTTTATTCATATTGGAATTATTATTATTTTTCTTCAATATATGTCTTGGGTGTGGTGGCAATGTTTAGCAGGAAAAGGCCTGCTTTGAGCCAGATCTCAATCAAATTCTGGTACTGGATTTATTTCTTCTTCCTCAAAATGGAAGTTGTTTTAAGAGTATTGCAGGGAGCACACCATCACAACTACTGCAACAGGTTTCATCAGCACTGATTTATTTCTCAAAGAATGTCCATTTTCATCCGCTCCACCACCATTGTGATCCCACTGGGTGTCACCCCCCACTATAAGTTTTGTTGGACTGCTTGTAGACCTGAAGTCCCACAGCCCTAACTCTAAGAGAACCCCCCTCCCCATCCCCCCCAACTCAGTCACAAGACACATTTTGTCTTCAGGCTGGCCTTTATCCACCAACAGAAACCCCTTTAAATTTTTAGAAGCCAGCATGGGGGATTCTAACTTGGAGTATTCTCCAAAACCAATAAATTCATTTCACCTTTATAAGTCTTGAAATGAATCAACTGACTTAAATATTAATAAATAAATAAATAAAAAATAGTAACTATAATCTTCCTCCCTATATGGAGAACCGTTGAAAACCATAACTGCTATGTTATGTAAGTCACATTTCGACCAAGTTGTACATTTTGCAATCTTGGAGAATGAAGATGCAGCAGCTGCAAACATAGCGTGGCTTTATAGCAACTCGCTAACTCCGTAAACATCTGATGTCTGTAAACACCTGACAGAAACATTCCCCTCTCCGCTGTAATGCACTACCTGTATATTTAGTTAAGTGTGCACTTTTTCTTCCCATTCTACGCGAACAATTCCCCATTGACGATTCGATGGAGACAAGCGAATCGTACCATACTACTGCGTAAGAATGATTAACAGTGGGATATTTTGGAACCCTCTACAATCACAACACAGAGAAATGCAAACCGTACCAAAGTGAGTCGGACCACAATGCTTGGTGGAAAACGGGATGTGGAAAAGTCCTACTAGAGTGCAGTAAGGAGAACAGCAGCTCTTGTCCCCCATGTGAAGGTCATTCCTTTTGCGTGGTAACACAAGTGCATCCCACAGCCAGCTCGTAAGGACACTTGCACCAGATGTCTTTCGGCTTGTTGCGGATTCTTTTGTAGACCAAAATCTGGATGTAGATGGGCTTGGCGACCATATGCGCCACAGTGCAGTTCTTGCAGACAGCATGCTCGATGTTCTCAGGCTCCCTACCTTCAGTAGAATCCCACCTGCAATGAAATGGAACTTTATGAAGACACCAACGACACTGGGGTTTTTAGATCCCCGAATTTATAATTAAACCACCTAAAACACTAACAGGAATAAGGTGGTTAAGGAATATTATTTTTAACAGGCCCCTTTTTCAAGATAAAACCTTTAAGTGGAAGTCAACAAAAGCTTGACAATTTAGCATCATCTGTGTCTGTCGAGAACACCTGCTTATGATTGGGGCTCATTCGGTCAAATTCCTTAGTGAGTGCCTTGGCGAATGCCCAAAATGGCTCACTCGTTCGATTCAAAGAGATGCCCATCACATTAGTGATAAATGATCAAACTGGTTTTGGGCCCTTTTCATATACAGTACATCCAGAATGAAAGTACATGACCAATTTCCTGGAAACTTTGTTGAAGGATTGTATTTATGTTATAATATACAATAAGATAACTGAACTGAATGGCATAAAAGGCCCAGAGAATCTTCTAGGCCCTTGATTTGAGTTCTAGGATTAGCTCCTTGAGTGAACTTTTTGTCTGGTGTCAGTAACAAGAACTCCAACTCACGTCAGTTCCCAGGGAGCAACTGAAGAGCCTCCCAAATCTGACACATGTCGGAAGTGCGTGTGCTGAAGTTTTTGTGTCGACGTGCACTTGTTTGGACACACAGGTGTGCTGCACACCGTCCCCAGTACGACCAGTAACAGCTGGAAACCCTAGTAAAGAAAACATAAATAAAAAGCACAAGAGTCGCATCATCAGTAGAATCCCTTGAGAGTTAATATGTAGCATAAAAGCTAACTGAGTATTAGCATTCAAATTTTTGCAAAACCACAACACTGGGGTGGAGCTGACATGTTATTTTTAGTTTTTTGAACAAACAAAAACTGGACCTGTGCTATTTGTTTTCTCTGTGCGTTGCGGGATCCATTTGAGGCACAACACATTCAAATAGCACTACAGACAGTACACAGCTGAGGTGATGGTCAAGGTTGTTTTCTATAATTTCAGGGTTAGGGTTAATAAAGCGTTTGCAATGGCAGCTTTGACTAAAACCAAATCAGTCACCTTACTCCGCACTGTGTCGGCTAGCAGATAATGTTTGCTAGCTAACAATATTTGCCTATATCTCCATGCAACGGCCCGAGTATGCAAGATGTCCTTCCGCATTATTTCTTGTCGGTGTACCACTAAGAACAATTTGTGAAGCATATTTTCTAAATATGTAAGTACCCCTTGCAAATTTGTTAAGGGTTTTGAACCCAAAATACACTAGCCACAAAAAGTTAGGAATGTTCAGGTCAGGGCAAACCTAAAAAGCAAATAACCTTTACAAGTGAATTTAACTTAACAGTCTGTAAACTTTTAACTTTTTAAACTTTGCACATATGCAACTGTTTAATGTTACAGTTGTTGTTGTTTTTTTGCAAAACTTATTGTTCTCGAACAAGGATGTGAAAGGCAAAATCCACAACAGTCGTTTGACCCATTTCAATTACTAGGCCATTATGTGACTCTTGTAGTCTCTCTGTTGCAACCTACTGATAACACTCTGTAAACTTCTAAGCGCAGTGGCCGCTTGAAGCCTTGCAATAGTACCTTTCACCTCGAAATTTCACCCAAAACGTCAATGACTCAAACAACATAAGAACATAAGGATAACTGAAACCCTAGCTAGATGTTTAGCATTGTTTCTCGAAGCCAAAGGAAAAGCTCGTACAAACAAAACAAAAAAGGCTCTGTACTCACCATAGTTGTGCTGGCAGTCATGTTGATGTCAGAATAGTTGATTCTTAAAAGATTAGAACCGATTAGACCTACAAACATTGAATGGCTGTATGACCAGGCAGATGCTTTTCTTTATATATACCCTTCCATCCCCGTGACGCCGACATTGCATTTGCATGGAGAACTGACCACAGGCGGGTGGGTTATGGTTCCACAATCCAAAGCATGATTGAAAACAGCAACTTAATAAGAAGATAAAAATGATTACTGATTATGTAGGTACACGTAATCAAGATGCTCGAGCGAGTTGGGGTCCTATTAGATATTACACTTCGGCTACTGCTAGGTATGTTGGATTCTCAACATACTTAATCATGCATGCCTAGCTTGCGCTAGGTAATTTGTAGATACCTCTGGATCAATAAATCTTTACAAATTATGTTTAATTCACATACAGGAACACATTGGTAGAACAGAGGATCGTATGTCTACCTCACAGTTCTGGGGCTCTGGGTCCAGGCCCTGCTGTGTGACGTAAGCTTGTTCCCTATGTTTGCAACGGTTTTCTCTCACCAAGCGTGTTAGGTTCATCCAAGAAATTGTCTATACTTATGAGGGTGTATTGGCTAATGGTAGGATAATGGTTGATTGACAGGCAAGCAGTGTGCACTTACGCATGACGCTAATGAGGGCAACCACTGTAGAGAATGGGTGGATGAATGAGAAACAATGTTACATTTTATGATACTAGGCTTTGTTCTGATTTTATTTTCAAATAGTTCATGCTGGTCTTAGGTTAGATCACTCTTTTGAAAAACCCACTATTGATTTGATCACATCAACGTACATTTTTTAATATAATCACAGGTCATTATCACTAATTACAGGAGGCTGACGTGTTTCTCTGCCATCTTTCTGGTACGGATACCCGAAGGAGAAGAACTTTGCTAACTCATTTAGCCCTGGTGGTGCTTGCAACTAGCAATGGACCCAACGGGTCGAGCGCCATTTACCTTCCACAGCTGGGGCCTACATGTGGTTGTCGTTGCGTCCCATGATTCAGGCTTCCGCCGCCTGTATCCCTCTGCTTTGTTCTCGCTAGCGTTTACTAGCTTCTCCCGCTAACCGTTCATGTTAGCCGCTCTGGCTAACTTCTGCTTGCCGGGCTAATCACTCACCCAGCCAACTCAATATCTCTCGCTGGGGTGGTCGCTCGCTCGCTCAATCCAAATAATAATTGCTAATTGGTGGTAGGCTTGCCAAGTGTGGTCTCTCTGAGACACGTAGTGCGTGCGCCTCAAAATTGTTGCATTCTATTATAATACACACGCTGTACCTTTAATGAAGACTAAAACTAAAATTGAAAAAACATTTTTGTAAAGGAAATCAAATAAAAAGTAATATGCTTCAGAAAAAAATGAAAATTAACTGAAACTGCATCTTACGTTTATAATACTAACGATAATTAAGTATTGCTGTACCTCCAGAAGAACCAAAATATGAAATATATGAACCAAATGTTCTGTTTTGGTGTTATTGAATTTGCTACATTTTAACTCATTCACTGCCATTGACCGCTATAGATGTTAAAAATTCATTAGAACTATTTCTATTAGTTTAAATTTTTTTCTACTCTTGTTAACAAGAGTATGAAAACCTATACTTTTTTATTGTACATTTAGAACAGATATAAAATTTGTGATTAATTGTGAGTTAACTAGTCAAGTCATGCGATTAATTACGATTAAAAATTCGCCTGACGCCCTGAATTTTTAATAATCTTTAAGTCGCGTCAGGCGATTACATTTTTTAATCGTAATTAATCGCATGACTTCAATAGTTAATTCACGATTAATCACACATTTTATATCTGTATTTAAAAAAAACAACAACAACTAGGTTTTCATACTCTTGTTAACAAAAGTAGAAAAAAATGTTAAACTAATAGAAATAGTTCAAAGGATTTTTTGACTGTCTATAGCCGTCAATGGCAGTGAATGAGTTAATGACACAGCTCATTAGCCATGCAACATTTATATAGTAGAATGCGTCTTTTAAGTTAATGTGCTTTATCTCTTTCAGGATTCAGGCGTTTGCTGTGAGTCAGACCTAGCAACACTCTTGTTTGGAGGCAAACAGCGCAGACTCGTAGAGGCCTGATTTCCATGTGTATGTGCTGGTGTGTGTGTGTGTGTGTGTGTGTGTGACAGAGTGTGTCAGAGATTCCAGGTAATAATGAGGGAGTCACCGGTCTTCCCTCAGGAATTTACAACATGTGAAAAACGGGAAGTCCAAGCTGTGACCCGCTGAGGTGCAATGAGCAAAGACGTGACATAACCACCTTTGAGCAACTTAAAAAGTAGATGATGTTCAAAAACATTGGGGTTCTTTCTCCAAAATTAGAACAAGCAGACTTGACTTTAAAAATGTTGCCGCCGCCAGACTTGAAAGAAAAATGTTTTACAGGGGCAACAATGTTTGTCTTTAATCTCAACATTCGTCATTATTATTCCCGATATATTTTGTGTATTGAAATGTCTTGGCTGCCCAGCTTCCAGCAGTGTGTGTTTGATTTGTTCTTGTCCAATCAAAATTCAGTTTCTATGTGTTACCATGACAATGTAATCTGCCCGGGGCCTTCAATGCCATAAGTGGTGACCCATGACACATACACATAACTAGCTATGGCTGTTTTTTTTTTAAATACTAATTGGCTACAGAGTCACCTCTCTTGGTCTTAGCGAAAGCTTATTGTGACGTTGGCAAATTTGTGTCCTCGTATTGGTTGATTTAAATCAGGGGTCACCAACTCTGGTCATTGAGGGCCCCTATCCAGCATGTTTCAGGTATTTTCCTCCTCCATGACACCTGATTCAAACAATCAGGATCATTATCAGGCTTTGCAGAGCATGCCCGAAGACAGATCATATGAATCAGGTGGATTTGAGGAGGGAACAATCTGCTGGATTGGGGCCCTTGAGGACTGGAGTTGTTGACCCCTGATCTAAAGGGTGACAGAGCAGTACAAATGTCGGATAGAACTAAAAATTCATTTTCAAGGCAGAAAAAATGGAGCATAGGTCAGCCAACACCATTGCTAGCTGGCTAGTTTCAAGGATTTGTGCTTAGTGCTATATATTTTATTTAGTTTTCATGTTTTTGTCATGTTATTAGCTGAATATCAATTGTGATTCTTTTTCTTTCCAAATGATATTATGAATGGTGAACTGTTTCTTGCTTTAGTAATAATTGTATTCATCCCACATATGCCAAATGCCTCTCTCCGTAATGCTAAAGCATTCCCACATATATGTTATTGTGATTTTTTTATCGCCACAACTTTTTGCCGTGAAACAACTCCCACATAATACTTCAGATTTACACCGTTCAAATTTCAACTTTACCATCTAAATGAATGGAGGCTTCTTTCAGACTCTTTTCCATATAAATTTCAACTTAAAAAATTCCCGCCTCCCGGTTTCAAGTGTTCTTTTTATTCATTTTCCTTTCAACGACAATTAATACTTTGTAATTTTCACGTAATTTATCTTTCAATTTACTTTATAAGCATTCAGCTTAGCATTAAGCTATTAGCATTCAGCTATCAGCATTCCCATGCAATTTCTACATAAATTGCACGTAGTCTATTATAGTATAAAATTACATCAATAATGGTGGTGGTATTAAGGGGTGGCGGCTTAGGTCACTCAAGTCCCCACTGAAGGCCCAGATCCAAAATGTGCTGCCACCTGCACTATTTTCAATGTTTACATTTGAGTTCAGTCGGCTACTGAGTGAGAGCGACTGATAAAATATATATTCTTAATGTTGGATATCGGTCCATTGTTGCCTGCCTTGATATATATTAAATGCACAACAGAAATCTAGAATTTTTTGACTAACTTACCAGAATGGCAGCTGCTTCCACCATGCTAACCGCTATCTAGCCTTAATGCTAATGTTAGATAAAGTAAGCAAAGCTGTCAACTATTCTAGGTCATTAGGTTAAGAGGTCTCCATTTGACTGTAGTTCCGCTTGTCTTCACAGTTGTACACAGTTAGGCGGTGAGAGCATTTTGAATTGTGCAGGGGTCGGGTCTGATCGTAGTCCAAAACGGACACGTTATCATCTTGTGCCTTGGCCACCGTATTCAAAGCTTCTCCATACTTTTCAGCCCTCATTTTAGCACATTTAAGATGAGATTGGAAAATGCATACCGAAGCTGTTTTTAACTGATTAGGATATACATGAAAATAAATGCAAGATGGTCGACAAGTCTTTCTATTTCAAGTCCAGCTTACGTTCAAATTGCTCATCATGCGAGTGAAAACTACCCATCGTGTCTTGGATACTAATAACCGATGTGTGTTTTAAAAATACGTTCCTGCAGTGTCTACGTCCAACTTAAAACAACTGAGGGCAAAGACAGGTAGTTTATCGACACATTTGTGAAATGACAAGTCCTTCAACGTTGTGTTTATGTATTTTATTTATATATGTTACTAATATTCCTGTGTAACAAAAACCCTATTCTTTCAAACCAATAAACAAACAATATGGCGAGCGTGTGTAGAGGGTGTGCACCAAATGTCCCGGGATGTTGGGGGGAAAAAATTGGCTAATTGCTGAATTCATAACCCGAAGAATGCACCTCAGTAAAAAAAACAAAACAATGGAGCAGTTTGTCATGATATGGCGCAAACGTTCCTGAATAATTCAAATGTCAAGTTGAAACCATTTTTTATTTGCTATCATGATGGCAATCAATCACAAACAAGGCCTTGTACATCACGAGGCAGGACAGACAACAAGCGCCAGTTTACAGACACAGTCGATCGATGGCATCGGCGGAAGAATTGCACGTCACCACGTTCCAGCTTCTGGAGTATTGTTACAGACACACTCAATCTGAACTGTGAAACAAACAAAACTGGTAGTGCACATAAATATTATTGTAGGCACTGGCATATGAATCCAATGTACAGCCCCCCCCCCCCTCCCCCTACCTGACTGCAGATTGGGGCTCTAAGCAGACCTGTTGAAACATCCCGCTAAATGACCATGAAGTACGTTTTGTGCAGTATAAACATTCGTTTGCATCCTACAAGGACAAACGCGTACATTCTCGGGTTTGATTCCGAAGCACAGCAGCGGACTTTCCGATGTATTCGCAGACCGTCCAGGTACCCAATGTCAGCCATGTTTGTGATGGTTATTAGTTGAATTCAGACACCATTCCAACAGTTTGCAACACACTCAGGACGCCAATTGTCACAAAGTCGCCTTGTTGACATCCTTTCATCGGGGGTGGTTGGACTTGTTGGTTGGACTGGAATGTTAGCTTCAAACACAAATTGTCTTTCTTTTTCTTTCTTTTTTTTGTGGTTGTTTTATATGAAACAGTAGGAAAAAAATGGGGCCTTGGAGATGACCCTCGTGTCCTTGAAAAGATCTTAGCGAGTGGTGGACTGCGAAGCATTTCGTGTCGTCGAAAATGTTGCACAGGCTCAAGTGTCGCTGGTCTTCAGAACGTTTTAGCAACGGCAGGGGAACCACTGAGGTGGAAATGTGACACGGCAAAGATCAACAAAATGCACATGCTCACTTGAAAATGACATCACCGGGAGTTGGCAAAAGTTCATGACGTTTTTTTTTTTTTTTTTTAAGGGTTCCAAAAATTTGGTTTGAGGTACTTTGTCTGTATTATTTTTAATGTATTTAGACATCTTCTAGTCAGGACTCCCATGGGAAGTATAATCTTATGGACAGTGATGAATAATGATACAGTGATGACTTCTAATATACCCAATTGAGTATCTGAAACTGTCGATTTGTATTGTCATTTCAATATTATTTTTGGGAAAAATGGTTTAAAGTCACTAAATATAGTGAAAATGTCGCTAAGTTGGCAACATTGCAACCGAGTCGTAGCTCTTGCTCGGCTCGCTACCTCATTTGTAACATCCACATAGATACATAAAATAATAGCACAATTTTCAAAATAAAAGCATCACATATTTTACATTGTATTTAGACTTCATGGTCTCTGTAAGGGCCAATCAGATACAAAGGCCGGGTCGGCCCCCTGAGCTGTATTTTGCCCAGGTCTGATATACAGTGTTGTCTATCAATAGCCGGCATGTCTCTCTCTTTTTTTTTTTTTTTTTTTTTTTATATCTGATCCGACTAGCTAAACTACACAAACACATTGTAAGCAGCTTTTCAAGGTCACCAATGGAAACTGTGTGTTGCCATTCGTAACCCAATGTTGCTTTTAGCTGCCAACACAATACATTATTATGAAAACATAATTAAACTGCGATGATTCCAAATGTAATTGTCTCTATAAGCATTTCATCACCTTAAAACCCGCAGGGGTGTCAAACTCATTTTAGTCATGGGCCACATCGTAGTTATGGTTTCCCTCGGAGGGCTTTTGTGACTGAACCCATATAAATGTATGATCGCCTCATACAGTCATATATATATACATAACAGATAACTACTTTTGGAATCAGAAGCCACTAAAACAATGTTTGACTCTTTTTTTTCCAAATTATTTTAAAAGAGGGATTGGTTATAAAAAGAAAAATGTTTGCAAAACCTTCATGTTATTAAAAGTGGAGACAATTTGGCCTTAAGTTTGACACATGTGCTCGATGCAACCAGGAGGAATTATGTTCTGAGTGTGAAATATGCATGAAAAGCTCTTTTCTATAAATAAATATTGACAAGCGGACGCAAAAACGATTACTCGGTGCTCCCACAAATGAAGATTTTCATGGGCACATATTCTAGTTTTTTTTTTTGGCTTTAGTTCTATTACAAATAAATAGGTGCAACTTGTTTGTTGAGGCTTTTTGGCAGGTCTGTAAGCTACTAAGGTCAGAGGTCACCGGACTCCCTTGGTAAATCTGAGCCTTGAATCACATTTTCACCTCCGTGTTCACCCTGGGAGTTTCCGACTGAGAATGTGTGCGGTACGGAGGACCTCGTGCGATGCATCCTTTTAGGTGGTCTGCAGAACACAAAGCAGGACAAGCAAAAATGATAAGATTAAACATAGCCTTAGAAAATCTTCAACTGCAATGCAACAGGCAAAAATAGCTCATTTCCACATTTGAATTTGAATTTTGTTAACTTGATAAATATTCCAAAGTTTTTCTTTTTCTATTTATTTCTTCCACCCTATTCTATTTCTCAATTTATACTAGCTTACCACAGTGCAGTGTCAGCCAAGTAACGCCAATGTATACGTAATACATCTTATACAAGTGGCATATTGTTCCATTTCATGTTTCGTTCCAGTTTTACAGAATATAATGTGTACAAATGTATCCTGAAGAAAAATGCGGGTGAGGATTCATGTAATCAAAAATTGTAGCTATCTGTTGAAATTATACCTTGTTAGGTGTGATAATAATCAGATATAATACAAAGTGTTATACAAATGTGCACATTTATCCAGATTTGCACTAATGTGGTTCCTTCCAATGTTTTAGGCATTCGATTTACCTCGCAGAAACATCTTCACTAACAACCCGTACATATAAGCATTGTATGTGAAATGTAAAAATTTTAGAACTAAAAATTGGCGACTCCGGCGAGTCCCCTTTTCTTCTTCTCATGGAAAACACGAGTGAACACCACCACTGTTTTCCATAGATAGTGTTTTGGATCTGTCAATGTGAGCACAGCAACAGCACTTTTGCATAGAAGTCCCCCACCGCCACGCGTGGCGGCCTGGCTATAAATAATTGTTGGCACAGCAACAACCTCCGCCCCTTACAAATACTTAAACTTAAATGCTACAATAGAAACACCTATCAAGGTGTTGTTGTTTTTTTGTAATGGGTTGTTTAAATCGTCATCTTGCTGTTTTGTTAAGAGTGTTAAAGATAGCGCCATGTTGTAAATACTGACTGCTTTTGTAAAGTAGATCCTCTTTGTTTGCAGTGTTGTTAATGCTTTGAACTATGGAAGCTGTTAAAAGGAAAAATAAACTCACAAATCAATACAAAAAAGATTAATCACCCAGCTCTAATTTAACTGTACAACATGCAACATGTTAACTCATTCACTGCCATTGACGGATATAGACGTCAAAAATTCATTTAAACTATTTCTACTAGTTTAACATCCACCCCCCCCCACACACACTTTTGTTAAGAGTATCAAAACCTAGAAAATAAATAGTGTACATTTAGAACAGATGTAAAAATTTTAATTTAAAAACTATTGAAGTCATGCAATTAATTACAATTAAAAAATGTCATCGCCTGACGCGATTCCAAAAAAGAAAGAAAAGATGATTAAAAACTAGGAGCGTCAGGCGATTATAATTTTTAATCGTAATTAGTTGCATGACTTCACTAGTTAACTCACGATTAATCACAAATTTTATATCTGTTCTAAATGTACAATTAAAAAAAGTCTAGGTTTCTTGTTAACAAAAGTGGAGTAAAAATGTTAAACTAATAGAAATAGTTCAAATTGATTTTTGACGTCTATAGCCGCCAATGGCAGTGAATGAGTTAAAACCCACTGAACATTGTTCGTACACATATGCTGTATCTCAACTGCCATCTTATCAGGTTGCCACTTGTTGTTTGTGTAAAATCTTAGGACACTTTGTTGAATTGGTTCCACAATAAGAATTTGTGGAGCAGCTGGAAAGTTAAGGATGAAACTTCCATTTAGGTATTCTGATTTGAATCATAGATGTCACACGTGACAAATGGCCTGCACTCTCCCAACTGACCTGTGCACTCTGCCTCTGCATCTTGTGTCCTGAGCAGGACGACGGGTCTTCCTCCCACGAACCCTCACGTTCCATCTCCCGTCCGCGTTTTCCTGTGATGCCACCTCTGATGTGAGAAAGTGCTGAAGATAAAAAATTGGGGAGGGAAAGGGAACAGAGAAGATGAAAAGGAGAAAGTAAAAGTGATCTTAAATTCTTTTGGAATATCAAATCATAATGTGACCAAATGTTTTGGAATTTTACCACCACAGAAGAGTACAAGTGATAATACTTTTACCAGTAAAAATACTTTTATCAGTCACCATTATAGTCAATGTTGATTTCCTTCAGTATGTACCAACATCCTACCTGGGTGCTGAGGCACAGCAAACTCATGATACGGTCGGCTATTGGTGACCACTGTGTTGTTTTCTGGCACAGCATGGTAACCTGCAAGACAACATCAAAGCTTACTACTTACTAGTTTTTTCAGGGACGATACCGATACCAATTATTACTAGCCAAGGAGACTTACTTGCTAATGCAAGCACACATTGAGTTCCTCCACATCTGACCATTAGCGTGGATTTTAAACATAGAAGGGCCAAAACATGCTTTGTGAAAATTAAATTGCACTAGAAAATTAGCCACCAGAGTGTGCTAGAACTGCAAAAATGGAAATCAACCCGTCTTTTTTTAACAGATGTGCTGCTTTTAATATTATGACATGACGACGATGATATACTGTGGCGGTTTTAATATCGCGATATCACAATATTGCCGTTATCATTACATCCCGAATTATCGGCCATCAGATAAAAAAAAAAAAGAGGCCAATACCGATATATGTCGATAATCGGTCTATCCCTACTACTTACACTTCAAATTTTTATTTTTTTCTTCTTTTTTTTCTTTATTTCTTATATAAAGACTACTTACACTTCAAAACGCATGCTTTGTGGAAAGTCTCTCTCCCGTTGCTCAATATTTTACTTGGCGCTAAGCAGAACCTAATTTATTTGACAATTAACTTGTCTTATAAATAAAATTTCCCCACCTTCATTGACAAATAGGTAAAGTTGATAAATGCATCGCTGATATATCTGAGTGTTTGCAGTATACATTTGGACTCTACTTAACAATCACGGTAACGCTTGTTGACTTTGTATCTGCCTGGGTGTAGATGTGAAAACGAATTTAAGCGCATCTGCTTACAGAGCCACAGGAGCTGCCAGCCATATGTGCGTCTATGTGGAATCGTCTCTCATCCTAAACTAACTTGCGCTGCACTAGGCAGGAGCTGCGGCTGGCTGGCTAGCTAGCACAGCTAACCACTGTCCTTATATTGTTGGAAACTGCTCCTCTAAATCACTAATCCTCACCTCTATGGTGGCAAATAAGCTACGCTTCTGACAAGAATCGTTATCGTGAAAGGAGGACAAGAAGTAGCTAATTAGCCAACTCACCAAGCAAGAAAACAGAACAGGAAAAGATGGCGAATCACTGCTAACTGCTAAGCTAACCCGAAATGTAGAACAGCAAAACACCAGAACTCCATGGAAAATAATATAACAGCTGCACAGAAAGCACACACTTACGTCAGCCAGGAGAAATGTACAGAGTTAAAAATGTATAATATCAGTAACGTTTTTTGTGTTTGTTTGCACTATTGTACACTAGTGCTGAGGTCAAATTTTGAGTTTTGAAACCTGTTTTTTGTTTAGGACTTTTTGTTTATTATTATTAATTTCGGTACACTAAGGAACTACATAACCCATTCAGAAATGCTTCCAATCAAATTTTTATACTACCAATAATGTTTATGACTCGACAATTACTGGGAAGTGTCGGGCTGGGAAACAAAGTCGTCCAACTCTGTAGTGTCGACCCACCGTGCTGCGGCACCATTGGCTGTAGTCGCTGCCCCGACTGTTCCTTGCTGTGAAAGTTGAGGAGGATGCTCCCGCTGCCATTGCCCTTAGCGACAGAGCCGCCTGACACTCCAGGAACTAGAATAGCAGTGAAGAGGAAGATTGAAGCGGGTTGACGTCCAGGAAACGCCCATATGAAAAAGTTTTCTACAAATTGCATATGAATTTTATCTGTTCTAACAGAATTACATGTGGATCCTATATGCCGCAAAACACCCATATACAAAATGCATACAATTTATATATCATGTTTGCCATATAATTATGCTACTAATGTTCATACATGTTTTCTTGTGCAAATTCAATATGGCATGCCATCATAAATGCCAACTAGTGGTGAATGGTGACATCCTATGAGCACATTTGTTTTTAAGTATATTTACGTAAGAGTTTTGATATTTTGTATTTTGGTAACTATATTTGCTCTTTGATAAATCAAGATAAATACAATCAAAAGTTAAATATTCACGAAATGCCTTTATGAATTACATGTATTTTGGTTTTACTAACCTTAAAAACACACTTTCTTATTCTCACACTTATTACAATGCAACAACATAGATATTTATTTGAAACAATATTATGTCAAAATATTGTTGTGGACTATTAAATGTCTTAAATAATTGTTTTTACATAACTGTGTATTCCATTAAAAGCACATATCGTCGCTGTCCTGTGAAAAACACTTAAGTAATTATTTTTAATGTTTAAGCGATGAAACAGTAATAATATAATATACAGTACATATGAGTAATAGTATTAAATCCTTGTAAAGAATTTGAAGCAGTTACACAGAAAGAGTTACAATTTCAGGGTTACATTTTTGGGAGTTGATTTTAACAAAGTGTAATTTTATTATTTTCAGTGTTAAATGGTAGCAGTTACATATTAAAACTGCAGAGATTGTAATTAAGCTCCGCCTTCGCACGGGCACTTCTCTTTTCTTTCTCCTTGCTTGTCACAGGAAACATTGATATTTGAACAAAAGTAATTTGGCCACATGAAGTCATTTACACTCTCAGAAGAGACTTCCCTGCAAAAACTGGACTGTTAAAGTTTGGGTAAACATTTCAGTAATTATTAGTAGTGTGAAGTCAAGCAGATGGTCCTTCCCAGTCCGTGTATTAGAAAAACTTAATGACAGACTTATGCCTTTACAACAGCCAACATACAATGTGGCAGGATAGCTCAGTGGTTAGGTTCTCACACTTTGGATCAAGTTACTCTCGATCGAATCCCTGTCATGGCAATCTTTTAAGAGTGTTACTGACATATTAAAAACATATATAAATGGCCTAAATTACTTAGAAATAATTGACTAGAATTACAAACCCAATTCCCCCAAAAGTTGGGACACTATACAAATTGTGAATAAAAACTAAATGCAAGTGCCAAATTTCAATATTTTTTTTAGAATAGAACATAGATGACAGGTCAAAAGTTTAAACTGAGAAAATGTATAATTTCAAGGGAAAAATATGTTGATTGTAAATTTCATGGTGCCAAAATCTAGGAAAGGATGCGGGTATTGAAATAACCAGCCTGCAGTCCACTTCTTTCACTTCTAAAGCACATTTGGCGCATCATAAAGGGGAAGGTGCAACAAAGAAAGCCCAAAGAGACGCGTGTTTGACAAGAATGGGACAGCATTTCTATTTCTAAACTTGAGAAACGTGTCTCCTCGATCCCCAGACGTTTGCAGGCTGTTGTAAGAAGAGGGAATGCCTCACAGTGGTGAAAATGGCCTTGTCCCAACTTTTGGGAGATTTGTTGACACCATGGAATTTAAAACCAACATAGTTTTCCCTTAAAATGATACATTTTCTCACTTTAAATTTTGACCTGTTCTCTTTGTTCTATTCTGAATAAAATAAAAACAAATTGGCACTTCCACATTATTGCATTCAGTTTGTATAGTGGCCCAACTTTTTGGGAATTGGGTTTGTAGATATTAAATGTAAGTGATTTACTATCCATCCGTTTTCTTAAGCGCTTGTCCTCACAAGGGTCGCGGTGGTGCTGGAGCCTATCCCAGCTGGCTTCGGGCAGTAGGCGGGGTCCACCCTAAACTGGTTGCCATGTGATTTACTATATAAAGTTTTATACATTCCGATAAAATTCATATATACATTTTGTTAAATAGTTACTTGTATTATATATAAAACATTTTAGATTTCATATATAAAACATATGCAGAACTTATAATATTCACATAAGAGTTTGAAAATCCCATATTTGATGTATGGGTTATTTTTGGTATGAAAGGGGCCATAATTGCACAGAATTTTTATATGACATATACAGTCCTTATAAGGATAATTGTACTCAATTTATTTAAGGAATATATGATGCTTGGCATATATAAATCATATAGGCTTTTTTCATATGGGCGGTGTCAACACAGTGTCTGTGCACTTACTGTGGTGAGCGTTGTTGTTGCTGCCGTTGTTGTTGTTGTTGCTGCTGCTGTTGTTGTTGTTGCTGTTGCTGTTGTTGTTGCTGCTGTTGTTGTTGTTGTTGCTGCTGTTGTTGTTGTTGGTCCCCGGCTGTTGTTCTCCAGGAGAGTAGGCCATCATTCCTCCATTTCCGTTGCCGTTGGTGGATGGAACGGATGCTAGCAGGCCTGAAAGACACATACAAATATTTAGAATTGAATGATCAGAGTGGTTATCAATGATTAGCACAGTGCTGAGGCAAAAGTGCAGACCGATATAATCTTTGACTCCAGATTTTGGGCGGTTGAATTTCTTAAAACTTACAAATCAATAAAGAACGGATCATGGTAACTTTTGGCTGATTCAATATAAAAATTATCAGAGAACACAATATTCTGTGGGTTGAAAAATTACAAATTCTCAAAGATCAGTGGTGCTCTAGGGTTGTCAGTAGTGTAAATGACTGGCATTGAATGAGTTAACATTATCATTCAGCGTCAGTTGCTAATTGACTTTTCTGTTGGTCTTGACAATGAAATGGGTAGTGCACTATAGAGGTGGCATTAGCTAGCAGGTTAGCCATCATGTTTTTGCTAAAATGATTCAAAGACAACCAGTGCAATGCCCTGATGAAAGTTTTGGTTTTACCGTTCATCCTTTAAGAAGTCGCTACTTCGCTGGCAGCAGGCAGTCTTGCGATCTTCTCTGTACAATTATTTATCACATCCTCCTCACCCACACGTACCACCATAATTCAGATTTAGGAATTTTCCGTTCCGATTAGTGGTAATCACTTGCTCTCGACCACCTGGAAGTACCATAGTGCCCATTGTTTGCAACAAGGTCTATTGGGACTAAATTAAATTTGGGTTTGGATCTGCATGGATTTCCCAAATTGTCTCGATTTCTCAGTGAATAATTGAAGCAGACATACTCGACAGAAAATGTATGAATCGTTTACCCTTGGCAAAGGTCTCAGACTCTCATATTTACAATCATATACTCATATTGACTGTAAATTAGCAGGATCATGCAAAAAAAATGTGAAAGAGTTCATGGACTCACAATATTCAAAATCATAAATATTCTCACCCAGTCCTCTGTATCGGCTCAGCTGCTGGTAGATCTGCTTCATCCTCTCAATGTTGAGCCGACTTGCCTCGGCGTGGTGCACCATTGGTTTCGGGTAGTGGACGCCGATGACACACTTGGCGGCCACTTGCACTGACTCGGGTGCATTCCACGGGTCATATATGAACTTAGCAGGGAAAGCTCGGAGGACAGGTAAGTAACGTCTGAAAGCACAGGGAGACATTAGATTTCAACAGTGTGTCAACAGGATGTAGATGCTTACACACATGCACGTGTGTATACAGTATGTGGGAATGATACCAGGAAATACATTTCCGCGGCGTCCGATCGAGTAAATAATATGGTCACAACTGGTCACCACGATATCGTCATTCACAATCATATATTGCCATTTCCCTTTGGAAAATAATAAATGCGCTAGGTGGCTGACGTACAAGCAAAAAACAATACAAAACAAAAACACCTGCCTTCCTTCCTTCCTCCCTCCCTCTGTCTCGGGCCTCTGACCGATGGTTGGAAACCACCGATGTTAAGCAGCATATATACAGTAATCTGTTACAGGCCCAGGTCAAAAGCCCTTCCTCTTTGACCTTTTCAGGAACCCCCAACCAAGACTCTCCCTAAATTTTCAATGTTGTGATACTGTAATTTTTGTTTTTTAATCCATTTGTAAATGAAACGGATTTTAAACATCAATGACAGTGTGATTGTCTTAAACAGGGATAGGCAACCCTGGTCCTCGAGAGCCGCTGTCCTGCGTGTTTTAGATGTCTCCATCCTCTAACACGGGTGATTCAAATGATCAGCTAATCAGCAAGCTTTGAAGACGCCTGATAAGGATTTTTTTTTTAATCTAGTGATTCTAATAATCATTCTCGTTACTGTAGTTAATTTATCAATCCAATGTAGTTATGCATCTGTTAATTTCAGTTTGTAGTCACAAATAACTTATGGAGAGTGCTGACAAAGAACCTGCTTGAAAAAAAAAATCACTTGCAACCCAGAAATACACATGAAGCTGTTTAGCAAGCTAACATGAAAGAATCTGTCTTGAGGATAAATTAAGATGTGGAACTCTATTCTTGAATAATTGCTGATATCAACGGCCTGTGCCAGGAGAGGGACCCACCTGATGAAGTCACCATTGGGGTCTGTGCGCCGGCCAAAGCCCACAGGACAGTAGCAGTGGAAAAATTGCTGGAAGAAGGAACTACAGGATAGCCACATCCAACTGCCCGCGTTCACACTCCAGTCGGCGTCAAGAAGCAGCTCCTCGAAGACCTGTAGCACCACAAACCTAAGTGAGCAGGACTGACTCAACTGCATACAATAATGACAAGTTAGCTGGAAACACCTGAAGTGCCTTGCTCAAGAGAAAATAAAGAAATTAGCTTTCCATGTCTGTAAATTAAGAACACTTCGCTTCATTCACTAAATATTACTCTGTGTTGAATTTATATACGCTCCTGATATACACTCCTGACAATGCAATTTATGTTAATTATGTCATCTTCAATTTAACTCTGGTTTTTGTACAGTTTTTGACACATGCAGCAAACTGGTTGGGACTAAATTGACTTCACCCACTGGTTAAGCATTGTTTGTTACAGATTTAGAAACAAAGCAAAATAATATAGTGAGCATGAACTTAAAGGACTCTATTTGCCATGCCCAGTGCAAGTCAAGCATAAGGTGCAGTTTAGATGCGCGCAGGGGCGGGCTGGACTGGGTTTTGGTTTTGGTGAACGCTGCAGACTTGATACATCGGCAATCAAAGCGGCTCCTCCCGTTAAAATTGGCGCGCAAGAGGTGCACAGTCCATGACATAGGGGAGGACATAGGGCAGGAGGTCGAAGCACGCTGTTTATCAAGAACTGCAAGTAATTCACCGCAGGCAGATCATGTAAGACCACCTTCCACCCTCATCGTTCGTGTCCGTGTGCACCCCCTAAACCAGTGGTTTTCAAATGGGGGCACTCCAGGGGGTACATGAGATTTTAAAATATATTTATTCGGTTCATTGACAAATGAAAAATTCAACATGGTCAAAAGCAAAACAAACCTCCAAACTTCCATACATAAATATATAACCAAAAGGGTTTAGGCAGAAGCAAAAGCTTTTCAAAATAAGAAATAATCAATAATTAAATAATTGTACATTTTATATCGCACCAAATCAAAACAAGTCGCCACAAGGCGCTCCGCGGCAAGGTCTAACCTTGCACGTACCCTGTGAGCAAGCACAATGGCAACAGTGTTAAGGAAAAACTCCCTACTTCATTTTCAATTGTAGGAAGAAACCGCAGGCAGACCGGGCTCAGAGGATGACCATCTGCCCTGGTCATTCTAACAGCAGTAAAACAATACAGAGTACAATGATGCGGTTTAGAACACAGATCATCCAATAGAAAAATGAAATCATGAACAATGGAAAAGAATACCAAACATTCAACACACATCAACTTCATTACGCTGCTAAATACATCTATGATCTATCTTTCCATAGTATAGTTCATTATCATACCATACTTACAAAATTTTTTCATCATACTTAATGACCTACAGGTTTTGATACTTTCACAACAGTTGTTCCACAGATTGACACCTTTTACTGACACACTTTTAACATTTGTACGTATTTTTTATTTTTTTTTAAATAGTATGGATCCTCTGAGATTATATTCTTTGTCTCTGACTTTAAACAACGTCTGGATACTTTGTGGTAACTGTCAATTTAAACATAATTTGGAGTGTGTTACGACTTACTGTCATAAAATGTTTGTATATTTAACTGAATAAAAAGTAGACTGGTTGGTTCTCTAAACGTTTTTTGACTAATAATTCGTATTGCTTGCTTTTGCAACAAGAAAATAGCATTTGTATTTGTTTTGTAAGTGTTTCTCCAAACCTCAATACAGTAAGTCAGATATGGAACTACGAGTGAATAATATCATATTTTCAGGGAGTTTTGGTTAATAAAATGTTGTGCCTTGTATAAAAGAAAGAGCAATAGAGTTTGAAATTTTCATTTTGACATAGTTTATATGAGATTTCCAAGATAATTTACTATTGATTATTACCCCTAGAAATTTAATTTCGGTCACAGTATCAATTTCAACCTCATTCATTTTAATCTTTCTGTGTTCATTTGATGCCCGATTTCCAAAAATGATGCATTTTGTTTTCCCAGTATGTATGAAGTGATAATTTGTTTGCATCCATTTCTTAACAATTTGTAATTCATTTTCAACTATATCCAGGAGTTGTCTCAGGTGATCCCGACTTAAAAAACAACAACGTTGTGTCATCAGCAAATTAAACACCCTTCAACGAAGTGGTAACCAAATGTAAATTATTAATATACAAAAAAAAAAAAAAGAGTTAAGTTCCAAGAACTGATCCTTGTGGAACACAAGTGACATTAAGCATCTTTGAATTTGTGTTGTTAATATAAACAAACAGTTACCGTTCTTCTAAATAACTACTTCATAGGCCAGTCCTCTAATACCATACCTATGCAATTTTAACAAGAGCAATTTATAATCAATAGTGTCAAAAGCTTTTTGCAGATCCAAGAAAATTCCGACTGAATATTCATTCCTTTCAGTAGCATTTGCAATCTGTTCAACCAAATCGATCAGGGCAAATGAAGTAGTCCGTTTTTTTAATTTAAAATATAAAAGTATTTTGTGTTTAGTTAGAAAATCATTCAACCTTTTAATATAAATCTTTTCTAAGATCTTAAAAAACTGTGATAGGATATATTTAAAAAGTATATGTAAATGTTTGTAAAAAAATAAAATAAGTTCATAACATGAATTTTATATTCAGTAGGCAATTGAATTTCAGTGTGAATTCCAGCATTTCCCCCATACCAGAATGGTTTGACCCAACTTGTCATGTGCCACCTAGAATCACTTGTCAATCACTTGAAAACTTTATTTAAAATTAAGTGAATTATTCCTTTTTGAGAACAGAACTTTACTATGATCCTAAAATATGTCACTTAATGTTGATAATAATCTGTATGTGAACAAATCTTAATTTATAATTAAATCATTTATTTATTCTTTTTTTTCTTCTTTTTTTCCCCCAAATAGTTGAAGAGACCACATGAATACAAATAGAGCTCCAACGTTTAATAATAAATCAGACAATGATGGCACCATCATTCGGTTTTAGTTTTTTTTTCTTCTTCAATAAAAAATGCTTTGCGCTGGTTAGGGGGTACTTGGCTGAAAAAATATTTCACATGGGGTACATCACTGAAAAAAGGTTGAGAACCACTGCCCTAAACTCATGTGCAATGGCCAGGGGGGGTGATTTTAACAATATAATGAAGATGATAATAATACTGCAATGCATTCAATGAATTGATTTATACAATGATTCAGAGGATTCGATGCACAAGGCCCGGTTGACTTTCAGCCACCAAATTATCAGGTGCTCCAGGAAACGCCTTTGGTAAATAAGACGACGAGGCTTGCATAAAAATCTAGTTGCGTCAAATGTGTGTCGTCTACGAATATAGAGCCCTAAGACGGGTCAAATTCTGCTTTCATTGTAAAAATTGTTACCACCTCATAAAAAGCCTACAGGTCCAATTGTTAGTAGTAGTGGCTAACATCCAATTATATCTTACCTTCATCCCTTCCTCCCAGCTTATCCACAAGTCCCCTCTGGTGAGGAAGCATGCCACAGCATGGCGAGCCAGGTGATGGATCCAGCCCTCCTGCCTCAGTTGAGTCATGATGGCATCTATCCA
Organism: Leptonotus elevatus; assembly: GCF_054856555.1. Lineage (NCBI taxonomy): Eukaryota > Metazoa > Chordata > Actinopteri > Syngnathiformes > Syngnathidae > Leptonotus > Leptonotus elevatus. The sequence goes on from NC_141240.1 coordinate 23,014,989, forward strand.
GGGGAATCCTGTCTTGGCCTCAGCCCACTTGGCGAGCGCCTCAGGATTTTTGTCCCAGGGGATGCGGACACAGATGGGGTTCCCCTCCATCTTGTCAAAGCGCGGGTTGTTGGTCGCCGCTGTGTAGAAGAACTCTCGCCACAGTAACTGTCCGTAAAGCGAGAGAGGAGGGGAACTGTTCTTTTTCACCTGAGAAGAAAATATTGGAAGCAAAGTTTAATAAGTAGAATTTAATAAGTAGGACATTAACACATTCACTGCCATTGACGGCTATAGACTATTTCTATTAGTTAAACATTTTTTTCACTTTTGTTAACAAGAGTGTGAAAACCTCAATTTGTTTTATTGTACATTTAGAACAGATATCAAATTTTTGATTAATCGTGAGTTACCTAACTAACTTAACTCACGATTAATCACAAATTTTATATCTGTTCTAAATGTACAATACAATTTTTGGGGGGTTTTCATACTCTTAAAAAAAGTGGAAAAAGTGGAAAATTAGTAGAAATAGTTCAAATGAATTTTTGATGTCTATAGCCGTCAATGGCAATGAATGAGTTAATAACAGACAAAAGGATGAGATCAAGAGAACTCCCACAACAAAATTATACACTAAATGTCAGCATAAGATTACTAACTGTCATCCAGGTGTCAAATAAGTTTACCACTGCTTGTTTTAAAACGTAAAAACAATTAAGTCGTCCATTTGGTTGTTAGCCAGTGTGCAGGCAACTTCCTGCTTCATTGAGGACAACACAAAATGTTACACTCATTATAGGCATTAGACCGGGCAATATTGATTGTTTAATTATTCCACTTATCACTCATAGAAATCCCCAGATCACTGAATTCCACCGCCAACCATCCATGTCCCCTTTACTATTTACAATCTAGATGGTTCATGCTCAGTAATCGAAAACAACAATCCTGATCTCTGTGATGACTGCCCACCTTGCGGTACAGGTCCGTGAGCTTGAAGTAGAAAAGGCGACAGGAGAGGCAGCCGAAGCGCAGGTAGGGGCTGAGGCCTGTTGGGCTGGCCAGCAGCGAGTTGGCGTTCATCCTCGGACGCTCAAAGTTTGCCACCCATGCCTGGAAGGTGCACAAGGAAACCAGGGGAGGTGAGGTGCACAGCATCCCACAGCAACCAACGGTAAGGCTATGTCCACATATGCATGGGTATTTTTTTCTTAAAAACAAACTTTGTTTCCCCACCTTAGGGTTTGAAAACAAATCTCCACGTCAAAAAGCATATCAAAGCCAGATGGCATTGTAACACAATAGCTCAATGCCACTTTAGGAAGGTATTTTAGGAAAAGGCACATTAACAGCAATGGAATGAGTTGAGTTGTGTTTGAGTTAAAACCACAACAGCTACAAAAAGAAAGAAAATCAAAAAAATTGGTTCAGGTCCGAAATGTTGCACTCAATGCAAAATCCATACAAAGTATCAATTATTTTACTGTTGCCCAAAAAATAAGAGCACATTTTTTTTTCTTCCTATTTTTAAAATTTATTTATTTTAAATAAATACCCGTGTGTGTTTGTGGACATGGCATGACACGTCATTCCAGAAAAAGGATTGTACCAAATTAAAAACTTCTGAATTGGAGAAGTCCAAATCGGGACAAAACGATGTACAGTGAACTTGCGCTATTAGTGGCGGATATGGACCGGGTCGGACTGTGAATGGGGAAAATCCATGTATAGTTGACACACATTGGGATTTTTTTCAAACACAATATTAGATTATACATGTTTTATTTTTCTCAGACAAGTTTTTGTACATTTGCCTTGAACACAGAAGTCCTACTTCCCAGTTTTCTGGAATGCACTGCTGAAAGTCTTTGTGGATACTCAGGGAAGTTTGTCTCTTCACAAATACAACAACAATAACAATAATAATAATAATAATAATAATAATAATAAATAAAGACAACCCTCACCTTTCTTTCTAAATGGCGCTCTATTCTGGTCAGAGCCTCCGTCTCTCCTCCTGGCCACACAGCTGTTGGCAGGCCCTCGGTGTCAAAGCCTGAATACACGAATAACAATTAATCCAGCAATGTAATACCTAGTAAAAAGGCACATTGTATACAATTTAAAACAGTGGAACTTTTAAGTTGTAACACAGCACAATTTGAGATATAACATCCATGATAGGTTATCAATAAAGTACTTTTCTCACAATGCGATCATGCTCATATGTTTACATAACCCTAGGCTATGTAAACGTCCAAGCACAACTGTATACATATCGTCATGCAAACACAAACGACAATTGACAAACTACTACTCTAATGTAAGTGACTCAGTTGCTGTAATATTAGTAATTCTTCATAGAGGATAATGCACATCTGCCTGTGAGTACTGTTATATTATCTTCCTTTGTGAGTTTTTCCAACATTTGTTTGATTTTTGCTTTGAGGTTTGTAGAACTGTGCCTATCCATGCTAACTGTTAGCATGTTAAAGTCATTTTACATCATGTTAGCATTAAGCTAGCAGGGGCCGTTCTTAAGGCAACATTTGGCCGATTTAAATACACATGTAATTCTCTGTGTGTTATGTTTCTCAGACAAATTAGTAATGTTGCAAAAGCAACACAGAATAAATTCAGCCATTGGCACGATTTATATTAAGTGACAATTCCAAATTTGTTCTCTCAAGACGTACACTTCTAAAGTGAAAGAAAAGAAAATACATGGAATGGGGACAACCTCACTTCAGAATGAAACCTCTTCAAATTGTGGATAAAAATCAGATTGGACATCTGCCAACTGGACTGCAGCATAAACGTACAAAATGGATATACACCTCGTCAATGCAAGTAATTGCACTCAAAGGTTTGGACACGGTTTCTTATTCAATATCATTAAAATGTTTGTCCAAACTATTAACAGGTGGTGTGCATATAAATATACACAATCCCACATGATGATACTCGTATCGGCACGTGGGTGCACAGTTTGCACCTTGTCCAGGTGGAAGCAGCAGATGGCTGCCAAGAGTGAATGTGGTTTTACAGAGGCTAACAGCATGACTATGTTCAAGGCTATTTTAAGAGACAACAGCCTGACCTCTAAATATGCTTTACTGACACCTGACATCAAGAGTGAAAGACTGGCCCAGGTGGAAGCAACAGACGGCTGCAGCAAGTCTGTGCTCTCAATTGAGCCAAACCATGTGTGAATGGAAAGCAGACATCTGGATGGAAGCTCAGAGGAAGATGAGCTGCTACACAATTAATCCAATAGTCAGATTTAGACCAGCAGCGTCTTTAAATACCAAAATGTGGCCTGACAGATGGACTTAATTCCACAACGGTGTTTAGCTACCACAAAAGAACATCCAGCCATTTTCTACTGCTAATCCTGCTCAGGGTCACAGGTGAGATGGAGCCCAACCCAGCTGACTTTCAATGTTTTGTGATTTCTCTATCTCTTCTTAAAGTGAGAACTGACGCAATTCTCACTTTAAAGTGACTTAATTCTCAGCATTCTCACTTTAAAGTCAGAATTGTGAGAATAAAGTCAGAATTCTCACTTTAAAGTCAGAATTCTGATCTTATTTTCTCTCTCTTCACTAGCACTAATCCTCTTCCGTAAAAATGTCACTTAAAACATTAGGTACACATTCAATTGAAAGTTTTGATAATGGTAAAAGAGCCATTCCATTTCAATCCTTTGTAATTTGGAAAATGGATTCAAAATCTGAAAAAATATATATATATCTTATGTATTGTGTACAGTTTCTGAAGCTCCACTGTATTTCATCTCAATGTCCAACATCATAAATGGCACTGCAGGTTGTGGCTTATAAAGAGTACAGTAATCCCCCGCTATATCGCGCGTCACATTTCATGGTCCTGCTGTAATGCGGATTTTGTTAGTGTTATTTAAGCAGTTATTGTAGATTTTCTTCTAATACTGTTTGTACAATATTGTTGTTATTCCCTGCTTTTGCTCGCTCAATACATTTCGGGTTTAAATGTGTTTGCACTGTTTTAAAGGCGTGTTTAAGGACTTAAATAAAACAGTTAATGCTAAAAACAAAACAACAAAAAACATACCTAGGTGTGCATTAAAATACGTTTTTGCTAAATCACTACAAAATGATTGAATTATTTTCTTCAATTATGTTTTTAAGATCACGATAAACCAAAATCAAAATCATGATTCATTCATTTCAATTAGTTGCCCATCCCTATCACATTCTTTTCTTTTTTTTTTTCTTCTTTTTTTTACTTATAGCGAACTGCAATTATTTTTTCCAATAAAAAAAAGAAAACTATACAACTGAACAAGTGACAACAGGTGTTTCTTTGTGCTGTTGTTCTCACCAAGTTCCTCCAGGGACGGAACCCCATACTTGTCTCCATGGTTCTCCATGATGGGGGTGATGCAGTTGGCCATCAGGCTGTCTGACAGTGTCTCAACAGGCATCTCAGGAGGATCCAGGCGACTGATCAGCGTCTGGAAACGCTTGTAGGTAAGAGGTGGTTGGCCACTGTTCAGTTCTATGATCCTGGTGGGTAAGGGAAGAGTTAGAGACCATCATTCAGCGCAGTTCAACATGGCTTGACAACATGCATGCTGACCGCGGTGGGGCAAAAAGCAGACGTCACCATAAATGTAGTCACTGACATGTTTTTTGTATCGTTTCCAACTAGTTTCACATGAACAGGTATATTATAATCAAGAATGGTAAGATGCACAAGAAGAAGTTTAAAATCAGCTCTTCCAGACTATCAGTACGCCCACTTTTAAAGGGAATGTGATGAGCCACTTTGGTTGGCGATGAATCAAAGAACTCATCAAATCATGAACTGGCCTTTTTTAACTGTGCCTGTTACCAACACTCCAATTAACACTTGGTCTAAGCCACCTGCGCGCAAATTTAGTCAGCTTGCCACGCCTGACTTGGGCTCGTCATAAAAAATAGAGCCCTTAAGTGTTAAGCTGTACCCCTCACAACAAAAGAGGGCACACACTGTTTCCAATGGCAAAGGTTGACAAATGTCAAGTTAATAATAATAATAATGAGGTTTGGAATGACAGTCAAGAAGTGTCAGGTTTACAACATACTTGTCCAGGTCATACAGAGTGTGTGAGGTCTTGACGATGACCTCCACTCCTGCCTCCATAGCCAGCTTTTTGATGGCAGCATCTCTCTCCTTTCCAAAAGGCTCAGAGTCGTACTCAAAGGTCAACCGAGAGATCTTCCACTCCTGTTGCAGACACAACACACACACACACACACACACACACACACACACACACACACACACACACACACACACACACACACACACACACACACACACACACACACACACACACACACACACACACACACACACACACACACACACACACACACACACACACACACACACACACACACACACATCAATGCTTACAGGGCTTCAAATGAAATCAAAGACTCCAAGAGAGACATTTATAGCAGAAGCTGACCTTAAAAAGCCGCGGGAACACATTGGCTGGTTGGCCCCTTACGACGAAAAGGCGGGAGTTGAGTTTTCGAAGGTTGGCATCCAGATCCTCTAAACACTGGAGAAGAAACCTGGTGGACAAGGAGAAAATTAAATGGGTTGAACTTAATCCCAACATACAATCAAACACTTGCCTAGAACAAAGTCCCTTGCAACAGGAAAAATCTTTGACAGAACCAAAATCAGCTTTAGGCCACTCTGCGCCAGACATCTAACTCCACCACTTGGCTTGAGTTGAGTTTGGTGGTTATAGCTTTCTTTCATGACTTAACTTCACTTTCTGTAAGATGGTGAAATTTGTGCTGGCGTTTTGATGATTTGATTTTGTTAAAGTATGTTTCTTTTGTGTAAAAAAAAAAAAAGATGGAAAGAAAAAAAAGGGCATATTATAAGCTGCAGGTTCAACCTCTGAACCCAGTTTTGGGAATTGTGAATGAACAATTACTGTAGCTATACACATGGTAGCTGCAAACACGGCATAAGATTTGACCACCTTGGTAGAGGACTACTATGATTAATGCTCACATAATTATCATTTGGTCTTCAGCGATTAGTGATAGACCGGTATGGTTTTATCAGGGCCGAGACCAATACCAATTATTAGTAGTCAAGGAGGCCGACAACCGATATTTCAAGCCGATATTGATTTGCAGTAAAAGAGAAAATATTACAGTAATTTATGGACTATAAGGCGCACTTGACTATAAGCCACGCTAGCTAAATTTGGGGAATACTGGAGTGTGTTACACATATAAGCCGCACCCGACTGTAAGCCGCAGGTGTTTTATTATTACCGCACCGGGTTCCTACTACTTTCTTTTCCATAATGAGGGCGCAAATTGTCTCACTCTTGTTCTGTCTCTCCTGCTGTATTTGGGCGCACTTGGTTTGGTTTGCTCTGCCTGACGTTCTTGCGCTTCCTTTACAGGGCGCCCCATTGGGATCTAATGGATAAGAAGCTGACCTTAAAAAGCCTTTGTATTAGCCGCAGGGTTGAATGCAAGTGAAAAAAGTAGCGGCTTATAGCCCAGAAATTACTGTAGTGTCAAAAATTCAAAAACAACAAACAAACAAAAAAACTATTTTCTTTTAATTAAAAGGCCAGCAGCAGCTGACTTTTGCCAGCTGTCTTTTTACACCACGTTGCATCCCTTTGCCCATAATAAACATATAAAGAATAGATAGCTTTGTTTAAAAATGTCAACAAAGAATGTACAAAGGTTCCAGGGTCATCAGCATGTGTTAAGCTAAATAAAAAGTAAATAGGTCCCTAAAGTGTACTGTAAATAATTTTTTCCAAAATGTCAACATAATTTCTTAATTTTATTTTATTTGGTTTTTGAAATAAAAAGTGTAAGGAGATTCTAGTGTCAGCGTCATCTTTTATAAAGCAGAATTTTTAATAAATATATAAATGAAAAGTTACCTGTACTATCTCACTGAGTGACATGCGAATGTAGCTCATTTTCGGTTTTCGTCAGGGTTTGTAAAAATTTCAAAAGATCTTCGCAGACAGTGAAAATTTGTTTGAACATGTTCAAAATTTCTTAACGACAAGTAAAGACTGTCTGTGAACATTTTATGAATCCGGATGAAAACCCCAAATTCACTTTGTTTGTGAGCATTAACCGCTCAGTGAGATACCAGCTTTAACGGCCTTCAGATAAAAAGGCTGATGCCAATATTTGCCAAAATGCCAAATATCGGCATCGATAATCGGCCTATCAGAAATAATGACAATTTTGACAATGATGAAGTGTCTTGTTAATACACATACTTCCCCATGACTGTCTTTCCAAGGACATGGGGCCCAAGACACAAACTCAAAACTTGTAAGCATGCCTGAAGGTCTGTCAACTGGAGTGTTTTGCACAACGAGGAATCTCTGATGTCAGTATCTGTGTTGACATGTTCTTTACGGTGTTGATTAAGCATAATTTCCTTGCACATCATACAATTGGGTCTTGTCAATTAGCTCAAGCTAATAAGGTCAATATGCAAATCCAAACTGAGCATTATTATTAATATTGGTACAAATTAGGTTTACGTGAGCAGGATTTCTGTGGCCGAACAATGATTTAACAGAGTTTAAATAAATGGATGCAATATTTTTTTTCTTCTGCACATACAGCCCCCTCCAAAAAGCATTGGAACGCCAAGGTCAATTCCTTTGTTTTTGTTGTATAAAGTACTGAAGAAACTTGGGGTTTAGATGAAAAGATGAATACGTAATTTGAATATGAGACAACAACTCATAATCCCATCTTTAATTTCACGGTATTATGTGTTAAAAAAACGGAGGAAAGATGGAACTTTTGTTTGAACCCGCCCACTTTTCAAGTGAGCAAAAGTAATGTAACAGACAATACTGGTCCATGCATTATGCATATCGCAAAGACATGCAATAAGTTACATATGGAATTTTATGCTTTTACCTGAATTTGATCAGTTAGACACAAACTTAAATGTGCATCACCATCCAATAGTTGAACATTATCTAGGGTAATTAATACAATAAATTAACTAAGAATATATAGAATACATAGAGCTTGCTTATTTTGCCACATGAATTTTTTTTTTTATTCTTTCATTTGATAATAAAAATGTTGTTTCTTTAGGTACATGCCGTAAAGACAAAGATAATCCGTTTTTCGTTATCAACTAAGGAAGGGGCAGTGAGGTTGCAAAGTTTAGGAAGGGGGTTGTTCATGTGTCTGCTGCAAAGAGGACAAGTTCACCCTCTTCAGAATCCAGACTTTCTTCCAATTTTGTTTATTACATGTTTGAGTGAATACAATAGTGTCAGAAACATTTACACGGTGTACAAAGTTCACATTTTCTCATGAAAAAACCCTAACAACAAATACAACTATATAAAAAAAAAAGGGGTCATCAGATTAATATAACAAATCAAGAAACCTAGAAGGAGCAACCACATATGAAGAAAACACCAACAGGCAGATCAGTCAAGTCAAAATAATCAATACAGAAAGCAATAGGAATCTCAAGTTAAAGTAGTAGCAATGACACCACCATCCTCCACCACAGCAAAGAATAAAATCACATTTCTAAATATCCAAAGCATCTCAGTCAGACTTCTTGACAAATGCCAGAAATGGACCCAATAAACTCAATAGAGCAACCGATTAAGGACAGTCTGATTTTCTCTAACTTAAGAAAGTAAAGCGTCTACGGACTCTTTAAGCTATTACAGAATTCTGTTGCTTAGCTACTGGTGCAAAGTCAGTTTACCAATCCATCCATCTAATTACTAGAACTAGGGATGTCACAATCACATATTTTTTTTGTAACCGATTCCATGTCACTTGATTTTGAGCAAATCCAAATCATCTCAATCATATTTGATGTGACTGTAAGTAGTGCAGCGATGATTCCATCCAAGTAACCAAATATTTTTTATATCAGTAGTAAAGCACAAATTAACAAAGCAAACATATTAAATATCCTGGGTTGACATATGGTACACATGCAGACTGCCTGAGGGCACGACCACAAGACTATATGCGATTGTCTACATCATGATGTCTTTCGTGTGTGATTCTCCGCAAGTTTCACTTGTGTGGTGTGCTTCAAGAGCCACTTCCTGCTAATGTTTCACTGTGCGTGTGTGTGTGCGTGTGTGTGTTTTAACTGCATCATCAAACCTCAGTCAGACCTTGTATAACTGTTCTGTCCTACATCTGCTGGTGCAAATACACTATTTCCATCAGACTACAACACGATCCTTTAGCCTAGTAACCTCATTCCTAGTGCACACACACTCTCTCCACTCTGTAACTCTTTGTATTAAAATCATATGCTGATGAGTTTGCTAACAAATTCCTCATGGGGGTCTTCAAGTACCTATCATGTTTATATGACAGTTCTAGTTGAATGGCTGAATTTTATTACATTTAATTTAACGCTCTTAAATATGATATTTCCTTAATATATCTATATATGTTTGCATAACTGTGTTACAGTGGTATCTTGACTTAAGAGTTTAATTAGTTCTGTGACTGTCAACAGTGAGCATCGGCGTATGTGATGCAAAAATAAATAATCTACAGAGCGATGGCTTGTAATTCTGAAAAGTCCTGAATTGGTGGACTCTAAGTCAAGGTACTAGTGTATTCACGGCAGTGGTGTCCAAAATACGGCCCGGGGGCCATTTGCGGCTCACCATCCATTTTTTCTGTGGCCCGGGATATATAATAAAAATGACATTTGACATATTGACACGGTTCAAAAATAATTTGAAAAAAAAAAAGTAAGCAGGGACTGTGTCGGGGGAAAAAAAATAGGTGCCACAATAAGAAATAAATTGGTTTATATACTGTAGCATTTGTGTAAATATGTAAAAGCACAAATAAATGATTTGTACAATTATTTAGGACTAAACACAATTTCAGATTTTTTGTATGTGGCCCTCAAATGAAGAAGTTTGGACACCCTTGATTTACGGTGTGTAGTGCATATAGTGAAAATGAAATTTAGCCTACTTACAACTATCTTGTAAATCGAATTCCACAATAATGTGTAAGTTAAAAACAAAACATCCTTTATTTTTTTAACCATCACAGTACTTGAGAATTATTTTTAAGTGTTTGAAGCCCTGTAAATAAAATGTTACCCCCTTTCCTTGCCAACAGAAATTCAGATGCAACATAATTTTCATTGCGTAATAATCAATTCTAAGGTTCAATTCATTGATTTTAATGAAAAATTTTACCTCTTAAAATAAATAACTACTGTCCCTAAGACCTGCAGGAGCTGTTGTGTTTCCAGTACATCACACTACACTAGACTACTACTTCTACAAAAATAAAGTGTCATCCGCTTTCACTCTTAAACATTATTTTGAATGCAAATGAGATCCTGTGCAGACTCATGGGCCTCACTGATCATGTGACGTTTAATCTACGCTTTTCGTATTTTGGCAGATGACAGAGTGACGGCGGTGTGTTGAGCAAGCGCACTTCCCTCGGCCATCATGTTTGCCTGCAGCCTGTTCCAGCGAGCGCGTCTCAGTATGGAGAGTGCCTCCCCACAAGTAGGTCACGATCACATAACCACTCACAAGTTGAACGTTGCTGCCTGGCACACTAACCTACATCTGTTTCCTTGCTTGTCCTACAGTGAGGAAACAACTATTGATGAAGCATATTAACACAGAATTCTGCCATTTTCCTGCATCATTTACAACAACAAAAAAATGACTCCAAATTTGGACAAGGTGTGAATAATTGTGGAGCTAACTGCATAGATAAACACAAACAACGGCCATGGACTACGTACAGTCGAACCTTTAAAGTCTAGTACAATCCGTTTGGTGACTACGGTTGACTACCATCCATCCATCAATTTTACAAACAAGTTTTATTTTGAAAAACAATCCCCCCAAAAAGCGATCAGGAACAGGAAGATTTATGCAAAATGATGTATGGAATGTTGTTAATTGCATGTCATAGTGAAGGTGAGCGGGATCCCGAGAACAACTTGAATCTTTCCACTTAAGTGCAGTTTTTATGATGCGTTTTGTTTTTTTCTGTGACCCACAAGTGCATTACGCCATCCACAACATTCATGTGCACCGTCATGTGCATTTCCTGCTTGGAGGTCAATTTCTTCCTTGTACATTCACTTACATGGTACAATCAGTGCAACATCACGGGGTCACCGACTCAAAATGTGTGCTAGTCGGAGTAACAACATATATCTAGGGTCAAAGATGGCACTTTCATCATGCTTACATCACGGGCCGACGTTAGGGGCATGGATGGGCATTGAGTTTTCAAACACAATTCTCAGCATCTTGTGGTCGTTAATAATGTTGCACCAAGTACCCATACCAATATCAAACCGTGATGTGATTTTTAGCAAGCAAAATGGATTCTGTACGGTCATTTTTAAGTGCGGTTATTTGGAGAGAAAAAAAAAGTGCAGCGAGAGCCGAGAGCACACCAACTCTGTGTCAAAGTGTGGGGGGGGCTGGCATCCAGCATGCCGGTGTCCAAGCACAAATACAGACAAGTGACTGCAAACTCTCACACTCTTGCAGACATTAAACAACCCGCAGGAAAAAATATACTTACAGTGTTTCTGGAATTATGTTTTTTACATGTCTGACAGCCAGTGAACGGCATTGATACTGTTCAAATGGCTACCAAATTAGCTGGCTCCCGATTCGAGTCGTGGCCGTTGGGGCAATGTTTATCCAGTATTCTTGTTCTTCCTGTCTTGTCAATGCTTGACACCGTTACATCAAAATTATTCCGCTGTATAACGTCTTCAATAAACACGTGAAACACAATGGCTTGTTTGCTACTCCCAATTAGATGCAATAAACTGTGAATTTTTATATACGTTATTTATATTTATGTAGCTAATAGCCGTCCTCGTCTGCTGCCACGGTAAAGAAGGTGCTTCGATCATATCTTAAAGGAAAAGTCAACCTTAAACATTTATTGACAATAATATGTTATAGGTGACCTCACTAGTCTAAACATGAATTCTGATGAATATTACATTTGTGGAATATGAGCTATAACTGTGATTGGTTGTTACCTGAGACCTGAGCAACTGTGATGTCATTTTAACTTCACAGCAAGTGGCAAAATGGCCGCCTTCTGTCTCTGATTTTGGATTTTGATGCTTAAATCATATTCCACTAACGCAGTATTAACCAGAATATCGTATTTAGACAAATGGGGCTGCATAGAACATATTATTGTCAAGATTTTTTTTGGGGGGGGGGTGGGGTTTGACTTTTTTAACTTATCTGTCAACTTGAACTGCACAGGCTCGGAACTGGAACAGCACATTTGAGCACATTCTGAGTTTCCAAATGGTCTGAGTGAAGCGGCGCACTCGCAACGTATTTTCTAACACACCCACGGGGATTTTGGGGGGCAACGAGCTCTTTTGTTCATGGTCTTGGTTTTTGCAAAACAATCATAATTCTCACAATTGCACATTCTGCATAAGTAAGAAGCTCATAGCTTGAAGTTTATAGAATGGCCTTAGTCATCCCTGAAGTCTAGTTAAAGTTACCATTAGCCTAGGCTGCCAGGGGATATCCCATGATGCACCTGTTTACATATTGTAATTGCCCAAACAAGAGCATGTACTGTAGTTCCAAATGTTGTCAGTTATAGTTTTTCAAAAGTACAGAATGACAAAGTAACTTTTTGTTTACGTTTAGAATGATTTGTATTGGACAGTGATGATGATATGATGACAAAAAGTGGGAGTATGAGTCGTAGTCTAAATAAAAGCCAATCCATTCCACTGCGCTAAAACAATCATATAATCACGTTATTTGATGCCAATCGAAATTGTGCTGTTGTTTTATATGAAATATCCCCCACCCACCCGCCCAAAAATCCATACTTTAAGGTAGTCTGGATGATGTGTAAGGATACATAATCGCCACAGGGGGGGGGGGGGGGGGGGGCTTACCTCCACCTGTTGACACCGACATTGGAGGAGCCTGCAAACCAAGGGTCCAAGAAGTAAACACAGCGCACCGTGCCCGCCCCGTGAACTGCCTCTCTGAGTGCTGGGTTGTCATGAAGACGAAGGCCCTTCCGGAACCAGTGGATGGAATTGGGGGCCATTTTTGTCTGAGGAAGGGATGAGAAAATGATGAGTGAATTGTGCTATGACCTATTTAATACCATAAATACCATTTAAAAAAATAATACATTTTCACAGCCTTGTTGGCAAAGAAAAACTATGCATACACACATGATGTACCTAGCGGTTTCTTTCTCCTTCTTTTTTTAGATCACGATCGGTTTCTCGTCATGCCATGCCCATCTTAATTGTTGACTCCAGTGTTGATGTTTCCCAATGTGGCAACTCTCTCCCCACAAAGCGTAACCATGGTTGCCACGTCAATTTCATTTGCGCCGCTAGCCAAGTTAGCTAAGCTAAAAAGTATTTTTTTCTTGTATAACCTGAAGTCCCTGTCGCCTCTCACCTGCCAATCTACTGCATTGTGTTTGGAAGACCTGTTACGGAAATTCGTATAACAAGTACCGCAAAATAAAAGTCCCTAAATAGAGTACCTGTCAGAGAGCTTTATGGTGATGACTGTGGGCATATGACATTTTTGATAAAAATGAATGGAACAACTTCACTGTCACAGTACGCAAGCCTGTTTTTTTCTACTTGTTTTTTTTCTTCAAATAACGGAATTCTGTCGTGGCAACAGAGGTCTTTCAGCCCTGCATTAAATGCATGTCCTTATAATTTAGCAACAATAACAAAGAATCATCTATCAGAAATACAAAACTATACAGTAGATAGATTGGTGTATGCTTAGATGGGTAGATGGGTGGATACATAGATTCTTTACTTATTCATGATCTTTTGTTCTTCTCCTGAGGTAAATTAAAAATGAAAACAGGTCAACACTTCCTGTGTGGTGTTGTTGATTTTTACAGCCTGACAACACTCGACAGATTTTTCAGGGGAGTGTTTGTCATGTTGTCACCTATCATGCAATGGCATGAAACCTAAAACAGCAACACGTCTGTTTGGGCGGAAAGAGGCTGCCTTCTGACGCCAATAACATGAGGGATCTGAATATAGTCTGTTTCACGTGTATGCTAACGTACAGCAGTTTGATAAATGAAATATTAGGTTTAACACAATCTCCTACAGGACACTGGTCAACCTCTGAACAGTTCAGATTCATTAACTGTTTCACCATCATAAAACCTTGATTAACGTTTTAAGAAGTTTTAAGTAATAATGCCCTAACAATAATGGCAGAAGTTATAAAGACAATTTGGAAAATATTATGATTAAAACAATGACCTAATTCTCGTATTATTTTTATTGAATGTACACTTCCAGTTTGTCCATCCAGTGGAACATACACTTTCCGACCACGATTATGTACTGTGCATATTGTAGATGGAAATGCAGTGAACGTCCCGAAGATGGAAACTAGGTCATGCGTCTGTTGTACATTGGAACCGTGCGCAAACTTCATTCACAATTTAAATCTTCAACTACAGCCAACGCGAGCGTCAGTGTGTCCGATCGTCAAATTATAAAAATAATAATAATAACACATCTACATAAAAAGGAGAATTTCACACTGAAGTTGACGTGCCCGGCTGGACACCAACACAAGAAACCGGGTCAGGGGAGCACGCTTTACACAACCAGTGGCGCTGTTTATAAAAGTAGAAGGTTTGAAACTAAACTACTTTCGCTCCCAAAACGCATATCTTACCTCGCCGTAGCGCCCCGGAGATTATATGTAAGTCAAGCCCAACAAAAGGAGCATTCTTCCCTCCTGTGTGTGAAAGTACCGTCCGCCGCTAAGGTGCGTGAAGGCATACGGCAGAATCGCTGGCCTCTTTCTGGAGTGTCCAAAACTACTTGCGGATTGCTTGGTTTCATAACAGTTTGCCTCAATACGCATGCGCCGAATCCATACAGCCTCCTTTCGTGCGACGTTCAATGTTCTCGTGACCTCTCTGACGCGCTGACAGATCATGCTCGGTAGGCAAATGTACGACAAGATAACAACAGCCAAATTGGCAAACTCTTTTTAAACAATGACCATGGACCGTACCGAAAACGTTATATCCCTTAAAAGTTCAGGATTAAAATCTGGAATGTGTCCATATAATTAAAATGCGGAGTACTTATGTATTTAAACACAATATGCACTCTATAAACGTGTTATATTGTAATTAAAATTTCTCAATTTATTGTTGTTAATAGCTTTCAAACAGATTTTTTAATTTTCGACAGCAATTGAACGCATGTCCAACGTGACCGCAGTGACGCTTCGAATTCTGCCGTTCTATTGGTCGACATGCCGGAACTCGTCACCTACAGGGTCACGTTTGTGCGGCATGGCAATCCGGAAGTCAACATGATTATTATGGGCCTGCTAAGCGGAGCAAGCAGCAGCAAGCAGGCACATATTACTATCCTAGAAAAAGTGGTTTATTTTTTTTATTTTTTATTATTCCACAGATTTTTCACCAAAAATGCAGCCCGTGCCGTAGATCGCACCGGGACAAATGAGGTATCAAACGATGCGGCTCGATCTGACTCGGTGCGGCATTATTTTTCTAAGAATTCCCAGTTACCATGGCGACGCTATTCCCAAAAAACTCCCAAATAAAGTCCCATAGGAATGAATGGGAATCCGAAAGAGATCAACTCCAATCAAGCACCTTTTTCAAAGACACGCTGCGCGCGCATACGTTGACCGACCGATATGAAAATTAGCTCATTTTGTTGGAATTTTTGTCATCTTTAGCTCAGTGTCAAAAAAAAAATTAAGGAATGAAAGCTCTCCCCCCTGTGCGGGTTCAAAGACAGTGAGCAAAGGGGTGAAAGTCGCCTTTCTTGCATCAGTTAGAGCGTGACTAATTAAGGTCTGAGTGCTGGGAACCAAAAAATATATTTCCAAAAGTTTCACTTCAACTCGTCACCATGGCCACAATCTTTGCTCACTAGACATCAAATTCGCACATTTTGTAGCCACAAGCCTCTGCTTTCTGACAAACTAAGTTTTATTTGGCTAAGGTGTCATTTAGTACCTTTATTTTCACTTTAAGCGAGGAGAAGTCGCACTATTTTGATCTCTTTTCAATGTAATTTTCGCCGTTTTTCCCTCTTCATTTTCGATCAATCATAAGTTTTCAACCTGCTCTCATTTGGTCATTTTTCATCCGATTAAAAAACTGAGAACATGCTCGCGTTCCCCAAACCCTTGCCGTTCTAACGAGCCATTTCTGGAATCTGCATCTTCAACCGTTAAGTCGCGAGAGGCTTTTGTTTGAGGTGAGCGTAATCCTATACAAATCAATGGAGTGTTGGTGCGTGACGTCTCCTCACAACTTAAAATCAAATGTGTGTGCGTGAATGTGCATGTTTTGTAAAGGGGCAGGAAGATACTGTTGATTATGGTAGATTCCACATTTCTTGACCGATTTCAATGGTTTAAATTTTAAACTGTTCAGCTCATTGAAATGTTACTTAAAATCAAATGTGTGTGCGTGAATGTGCATGTTTCTTAAACATACTGTTGATTATGGTTAACTTTTACATTTCTTGAGCGATTTCAATGGTTTAAATTTTAAACTGTTCAGCTCATTGAAATGTTGGTTAAAATCAAATGTGTGTGCGTGAATGTGCATATTTCTTAAAGGGACAGTAAGATACTTTATTTGATCTTGATTATGGTTAACTTGCACATTTCTTGACCGATTTCAATGGTTGAAAGTTTAAACTGTTCAGCTCATTGAAATGTTAGTTAAAATCAAATGTATGTGCGTGAATGTGCATGTTTCTTAAAGGGGCAGTAATACTTTTAGTTGATTATAACTTCCACATTTCTTGAGCGATTTCAACGGTTGAAATTTTAAACTGCTCATTGAAAAGAGTTGCAAGAGTTAGCAGGCCCATTCAAAATTTCCGCGGGAATTTTTCTAGTTATTATTTACTGTTTAATTAGTTTAACATTACGTTCAATATGGCAAATGCTGAGTAAAAATATTTTGTGGATGTACTTGTTTTAATTAATTTTAATGAGCAATTATTGTATTTCTCTATCCATTCATCCATCCATCATTCCATCTTCTGCCGCTTATCCGAGGTCGGGTCGCTGGGTCAGCAGCTTTAGAAGGGAGGCAAACTCCGTATGCAGCCACAGGGCCTCCTCGAACTTAGATGACTGTCAACGCTATAAGTACAATAAGGGATTACGATAATTAGGCGAGGTCAATTTGACCATCTTTTTTTTTTTTGCATGCTGCATGTATAACATGGGGTATGAGGATTTATATAAACATCATTTGAAATCAATATAAGGCTTTGTTTACCACTTTGAAAGCACATATTGCATATTGTCTGAATACGCATGGCTTTCTTCCAAGGATTTTGATATTTGGATGTAAATAACACAAGATTTGTGAATTCAATGATTTGCTGTTTGAATATATTCAAAGAAGCCAAACAATACATTCTGCAAATCAAAATCAAATCAAATAAAAAATCACTGTGGAGTACAATGTCTTTCTGGAACATGGTTCCATATTGTTGTACAAACTCATGTGAAAACAAGGAAGCAGAGGCGTGCAGTGACCTTTGGATGGGCAAGTGCTCAAAGATAGAAAAAAAGGGACACATGATAACGTGCATGCACTGCTCACCCACTTCAAACCCATGTCATCACCGAGCCGCCATGTGTGGAGGGGGGTGGGGGGTGCTCAAAGTAGATGAATAGGGTGTGTGTATGTACGTGTATGAAGATATGTGCGTGCATACGTGTGTGAGTGAAAATATCCATTGTAAAATTCTTAATTGAAATAATGGCTAAACAATAAATCACACATAATTAAATTGTTAATTGTCTGCAATGCCAATCACTAAAAACTTGTTTTGACATTTATATTTATTTAAAAAAAAAAAAACAGTGCGTGGCTTTGTTGATTAATCACAAAAAAAAGTATTGCACTAATTTGTTAATGCAGATGAATCACACTATTAATTATGACCGCAGATGATCCTTTAGCTTGACAGCGGAAGGTAGCACAGGTTGTGTTTGAGCAACATAAACAACAGAAACATAACTGCAGTACATGCATTAAAATAAAGCATTTAATAAATGTTTCAGTGTGACATTCAGATCTGTTCATGTCCAAATATTGGGGTCAATTTTTTTTTTTGCATTTTAAATTATGCAAGTAATTAACTGATTAGAAAAAGAGGAGGTTGAGAGCGTGCAGTGGATCAAAACATGTTGTCCTCATAATATTAAATGTAAAAATAATTAACACATAACAGCTGCTCTTCAAATTTGGGTAGGCAAAAAATGTTGATAATAAGCCTTTTTAATTAAGTGAGTAATAATCACGATTAATCAAAATTATAAGATGTGATCAATCTGATTTTTAAAAAATCGTTTGACAGTTCTACTTTAAACATTGTTATGGTGACGTGACTACTAGTCATGCAAATGCACGCCTATTAACATCACTACCACAAAACCCAGATAAATAGATGGACAAACAGACAGACATGAGAAATCTCTTAATTCTTCTAGAGGCATAACAAAAAACGTTGTCTTTGTGTATTTATACCCGTGCCGTGTACATAATAGAGCATGGCTTGGTTCTCGTGTGTTTGTCTGACACCAGCTGGACAGACGAGAAACTGCAAGTCAATAAAATAGCCACTTCAAGATGAAGGTAGATGGAGCGTTAACATAAAACTTAGATGTGAAAATATAATTTAATAAAATAAAATAAAACATTTCCGTGAGCAAGCATAAACAAGATGTCGGATGTTTAAACTATAGACACGCAAATCAGTTGTTACTAAGATATAAGGGGTCCACCGTCCAGATAAGGAATCAATATATCCAAATATCCGCTCAACGTCATTAAAAAACTTCAAAATGAAACTAAAAATGTTTACTAAGCGAAAGTCACTAAACCATAATGTACATTGGCCTAATAACAGAGTTGTGGTAATAGATACATGGTAGTTTATTTTTTATTGGAATTCTTATAAAGTCCTTTTTTTAAATGTTCTTAGTGTATTAAGTGTATTATATATATATACTGTTTTTATATTTGTTTCTGTATTGAATATGTATACTGAATATGAAGATTATGTATGAGGTACGTGAGATCTTTTTATAAACCCGATATTGGTTTCCTGAGCTCTCCTGCACACGTCAATGTTACAACTGTTTTATATTGTCTTTTTGTTTATGTGTGAATAAACGAAAACGAACTATATTTGTGTGTAAAAGGAAGTTTAGGAACACTTTTGTTCGGGAAATGGATGGATGGATAATTACGGTAATTACGACAGTTACCGATTGTCGCAGCAGAGCCAGTGACGTAATTATTTTCAAGCAACCGCAAAGGTGAGCGTCACGTTTATAAGAACGCAGTTGATGTCGTGAACACCTTTGTGCGTCACAGTCCTCTACCTCCGTGCATGCACCATTGTCAGGAGTGACGGGCAACGTCACGACGTCATGACGACGAAAATAGAGAGGTAAGCAAAGTCTTATATCTGTTGATTGATCTCATTTGTTGTTATATTCACAAATGAGAGAGAGAGAGAGAGACAGAGACAGAGACAGAGAGAGAGAGAGAGAGACAGACAGACAGACAGACAGACAGACAGACTTGTAAGGTGTACGTTTTCATTTGTCCTGTGCTAATTTGTCCTGTTTTGATTTGCTCATTATCACACTAATTCACAGGTGTCAGAGTCCGGTCCTCGAGGGCCTGACTCCTGCATGTTTTCGAGGTTACCCCACTCTAAGTCTCCAACACACCTGATTTATCAGGATCAGGATCATTATCAGGCTCCTGCAGAGCTTGCTGATGAGCTTAAATATGAACCAGCTGTGTGTGACACCACAACTTCTGTTTTACTAGAACAGGGGTGCTCAAGTTCGGTCCTCGAGAGCCCCTATCCAGCCTGTTTTCCATGTTTCTCTCCACTAACACACCTGGATCGTTATCAGGCTCCAGCCAAGCTTGCTGATTAGCTGATCATTAGATTCAGCTATTGTGCAGGAGGGAAACATGGGAAACAGGCTGGGTAGGGGCTCTCGAGGACCAAACTTGAGCACCCCTGTACTAGAAGCACAGTGGTACCCAACATGATTTTTTTGTGGCACAAGTAAAAAAGAAAAAAAAGGAGCCACTTGCAATATTCACTCGCTCATTTATCACTATATTACTGATAAAATAAAGGTTTTCTCAAACTAAAAAAAAAAAAATCCAACTGAAACGTGTATTTTCATTCACTTCCAGGAGACACCTCAACACAATGAATCGAATGCTGGCTCTCCTCTTTCTCATGCTCCATCTCCAGCTTAGCTCTGCTGACGACATTGGAAATAAGTTGGAGTTGCTTGTGGCCGTCAACAGCACGCCGTGCAGTGTCACGTGCGGCATGGGCTTCAAAGTGCAAACGGTGTGTGCGTTTAAAGATGGCGAGAAGGCCATTACGAATACCACACAAGCCAAGAGTGAGGTACTGTCCTCCACTGAGGCGCTGGTGAACAAGGATTTGGAAAAGTGTCACGATGAGAAAGTCAAGTGTCGGGAGTTGTGGAATTGTGGAATCAAGACCGTAACCAAGACAACAGGAGAGAGGCTGCAGCTGGACTGTCTGGTGGAGATGACGAAACAGGTGGAGAGGCTCTCATGGAGGTGAGCAGTGGTTCCCAACCACGTACAGTAAGTTTGTCGTGAGAGCTCAGCAGATGTGCCAGGGATCTAGGATCTAGTTTCACTTCATTGTTTCAAACTGTATCTCCTGCAAACTATCTTAAATGGATACCCGACTAATGGAGCCATTTTCAACAATAGGATAATATTGTGTCTATAATGAATGTGATAACTTCATTATTTTTCATCAACAATGAATACCTTTTTAAAACGACTGAAGATGACATCACCTGTGGTGAGAAAATGGGTAACGACCAATCATGGCTCAGTTTGCTAACCAAACCCAGAAATAGGTGAGCCATGATTGGTCGTTAGTTATTTCCTCAGCACAGGTGATGTCATCTTCAGTCGACAGCAAATGGAAAATTTTGTTTTTAAAGGTATTATTTGTTGTTGAAAAATGATGAAGTTATCAAATTGGGGGGGAGCTGTTGGAATTAAGGCGGTGTTGGGTTAGCATCACTTCTGAATCAATAACATATTACTTTTTTTTAATTCAAATTATTCGTATGGAAGAATTCGTTTTGACAAGAGCTTGTTTTTATTTCAACAAACTATCTCCATGTGCTTGATGGGCCGCACCAAGTCTAATTGCACACTTATTTGCATTTAAGCTTGTACAGGATTGCTGAAGCGCTCGGTGCACATTTCTTATGCGTTAATATTTTTAACTCATTCGCTCCCAAAAAAACGTATAAATATGTTCTATATTTAAATATTTGAAGTGTCCCAAAAATATTTTTTTCATGCTAGAGCATACAGAAGGCTTTGATGCACCCTCTTAACTGCAAATAACGGTTGAAGATATTGTAGTTATTACACAAACGGCCTACAGGTGGCAGCAGAGCAAAAGAGATCAACCAGGGCCATGTTGGAACAAAGCTCATTTACTCACAATTCTAAATAGATTTGTGAATAATGATGAAACTTAGCTATATTCTAATGCTAATTGCAGCCTAACAGAAACAGATAGACATATACTTTTTTTTACTGTAATCTTTCTTTTGGTAGGTTCCATGTTTTTATAGCAATAGAACACAATATTCTGTGGGCCTTGCAAAATCTGTTAAAATCCAGTAAAACAGCCGGGAGTGAAGGGAATTGCTTCAGTGAAAATGGCTTGGAGTGAATGAGTTAAAGGTGCTATAGTGTTGAGGGTGTTCGAAATCCATGTTATAAAATCATTTGTGAGATGATGTGTGCCACATCACTTGTTGTATTCTTCTCATTTGAGGGTGCAATGGCACCGTGCCCCAGGGGTGATCATCTCCGATGATACGTTTTTCGCCCGCTACGAGAGTCCACAGCTGGTCCAGCTCATTCTGGACCCGATCAAAGAGGAGCATGCAGGTGAACGCGGTGTCAATACCCTCAAAGCTGTTGTGATTACATCAGAATATATGCCTACAAGTTGCTTTTGTATCCACCAGGAACGTACCGCTGTGATGTGCTTGATGGCAGCTACAGAAGGTTAAAAAGGGCTTACTGGGGGGTCCGAGTGCTGCCACGAGGGGTCCTGAATTTGGACTACGACCACGCTCAGAGTGTGTGGGAGTCACCTTGGGACTGGAATAAGAACATAGAGTCAAGCGTTGAGTCCTTTACCATCTGGATTTACACAGTAAGGTCCAATTCAGCAACTATGGTTTACACAGCCTTATGGCCCCCTCAAGGTGCAATGAGCGTCTCAGTGAAGCTTTGGTCATTTCACACCATGTTGGCCAGTAGGAGCTGACTGAACATAGTAACATTCTCAACTGTCAAGGAAGTGTGCAGAGTCGTAGATCGTTACAGGGTGTTCTCTGTTTATGAAGGAGTTCCATTCCAGTGAGATCGAACATTAGGGGTGTGCCAAAAAATGGATTCTCATTTAGTACGATTCAGAATAGATTTTTAAATGTCCCAAAATCGATTTTATTTAAATTATTTTATACTGTCTTCCCTTTGTTTGTGTGTGCCTTTATTGGGAGCGCTGTTCATGTTGTACCCGGTTTGGCCACTGAGGGGCAGTGTGGTTCCATGCGGTGTAATACACTGTTAAGTTGTAGCCACTTTAGAGAGTAGAAGGAAAAAAGTCACGATCAAGTTATTCCAATCAAAGTCGTTTTTTTGCAGCGTGGAGCCGTTCTTTTGAGCGATAAAAGTGCCGCGAGTAGAGCACTAATTAGCATTAGCGAGTCAGACTGGAGTAGATCATTACGATTTCTTGAACACCTATAAATTGGAGCAAAAATCATTGTCAATCAAATCATTTTGAATCAAAAATCGTTCTTAATCGAAAATCGTTTCTGAATTGAATCGCACACCCAAAAATCTGAATCAAATCGTGAGACATTCAAAGATTCCCACCCCTATGGAACATGTACCTTTTATCACTGACTAACGCAGCAGTAAAATCTGAATTACAGAAAATATTTGGGTGAAAACACTTCAAGATGTAGATTAAAACAATCAAATGAAAAACAGTATAAAACAAAACAGTTCTACTTCTACCTGTGAGGGTTTACTCCGGGTACTCTTGTTTTCTCCTACATTCCAAAAACATGCTTAGTAGGTTAGCTGAAGACTCTTGTCCGAAGTCAGCTGGGATAGTGTCCAGCACCCTGGTGACCATAGTGAGGATAAGTGTTTCAGAGAATGGATGGCAGGAATTGCCATATAAGGAAGTTAACTACTGTACTTATATTAAAATATAAAACCAAAACAGCCCTACTTGACTTGGATCACAGTTGTCTGGTATGGTCATACTTACATACATGCTTTGATTTGGAGTCTGCTCACTTCAGTTGTTCCTTTAAAAATCATTGTGGAAAACCCCAAAGTTTAATCAAAATTTCCAAATGTAGATGTTGAGTACAGTAGTCCCCACTCCATTGAGGTTACATTCCAGACTCCACCACAATAAGTGCATTCTGTGATATAGGACACCTTACTAAGCATGTTTATTTTATTTTTTTAATATATTTTTTACAGCATTTACATTTTTTTTAAAGGTATTTAAACACACAATACAAATACATTAAACATATTGACAGAATAGTGCATAGCAATTTTTTTTTGTAAAAACAATATAGAAACTAGGGGTGTTGAAATTAATGTTAATTTTGGGTTAATTTAAAGTTCCTTTAATGCCACAGAATGTTTTTTTTTAATTATTATTTTTGCACTTCACTAACTTTGTTTGTATATAATTTCCAGCAACACCCAATTCAATTTTCACTATGCCGTATGTACAAATAATTTGTCTTTGGTCCTAAAAACATTTATAGAAATGAAACCGTGGAGATTTCTGCTCCAGAAAATATATTTTACATTTTGTGTGTATTTTATAACAAATAAGTAAAAGTGTAAAAAATCCGAACAGCAAGTGTCAGCTGGTCCATCATTATTATAGAGCACAAAAGTATTCATGCTCATGTCACCATGGCAACAGCAGTGATGTCATTCTCTCCATACTACATGCCAATATGCCATCAAAAATGATGATGAAATTGTTAGTTTAAAGTTAAATGTTACATATTGCTTTGGCCATCTTTTTCTTTTTTTCTTCTTCTTTTTTTTTAACAAACATTACATACAGGCTGAATGAGGTGGCATTTTAGTAAAAGGCAATGGAACCTGGATCCCACTAGGCCTTTGTCCAAAATTAGATACAGATTTGGCTCACAGGCAACCATTTATCAACTCACAAATGAAGTCAGAACTGTGACACTCCCATTGTCAGCTACACGTTTCATTTACATGGACCTACGTGAGTCATATTAAAGCCACGTATGGCATAACACACTCGTGTAGTCAAAGCAATTGCTTGCAAGGCTGTGTGCCATAACAATCACACGTTTGTGTCGTTAATAATTGCTTGCAAATATATGTGTGCATAGCAATCAAATGCTCGTGTAATTAAATCAATTCCACCCAAAGCTGTGTTCCACAACAGTCACATGCTCTTATAGTCAAAACAATCACACACCTGTGTAATCAAAACAGTGACCAAGGTGTGTGTTAATAACAATCACACAATCTTGTAGTCAAAACAGTCTCTCACAAAGTCATATGTGCATAACAATCACACACACTTGCATAGTCAAAGTTATCTATGTCAAAACTAAAAGTGCCATAACAATCATACTCTTGTTTTTGTAACCTTCCTCAAGGTTGGAATATCATCAATATCAAAGGGAAAAGCATTGCGATTAATAGAATGATAAATGAAGGGCATCTAAAGAATAGTAAATAATCTAATACTCTATCGTGAGTAAACAATAAGTTGTTTTCTCCTTTCATGGCTTCTTGCTGCAGCCTCCTCTCACAACGAAAGCTTGGCACTTCCCGGTTGGTCATCTTATGGCCTTATGGAGTCTACCATCTGTTAGTTACTAAATGCTATAAATTCTCCTGTGCTGTCCATTTCTCAGAGACAGCAATAATGTACCTGGGTCAATTTGACCCGAGGTCTGTCTAGTTATCCAAAAGTGTCCGAAACCCAGGAGCAGCCCCACAAAAAACATTGTCTATATATGATTAATTCAATTTCCAAGCATGTTGAGTCTACTTATTACGCCAGGCAGAAGAGGTTTCATACTACAATTTTTTTTTTATGGGCCAATTTGACCTACAGCATAACAAAAGGATTAAAAGCAATAATCGACTTGCCTGTTGACAGCTGGGATATGGGCAGCGCTCACAACACTGAACCTAACCTTGTCTCATTATCAGGTACACACCTTTTGCAATGTCCCTTCTGCTGAGCAGTGGATTGAATCTTATGTTCCATTCCTCTAGGCTGTCCTCAAATCAATAACATGTCCAATTGCTTTAATTGACATTGGATAACATTGGAGAGCTCCGGGTAGTGCTTGCAAAGGTTAGGGTTGCTATTCAAAATGGACACATTTCATGAACACATATTAATAATGGTAATGAAGAGGATTCTCTTTTTCCTCTGCTCTGCGTTTAAGGTAGTCCCGGTTCCCATAAGCAACAAGGATGAATGGGAATCCCACCTGCACAATCTTGTATTTAAATATATATATATTTTTATTAAAAATTGAAAATTTACATTTTTATTTTTTATTTTTTATTTTTTTATTCATCCAATATTTATCCAATAAAAATATATAATTATAATAATTAACACACAATTAATGACCGTCCCTTACTTGGAAAGCCTGTACTGGGGGAATTCCAGTCACAACGCAGCTGACACGTCCACTTCAAAATTTACCAGTAATAAGTTTATTAATAATGTATATATTTGTGGACACTGGGGTAGAGTTGTATTTTACAATTTAAAAAATTTGCAGAATTTCACAAGTTACTTCATGTTAAATAATAGATAGTTCTCACTGTCACAAACATCTTACAAATGCAATTATGCCATCTAGTGGCAGAAAATGACCAAACGCAAATCAATATCACACTTGTTTTTTTACAGTACAATAATTCGTTTTTAATTTTAACTAAATTTTATGAATTATTATGAAATTACTGTATCAATGACTAAAAGATGCAGACATATTTATTATTAGCTTATTTTTTTCCCACTTTTATGCTAACAATAATATGAAAACGATTTTATTGTACATTTTATTGTACATTTTGAACATATTACATTTGCGATTAATCGTGAGTTAACTATTGAAGTCTTGCGATTAATTACGATAAAAAATTAATTGCCTGACACTCCTAATATAATCTAATAATTGCTAAAAAAAATGTGATGGCACTGCAAGAAGACAGAGTTCACAAGGCACATGTAGAAAAATACGTAACATAAACGCATGTTTACATCCCAGTTCTGAGGTTTTGATTTGAATCTTGATTCCGGCCTTCTGTGTCCATGTTTGCTTGTTAAACCTTTCTCTGGATACTCTGGCTTCTTTCCACATTCCAGAAATATGCATATTAGGTTAAATGAAGACAAAATTGTCAATAGGCGTGAATATGAGTGTGTGATTGGCTGTTTATCTTTACGTGCCCTTGACTAACTGGCGACCAATTCAGGTTGTTCCCCGCTTCTTGCCAAAACCCAGCTAGGATTGGTCCCAGCTACCCTCGTGAAGCTAAGCAATATGGAAAATTAATGTATGAACAAGTTTCTGCTCAACTCAACTCAACTTCATAAAGTACTTAAAAACAGCCATCACTGCATACAAAGTGCTGTACATGGGATACAAATGAGCCATGCAGTGAAGACAGGTAAACAACAAACAAACAAACAAATAATAATAAATAATTATTAACTCATTCACTGCCAGCCATTGACGGCTATAGACATCAAAATTAATTTGAACTATTTCTATTAGTTTAACATTTTTCCCACTTTTGTTAACAAGAGTATGAAAACCTAGATTTTTTTGTATTGTATTAGAACAGATATAAAATGTGTTATTAATGGTGAGTTAACTAGTGAAGTCATGCGATTAATTACGATAAAAAATTGTAATCGCCTGGCGCCCCTAATTTGTAATAATCTTAAAAAAAGATTATTAAAACATTTTTTTACATGTTTTTTTTTGTTTAAAAGTAAAAATAATTAAAATTAGGGGCAATTAAAACTTGTAATCGTAATTAATCGCATGACTTCACTGGTTAACTCACGATTAATAACACATTTTATATCTGTTCTAATACAATACAAAAAAATCTAGGTTTTCATACTCTTGTTAACAAAAGTGGGAAAAATGTTAAACTAATAGAAATAGTTCAAATACATTTTTGACGTCTATAGCCGTCAATGGCTGGCAGTGAATGAGTTAATAATTATTTATTATTATCTGTTTGTTTGTTGTTTACCTGAAATCTGTTCTAAATGTACAAAGAAAATTCTAGGTTTTCATACTATTGTCAACAAAAATGGAAAAAAAATGTTAAACTAATAGAAATAGTTAAAATTATTTAAAAAAAAAAAGTCTATAGCTGTCAATGGGAGTGAATTAGTTAATTCAAAATAAATTAATATAATAGGTAAGTAAATAGAGTGGACAGTTTAACTCATTACATCCACAAAACTTACTTTGTCCTTCTCTCCCAAAAACGTGTTTACACGTTTTTATGTTTTCTTATACAAGAGCATACAGAAGGCTTTGATGTAGTTTCTGACATGATAGGTGACTTAAAGCAATGGTAGTTATTTAAAAAAAAAAAAGGCCGGCAGGTGGCAGCAGTGTATAAGAGATCAGCCAGAGCCATGTTGCAACAAGCTCTTTGTGTCAGTGTTTACACCAGGAATGTGAATATTGACTAAACTTAGCTATATGCTAATGCCAATTGCTGCAAAATGGATAAAAATAGACCTTTTTTTTTCCTGATGGAAGAACAGACACTAATCCTTCTTTTTATAGCAATAGAACACATTAATCTGTGGGCCTTGCAAAATCAGTCAAAATCTAGTAAAACAGCCGGGAGTGAAGATGAAAATGGCTTGGAGTGAATGAGTTAAATAGACTACATATATTTTAGTGAGTTTTTCAGTGCTTTTTTTAGATTCGCTCATGCCACTGGTGTGTGTGTGTGTGGGGTGTGTGTGTGTGTGTGTGTGTGTGTGTGTGTGTGTGTGTGACTACACAGATGCTGATCTTTCTAAGCCTTCTCAACGGGGTGGTGCTCTTCGTGTTGCTGAGGATGTTGAAGAACAGAGGCACATATAAGGTCCCTGAGGATGCAAACAGCCCTGAAACCATGACACAGCTTTGACACCATATGCATTGCATCATCATTAGTACGTCAGGAGGAAAAACATTACTGTACCACTTTCCCAATTTTGAAATGGTACAGGGCAAGTTTGAAGTCAAACAGCCAATATTTATTTGGATGGCAATTTGGTCAGGTCAAAGGTCAAATAAATTCCATTATATTTCATAGCAGTTATCGTTACCAATTATGTCTCCTGTCCTTTTCATGTCTGTTAATAAACATCTGACCGTTGTCTGTTGAAGCCAATAGATGGCAGTGCTCTCACATTAAGTCAGGCTCCTCACACTCACTACTCTAAACTTTTTGGGGTTGGCAGTTATTAATCTTCTCTTTTCTTCGAAGCAAACACAAAAAGTAGAAATGAGTCAAATTTGGTTGCTTTGTGAGTCAAGGGTGGCTTTTGGGGAGCAGTTACTCCTACAGTAGGCCTATATCACACTTCCTAGCGCATATTACAGGCCAGTGGTACCATGGACTGTATATCTGAAAAAAAAATATTCACAAGGATACAAATTACAACCGTATTTCTGCACATGTGATGAATATTAAGGGCCAGATGTAATAGAGCATGCCAAGACTCCAGGTAAACAAGATCAGTGCAATTATTACGACATGTCTCTAATTCACTCATTTCCTGTCGTAACGTGGAACAAGACTGTCAATTCTATTTGTGAGTTTGACAAGAAACAGCCATGTTTACCCTGTCACATGTAATGATGTAATTGTATGGCGGCACACGTGGGATTTCATACAGGCCAGACCCGTGACGTTGTCACCTATGAAAGCAACGGTCATTGATCATCTCAATACAGTGATAGTCTGCCAAAATAAAAGATAAACAGCAAACGTAAGTACGAGCATAGCGGGACCAAATGATAGGGGACAGAATTTTAAAAGGGTGTCGGTCCACATTCATGTTGACAGTACTGACTCTGCGATGGGGCATCACTTAAATGTTTGGGTTGTCACCTTTAGATGCACAAACACAGACAGATCAAAATCAAAATACCTGCATATTTTCTAGTTTTGGCGAGGATATGACATGCCTGTCATATCAGCGTTTTTCTTGGCCCATTGTTAATGAGTTAATCACCAAACGCCAAACGTATATTAAATACAAGACATTTTGAGCCCTCTATTTCATGAATATAATATTCATTCCCCATTGAAAGCATAAATGATCTGACACACGCATTGCACGGATAATCCATTAGAGGACAGTATCACCCGGCTGATGGCTTTTCCAGCGACCTTGCAAAATCGCCCCAATTGAGAAAGGAGAGATACCTAGACTTATTAATAGTGGGAAATGTTCTTTCTGATTTTTGTAAATACTAGTATGTTTGATATATCTATTTATTATTTTGACAGCGATAAAATGTATGAATTTAAAGCACTGTGACCGGATGTATCAAATGTGACACAAATCAAGTCACGAAGTTGATTTTTAGAGAAATATGTTTTTTGTTTGTTCAAAAGCACCAATAAATACTCTTTTTACAAATAATTTTTTTGTTTGTTGTAATGTCACGTGTCAATATGTAATGGCAGACGTACCATATGCAGGTAGTTTAATTCATCTGCTTTACAACAAAACGGCAAAATGTCCACGACAAATGGCAGGACGAAAAAGTCCTCACATCAGTGTGGGTAGCAGCTGCTTCGGTATGGCGCTTCTGGCTCTTGATTCTCTGGTGAGATGACACAAATCACTGGCCAAAGTCCTTCTCTTTGTCTTACCCAAATCAACACTTGAGGCCAGAACCATACTGCATGAGTACAATGGAAGAGCAATCACATCAAGTCGCCGCATCTGTTTCATGCACACACTGTTACTATCCACACAATACCCACAAGACTTCTCCACACAGGTTATTATAGTTAACGAGAATTAACATAATTGAAAATAAAAAATAATAATATATTGAAAACACATTTTTTGCTTATGATTTTATTTTTTAAATAACAACCTACATTTTATGCTTATATGACTAAAACTATAACAGACAAAATGTGTTTATTGTAAATGTCTTTCAGTATTACTTAAAGTAAAGTACCACTGATTGTCACACCCACCTAAATGGGGACGACCGTATAGGAGAAAGATGGTCTACTTTATTATGCAATACTACTTCACAAATATGCCTAAACTAATACACAAATAGTAAATTAAAACAAAGCATTTTTGAAAAAAAAAAACTTTGAAAAAAAACAAACAGTACAATACAGTAGTACAACAATACAGTATAATAATACATCAAACTTATTTAAACAAATGTATTATTCAACTTTAACTTAATGTAATTTTCAGGGTGCAAGGTGACAAAAGGTAAAGTTTTCACAGGGTATGATCATTTTATATAGGCACTGTAAAAACTATAACTTAAAATCCAAAACTGTTTTAACCTTGCCTTACCTTGTTTCACTTTTTATTTTTATTTTAACCGGAATTATCTTGGTCAGAAGGGGCTTCAGGTGGCGGAGTGGTACCGTCACTTGCCTACGATGCAGGTTGGCATGGGTTTGCTTCCCCACCTGGAAGACCATGTTTGTATGTGTGTGTGTATGTGTGAGTGAGTGAGTGCAAAAAAATAAATAAAAGTCTTGGACAGAATGGCTAGCCTAACAAGCCGCACCCACTTTCTTTTCCATAGACAGCGATTCGGCTCCAGGCCGGCCAATCAAATTCATCTATTTGCGTGACGTCGTCGACGTGAGCAACGTCACTCTTCACTCTTCTAGTATTTCCTGCAACAACAAACATAAGTCATTTACTACTGTTTTTCTTCGGCTGGATGTTGGATTTTTACTCCGTCTCCGCAGAAAATAAATCACGAGTCCGCCTTAACTGAGACCGAGACAAGACCAAGTAAAAATGCCTTCAATTCCAAGACGAGACCGAGGCCCTTAAAAAGGAGATTAAAAAGTGGTCTTGAGACCGGTCTCGTGACCAAGACCAAGCTTGAGAACTACAACACTAGCAGACACTGTTCCTCTGTGATCCTGACTACAATCTGGAGCCTAACATCTGAATTAAGTGCTTGATCTTAGCTTGATGAGGATCTTTGCTTGGGATGAGATCCTGCCCCAAGTGGAGGAGTTCAAGTATCTTGGGGTCTTGTTCACGAGTGAGGGTAGGATGGAGCGGGAGATCGACAGGCGGATCGGTGCTGAGTCTGCAGTGATGCTGGAGCTGAGCCGAAAGGCAAAGCTCTCGATTTACCGGTCGACCTCACCTATGGTCACGAGCTGAAAGAACAAGATCACGGATACAAGCGGCCAAAATGTGTTTCCTCCGCAGGGTATCCTTTAGAGATTGGGTGAGAAGCTCGGTCGTTCGGGAGTGACTCCGTGTCGAGCCGCTACTCCTCCGCGTTGAGAGGAACCAGTTGAGGTGGCTCGGGCATCTGCCTCCTGGACGCCTCCCTGGAGAGGTGTTCCGGGCATGTCCCACCGGCAGAAGGCCCCGGGGACGACCCAGGAAACGCTGGAGAGACTGGGCTTCCCTGCTAAAGCTGCTGCCCCCGCGACCCGACCCCGGATAAGCGGTAGATGATGGATGCATGGATCCAACTTGTATTTATGAGTTAAAGCCTTGTGAATATCGTTGGCTCAAAATGAAGCTTGAAATCATATTCCTATTACACTTCATTAATAATTTAACAGATTTGTGTATGTACAGTATGTAGTAGCAATACTGTGTATAAACAGAGTCCCATTACTTTCACACACATAATAAATACTTGTGTAGAGCTTTTCATGACACCCAAAGATGCTCTACAAACTGTTGATTGTGCAGCAATTATGTTAAAAAAATAAAATAAAATAAAAACCACGATAGAAGCCAGAGGACAACATGCTGGTGTTGCACTGTATGCACAAACACACTGCAAGATGAATGACCTTTTCCCGAAAGTGCTGCTCCATAATTGGACACGTTCACAGGGGGGAGTCTGTATACATGCGTGCAAGGGTCCGGCAGTGGTGACAGAACACATTAAATGAGTTATATTTGAAGTGTGACATTTTGGTGTGTCAGTGACAGGTGAGAGTGCATGCATGGCCGGGTACGCGTTGTGTGACGTGAAAGCTACCGACAGGTAACTATTGTTTCACAGCGTGGCCTTCACTGTGATACAACAAGTTTTTTTTTTCTCTTAGGTTTGTTTATCAACATCTTCTTTCTCCACATGCCACACCATGTCTCTGTTCTATTGTGCCACCCTCCTCATCGTTTATTCTTTATTATAGAACACTAGGAATATCTAACTCATTCACTGCCATTGACGGCTATAGACGTCAAAAATTCATTTAAACTATTTCTATTAGTTTAACTCCCCCCCCCCCACTTTTGTTAACAAGAGTATGAAAAATGTGTTGTACATTTAGACCAGATATAAAATTTGCGATGAATCATGAGTTAACTATTGAAGTCATGCGATTAATTAAAAAAAATAAAAAATAATCGCCTGACGCCCTAATTTTAATAATCTTTTCTTTCTTTTTTTAATAAAGATTATTAAAAAAAAGAAAAGATTATTAAAAATTAGGTTTTTGAAAAAAATATTATTTAAAAAAAGAAAAGAAAAGATTATTATAAATTAGGTTGTCAGGCAATTACAATTTTAATTGTAATTAATCACATGACTTCAATAGTTAACTCACGATTAATCACAAATTTTATATCTGTTTTAAATGTACAATAACAATTTTTTTCTAGGTTTTCATACTCTTGTTTAAAGTGGAATTTTTTTTAAACTAACAGAAATAGTTCAAATGAATGTTTGACGTCTAAAGCCGTCAATGGCAGTGAATGAGTTATCTGCAAAATGGCAGCTCCTTAATATACTGTATAATCATTTTCAAAATATATTTTTAAGTTATCTGTTTAAATGTAGCTGACGGTCGGCGGTGAGTCTCCAAATCGGTTCATTTCATATGGCATCTCTCTTTCAACTGAATAGAGAGAGAAAACTAGCATAGCACCCCCCAAGAAGAAAATCATATATTCAAGCAAAATAGGTGCTGTGATGCTACTGACTAAAATGCACAATATTTCTGCCTTGAAATTTCAAATCAAATTTTACAACAGCAATCAATAATGCCCTCTATAACAACAACAAGCTTTTATTTCATCTGCTGGTTCTTCGAGGTCACTTGACCCACTTGGCCTTAATTAAAGCAGATAACAACCAAACATGACTATAAATGATTTGATCTCAGTAAAATTTGAATTACGTACCTCTTTGGCCCCCTTGTAGTGTTTTTTTTTAGCAAAATTGACGATGCAGTTTTTGCGCAATCCTACCGGCAATCTTATTTAGTCGCCAAATAGCATATTGGTTAAAAAACAACAACAACAACCTCACATTCAGCTTTTAGACATCAGGGTGTCCTTTCATCACACTTCTTTTATTAACAGGACAAAATTGTTTCTACCCTGTTTTTTCATCTGTCGTATTTTAATTATGACCTGTGTGTAGGCAAGGGCAAAGAGCCCCTTTGGTATATTAGCATAATTTATTTTAAAAGCCTGTGTCCTTTGTTCTTTTAATCATATCCGGATGAGCGCTTCAGATGCATGTACTTGCCACATGACCAAAATACATTACCATTGTCCATTGCTCCAATTTGGGCCACATCACGTACACAGCCATCAAAGAGTGTTGAGATCCAAGCTAGGTCAAACGTTTTCATACTTTTTTTTTTAAAGAACTTTATCAAATATGCAGAAAGATAAATAAAAAAACACACACACATTTGAAAACCCAAGTTCATTTTCACTGACCACACCCTGGCTTTCTAGTCCTGTTCAAACAAGAAACCACTTGAATTGTCTGGGGGGGATGAAATTGAACAAAAGATCTAGTAAAGCTGCAACAAAATATCACGATCCAACAAATTTCAACAGATGACAAGTAAAGTAATTGACATCTATCTGTTGAGAAAGGAATAGAACACCATTCCTAAAGGACTCCAACAAAACAACCATAATTCACAAACATGGAACAGTGGTGAACAGGCGGCCTACAAAAATGACCCTCAAGAGCACAGTGACAACTCATACAAGAGGTCAATAAGGAACATCTAAAGAAATGCAGGCCTCCCTTGCCTTAGTTAAGGTCAGTGTTCATGACTCAACAATAAGGAAAGGAAGTTCCAAGGTGAAAACTGCTGCTGACCAGAAACAACTTAAAAGCTCATATTACATTTGCAAAAACAAACAAACAAACAAAAACATATGTAACACAACATTTCAGGAAAAGAGCATCACACTAACAGTCATGGTGGCTGCTTTGCTAATACAAGACCTGCTGTGTTTGATAGAACCATTAATTCTGCTCTCAGCTCTTTAATCCAAAAGTCCAGAGGAAGAATTATTGACCATCAGTTGGTGACCTCAAGCTAAAGTGCACTTCACCAAGCATGTCAATGTATTACCCCCCCCCCCCCCCCCCCAAATTGAAATGCTGTGCTCTTACTTTAAAAAGGCCGTTCGTGCCTAAAAACGCTCAAGTGTGTTGTCGGCCCTGGCTGGAAAGAAGCTAACGTTCGCCCCGCTAACTTTGGCTACATTAGCGACTACAAGGCCGCTGCCACAGAACACGACAGTGATGAGATCTACAGCCCTGGTTCCGTGGACTGTTGTTAAAAAGTCAGCAAATTTCTTTCCTCTCAAACTCCGACCAAAATACTTTGTCTTCCAAGTCAGAATTATTTAAATGATTGCTGCAAATTTTGCTTCTCAGCTTGGTCCATCTCATTTGTTTTGCTATAAGCCAGCTATATTACAGACTGCTCCATTAGTTGATTCATCACCATGGCGATATTGAAAGGATCCTCTTGAAAACAAGCCAAAAGCAGCATCCTAATGATTCTCAAGATGATATTTTGAGGCAAATCTACATTGTTGCTTTAACAGCGTGGAGATTTTCTTGGAAGAGTATGATTTTAACCTCCACTACACAATGTGAGATGACAGAGTGGAGTGGTTCATCGGTAGAGGGTCTTGTTTACCCGGAATGAGGCACATCTGCATAATAATGGCCATTATCGAAAACAGCGGGCAAAATTGAGACGTGACTTGTAACACAACGATGTGATCCTGACTTGTATGACCCTCACAAGAAACCACGTTAGTCAGTTTGCTGGTGCGGCAGTAAATTTAAGTACCTATTAGTAAACATATAATGTTCAGTTGTTCAATTATATGGCACATTTGATATTTTCTACCATTTGCCACCCTGAAACCCATTACAACTTCTTGTTTTTTGAGCCAAAGCCTTCCCAAAATACAAAATGACAGTTCAGTAACAATTAAATGTATGGGTTTTTAAAAACATCAAAGCTAATTTTGATGTTGAGGCAAAATTCCAATTTAGGTCCACTAATTGTAAGCCAGACACGCTAACCACCAACAAATGCTAATTGATCAGGATCGTTATCAGGCTTCTACGGAAGCAGGTGTGTTGGAGGAGGAAACTTCTAAAACATGCAGGATAGTGGCCCTTAAGGACCAGAGTTGCCCCTCTCTGCTGTTGTGTGTCGCTTGGAGATCAAGTGTGCGTATTTGAAACGCCTGTAGGGGTCTCTCAAGAGGCTCTCCTGATCGCTGAGACTGTTTGCACTGTAGAGCTTCTCACTCTTCAGTGCTTCTCTCAGTGGCTGTGACGCACAATGACCGCAAAAGAGCAAGCTTTTGATTACGAGTGGCATTATGCGGCCTGCCAGTCTCAGGGCAGGTACTATTACTAGGTCACTGAGTTGGTCAGTACTGAAGCCTCTTTCAGTTATTTTTTTATTTTTATTTTTTAAATTGTTTCTGGGGGTTTCTCCCTTCAGGAGGTAAAATGCATGCTCTATTGGGTTAAAGTCTGGTGATTGACTTGGACAGTCAAAGATCTTCCAATTTTTGCTTCAATTTATAAATATTCAAGGAATCGTACTGATCTACTCCAGTCTGATTCGCTAATACTAATTAGTGCTCTACTCGCGGCACTTTTATCACTCAAAGGAACGGCTCCACGCTGAAAAAAACCCCTAACTTTTATCGGAATAACTTGATCGTGATTTTTTCCTTCGACTCTCTAATTTGGCTACAACTTAACAGTGTACCAGACCGCGTGGAACCACACTGCCCCTAAGTGGCCAAATCAGGTATAACATAAACAGCGCTCTTAATAAAGGCACACACAAACAAAGGTAAGACAGTATAAAATAATTTAAATAAAATCGATTTGGGGACATTTAAAATGGATTCTGAATGGTACAAAATGAGAATCGCGATTCTTATGAGAATAGATTTTTTGGCACACCCCTAATCGTGAGATTAAAGTGTTTGTTTACTTTCAAAGTTTGATTTGTTGACCATCCATCCATTAAAATTTCATTATATAACAACAATCACATACCTAAGTATTTCATCTATCAAAAACGAACCCAGATTAATGTCGGTTGCATTTTTTACGCTCATTATTGTGTTCAAGTGAAGTACAGGTTCAAATGAATGAAAACGGCGCAGCTCCTCCTGTGAGTCATATCATCCTGTTGGGGCATCTCTAACTTCCAATGAAACTGAATCACCGATGACAGCTATAATTAATCCTTTGCTCAGCGCTGAATTATTTGGCCCATGTGTTACATTGGAGACTGCGTTCGTTCGCCTACAACGCGATAGACAGCAGCACTGAAAGCTGAGAAGGGGTGGAGATGCATGGAGAACGTTCTTTTTAATATTCATGCTATCACGTTTCGGTGGTGCTGAGCCAGATCACCCATGGGAGGAAACGTCTATATTGATCAAAGGATGTGTCCGCTTTAGGTGTTAATCATTCTTTCGTGAGGGTAGATGATCTTCCACCCTGGACAGATGGTTGTCACTTTTGATTGACATAAAATCTTTAGAGGCTAATTTGCTTTGGAAAGATTGTCCGGCCATCTACCCTTGAGCTCATAGACGGATGTTACGATAAAACTACTGAGTTCCTCTTTTATATGATGTTTTCTTTAGTAACGCATAGATAATAAGCCTTGATACTTAAACATTTTAAATCTGTTCGCCGTTGGCACTGAGATTCAAATCCAGGACTTATTTGAAGTAGATGTGCCAATGACTAGGACACTATGCCATTAATTTCCCTTCTGTTGAACTTGGGGTTCACCCTTCTGTGGATGCACTACGCATGGGGGCATACACATAGACGACCATTGGAACCTGGGCTATCTGCTTTTTTCTTTCCAACTTCGGTTCTTGAGACTTGGAATTAATGAACTTTCATTGTTCTATATAAAGGCCAGAACACTATTGAATTTAAGTAACATGCTACAGAATATTACAGAAGTTACTGAGGTTTTTATACAATTTGCTTTTATAAAACTGTAAAATGGGATATTTTGGACCCCACAAACATAGACATTGCAATGGTGGACGCTAACAGGGATCCAAATAACAAGATTGAAATGCTTCCCATAATTTATAAACAATTCCCCCAAAAATGTTTAAAGTCTGTTTTCTTGAATGTGGAGGGCTACCCCAATAGCTGATAGCTGCTAAGGTATGCATTCCGAGATATTAAGAGTTTGCCTGTGAATTCACTGCAAACACGACATGAAAACCAACCGGAGAGTGTTGTCAGTAATGGTGGCACACACACCTTCCCTTATTGCTGCTGTAATCTGTCTCTCCTTTGTTGTGAAATAGCGGGTGGCAGGAAAGGGAAACCATCAAGGGGACCTCTGCAATTGATGTGGCGGGAAAGCCAATAAACACTGTCCTCTTTCGAGCATAACACTATGTTCTTTTTTTTCTTCTTTTCGCTATGAATTGTTTTTGACCAGTGTAACAAGATTTGGGATTAAAACAACGGAAAATACCTACGTTTATGTTGCCCCCTATATAAAAGGACTGAACAATTTGAAGAGCTCATTTTTAAAATAATTAAATTCTGTTTGGAATATGCTTAGAAAAAACGTTTTTTTCCCCCACTTAGACGACCAGAAATAAAAAAATAAAAATAAAATCATCAATTTCATTCAAACAATCAGTAGCTGAATTTGCTCGTTTAACGTGAACAAATCTAACAACTGTAAGTGTAAACTACATTAGTTGTTCTTTTGATTTAAATCAAGGGTTCATTTATCCAGTATAGGATACAGATAACAATTTTGGTCTGTTCCGCTAAACACTGAACCACCGTCGGTGCCTCGTGGGTTGCATTTTGCAATGCGGTTTGAATCAGTTCATGAAGAGATTTCAGCCGGTAAATGACACAACACTAGTTGAGACTTGAGACTTATTTTCCAATCTTTTAAGAAATCCAATGCAATAATAAGAAACAAAATATATATATTTTTTAAAAGCTTAAACTCTCTGTGCGACTCAGTGGTTAGGTGCTCTTGCTCTTGGGTGTGCATGATTAAACTGGTCCTAACTCCTGGAGCTGAATTGTTAAAACTGGACTACTGCATGATAAGCCCCACCCTTAATAGTTCTGGCAATGGTCTTGGATAAACTACTGAAGTTAATTTTTATTCATTTCTGTGATATGAACATTATTTCCAGGGGTGCATATAAGCGGTACGCAGGTAGGCATAAGTACTGAAAATATTCATATGTGCATCAGACTGGTTGGTCACTGCACGTTTGTGTACTAACCATCAGTGTTGGGAACGTTACTTTTAAAAAGTAGTAGTTATAGTTACTCATTACTTGCTTCAAAAGTAACTGAGTTAGTAATTGAATTACTTCATAATAAAAGTAACTCGTTACCAGGCAAAGTAACTATTTTCACTATTTAAAAAAAACGTTTTATCTCAAATAATTTTAATTTTTACATTATTATTATTATTATTATTATATTATTATACAAGGAATTTAAATTATGTACAGCCTATAGGGTGTTTATTTATTTCACACAAATGCCTCACTCATAATGACATATAATAATAATAATAATAATAATAATAATAATTCATTACATTTGGAGAGGTGATGTATGTTCTATCACTGCCAATTACTAAAGCAATTATAATAATAATAAAAGTTAAATAAATACTGGATATATGGTGATTTGTGGCACATATGTCATCTATAAGTAATTTGTAAATAGTCCTAGCCACTCCTGCCAGGATTTAACGGGCATTTTTTTATGATTGTTGCGAGCTAAAATAATCAATAATATATAAAAGAAACCACCAATGCTATGAAATATACAGTGCTTAATGCTATAATGGCCAAAATCATTGCCATATCTCAATTTCCTCAAATCATCAGCTTCCACACGATCTCTCAGAATTTTTTTTCACACATTAAATTAAGAGATTATGGTGATTATCTTCAGTTTAGACATGTTAATTGATTGATTTACATCAGAAAACTGCCCAACTCTAGGCTTGCATCATTCACAACTGCGCAACGTTTTCATGTGTTTAACAATTTATGAAATAAAATAAATACAATTGTTGGCGCTATTAATTACACTAGGCGAGCGTGTCGCCATAACTTAATGGTTCTTTTTGGAACATAATTGTCAACAAATCGCTCCTCATGGCGGCCGTTTTTCGGCAAATCTCTACTGTTATTTTGATTAATGTCACTCACGAATGACTTCCAGAAGTCCAAAAGGAAGACACGTCTGTCACGCCGTGACAAGCTTCCCACGGCACCTTTCAAAATAAAAGTCTATACATTTCAGCTGTCAAGACACTTTTATTGTGACGAGGTCCGACAACAACAGTGCCTCTAACTGTGCGCAAATGACATTTCAGAGCAACACACGACTGCACAAAGTCTTGCAGCTTACTTCAAGCCTTGAAACTAATAAATGAATTGTAACGCAGCGCATTTCATATACAATAACGATAACGGCGTTTCAACTACGGGGAGAATAATGAGTTAGATTAGATGGAAAAAAAACGGAGTTACCTAATGCTGTTAGTTTAAACGCCGTTATTCCCAACACTGCTAAGCATATTGCAGCTCAGTCAGTGTGACTGCGTTCAGGCCAGCCTCCAGTCAAGAGCCATCTTTAAAATAAAAGCTGAATAATAATAATAATTTATTGACATCCATGTACAGTATTAACTGTTATAATTTTATTTTGAAGTTGACCCTCGTGGCGCATTGCATAGTAGCCTATGAACAACTCTTGTGTCGGCTAGCTTGACTTGACCGACTCACCGCAAAGGATTATGCTCGCAGGGTGGCAGATGAATGTGGGGAAGCCACCAACAAAACAGTCATCTCACTGTGCTGCAGCTTCGACGGTCTCTCAAAAAACGTGATAGCAATCCATGATGCAGAAAAGATCAGGCACCGGATCACTGTCCTAGAGAACTGTGCTAAATCAATTAGCTGATCGCACTGTCCCAATACGTATGCAATTTCCTCACGCCTGCTGGAACCATGTAACTTTTGGTTTAGGGAGTGTAACACAGTTTTGGTCAATTTGATCGAGGCGCAGGCAATAAGTATCAGGTGTGAGTGTGAGTAAATGATCCCTGAGGAGACAATAAATTCCATACAAAAGCAAAACAAAACAAAAAAAGGTCTTTAATGAAACAAAAACTGCATTGAACAATCCACGGACCTAATTCGACAAAGTAGCAAAACAAATGGCAATCAGGAAACAAAGGTAAAATACCAGAGCAAATACAAACTAAGGACATGCAAGTGGACAGAGCCGATGCAGAAAGGAGTATGTACTAGATGGCACAAATATGGGTACTAGCCAAATGAGGAAGTAGCCCACCACCGGTCACCAAGGAAACAAAAAAAAAAAGAGAAAATATTTCAACTGAAACACAAAATGAACCTTAAGAGCAAAACAGAAAGACTCTGAACTCTGCAGATATTTGTTGTGGATGTCATCGTATTTCATTTATAATTTGGCACAGCTATGGGGTAAGGGATCACACAATAATACATAATATCAGGTGGAAGTACCCACTTCACAGCGGGGAGGGGAAAAAAATCACTCTCTGCATGTCCCACACCACAGGATGCCATGGTAATCTTTCAGAGACATCCGAGAATTGGACCATTGCTGACTTTGATCGGAAAGGGTGAAAGAAATGCTCACATTTGGCCAATGGTTGGTATGTGTGCACCCCTCCTGAGAGCCATCCTTTCAAAGCAGTTGAAATGCTGAAAATTGGCCTGATTATCAGCATGTGTTTAGCAGGGTAAGTCACTGAGGATGCGGAGGTACAATTCTCCAGACTTTGGTGGTGGCAACATGGTTTGATTTTCTTGTGTCCGAATTGAAGACACTTTAATCTTAAAGGTTCATACTAAAGTCACCAGTTTGTGTAAATTCATTGGTTAAATAGGGTGTGGTTGTAAAGCAATGGAGAAACCAGCGGCTCTCATTCCCAGTCTAGTTAGTTTCATGGCAAGTCTTCAGCCACACTCATGGCAGCGTGACATAAATCACCTGAGAATCAATACTGGCTTCATTAGCAGAGATGCATGAGTTTGTTGGCCTGTCACACAAATGTGTTCATTTCAAAAATTAATCAAAACTTGTATTCTTATTAGCCGTGTGTGCAATTCAAACTGAATTTTTGAGCAGTGTAGGCTTGTCAGTCACAAGCTGAACCTTGATGAGTGACACATTGTGTCTTCTATGCAGCACTGCTATTTTCTTATTCCAACAGCATTATGAACAAGCTGACAATACCTCGTGTAACTTGCAGACCTGCCATTTGTATTGCATATGCAGTCGATGAACCCTGTAGCCCATGCTTTGTGTATTTTTTTTGTGTGGCTCAGACTAACCAATACATTTGTACAGTTTCCAGTTCTGGCATTGACATATATATAAAATGTTATTTTAGGATTTTATTAATAGAGATATTCTGATCAAATCAGATGACTCTTATGATGACATCTTCTCTGGGCACTCATTAACCCGTTGTTTTGAAAACTTGTTGGAACTCAGCTCAGGTGAAG
This sequence comes from Leptonotus elevatus, assembly GCF_054856555.1. Taxonomy (NCBI): domain Eukaryota; kingdom Metazoa; phylum Chordata; class Actinopteri; order Syngnathiformes; family Syngnathidae; genus Leptonotus; species Leptonotus elevatus. The sequence goes on from NC_141240.1 coordinate 23,057,391, forward strand.
TGACTGGAAATGACTTGTGCTTTTGTAGTCATCCAAATTAATGAAGGAAAAATTACAGACAGTTTGACATGAAGAAGCATGTCTTGTTCTGTCATCTCAAGGCAAAGTGATGCAGGCTCACACATTCAATTCATCTACAACTAACAAAACAGTTCTCGAAGTCGCAAATGTCAGTTAGGCTATTGCATCTTTTGAAATGTGTTTCACTTTTTTTTTTTTTAAAGTGTGTGTTTATCTATGTTAGAGTGCCTGCATTTTTAAAATTAATTATACTGAAACCTCCTGGATTGGCTGGCAACCAGTTCAGGGTGTACCCCGCCTACTGCCCGAAGCCAGCGGTGATAAGCGCCAGCGCCCCCCTCCCCCCACCCCCGCGACCCTTGTGAGGACTATGCAATTAAGAAAATGGATGGATGGATGGAGGAAACCTCCCTCAAGGGGAAATTTAAATTCCCACTCCAATCTATGTTTGTATTGGAAGACATCCGACTTCAAAGCTACTGCCGCCTCAAAATATTTTTACAATAAGGCTAAAACAGTTGTGACACTTTGAAAACTCCAAAGTCAGTATAGAAAAAAGTTAGCTCAGCTGCTAACTTTTACATGCTATACAAAATAATTAATTATGGAGAGGCTGCTACCTTTAGACTGCATTTGAAGGCTTAGTATTTCAAATGTTGCAAAGGCTGTCCTAATTTGAAAAGCAAAAACTTTCATCCATGCCAAAGCTGGATATCTATGTATTGCCAATTTCGTCAACAAAAACTAAACAAAAATAATTTCGTCAACACACATTTTTCACCGCACTAAAACTTAACTACACTAAAACCCTCATTAATAAACAATAACTGGGACTAAATCAGTACGCATTTTCATCGACTAAAGAAGATGTACTTCACTTAATAAAACTGGACTAAAATTTATGGAAATTTTAGTTCATGAACAAAAACGAGATGACAATTACTTAATTTTGTAAAATCTTGTCTCTGCTAATCTGTCACTAACACTGTCATGTGACACACAGTGACACACCACCTTCCAAATCTGCAGCTAGCGAGTGCAAGATGCACAAACGCATGGGACAGACAGGAGGTGGATTCACGGTGAAAGGTTAAAAAAACTAAACGTAAATTATCGTTGTCACGTAACATTAATCGTTCCAACAATAATGTTAATCCGATTGCTAACTAATGCTGGCTAACTTACTACCTCATGGAGCCATTGCAGCCACTTGTTGATATACTGTAATTGTGTGTCAAATCTATGCCATAGTTTTAGATCCAAAATGTACATTATCTGCGGACAATATATATATATATATATATATATATATACGTACAGGGGGGAACTGATTGTCCTGACTAAAACTAAAACAATGTTGACAGTTTTTGTTGGGTAAAACTAGACAAATAAAATTACGTTTTCTTGGACCAAAATAAAGACTAAAATGCAAGATTAATAGTTGACTAACAATGGACGAGTAAATAAAAACGGGATGAGGTTGACTAACTATGATAAAAATGACTAAGCCTGATTGAAATGGGACTAAAACTGAGACTAAATAAAAAAATGGCTGTTAAAATTATACTATATTTATGGTGCTTGTTGTTCATTCTCACAAAAAGAAAATCAATACTTGCCTGGTAGTGTATCCGCGGAACCAACCACACATCGCGTCACAAAAAGAACATTTGTTTACGCAGACTCTGAATGAAAAAACAAAAACAAACAAACAAAAACAGGAACCTTTACAACAGCGTCCTTCTCCTTTCCAGTCTAGAGAACATAGGGTGGGCCTCGGTGCCACTTGATGAGCTCACCCGCCAGCAACACACCCAAACAAATAACCCATATCCCTTACATCTGTTACAGCAGCCATCCATTTTGTTGTTGTTTTCTATTCATCAAAATGTCTCAAATCCCAATCCAGTCCTGAAAAATTTACAGTATCTCACAAAATTGAGTATGCGTCTCACATTTCTGCAGATATTTATCTATATCTTTTCATGGGACAACACTGAAGAAATGACACTTTGGCACAATAAATAATAGTCAGTGTGCAGCTTATAGCAGAGTCCATTAATAGCTAAACAAAAGTGAGTGTTCCTTGAAGTGAAAATACCCAAAGTGTTGACATTTTGTGTGGCCACAATTATTTTTCTGCGTCACCTTAACTCTCTTGGACATGGAGTTCACACGATCTTCACAGGTTGACATTGGAATCCTTTTCTCCTCCTCCATGACAACATCACTGAGCTGGTGGATATTCAAGACTTTACCCTCCTCCAGTTTCTATTCAAGAGTGTCCCAGAGATTACCAACAGGATTTAGGTCTGGAGACATGCTTGGCCAGTCCATTAGCTTTACCCTCAGCCTCTTTAGTAAGGCAGTGGACATCTTGGAGGTGTGTTTGGAGCCATCATCAGAGGTGGGCACTTCCGTCAATCATCAATACCTATCACTGACGATGCCCATCTTTTAGTGAAAGTAAGGAGGAAAAATACACAGCCCGAGCACCGACTTAAGCAGGTTTACGTCTGCTGATCAGGGTGAGTACAGACAGTCCTTCTCATTCTGTGTATTTTTTGCGAGGCTTCGCATCATAAAGCGTTCGCCGACAATGCGGATGCACTCGTCAAAAGCTGGGCTTCATCATTGATGGTTGTTTTTTGAGTCACTTTAAGGTAACAATACATTTACGCTGTTATATAAGCTGTACACTGACTACTTTTCATTGTGTCAAAGCGTCATTTCTTCAGTGTTGTCCCATGAAAATTTGAAATTTCTGCAGAAACTTTTGTGAGATACTGTATTCTTCTTAAGACCTTAAAACCCATACAATTTCTGTCAAAAACAGAGATGTTGGTCACGCTATGAAGGATTGTGACATAAGCATATAGTATAAGGATGGGAACAATGTACCATGCAAGTTCAATTCCAGAAGGTAAGTCACGTTGAACAAGGTTTGCCATAGATTTCAGAGGTAACTCAAAAGGTGTCATATTTCATTTTCCCACATGACACACTGAATGAAAATTATGCATTTTAGTAGGCTGTCTAGGATAACTACTAAAAGTAAAGCATGGCGGCAAGCGCATTCCATTCACACGCTGACAAGAATAATGAGTCTTATCCTGGATGGTACCTTTTCAATCATGCAAGGCTTTGGCCTTAAAGACCTAATCTGATTGAATTTCGTTGTCACCAGCAAAAAAAAGTTGGGAATATTATGCTCAAGTATTCATCTCTGATTTGTTGAAGTGGAAACGGATTGCTTGAATGGGGGACCCTATACGTAGCCATATCTCTGTACTTCTCGCTTTTACATCTCGGCACGTCTCAGCGTGAATGTCGCTGGGTTGTGCAATCAGTGCGCCCTTCTGCCACACTCAGCAGGAATGTGGCAACGATTGGCAGCAAAAAAAAATGGCGGCAGGGAAGCATTGTCTGCATATTCTGTATGTGAAACACAATGGGTGTTGTCTTACTGATCTTTCAACCATTTGCCCTTTTCACCCTTTATAATTCAGCTCATGTTTGCACTTTCTTCTTCCATTCACTATTTATCGTGTGTTGTCCTCATCTTCATTTGTGTTCAGAATTCTTTTGACTCTAAACATAAAATCGGTAACATGACCACAGGCGGTGTGCAAACAGATAAAACATCGGACTTAGGAAATCACTGGTTTCATCAAAAAGTCACAAATATCCAATAGATGCACTACTGTATACATACTATTTATGTTTCCCCAGGCAATGAGGGCCTAATTAACAGTAGTGTTTGTGACATCTGTACATGATTAATAATTACAATATACAATGAGCGCAGATGGCACTGGGAACAGGGGAGGGGAGAGACACACATCCTCAGATTCATGATGACCACAATCACTAACTAATAAAGCAGAGGACAAACATTTCCTATGCAAGAATGTTGGAATTTGTCCCTCTGAGAATTTTGATCACCTCTCTTTCTGAAGTCAAATCACCAATTGAGCAAGGCAAATCCTACAAGCCCGACATAATTCATACTATCTACTACTGACATAAACCTTATATGTAGTTACGTTTTTTGTTTGTAAGGCTAGGAAGCACAGGGAGCACGCAACTCTGGCGTTTTGGTGTCGTATGAGCTCAAGCATGGTCCATCTCTTGGTTCCGCTTGCCACCTGATAGCAGCTCAGCATGCGGTCACATAGGTCGATACCACCCATGTTGTCTTTGCACTCCCCTATGACTGTGGGTCTTCTCACTTGGACCTGGACTTTGTCTTTCACACAGAGAGAAAGGGACGGACGGACAGATAGATAGATGGATAGATAACATCAAGTTTGAATCCAATCCAATAAAGTTGGCTGTGAAGATATTTAAAGTGGTGCATAATTTTAAAAGTGAAGTGGTCAAGAAGTGTTGCTACAAAATAAAACTAATCAGTCCAACTATGAGTGACCACATTTCCATACTTTTATTCATTATCATTATTAAAAAAAAAATTCTGGATCATCTGTTGCATTATCTGTTTTTATTTTGTAGCTATCAGTTGGTCTCACCATTCCAAGTGGGTAATCTCACAATTGTTTTATCTGTTCTTTTCAATATTTACTCTTCTCATCATGTCCACCTTGTCCTAATAGGATTTTTCTGCTATCGAACCCATTGATCACTAAACTCTCATTAATCCCTCTGAGTTCTGGCTGCATCAAATTGAATCCCTTGTTGCAGGCAGCAAAGTGGCCTGAGTAGGTTTTCACCTCATCGACTCGGTAGACTTTAATTAAAGTGTCTCAGCTCACAAGCAGTGTAAAATAGGAATGTGAACACAATGTGTATGTGCTGTCCTTTTGATGACTCTCTTCCACTGTGCATCTCTGTATGTGTGCCCGTGTGTGTGTTTTTTAATCTTGTTTTGTGTTGCATTAAGCAGTTTGTGCATCGGAGTCCATCAGATGTTGACACAATATTTTTCATTCATTCACCATGATTCATCACAAAGCTGCTGTTGCTCACTCAATTACGTTGATCACACTTTTTTCCCCCCTCTCTGAGTTGTTCAGTTCAAATGCCAAGCTGTGCAAGAAATTTTGAAATGCTACGCAATTGTTTAGAAAAAAGAAGTAAAAGACATACATTTCAGGCAAGCGGCCATCGGTATAGATCCTTCACTCTGAGTGGCTGCCGTTTTTAACAGAGAGTCCAGTGATTGTATCAATTATAAAACGAAGCGTGACTTTTATCATAGCTACACATTTGATGTTTGAAAGAAAGCAGTCCATGTCCAAATTGCTAAGAATTCAATGAGTTCCAATGAACTTATTGGAGCCAAACACATGGCTTGCTCTATTGCTAATATAGCTACGGTCTCCGCTGCTAGCAAGCGTACCAAGTAGCATGCAGGCTAACCCAATGGATGTGATGCAAACACCGGGGACTGTAACAGCTAGTCCTTTTATTAGACCTTATCCGAGCCCTGATCGAGAAACGACATCCGATTTCGATTGGGTCAGCAACCACGCGATCGGGCCCGATTTCCGATCACGTGACAGTGACACGGACACCCCTACTTATTATAACTTCTCTGTACACAAAATAATTCTCTTTTATTAACTTGGGGTTTTATGCTATGCAAACAAGGTGTTTCCATAGATTTGCTAATGTGAATTTTTTTAGACTGACAGAAGACCTGAAGTGCAGTATTCACACTAAATCATTCATGTAGGCTACAAAATCAGACACATCATGCTCATTAATGCTCTCTGATTCACGTTCCTTCACTTGTCACTGTGCTCCCTTTTTTTTTATGTCTTTTAAGTCCCCAAGACCTCAGTCAACCAAGGTTTCAACCATGAATGATTTTACCTCTATGTATTTACATCTTTTTTATGTTGTTGTGTGAAAATAAAGGTCTATTTGGACAAAGTGAATAGTAGGAAAGACAGACAACTTTTTTCGTTACGTTGCCTTATGCACTTGAAACTTATAAAGGAACAGTTTTGTTTCAGTGAAGTTGTTATGTTGTGGCTTTCTTAATTAAGGCCGTGTGAAACAAACCAACATCGCCTGCCATACTGCAAAAATGTTGCCACTATGCAAAAAACACACAATTTGTCCACATCGCAGACAGTCATTACTGTGAGCGCCTCGGGGCTGCGTGAATACATTTAGTCATAACACATGCAAGGAGTTACGGTCTCAAGCTTTGCTGGCGGTGTTTTCACGAATAGTTGCTCCCTGACATGACAAGGACAAATTTGTTTACGGGAATCAGACTCAAGAAGCAACATGATTACTAGTAATGATGTTGTTTAAGTGTGCTCAATAATTAATTTGACTTAGCAGAAAACACACACACTCTTTACACACAGTTTAATCAAAGCTGTGATGTTTTTGTTATGTTGCAGATGCCTGTTTGCGAGAAACACACAGTCACTTCTGTGTGTGTGCATGTGTGAACTAACCACCTCCGCTAAGTAGATTATTCCAATCTGCTTTCATTCATGGAGAATAAGATAAATACATGTTACGATGACTCTTGAAAGGGAGGGGAAATGAACCCTGAACACACTGAACTGATAAAACCATAAGACAAAAAATAATTGGACATGTCTCATATGACCTTCACAGGTTCTCTAATTGGAAGATTTATCTCTTTTTTCATATACTGTATGACATGTTTTGGGTTCACTAAATGTAAAGTCTTCATTTCCATTAGTCTATGTTTATCCATTAGGTGCTACATCCTGCCTGCTCTTATCAAGGTGAATTGATCAAAAGCACCAAAGTAACATTTACATAGCATTTTTTGTTTAGCTTTCATCAACAAACAAAAGTTTTCACAAGCGGTTCGAAAAGTTTTGGGCCTGATGACATGTGTAAAACGTCATTCCTCCACGAGTCCTTTAAAGTCTAAAATATACAAAAGTCTGATCTAACAGTCTGTTGTTCCTGTGGAGGAGCAGGCTTCACTTGTTGCCGTGACGACAGTCGGCGGGAGCTGATGAGTTACCGTAACGAAACAGGTTAATCTCCACCGTGGAAAAACGGCGAGATTACATCTAGCAGCTGTCTGGTCCACTAAAGCAGATTATTTGAGGATTGTTTGTATAATTATGTGGATTGATCAGCTTTACCGCTTCATGAGTCATGAATCTCTGCACCTGCTCTTTGTCCTGTGAACATCCATTTGATCAGTTTCATTTACATGATGACAGTTCTCAACTAACGGCAGTGAAATTGTTGTCTTTAAATTTAATAAACTAAAATCTTAATTTTGCATACTGTACTCAAACCAGAATAAGAACCCTTGTTTTACCCTTGAGTACTCAGGTGGTCAAAATTAAGTGAAACTTCTTGTGGATGGTCTTCACTTAAAACAAAAAAAACATGGAGTGTAAATACAACAGTTGTCCAACATTTGGTTTAATTATTATTATTTTATATGTAAATCACTAATTTTCACTACTTTCTTCACAGCTGTTGTGGTATGGCAGCTGTCACTTTTGTTTCAGCTTTTTTGTTATAGCCTAAAAGCCTTACAGACAATATACTGCATAGTTCTGCACTAGGAGATGTCTCCAGGTAATAAACTCACACACAAATACAGCATTCACAAAGATACACTTGGTCAATTCAATGCCAGGCAAGAAGCTACATTCTGACATTAGCGTCTGGAAGATACTTTAGGGCTAATAAGATCTTTGGAAAATGCATCATCTTTATTAGCAGCTCATCGCTCGAAAATAATAAGATGCCAGAAATGAGGTCATTGTCTTGTCATGAGTCTATTTAGCATATGAAGTCTATAATTGAGACGTGTGAGAGAACACTCATGGCGATATGCCTATTACAGCGAATTATTGGACTCTTTTAGGATTCACAAAGTAGAATCCCTAACTAATCCTCCTAATGACGTCATTTGCACTTCTCCAGGAATAATAAAAAAAAAGCCTCAGTATTACCATGGTAACACTGCAGCCTGACATAGGATTTACCATTTGGGATCATACTCATCAGACAAAACACCACAACCTCCCGCCCACCAATTGCAGCAATCTTCATTGTCGTGCTGCATTTAAGTGCTTGCTTTTGGGCAAGTGGCTTGAGTAAGAAAAAAAGTATCATCAGCATTGGCTCTCAGAGAAGTTAGCATTGTTGTTCATACTGAAATGGATTTGGGGTTTGACCCTCAGGACAGTGTTTTGTCTAGGTTTGGTAGTGCTTCATTGTTTTCCTCACTGTAGTACTTCCGCCAAACCATCCAATAGGACAAACTGTGACAAAAGCAGTTGCCATTTGGCATTGAATCAAGAGTTGTATTTTTTTGTCACACCTCATTTATAAAGATTTATCCATCCATTTTTTTCTTTCTTTTTTTTTAATACAAAGTGGTTCTAACCTGAGTTTGATCGAAGAGTTCAAATATGTCAGAAGACACACGCAACTCAAATGATTTGTGATGATTCGCCTTACTTGGCCATCATTGACTGCAGGTATGTGGTGCATTAAAAAAAATAGATAGGGCGGGGGGGGGGGGGGGACACGAACAGGGGACCGCAGCACTGCTCTATACTGCGGCCCCCAACCGATGGCAACCCCACAAGCCCCCTCCCCCCCAAGTTGTGTGGTGTATTAAAATTGGAGGGGAGTTGTAGGGTGAAGACGGTGTTTCCACCCTACCCCACCCCCCAAAGTGTGTTATGTGCCCTATATGTCTATAAAAGTGTATTGTGCAAACCTAGTGTAGTGAGTTAAGAGGAGCGACCAGCGGGGCCCTCCCCAACCGGGCGGGGGCAGGAGGCGCACCGGCCCACCAAGCCCCCACCCACCCCACCGGGACCCCGGCGGGCATAGGGGACCCGTCCGGCGGGGCGATAGGGCTCGCCCCCCGGATACTGGGTCCCGCCCGAGGTGCCAGGACGCCCATCGGAGCGGGGCGGGCACGACATCAAACCCCAGCCACCCCCGCCGGCCCCCGTAGCACCGAGACCCGGGCCATGGATGGAGCCCCCAGCCCAGGGGAGGGGAAGGAAGGCGTACCGGGGAGGGGGAAGGGAGGGGGGAAGGAGACGACAAGAAGGGCAGGGGGCAGCGGCAGGGCCGCAGAAAGAGGGGGAGAGGAGGAGGAAGGGTGACGAGGGAGAAGGGACAGGGAGGCGGAGGACGGGCGGGGAGAGGCAAGGAGGGAGAGGCAGCAAGGGGGAGGAAGGGGGAGGGGAGAGGGAACCACCGGGCACCCCGGCGGCCCACAGGCCCCGAACCGCGTCGCCGGGCCCAGAGCGACGGACCGCGCCGGAGCGGCGCCGCCCACGACACCAGGGAAAGCCCCGCAACGCAGCACCCCCCAAGAGACCCAGGGAACGGCCAAGACGCAGCCGCCGCCCAGCAGCCAACAGAGGGGCAGACCCGCCCACGCCCAGCCAGGGGGGACAGCACCCACAGAATTAACCCACTGGCATGCCGTTTATCCATCCATTTTTTTCTTTCTTTTTTTTAATACAAGTGGTTCTAACCTGAGTTTGATCGAAGAGTTCAAATATGTCAGAAGACACACGCAACTCAAATGATTTGTGATGATTCGCCTTACTTGGCCATCATTGACTGCAGGTGATCAATCACACTACATTGCTTGGGCTATTTGCGCTGCAGGAAATTTGGTGCACTCAGTAGTCGACTTGTGACTGTAGTGATTTCTTTATTATTGTAATCCATTCATACTATGTCGAGCAAAAAAAGAAAGTGATCGGATGGATATGTGCAATATGAATTCACATGTATAACAGAACGTATGGTGTTCCACAGGGTTGAATTCTCGGGCCTCAGCTGCTTTCATTGGATCTGCTGCCCCTGCGTTTCATCTTCAGAAAACAGCGATGATTGTTTAAAAGTGTTCCATAAATATAGAATGAAATTGAGTGATCAAAGTCAGCGTCGCAACTGCATGATTTGCAATGTCATGTTGAGCAATTCCAGTCCAGAACAACTAGCTATCTAGCAAAACTAAAATAGCTCTTCCTTAAGCTGCATGAAGATGGGAAATACAAGAAAACAACGCTTTCTGAATTCAAGGTGAAGAGACCTAGATTTGATGAAAAGGCTACTCTCCCTGTTTATTTCATTCACCACCAGTAAACCTTATACCTATGTCTTTACCTTAGGCATTACATGTATCTCATTGTAACTTGTGTACAATGACAATAAAGCTATTTGAATTTGAAGAAAAAAACCACATTGTATTTTTCAATAAAGAAGGCTTTGGTGAATGTGCATAATAAACTAGTAGGGTTCAGTACCTCCAACAAAACTTTTGGATGAGCTGGAGCCTAGTCCAGCTATTTTTGTGTGAGAGGTCACAGAAGCTATATTAACCAAGAAGAAGAAGAAGAAAATCAACCACATTCACCTCAAATTTCTGTGCAAAAAATGATTTTTATATATAATGATCTCATCATTTTTGATGGGATTGATTTTTAGACTGCTTTGAACTTTGGACAAAAACAATTTTCTGAGTCTTTACTTTGTCACATCGGCAGCAAGAGGAGCAATTCTCTCATCAAAAATGAAATGGAGACGAATGCGGCAGGAGACTCCCATTAATTCCCTGTAGTAATTCTAGCATTGATCAGTGTCTGTGAACAAGCATAAAACCTACTTTTGAGGTGGCTCATGTTCTCTGAGAAGCCTGAAATGGTTCAAGCATAACCAGTAAAATGTATTTTCTAGTCAGAAATTAATAGCTGGTACACTTGACATTAAGAAAAAAATGTCCAAAATGTAATTTATTGGGCTTTTCCCCTCTAGGGTTTGTTTTTTGAATTGCACCATTACAGTATATTTAGCATTAAAATACCATTTGGGTTAATTTCCACATTCTGGTGTGTTACACAACACCAATTTGGGGTATCTGTGGCATGAAGCTTACATTAGGCGGTCGTGGCTCAGGGTTTAGAGACGGTCGTTCAGTAACCAGAAGGTCGGCTGTTTGATCCCTGCTTTCCCCATGTCATTTCTTGTTGTGTCCTTGAGCAAGGCACTTCACACACATTTCCTCCAGTGCTACTCACACTGGTGTATGGAAGGTGCGAATGTTTGGTGGAGGTCGGCGGGGCCGTAGGCGCACACTGGCAGCCACGTTTCTGTCAGCCTGCCCCAGGGCAGCTGTGGCTATTTAAGTAGCTTACCACCACCACCATAATGTGAATGTGTGAGTGCATGAATAATGTATCCATTCCATTGTAAAGCATCTACGAGTGTCTAGAAAAGCACTATATAAAAATCTGATGCATTATTATTAGGTGATGGTCTAATTAATTATTATTGTCATTCTTTGGACCTGGCTGTGTTTTTTGTCAAAATGGCACATTCAACCCATTCTTAGCCAACATTAAGAAATGTTTTTGCTGGATGCGCATTTAGCCATTTGCACGATACGTGATCCAATATAGCAAGCTTCCCTAATCCTGATCCTTGAGGGCCGAAGTCCTGCAGGTTTTTGATGTTTCTGTTTGTTGATTTTGATTCAAAATATCAGGATTGTTATCAGGCTACTGCAGAACTTGCTGATGAGCTGATTATAGGAATCAGGTGCGTCGGAGTATGGAAACATCTACAACCTGCATGTTTCCAGCCCTCGAGGATCAGGATTGGGAAAGCCTTCTACAGCAGGAGTCACCAAATGGCGGACCGCGGTCAAAATCCGGACCCTGAGACCCTTTCATCCGGACCTCCAAGAATATGTACTGGGGGTAAAATATATTCAGTTTTACAGATAGACAATTTTTGAATAGGCCCGCGCAAGGGCAACTATGATTGAGCCGGGGTCCTTTGACAGAGCCGGGGGTCCTATAAGTTCGCAATTTCCTTTGTTTTTCGGGGTACACGCATCCTCACGACAAACATGATGAAGTATGGCGTTGTCAAAAGTCAGAAAAATAGACACTGAAAAGTGAATGAACTGAGGCGTATGCTTTAATTTTACCGGCATCGAGGGCTACGAGCCCCGTTTATCTGCCTACGAGTGCTCACTACGCGTGGAGTGGATTTTGGGCGCAACACAAAAATCCTTTTACTGACTCCGAAAGGCTCGAGGAATGTTTGGAAGCAATGGCAGACATGCTATTTGAAAAGAAAGGAGAGCAACTTAAGTACGAGCAACGACGACAACAACGAGCAGCGCCATCAAAGTGCCCGGTGTATTGCGTTAGCTGCGGATGAATCAATCAACTGATGTAAGTGACAATCCTCAGCTTTTAATGTATGTCCGATTATATCACGAGGGGACTAAAACATTTATTGAGGACATTTTGGGTATCACAGCTTTGAAAACACATACGAGAGGAGGGGACATATATTTGGCCATAAAGGAAATCTTGAAAGAAAGGAAATAATGTGAAAATTGTTGTATTCATAACTAGTGATGGGGACCTTTCCTTGAATGATTTAACAATTGAACATTTGCACAAAAAATAAATTAATAAAATAAATATTTGAACAATAGACTAAAAATGAGTTGAATTATTTAAGAAATGTAATGTTTTTGTCAATTAATTGACATGTTTACAATTGAATAAAAAAGCAGAAAATGAAATTTTAGCGGTTGGGTGTTTTTCAATTGGGCTGACCTCTTGCCAATTTAGTTGGGGACCCCTGTTCTACAGACTCAATGCAGACAGCGCGCAGTGATGCAAGGCCGCAACAAGAGCTGAGACCTATGCAGCCAAAGCCGACTGGTGTCCAGTAATGGAAGAGAAGCTGAACATCTGTGGGCACCCTGAGCTTTTCTGTATAGCTATTTGTGTTACTTGATTACAGCTGTCGGTTGTAATTTACATTCATCGCGCACACCAACTGCGACGGGTGAAACCAATTCAATAATTGTCTGGTTGACTAGAACTTTTTTTTTTTTTACTCCAGAAATATGTCACACAAAAAATGAAAGTGGCTCCAGGACACCAGTTCCAATGCACACTGGTCATCCAAAATATGCAGATATAGGATTGGCTCGCAGTCGGGGGGAAATATTTTTTCTGACCCCTAGGTTTTTTTATAAATGAAAACTTGAAAATACAAACAAAGAAACAAAAATAATATTCAACTTGGCTTTCAACCAATATTAACAAAACACATCCACCACTGTAAAGAGTAAAATGATTTAAAAACATGCTGGTAGCCAGGCCTAGAGTGGCCACAGATCGCGGCCTGCGGTTTGATACTAACATATATTAAATAATGTCATTCCATTTAATACAAGTAACAAGGATGGGAAAGTGGGATTCTCTCCATCCTCCCAGTATGAGATTTTTCTCAAATGACTTATTTCTTGCCTACAAAGATCAGTGCTACCCGAGAAGGAAAAAGTCCAATTTAAAGTGTACAAATGAATAAATGAAATCAGCACTGCGCGACAGGACCAAAAGCAATATGACATGTCATTGCAGAGTATAGGCTTTCTATAAATAATCTTGAGTTCTTTAACAACTTTCTCCAATATTTTGTAATGTGAAATCATTCAATAAATGAAGTTTATTTTACTTTATGCTTTCTTTTCGTCAAACTAAAATACAGTAGCCAGGAAATAAGTGCCTTTTGTCAACCAAGTTTGATATTTTGGCTATGTCAATATTTCAGGTTAGTGACAGGTTTGTTTGTAATGTAAAAAAAAAAGAAGAATATAGGTGCTAAATAGATTGTTTTAAAATTGTATTTTTTGTTGGGACATATTGTGACTTTTCACCCTTCACTCTCGCCAAATAACCCACATAAAAAACACCAACACAAACAAACCGGCTCCGCATACTATCGGTAATTAAAACTAACTGAAATTGAAAAATGAGCCTTAAAACAAATCAAAAACTACTTGTAGTGAAAAATCCACAACTATTATAATCCTATTTGTGATTGACCATCAGCACTGTAAAAGGTCAGAACACGAAACTACTTTCAGTGATTAATGTTCTTTTTCCAACCAAGAGTTCAAATGGCTTTTAGAAAAGTCATCACATTCATCTTCACTTTTTTAATCAACGAAAAGATGTGTAGCAGACGTGTGTGATATAAAGCAACAAGCAACTTGTGTCCTTTCTGAACAGAGGAAGCATTGCTCCAAAAACAAACAAACACTTTATGCCACTTAATGCGCTTCTATAAAGAAGACGCCCCGTTCTAATAACACTGATGTTTTTAGTGGAAGTCATTGGAACTTTTAAATAGTGAGAATATGACATATCTTGGGGGTAAAATTTGCAACAAACTCCAGAATTCCAACTGCCATTCTCCATGAAGCCATGCAAGAGTTCAGTTCAGTGAGCTGGGACGCCCCCAGAGCAGAGTAGATTATTGGAGTCTAATTCAAGGACAGAATGTCGCCCCAACGTCATAACCAATGTGTTTCAGAGGGGAAGTTGCATGGAAATAGGTTGTCTTCTCTTCCGTGGAGGCCAACGGCCATCACATCATTGCAATGCTGAGGATGAAGTGAAGCTTTGGTTGGGTTAATAAAAAAAGAATGCAGACTCAGCCGCGTCGTCGTCCTCTGCAGGGACAATCACGGGCGCTGAGGCGATACTTTTACAGAGGTAAAATTATGAAAAAATGATTACTAAAGCAGCTCGGTGGTGGGAGGATGATGGGCAGGCTGCGTGTTTGCATCACCTCTACTTTGCCTTCATATGTTGCAGGGGGAGGGCTTTGGCCTTATTATGATAGCAGAGTTACAGCTAATCAAGTTTTTCATTTTCTAATCACATGAATCTCATTTCCTGATGGAGCGGCTGCTGTCCACTCCAACAAATTCTTCCTCCCAGCCTCACAGATATCAAGAAGAAGTGTCTTGTTTTCAGATCAACGCCGAGATTCAAGGCCATGTGATGACAAAATATCTATTTTTCGTCGACAATTATAATGCCCACTGACGCAGTTTACATGTGATAACATCATCCACAACCCACTGGCTAGGATGTTACATGCCAATGTATCATTACCATACCTTTAGCATTTTTTAATTATTATTATTTTTTTTTAAATCTTAATCAACTTCACAATATGGAGTTTTAATTTAGGTATTTCCTTTCCTTTTAAATGTATTTTAAATATTTTGTTTGTGGGTGTGTTTAAATGCAGGGTTTTGAATTGAGACAGAGGTGGTACCATCCCAACTATGACTAATACGGTACTAATACCAGTCTTATTTTAAGGTATCGGTACTCGTGGCGGTGACCGTTACCATAATCGTCCGCCTTTCTGCAACTGTTTTACGATCAGGAACTAGAAATGAGAAATTATATGAATTTCCATTAATTGTATGCAATGTTAAGAAACAATAATATATTGGGGTATAAAGTTTAAAAACATTTTTTTATCATCGGTCATTTTAAGGTGGGTAATTTTATTTACTATTGGTATAAGGTATCAGTGTTGGTGTATCGGTCGGGAAAAAAAGTGGTAACGAACATCCCTAATCCCGACCATGCGCCATGACGTGCATGTATTCTGTAAATTGACTGACTCGCTTTCATTTTGTGCAGGCACCATAGGCTATGATACTCCCATGTTCCAATAATAATAATAATAATAATAATAATAATAATAATAATTGCTCCAATAAGAATGTGACTATTATTATCTTAAAGGATCATTCATTAAAACGGTTCTGCCATAACATTTTACGAGTGGGAAGTATCGTCGACTGTTTTTTTTCAGGATTCAGAATATGAATTTCCGTTGCATGATGTGGTGACGTCTTAAAAGTACAGCCCATCAAATGCACAGAAGCTTTCACATATAGATGAAAAATTGATTTCCAACTTTACCAACAAGACAACCAGGCGCCAAAGAGCCAGCCAGCGTCGTGTCAAATATGCACAATATATATACAGACTACAAACATTTTGCATTTCCACCGTGGATGAAATATTGCCGTCATGATTTCGCTACAGGCACGTGAAGCTCACCGCAAGTGCTCACTCATTCTGAATGCAGAGCTCAAATGGAACACAGCATCAGTCTCATTCATTTTGGCCGCCTCGCACTCAACCGGGCAGCTGAAGGCTTCCTACGGTCTCTAAAGCCGCCATACCCGAAGTTGGAACCATGACTATGGGCCGGGCGAGCGCCGAGGGAGGCTCTGTGCTGCGGCTGGCTGGAGAGCTTATTTAAATTGGATTGCCCGGCATTGTGCCGTCGGCCGCAACCCACAATAAATTTTTTTTATATTTTTTACTACTATCATTAAAAATTCATCCACTAGTACAAATATAAATAGAGTTCAGTGTTGTTGTAAAACACTATTATGTTTATTGTATATATTGTGTTTTTATCTTTGGCAATGGCTGGAGTGTGCCACTTCTGCCTCGCAACTAGGAAATGGGCATGTGTAACAGTTGCTCCGTGAGCAGTTTCTTCTTCGGTACAATAAAGTTTTAAAAAACAACAACAACAACAAAAGCAGTTTCTTCTTCGGTTGTTGCTTCAGGTCTTTCCTGTGCGCCGCTGTTGATATAGTGCCTGCATAATGCAAGTGCAGTTAATATACGTTGCTGCCGAGCTCAATCAACACATCTGGAGCGCTGCGGCTGTGTTAAGTGATATCAGTCACTCAGGCTGGAGGCGATGAGTCAAATTAGGTAGTGGCGGCCGCCTCCAAATTTTCTACATAGGAAAAACCCTGTTGTTACTTTTGTTCTTTGTTTTGTGACTGTGTTCCGATCTTCACAAAGATAACGTGTGTTTGCTGCAAGTTTTCTTAAAGGGGAAGTCAACCCCCCCCCAAACATTCTTGACAATAATATGTTCTATGCAGCCCCACTAGCCTAAAAACGATATTGTGGTTAATTTTACATTAGTGGAATATGAGCTAAGCAGCAAAATCCAGCACTTTTTATCGATATCAGAAGGCGGCCATTTTGCCACTTCTTGTTGAGTGAAAATGATTTCATAGATGTTTAGGTAACAACTAAT
Organism: Leptonotus elevatus; assembly: GCF_054856555.1. Lineage (NCBI taxonomy): Eukaryota > Metazoa > Chordata > Actinopteri > Syngnathiformes > Syngnathidae > Leptonotus > Leptonotus elevatus. The sequence goes on from NC_141240.1 coordinate 23,074,338, forward strand.
CACAGATCAGCTTCAGAAGACAGGTGAGCTGTGATTGGTTATTGCCTGAGCCCTGAGAAACTGTGATGCCATCTTCAGTTGACAGCGAGTGGCAAAATGGCCGCCGCAAAGATTGATAAAAACAACAGCATTTTGCTTCATAACTCATATTCCACAAATGTGGGCTAACAAAACCAGGTAGTTGTTAAACATTTAATTTCAATGGGGAAAGTTGATTTGAGATACAAGTGATTTGAGTTACTACTATGGTCACCTAACAAATCAAACTTATTAATTCAAAGTACCACTGTATATATGGAGATCATATAGATTAGGGCATGGGTACAAAATCATAATTGAATTGAGATTGACCCCGAAATCCCAATTCAACCTTGAATTTGAAATCATGTCAAACAGGAAGTAACATTGAAATTGCATCAAATTCAAAGAAATTCATGATGCAAAATGAAAGTGTATTTAACAATGAAGTGTATGCTATAAGCCTATTTACACATTTCATACAAATACTGCTAGGACATTATGTACATTAACACAACAAATATTTAAAGCCTACTCAGATAAAACAGAATGATCTTGCACCAATGACAAAACATTTGAGGAACTGTTAACCAATAGATGCAACAACATTACCCTGTAAAGTAGTGATGGCAGTGCGACACTGAAACTTCGATACAAGCTTCAAACCCTGAACTACAACTCCATAGAACCACTGCTTCAAAGCTTGTTTTGGTGCGGGAAAAGTCACGTGACATATGACGTCCGAAGCAGCGACTGATTCGTTGTCCGAATGAATCACTTGCCTGGTTCGCGGTCCAATCACGTGATTCTCGATTCTGCCAGGTGAAACAGTTTTGAATTTGAGCTTCAACCCTTTATAACCGCTCTAAACAATGTACTATTCGTGGGTTGTCGGTGTGTTGTTGGTGCTGTTGAATTGTCATTGCCTTGCGTTGCGTTGTTACATTTCATTCATGGAGCCAGCCAGTAAGAGAGGTCGTTCTGAAATGTGGGAACACTTCAATCTGATCACTCCTGATAAGGAAGGTGTGCTGGCTGTTTAAAGTTATGTATATAGATCAGAATCAGAAAAAAACTTTAATTATCCCCGGGGGACAATTATTTATTGATTTTTTTTTTCCAGCCGCAAATTTAATAAAAAAACGTTTTGACTTGGACGGGAATGTTACCCGAGTGGCAGGTGATAATTTTACCACTGAACAACCAATGTTTGGTTGTAAAGCTTATATAAATAGGCTTGACCTTTTTTACTTTCTTCAATTGATTTGACCTCAGTCAGGTGCATGTGTAGAAACAGTATATGTAATATGATTAGTGTACCCATTTGGCTATAGCTTTATACAATCAAATTTCATTTTTATTTAAAAATGCTTTCTCTACAGGTCCAGTGCTTAGTGTGTGCTACTGAACTGAAGTATCATGGGAATACTTCCTCCATGATTAGGCACTTCACTGCCAAGCATGGAGTTGCTGTTAACCAGGGGAACACAAATCAAGGTATGCTATATGTATTAAACTATTCTTAACTAGACACACAATATGATATGACTGTATTCCATGACTCATAGGCCTGCTTCGTTTAAGTGCAATTTTACATAAATTCTTATTTTGTTTAATTAATTTTCCTTTTATTTCTTTGTGTCTTTATTTTTCTGTCTTAGTGGACCGGAAGCCAAAGCTGGATGAGGCTCTTGTGAATATGGTAGTGAAAGACTCGCAGCCTTTTTCCATCGTGGATGACTGTGGCTTCAAGGAGTTTGTGGCATTGCTTGATCCCACATGCACTCTTCCATCCAGGCGGGCTCTAAAGAACATGGTGCTCCAGAAATATGAGGAGGAGAAGACTAAGGCCAAGGCGGTCATGCAAAGGGTAGAGGCTGTGAGCCTAACTGCTGATATGTGGACCTCCATTAATATGGATGCATATCTAGCAGTGACCTGCCATTATGTAGATGACTCTGTGAAGCTGGCCACAGTGCTTTTGGGAGTGGTGCCTTTCCCTGAAGCTCATACATCAGTTAACATTACTGCTGCAATGAGGTCTCTCATGGAGAAATGGGGCATTGAAAGCAAAGTGACCTCTATTGTAATGGATGCAGGGGCTAATATGGTAGCCTCTGTCAGAAGTTCCAATTTAAGACATGCACTTTGCTTTGCCCATTCACTAAATTTAGTGGTGAAGAAGTCCCTTGATTTAACTCCTGGCCTACAAGACCTTCGCACAAGGGCACGGAAAGTTGTCACTTTGTTTCGAACCAGCACAACAGCAAAAGAGAAGCTCACAGAAGTGCAGGAGCAGATGCAGCGTCCAGTGATGAAGCTGAACCAGGAGGTGGACACACGCTGGAACAGCACCTTCCTCATGTTACAGCGCCTTTTTGAGGAGAGACAGTCAGTAGGGGCAGCTCTTGCAACGCTGAAAACAGAAGTAAGACCTCTGTCCTCTGAGGACTATGAAACAGTTGCTGCATGCCTCCAATTGCTTGCCCCCTTTTACTAGGCAACAGTAGAATTGTCCGAGGAGAAAAGAGTCTCGGGGTCAAAGGTCATCCCAATGACAAAAATGTTGAGGCTGTACTTGAATGACACTATTGGTACAATAAGCCACAACACTGCTGCAATACTGGGACAGAACTTATTGTCAGGGATGCAAAAGAGGTTTGACCCTACAGAAACCCAAACAGCAATGACGCTTTCAATGCTGCTGGATCCAAGATTCAAAAAAATTGGATTCTACAATCAAGTACGGGCACAAGCATCAATACAACGACTGACCGCACAATGCTCACAACTGATGACATACACACCACCTGACACACTTACAGAAGAACAGCCCTCCACATCAGCTCTACCAGCACCAGCAAATCCATCATCCACTTGTAATTTTTTTTAATTACCTTAACAGTACTGATGGTTAATGTCATGTTTGTCTTTCAGATACTAACCTTTGGCACACACTGGACAGAGATGCTTCGGAAGCAAGGAAGGGAAGGAATGCCACAGCAGACGCTATAGTGGAGGTGCAGCGTTATATGACCGAGCCACCCCTGGACCGATCAGAGGATCCACTGGTTTACTGGCTGAACCACCAAAATGTGTACCCTCATCTGTTTCAGCTTGCAAAACAATTTTTATGCACGCCAGCATCGTCGGTCCCTTGCGAGCGAGTTTTCTCTAAATGTGGAGAAGTTGTGAGCAAAAAAAGAAACCGGCTCAATCCAAAAACAGTGGAAAAAATAATGTACCTCAATAAAAATCTTTGAGTGTCCCCCATGACCCCCTGTCAGTTACACAAGCACACCCAACCTATGCCATATCTTACCAGCACTTTCTCCTCAATGACAAAATACACACATTCATCAGTCTTTATTTGTCAATAGAACATGCTATTCGGTCTTAGTGTGAGTCCATCAATTATTATTATTATTATGATTATTACACAGGGACGTGCTGGGAAAAAAATGTAGTCCAGGAAAATATTTGTTAATTGTGGTGGAGTTAATTCAAATGCATCCATTGAATTCTGAAATTCAGAATTTTGCCCAGCCCTGATAAAAGGCACCAGCAAACCATTTACATTCACACCACCACTGAGTGGGAATTCAACGCCCATTAGTTCCCAGCTGTGAAAGCTACTGCAACTAGTTTTCATTAGCTGCCAACCATCTGCTGCTCTGTCTCAAATGAGCCCTTGCTCACACCCCCGCATGCACCCCCAACTGACAAGTGTTGAACCTGAGCAAACAGGACCAGCATCCTATAACAGATTTTGCTCAACATTAAGAGCACTATAGTGCATTTCTTTTGAAAACAAGTCTTTTGGAGAAAAGTTATTCTTGTACCTCATCACTGGACACTGCCTTGCTCTTGATAAGATATTAGTCACAAGTCCAAGTGTTATCTCACACCTCATGGAACACTCTTCTTTTCTTAGCATGTAAGAAAAGTCCTCATCAAGGCCTGACAATGGGTGAGTGATGTGACCTCCTGCCTGGGAGAAGCACATTGTCTAATGAGACCATGCAGGACCTCAAGTACTGCACAGTTCCTTCTGGGATTTAACGAGACTCAAGATGAGTGCACAACTTAATACTGTACATCTTTTACATTTTTTTTTTTTTTTACACTTAACAAAAAATACTGTAATACTGTTCTCTCACACTGGTAATGGAAATTTGAAGAGCTGGTTCTATATACTGGGCTCCTAAGGGGCTTCTCAATTTTTTGGTTGCTTCTTTTATATGTAAAAGGAATTACCACTTCAAAAAATAGCATAATTTATATTGCTATAAATAACTAGAAAATTCAAAGGCGCAATTTTTTTTAAATATTTTTGTGTACTATATTGTTTAGGGAACTAATTAACTGGACCCCTCAGCAGACAGGCGAGCAGGTAAGTGGAAGCAAAACATTTAATAACAAAAAGAGCACGATAAGTACGTGAGGATATGCGATACAAAGTACAACCACAGAGCACCAAAGGCGATAACAACAGTCTACAAAAAATAAAAAAGAATAAAATAAAGTGTACAAGAGAAAATCCAAGCTAAACTAAACTGCAGGACGGAGTCCCAGCTGGACGACGTCGTTGGATGTAAAAAGGCAAAACTACTAGACAATAGTTGTCACTAGACAGTCGGAACTCGGAACAACGAGGAGCATGAGCGGCATCAACGGAATAATCCAACGGCGTCCTTCAGCTTCTGCTGCACCTAAATACTAAGATGATTGCGATGACCCTCAGGTGTGCAGCTGGGGACTCCGCCCACCCAGAAGAATGCCAGCAGCTGCAGGAGAGAAGGAAAAAAATGACCCAGCAGACTGGCCTGACACACAAACACGACAATACCAGCAAGTACCGATACCACTAGTACTTTTGATGCATAACACCCCCCCCCCCAAAAAAAAACCGATATAAGATTACTTTAAAGAAATACTTATATATCCCAAAATAGCATTTCCCTTAAAATTACATTGAATTAATTGCAAATTTATATTCTTCTCATTTATAATTCCTGATCGTAAAATACGAGAGTTCTGTGAGTACCTATTCCTTGAAATAAAGCCAATTATAGATCCAATAAACGATACCTGGTATCGGTACCCAATAGGACATTTTTACAATTTTACAAATCTGCATGTTGCCCTCAAACTATCAATTAACATTAAAACATCTCCAAATTTGAGTTCATTTTTTTGTCGCTCATTTTTTTCACCTTGGCTGTGTGGTCTCTCACATTGAGAAATGCTCTCACACACTCTCTTGTTTCGCCTTTACTCCAGTTTATGTGCTGCATCTATCCATCCATGCATCCATCCATCCATGCATCCATCCATCCATGCATCCATCCATCCATCCATCCAGCCATCCATCCATTTACTACCGCTTATCCGGGGTCGGGTCACGGGGGCAACAGCTTTAAGAGGGAAGCCCAGACTTCCCTGTCCCCAGCCACTTCTACCAGCTCCTCCGACGGCATCCCAAGGCGTTTCCAGGTCAGCCGAGAGACATAGTCTCTCCAGCGTGTCTTGGGTCGTCCCTGGGGCCTCCTGCCGGTGGGACATGCCCGAAACACCTCTTCTGGGAGGCGTCCAGGAGGCATCCGAACCAGATGCCCGACACACCTCAACTGGCTCCTCTCCACGCGGAGGAGCAACCGCTCGACCCTGAGTCCCTCCCGGATGACCGTGCTTCTCATCCTAACTGAGACTCACAGACAACGCGACAAAGCTTGACCAATTGTCCAACAGTGAAAAAGACAAGAAAAAGCAGCAAATCAGCTCCCAATCAGAAGTCTGCTCCTCTCGTTAACTTCAAAAGGTTGGTTCATTCACAACGGACACATCACTACTTACCACCCTTGCCACCCTCAAGATTTGCATATTTTCTTCGATCCTGTGCTACAATGCATTGCCCCCCTCATTGTGTTCGTGTTTCATCCTCTCTCCTTTGATTCTAGTCTGATTCATTCCCAGATGCACGTTGCCTCATTTATAAATCTCTCTCATGCACTTATCAGACCTCTGAGCAAGTCTCAACAAAGAAGACACATGAATTAATCCTCTTTTTCTTTACTACATGTGAACTTGAACTTTTCAGCTTGCACAGCTTGTAGTTTTTGCTCCAATCCTGAAGTGGTGTAAAGCAAGTGGTTGACTCTTTTTCAGCACAAGCTATTCAATGCTTGTTTCAGAGAAAAGAAAGCCGGAAATGGATGACTACGATGAAATAAATCACTATAACTCTCCTTTAAGCTTTGTTATTTGATATTACAGAATTGTAAATACTATCTATTTTGGTTGGTTCATTTACTCGATCAACTTCAATTAGAAGAAACACAGGCAAACCAGAATTTTTTTTTTTTTAGGACTGAAGTCAATAAAAATCAGCTGTAGTTTATTAATTTTCAGTTCACTTTCAACAGTATTCTGAAGCGGTCCAAGGTTTTTGCAGCACGGTAGCATCATCCGCAAATAAGACTTATTTGAGTATTCTAGAAACATTGCAGATATCATTAAAATAAAGTATGAATAATTCAGGACCTATTACAGACCCTTGAGGCACCCCATAAGTCAACTTTAATAGCTTGGATTTTTCTGCACAGCTTTTCCCCCATTAAGGTCACGGGTAACTTTGAGCTAATCCCAGATGACAGATATTACAAGAATAAACTAATACTATGTCATTTGTAATTTGACCCCCCGTCTTATTATGCAGAAAAAGCAACAAAGTGGAGGTGTAGATATTTCCAGCAAGCCACTGAGTAGAAGTGGTTGCATGGACAGATGTTCATGGAAGCATACCGTAGGCCAGTGACATCATTAGGCCTATTGGCTGAAAGCCTCCCTGCCCCCTAAATAGATAGACATGGATAAAATTATCTGGGTCTGCTTGGAGCATGCAACCTTTCAGTCTGGAAATGTTTTTCTGATGGTAAAAGGCTGTGATTAATTTGATTGCTTAAAGTCAGATTCAAGCATATCAGCAATCCAAGATTTGGTCTTTGGTTTCTAAAGACAGTGACCTGCTGAAGCCTCATCTGGCAACCTTTCCTCAACATTTCCAACATCATAAACATGGTTCAACTCAGCATTATTTGCAGCTGAGTAGCTTAGCAAATGTTTGCCTTTCAAAACATTTGGCCAATCAACATGTGGCCATGACCAATTACGGCAGAGCATGGCAAAGCACTGTCCTATGGGGATGTTCGTGGTAGCCGATTACTGGCTTGCACTTGATGTAGTCATCAGCGAGAAAGTTAAGAATTAGGAGTGTCAAAATTAGTACGTTAATTTTGAATTGATTTAAAGTTCCTTTAAAGCCACATTTTTTTTAAAACATGTGATTAATGACTTCCCCTTACTTGGAAAGCAATTTAGAACTTGTAATTCCAGTCCCAACGCAGTAGACATGTCCATGTCAAAATTTAGCAGACATAAATTTAATAGTAATGCATATATTTGTGGTGACTGGGGTCAAGTTGTATTATTATTTTTTTTAATGTGCAGAATTTCGCAAGTTACTTCATGTTAAAAATTAGCTCTTAATATGAAAAGAAAATGCACCGAGATATCACCAACGTCTTACAAAAGCAATTATGCCATCTACAAAAATGATCTCAACACAAATTAATATCACACTAGTTTTTACAGTACAGTAACAAAAAAAAATTTAACTAAATTTTATGAATTATTGTGAAATTAGTTATGTTATCAAGAGTATGAAAACATAGAAAAAATTTTTATTGTACATTTTATTGTTCATTTAGAACATATATCAAATTTGCGATTAATCTTGAGTTAACTATTGAAGTCATGCGATTAACTACGATTACCAATTTTAATCACCTGACACCCCTATTAAGAATGAAATCTAAACATGATATCACATTACCCAGTTTACGCTGACAAAAACTGTGCATCGTTATTTTTACAGCCCGCTCTTTTCCTTGATTTAGGCCAACTTTAAGTGTATTAGCAGAAACGTAATGCAACATTTCTAGGCAAAATCCTAAAAAGTATTTTATTGCACTGCAGCTGGCATTTGATATAAAATATGTAGCCTAATCTACTAGTGGAATAAAGCCATCAAATGTCCCCTTGATCTAATAGCCCGATCTGTTCAGCTAGTCTTTGCATCAAAGAGGGCCTAAGCATGGCAAAATTCACTTTTCTACAGATCTGCCCTGTTACCTGTCAGACTAATATGAATAAAATAACCCTTTTAAGATTACAATATATATATATATATATATATATATATATATATTCAGGTAATTTATATTTCATCAGACTCAGCATGCTCTCAAGATTGCTTTCCTCCACACCCACCTTTTCATATTTCACATTTACTTCTCGTATGTTACGTCTCTCGCATCTTCCATATGTTACGTCTCTCGCATCTTCCATTTGGTCCAGGTTGCCTTTGTCCCTTTATAAGGAGATAAAGGTTGTTCTATGAAACCTCACACTTTACACCCCTGCGCCCCAGCTCCATCGCTTTGTGTTGACCACGCACCAAGGGGCTGACATTGAATTCATTACACACTTTGCCTTTGCTTTTGCTCCCTTTTATTAAATCCAACAGCGTGTTCCCTCGGCCAAGCAGCAGTTCGGTTGTGTCACTTCTGCCTATTGACCAGGGCTGGACTGGCCCAGTGGGCCGGTCTCTTTTAGGGCCGATGCATTACTTTTTAATTATTTTCCCTACATTTTACCACACGAGAATTTAGAATGACCAGCCCATTAATCCATTTTGAATATAGATAGCAACCTGAAACATCATCAATAAACATCCGTGGCAGAACTACATTTTAGGCCAGAGTCGGGCTGGGCTGGGCCGGGCCGGGCCGGTGGGCCTAAGTCAAAATGGCAGGAACAATTTTTTTTGTGCCAGTCCACTCCTGCTGTTGACCATATTAGCTGCAAAACCTTTCAACGCGAACATGTCAAGTGGTGAGGCTTGACACTGACACCCATGGCAATCAGTAGACTTTAACTAGGAACAATCAGGCCACGTGTATTTTGGGAGCAACCAGTGGCGTGAAGCTCGTCATTTTGAGGCCCAAGGAAAACTGTCATGGGGCTCTCCACATCTACAACAAGTAACTAATGCAGTCATTCCATCAACCCCAACCTAGCCCCAGCCGCCCAGCCCCCAATTCCTGCATCAAAAAGGTTGGTGACTCCTGTATTACAGAATATCAGTGGATCACAATAACTGACACATAAATATGAAATATGCACCGGTATGTAGTTGAAAGTTTTGAAAAATTCCACTAATATGTGTGCCAAGGGTGTCATAGAGAAACAAAGCTAAGTAAAAGAAAGAGAAAGGTCACTGCAATAAAACAGTCTAGCTCAAGTCACCTATCAAAGAGCGTCCACTCAATGTCCCCCCCCTGCATCGCGTGGGACGTATAGGAACTTCTGTCGGAGTTGGCAGTTGTAAATCCTTCTGACAGGGGACTCTGCTAGATTTCTACATCATATGGTTCTCAAAGCGCTTTACAATGTCTCACATTCACCCATTCACCTACCAATGTTCGGTTGCCGCCATGCAGGGCGCTGCCAAGTCCCACTGGGGGTAAATGTGGGTTCTTAGAAAAAACAAACAATTGGGGTTCAGTGTCTTGTTCAAGGACATCTAAAACAAAACAAAAAAACACAATTTGATATATGTTAGGAAAAACTGCACACATATTTTTGTGAATGGATGCTTCCATATAGAATACATGAGGTCTGAGCTGCACATGACAATTATAAACATTGTTGAAAGTGCATTAGAATATGCAACAATAAAGGCCGGATCTTTTGTATTTTGTTTAACACAGCAATCGAGTTAAATCTCTTGAAATAGGAAGAATAAATACTGTCATTGCCGCTTTCAAGTCATCTAGCGTGGACAGTGTCGATACACTGTTGATTTTCTGCACTCCATAGATAAAAGACAATACAAAGCGAAAAACATCAATAAACCAACCGACTGCATTGCGAACTGGTGTATCTGGAAAATGTTCACCAAATTGCGGTCACACCACTTCCTCGGAATTTGTGTTCGACTAATAATACACGTGTGTTTGACTTTATAGAACACACAAGTTTGATCAGCAGTCCTTGGGGTTGCTAGATCCAGGGCTGGACTGGCACAAAAAAAAATCAGCCCTAGCATTTTGACCTGACCATACCTGTCTAACACATTGTTTTGTCACTGATATTTTGATTGATGTTGGTTCAATTTGCTGTCTATATTCAAAATGGTTTAATAGACTAGTCCCTCTAAACTGTGGGCCAGTCTTCTTGGGGTAAAATAGAGGAAAATAATAACTCCATCTGCCCCAAAAGATGCCGGCCCACCAGGTGTCTACCCTTTATGCCAGATGGCCAGTCCAGCCCTGGCTAGGTCCAAAGCAATACAAAAAACATTCTTTGAATTACTGGGATTCTATGAATAATGTTGTACAAATACATTTGAACTGACTATGCAATTTTTTAATGTGACTCAAATTTGAATATCAAACGAAAACTTCTCTTTCACAATCATAAATACTTTTTGTTTTTGAACAAAGTAAAGTTCACAAGTCAAAGGGCAGTGCATACTGTATATCAAGATTAATTCATGCTTCCTCAAGTTTTAGCTACGCTATCTACAATGCCGATGCAGCTACCGTTATCCTGACTGCACACACACACACCCACACACCCACACACACACACACACACACACCCACCCACACACACACACACCCACCCACACACACACACACACACACACACACACACACACACACACACACACACACACACACACACACACACACACACACACACACACACGAGAAGACACATCACGATTTAGCTTTCCAAACCTTAAACTGGATTACAGTAGACTTCTTGGTGGTATACATAATGGGCTAAAGTGAATTTACTAAATGCTCTCTTTCATGTCACTGCAGTGCCTTGGCCTCCTGCTGAGCTTTATTTTTGCTTTGAAGTTGGTAAGAGTTCATGTAGAGGGTTGGCTGGAAAAGCGAAATGATGAAAATTTTAAGTCAGGCCCAAAGAAACATCATGCAGAAATCTTGCCTGATGGAGAGGAAAATGCTTTTTTTCCGCACAATTGTTGATTGTGAATATTTATTTGTTAGATTTATAATGTACCCGAGTAGGTACCTCAAAATATCAGAGAGTTTCTGCATAACCAGAGTCCAAAAGCTTTGAACTAGCGAGCATTCTCACATTGCATGAAAGTAAGCGCCTTGAGTATTTTCAGCGCATTGCGTGCATATTTGTGTGCATATATCAGATGGAGAAAATCCCATTTTGTGCATCGTGTGTTGAGTAATGTGTGTTCTATTGAGAAGAAATTGTGAATTTGTATTTTTCATCATCTTGAACATGTTACAGATGTGTATCCAGTAATTGCAGTCAGCAGACCTAGAACAGGTCTTTGTTTTTGTTTTGTTTTTCCCATTTAACGATTGGTATGTGCATTGAATAATTTATAAACTTTTGGGTTCATTTCCATGAGAGAAGCATCACTATTTTCTGAAGGAATTCCGGAGACTGGAGGGTACGCTGAAGTGTTGGGATTCTTTTTTTTTTAAATTGCTGTTTGCATTTCAATGTATTGAAGGAAGTTCTGAAATTCTTAGAACAATATTTCGCATGTCAAAAATACATTATTGTTAAATAATTAATGTAAGTGTCTAATTCCGCTTTGGTCCCACTTGCTGAAATGAAGAGGTGTTTTTGTTAATTTCGAAATATGGATTTTAAGAGTTTGGGGAGAGCATACTGGGTGCTAATTGATATTCTGCAGCTGCAAAAGTTTTCCGCCGGGCCATTAAGGATGCAATTGGGTTTTTGGAACAACTGTGCCATTTGAGACTTGTGGTAATAAATGGGAGTTATGAAAGTTTGATGTTATTGCAGTCTGTCTGCTCCAATTCTTGCCAAGATTGATGCACCTCATTGAAAAGTTATTGAAATTGGTTAGCTAAGTAATAAATAATGTCTAAGGCAGGGGTGCTCAAGTTCGGTCCTCGAGAGCCCCTATCCAGCCTGTTTTCTATGTTTCTCTCCACTAACACACCTGATTCATGAACAGGATCGTTATCAGGCTTCTGCAAAGCTTGGCGATTAGCTGATCATTAGATTCAGCTGTGCTGCAGGAGGGAAACATGGAAAACAGGCTGGATAGGGGCTCTCGAAGACCGAACTTGAGCACCCCTGGTCTAAAGTTTGGACTGTCTAACCGCCCTCCTGCTTATTTTTCTGAAGAGTGGATAAACTCATCCTATTTTTCTGATTCTTTGAATAGAAATGCATGAGGGCAGAATATAAAGTTTTAGAACCACTATAATGTGGGTTTAAAGGCAATCATTGAGAATGAATAGTTGATTTGAGTCCAGGTTTTCATTTGGATTCTTCCCAGGAGTGAGATGGGCAGGCTATTCCAGCACTTGAAATCAACATAAATCTTTTTCAGAAGTAGTATGGGATTCAACAGGAATGTGCTATTCAGGGATTGACTTGATTTGCAGAATTCCATACTCACTCTTTGTGGAAGTATCATCTATTTTGACCAATGGATAGAGAAGTCTGGTAATTGTGAACATATCTTACTGAGATAGCTTTAAGTGATGCCTTGGGTTTTTGCAAATAGAGGAGGATATAGGTTGATTTTGTGTTCAGCCATTGTAAAGTAAAACCTTTGATGACATTGCATTAGTCAGGAGTTTGATGAATTTGGCAAAAAGCAACGGGGAAAGCGGGCGGCATTATCTGGTTCCACTTTGTAGAGTAAAACTTTGTGATGTACAGTATGCCCACTGCTCGCGGTGAGTTGTACAAGTATAACACTTATCCAATTTGCGAACGAGTCTCCAAAGCCAAATTTACAAAGTGCCGACAAAAAGGAAATACCAATTAACCTTATCAAAAGCTTCCTCCGCGTTGAGCGAAATGACAATTGCCTTTAGAGTTTTGTGCTGTGACATACTTGTTGAATTCAATAATCATCTGACATTATCTGTGGAGCTTCACCATTTAAAAATGTCATGGTGGATTTATTGACGGGAGAACCTTTTCCTTATCTAGCAGCAAAGGCCTTAGATGGAATCTTGATATCTGCGGTAACAAGCCTGGAAAGTGGAATCTTCAACCTGGTTTGAGTAATAATTTGATTCAATATGGTTTCTGAAACTACCATTTATCTCCATCACTGTTCTAATGAATAGAGGCACTAGTATTGACCAAAAAGGTTTACTGCACTGGAGCTACAATACACAATGTTTAAGGGGCAGAATGTTCGAGCCCAAAGTCTCGTGGTGAGATTTTATTCTTCCTGCTGTTTTCTTTGATTCTTTGAATTTGTATTTCTTTGGACTATGTTGGAGATTTCCTCAACTATTTGATAGGCTGGCTAAAAAAGTTCATCTTGTCTACAAAGTCATATGTTTTTTCTTTTTTAAGACAAAAAAAAGTTGTGCTTCACCTTAACTAGTTTCGGCAACGACTGCCGTCTTCCTCAGAAGCTGTCAAACTGACAGTTGTGACGTGTCTTATCAGTTGATGTTCCTGACTATTTGATAGGCTTCCCTATTCGGTCTACAAAAAAAATCCCAAAATAACAGTGATACTTAAACAATAACATAAACTAATCTGCACAAAATATTTGATTCGTATTAACTAACCTGTACCAAAAATGTACTCTGTTAAAACATAGATAGCAACAACTATATATAGCAACATAAAACAAGAACATGATCTGTACTGAAATTATGCTAATCACTGCATGAGGACAACTTCATAGTTATTTGTCATAAAGTCTTCAAAACAAACATGATTCTCCTGGACTAGCAGGATTAGCAGGTTATTCCAGCAGTGGTCATCAACAGTGGCTGCCTGTGGGTCATCTTGGTCTCCGAGGACATTTACTTGTAGTTACAACAACCAACCACTGAATTAACCTCAATAGATGGTAGCAGCAGTGAGCATTCCAAACCCTGTTATTCAATTCCACCATAGGAATCATTGCCTTTAGAAGAAAATGGCTTTTAAACAACTGTCCACTATAGTAAATGTGATGCACCAGATGGCTAAGGAAGCAAAGTCTGCAGGTTGCTGAAAGTGAAATGATACATTCACTCAATGGATTAAGTGCAAAAAAGTTGAACGCGGAGGTACATTTCTGTATCTGTCTGGGAAGTAAGTCACATCAGGAAAAAGACTATTGCGTGTATATTTTGCGCTTCTTCAATTAAAATTGTCAACTTATGGTTGCCTTAACCATAATGCAGTGAGCAGCTGGAACAGAGACTTATCCTTTTCCATGGTTATTATACCATTCAACGCCTCTGGTACTCGTCACAAAAAACACAAAAATGTCTAAATGTGCCAATCCAAATCTCCGTTAATTGGTAATATTTCAATCTATAGTTATAAAACACTAATTGATTTAATTTATGAGCCGTGATGTGAGATCACAAAATAGTGACAGGTGATGTATACACTCGTTTGAATTTATCAGCCACGATCATCATCAGCATCAAGCTCAAAAACAGACTTATTTCCTCTTCTGGGCTTCGGCCCCGTTTCTCGCCGCATGTGTTGACATTGTGATATTGCAAAGTGACAATAAAAGTAAAGTGTTGTTGTGGGAGCAGAGGTGGGGGTGTCATTGTTGAAACGACATTGAGACTCTCGTTAGACAGCAGATGTTCGATGGGCAACTTCTCGTCTCAGCGGATTGGTGAGTTACTCAGCACTTTAAAGTAAAAATGTGCATGTCGTGTCTCTACAAAGTAAAGTATGCTTTATATACAATATAGTGGCAGTCCAATAACAACCATGTATGTCAAATGATCATTTTCTTCTCTCCAATGTAGGATAATAATGACTTCCTATATTAAAGGGATACTTACAGGATGAGTTGTTTTTGTTCCCTCTCAGTTTGTGTAGCAAGGCACGGTGATAAGCATTGCATTTACGTTGAAATCACCTAATTAAATGTACTGTACCTTTTTTGTAAATCATCTGCGCAAAACATTTTGCTCATTATCCAACAGGGTCGTCACTTTGTTATGTAGACCAAAGTAATGCTGATCGGTTCATTCATATTTTCTTTCAAACAAAGTGAATATGAGAGGTTTGTTCTGAGAGGAAGTCTACGTGCATGATTGAAGGCGAGGTCTTTTGGTGTGAAATATATCATTGGTTGTTAAAGCTAAACACTTTTAACAGTACAATGCATGCAAGATAAATTGACAATCTTGAAGTTAAAACGTCAAAAATCATGCTGAGAGCATCGGCATAAATGAACTTTACACGCCCACAAATTGACTGGATGACTTAAGATTTGTCACGTGGCACAGACAAACATAAAACAATTATTTAAAAAAAATAAAATAAAAACTTGGAGTTCAATTATACCTTTTTTTTCCTGTAAACAACTTAGCAACTGTGTTCGAGTAATTGCTACATAAATATAATTTATTACTGTATTATTGTTATCGATTTTGAGCAATGTGACCTAAGGAGATGGTAGTCAAAGGGATGTGATCTCTGGTTTTCTGATTCAAAGCATATGATCCAATATATTTTTAAATATCAAAGCAAAATGAAATAAGTAATTGTCGTCCTCTCTTAATCCATCCATCCATCCATCCATCCATCCATCCATCCATCCATCCATCCATCCATCCATCCATCCATCCAAGGAAGTCTCGCCGGCTTACATGGAGAGCTCCAGGAATGGACGACTATCTTGTCCACTGTCACCACAACTTGCGATTTGAGTTGCTCGACAACAAGTCGATGTGACAGTGACAAGATAGTCGTCCATTGCTGGAGCTCTCCAATGCAAGCCGGCGAGACTTCCTTGTTCGCCGAGCCGCTCACTCGATCAATAAAAGGCAGTTTGCAACGGCAGAGTCCAACCCAAGACATGCTTAGGACCGCCCCCTCATTTGAATAACATTTCGTCCTGGCAGATTTTCTGCAGCATGAAATAAATAAATGTAAAAGCAGAGCGTTTTTTATTGATTGATATTTAATTCTATTTATATATTTATTTTTGTATTTATTTTGACATTTACTTTTATATTTATTTTTACAATCGTGTTTTTTATTTTCGTTTTTTGGGGGGACTTTTATTGATTTATTTATGCATATATGTTTTGTTATTTATATTTCCATTTATATTTATTTTTTGGGATTTAATTTCACAAAATTATTTTTTATATCCATTTTTATTTTCACTTTTAGTCATTTATTTATTTATTTAGTCATTTATTTATTTATTTAGTCATTTAATTTTAATTTAGGCATTTTTGGTCCTCCATTAGTGCAGCCCGCCCCCTCAAAGTTCCAGCCTGGCCCAGCAAGACCTTGCTGCTGAGATAGTACTCGGATGTCCCCTGGGGAATTTAATTACCCCGGAAATTGTTGGTGGTGGAAAAACGCTCAAACTGAATTTTACCAAGGTAAATTGAAAAGTTCTCCAAAAGTTCCGGCGGTGGAAAAGGCCCTATTGGTGACCCTGCCAGGGGCACCACACCCCCAGACAACTTAGCTGCTAGGATCATTGGAACCACCACGATATGTTTGATAAGGGAGGAGGTTTTCCTCTCTTAAAGCACCCTAAAGCATTCAGGGATTTTATTTGTCAATGCAAAATCAATTCATCGGTCAGTCAATCAATCAATTGAAAAAAAAGAACTAGTCACTTATTTGATGCAAGAACGGATGTTCCGTCGCTTTAAGAGAAACCATTTAAAAATGAAAATTTAGATTTTACAAACAAACCTGCTCAACAATACAGACCATCCACCTTCTTTTTACTTTTGGTTGCATTTTTGGTTCTGAATGGCGATGATGTAATGTGACTGTATTTTATTTCATAATGTTTCAGTTAAAAAAAGTTTCAAGGTTAGATCAAGTTAATAAAAAAAAAAAAATCATTTGTGCTTCATCGTTATTTTGAAGCAACAGAAAGTAGTGAAGATGTTTCAAAATGTGGGATGCTGCCCTTTAAAGGACACCTTTTCACACAAATAGACACACTTTGTCGACATTTTTTTTTACCACCTGCTGTGACACATACAAAAATTGCTCCGTTAAAACTCACCACTGTTATAAGTTTAAAAGATCAAGGGTCGGACTGTCATTGTCCTGGTGTGTGTAGATCCAACATCCTTAAGCACCAACCATTTCAAACCCTAAACTCGCTTTCAATTATGTCCAGCATTTCTAAGTTGCGTCATAGGTCTCAAATGCAGTCCTGAATGCATGTTTAAGAGGTTTCCCCCCTCCAACACACCTGAATCAAATGATCAGGATCATTATCAGGTTTCTGCAGAGCTTGCTGATGAGCGCACCCCTTGAATCAGGTGTGTTGGAAGAGGGCTACCTCTAAAACATGTAGGATTCCGGCCCTCGGGGACTAGAGTTTAAGACCTATGACTTACGTGCTCTGGATTGTCTGAATTGATTTATTTATTTATTTTTAAACCTTTCTTTGTTTGAATAGCCACTCATCCAGAAAAGTGGAAAAAATGGTTTTTCTCCTCCCCTGACATTCTTGTCAGTGATGTAAGTTTTGATGATGGATAGTTTTCTCAACGACCGGATGTTCTTTAACGAAATTGAGGCTTCAATGGCTTTTACATTTCAAGACTTAACATTTTGGTCAGTGTGTCTCCTCATTTGCTCATTTGATTTGTTCTCCATATGCATATTTGTAGTGTGTTTATTTTTTTTATTTCTGTCTTATTCACATTGTTTTTTTTGTCCTTGGTCTTGCCTTGCATCTACTTTTGATTATGGGTCAAAAGTGCTTAGATAATCTAGTTGTGTATGCAGGATCCATTAGATTCCCATGTCTTGTTGTCTTTGTGGTGATAGACCAGTCTTCACATTAAAGTTAGTTGAGAGTTGACCGGCAACCTTACATGAAATTTCCCCTCACAGTATGTCAAAGCTTTTTCATAGCCCAGGAGATTGATAGAGGTAGGCGCTCCACTCTCCATTGTTTTATTATGAGGATATAAAGGGTGGCACAGGATCAATGTATGACGAATGAGTTTAAGGATCTTGCAGAGCCAGAGCACCGTGGTAACATTCCTGGGAAGTCATTACACTTTCAAAGGTCTCCTCTCTTGATTTTGTCTATCTGTGTGCCTGCCAGTTGGTCTGTCTCAGTTTATTTTAATCAATAAATATTTATATTTAAAAACATTTTTATTAGTGCTATTTGAGGTTGGTTTAGTGACCTAGAAGTCTCCCTTTCAGGTTATCTTTTGTACAAACCATTGTTTGGTTAAAACCAAAAGTTGAGTTGAATAAAAAAAAAAAAACTAAACAAGGACTGTTCGTTGGAGTTGCATTAAATCAAATCAAATCCATAGTGTTTTGTGTGGAGATTAGTGTCATGCAAATCCTAATGTGTCAAATTGTTTTACATGACTGCAAGCAATGGAAAGCTGAAAAGCTCAGCGAGACTTTGATAAGGAATCTCTTCTCACCACTGTAGCAGTGAGGGGGTTTTAATTAGTCCCAAGCATATGCTTCACTTTCATGAACATCTTTCTCTCTTGTTGAAGTTGAGAAGTAAAAAAAAAAAAAAAAGTTGGAAAACTTTGTCAAAGACAAGATGACACATTTGCATATGTGATCTGCCAATACGAAAGCAAACCCACACAGAGGTGGCCAACTTCCTTGATCTCATTTTGAGGATGTCATGCATGATTCAGCCCGAAGGACAGCAGCCAGGTGGCATTGCCACAGCACATTCAATATTTGCTCTATCAATAATTAAATACCCAAACTCCTGCGCTACAGTACAGTACACGGCTGACAGAGAGCAATACAGAGACTAGTTAAAAAAAAAAGAAAAGTAGTAAAACATGTTTTCTTTTCATGGGTTTGATAAACACACACACGCACAAGCATTTTTCCACACTCTTCTGCCTTGCAGCGTCTTGAATATTTCATGGCAGGGGAGAGGAAGAGGTCAAGAAAGCTCCCTGGTGTATCAGTAGAGTGCTTAGAAGAAACTTCTGGTCAAAATTTCTGTTTGTTGGCCAGTTCCTCCGTAACGAAAGCTACTCCCCAACATTTGCAAGGTCCGCAAGATCTAGTCAGTTGCGTTGCTTTGTAGCTAAGTGTCTCCAAGCAGTGTTGCCCACTTGGCGACACTGCTTTGCGTGTTCACTCTCACCCCCATAAGAAAATGTTCACTTTGTATATGTTTTTCCTCGGCAGCAGCTTGTTAACAGATAATTATTAGATTGCGTCCAGTCAATCCAGCATTTAAAATCCTTTAAAAAGTGTTTCTATTTATCTGTAGCATGCCATTATGGCGGTGATGACATTTCCTGTGCAAGATTGAAGGCAAACAGTAATCTTAGACTAGTTTTGTTTTGCCTACAACTCTTATAACCCAAGTTAAATATTTATTATTGTAAGTACTGCCGAGCTACATGCGTCACCTCAAGCATACTTATATTAAGCTTATTTAGCGCCAAGACTAAGAGTCCGAGAAATATAACTCGCTTGGGTGCGTGACGAATGTGTGATTGCAGCCGGTGAGCTGCTTCTACCTCTCTCGCTACACATTCTTTTTCAACTCTTCATTTTGAAGCAGTGTTCCAACTCTAGAAGAGTTACTAACTATCAAAGTTCAGAAACCTTGAGCAAAGAACCGAAATAAGTTCAGCTTCGCAGTTAGTGAGCTACACAGATGAGTTACATAAAGCAAGACCTCATTGAATTCTGCTGCAAATCATACAGAGACAATGTTTTTAGTTTCCTTGCACGGTTTTACAATATTTATCTTTCATAGGACAAAAACAAGAATCGCTCTCCAGTGACTCTCTCAATGACTCTCTCTCTTTCTCTGTCTCTCACTCTCTCTCTCTGAGCGAATTACAAATCATTAATATTGGCAATTTGTTGTGTGTTCATCTCATGTGAAAATATTTGACATTTGAAGTGATCTAGCACTTCAGCAAACTGGTTTCCCTCAGGTAAATCCCTAATAAAATTCCTAGCCTGAGGAGGAGCAGATTCCAATGAAGTAGAAACAGAGATGACAATGGCTGCAAAGTAATTTTGCTTAATAGCTGCTTGGTGCTTATTTCACCTCGGGGAAGAGGAATGTTTGTTTACTACTCCTGTCCTGTGAAAAGCTGACACCTGGTGCAAACAAAATGTTGAACTGTATCATAAACAACAGCTCTAATTCAACAAAAAGCATACCATGTGCTGCCTGAGGATGATGATCCAAGATCAGTGATTGTTATTTTAACCGTGCTGCCGACATCGCAGAATTACAGCGGCTCTTTTAGGACTGTCAGTGAATTTCATCAGTCCGTCACTCTGTCATCATCATTATTATCGTGATGAACTGGTGAAAAATACAAATACACAAACTGTATTAAGTGATATGACCAGCTCAAATTATGTATTAAAAATTTGGCTTGCTTACATTACGCTGAGGAATTCTTCTTCTTCTTCTCTTAGTTTATCTTGGCATTCCAGGTTGTTATTGTAGCAGTGCATAAGTAATCAGGCCAAGTGGCAAGCTAGCGAGAAACTTTATTACAGGTTACATCGATCACATTAGATCATTTGCAACATTGACATCCGAAAGAAGGGCTGACGGGTAGAAGCCACGGCTTATTAGTAACCCGTCCCCATCGATTCTTACAATACGCATCAGTCATATAAATTGATTATGAAGGCCGATTCATATTGTTATCAAACCCAGACTTAAGTCTGCACACTCCTCGCTCAGTTCATCTTGAGTACAGTCCATGTATAAGTTGCAGCTAGTGCCAAAGATTTGGAATCGGTAAATCGCCACCAACAGGCCCACCCAACCAGGCGAGCGCATGCTCGTTCACCAGTAGCGTCTTCGCTGACCTTGGATCAGCTTTCACACATGTTGTGGCTTCCAGAAGAGCAGCTCGGTTTGCATTCTGCCCATTGCGTCCACAGCAATGTTCACTCGATTCTGGTCAGCTCAGCCACCGGCCCACCACTGTTGCCAGCATCCAGATGATGCTTAGATCTTGATACTCCTTAGCGCCCACCAAGGCCACCCACCATCCTGGAACCATGTTTACCAACCCATTGTAAAAATTTACAGCAGATACATTGCAGCCACAATACAACCTTATCACGACAGCCTTGCATGTAACATCAAATGTCCAAACAGAAATAGAGCCAGACAATGTTTACATTCTTACAGGAACAGCAATACATGTTATCAATCCAGGTGCATAAACAAGTTAACCATGGCAGTGTCAGCAAGTAATCATATGCTATAATTCACATTATTCAAATCATAACAGCTCCCGTTTTGGGTTAATTAGTAATATGTTATACAATAATCTCATTTGGGTAAAACATAATCTACAATTTAATGATTTGAGTTACAGTTTGCAGTTATTGTCTCTCAAACGCCGCCAATCCTTCAACTCTTTTCACGATCCGTATTTTCTTCTGAGAAGATGAGTCTTTAGTTTGAATGAAGATCAGACAGTCTTTTGTCTATGTGTTCTCGATAAGTCAATTCTTTCTCAATTGTCGCGCCCTTCTGGCAATGTCAGCATTTCGTTTTGTGAGACTTTCATTGACGTATACATGTTTGACTTTAAGATAGTAGCTATCTCTCAATAGAGCAATCTTTTTCTTCCAGTCAACACACCTGGTCAGAACTGCCGTCGTGTTTCCCCAGTTGGAAGCGAAAAGCACATCTCAATTAATCCCAAATCTGAGTCAAGTTGTTCCACAGTCTCGTTCGCTAAAATTTGGTCGGAATCAACTGCATTTGTGCCTGCCGCAGCTCTCGCCGGAGCGCCGCGGCGTGGTTTAATCTGTAACCTGTAACTATCACATCGTTGATACGAAGATGTCTCTTTCTTCAACTGCTGAATTTCCTGCAGAAGTGGCTCGATGCTCTTTTTCATTTCAAGCCTTTCGGTGACCATTTCTTTGAGTTTTTGTAAGAGAAGATTTTATCTCATCAGGCATATTGCAACATTGTAGTTAAAAATCCCAATGTTAAAATAGTATAAGTGGGTTTTTGTATACTTGTTGCTATTTCCCTTGTTAAAGCACTCTGTGTTGCATTTGTAATTTGTGAAGTACTATATCATTAAAATTTGATTTGATTATGATGTGAAACAGAAAGCTCCCTGATGTCATCAATAATCAATCAGTTATGGATGTGATTTTGAGTTTCATTTACTGACCTAACTGTAAAATAATCTCCATTTGCACGTGGCATCCACAGCTGCTGCCGCCCCCAGACTCTTCACTCTGGTGGCTATCAAATTGAGTGATGTTGTTCCGCATTCCATTTTCTCAACTTGGGAGAGGTGTCATCACATTTTTTCGTTTGCAACCAGCATGCACATTCACAACAGACCCTGAGAGGTTGTTATGGTGGTGCACTTTGGCTCAGACACGCTGACGAAAGTGTTTGAAGTGTTGGGTCGCAGATTTGACCTAAGGGGGGCTGTAAACAGCTGATCACAGAGACCAAAAAAAGACCATGTTGCATCGAGGAAGAAAAATCCTGCTTGTCTTAAATGCTGAAACAGATGAGCGATGTGTTGTGGGCTTCGTTGAACCGAGCAATCAAATTAAAAGTGTAAATAAAACATTAGTGGTATATTTGTTGCCATGCACTGACTCGTGCCATTCTATTTCAGATCCTTCTTTCCACACCTGCAATCTCTTATTTAATATTTGATCTGCAATGGTGGGATTTCAATCCCTGCTGGCTGTTATAAATATTAAATATGAATATGATCTAAGTCAAGTAAAACCGTGACCTTGGTGAGAGAAATTTCCACGTACCAAGTTGCAACACCTGTTACTGAGTGGGAAATATGGGCACAAATTAGTAGTAAGGCAACTGTTAAAGTGGACGACAAAACTGCTTATCATTTTTGTCCATCTCATCAGAGTCCACAATTTGTGTCAATACGGTATGCAAAGTTTTTTAGAATGACAGAAGACATGCTGCCTTCCTGTCAAATTCGTATTTCAGACGCCTCAAAATCAAGCTGGCATTTGTGACTGTACCTTTCAAAAGTGCGCATTCAAACAAATGTTGCGGCTTTGCACATTCAGATGATTAGATGCAGGGTGACATCACTGCCAATGTCTGTCACGACAATATTTTGCTTGGAACACTTGTTTCACCTCTGACAACAAGTCGGAAGCCTACCAATTTGCGCACATGACCCCAAAGGTGTCTAAGGACATCATGCGAACTTAACGTGTGTTGTATTGTCCGACATAACAGGATGGCAGACATGATCACGCCTCCATCCCACAGATGCATGTATAATGGACTAATACTGACTACTGAAGTGAAGCCACTGGAGGCCATCTTGCATTGCCACTCACGAAGCGCACCTAACTTGAATAAATTGATTTCTCAGCCGCGTTTTCACATGATTTCCTTCCTCCACGGTGAAAATGCCACAGTGTGTGATGTACGGTTAATAGTCTGGGTTTGGGAGAAACGTTACATACACATTTCATCGGTAAGAACTTGATTATAATTGTTCTCTTATAAGGTATATCTACTCAGAGATTCATTTGCATCATATTGTCAGAACCATTCACAACCGAATGAAAGTAAGCTGATGAGAAATTGTGGCCCCTCTCAATCGTTTAAGTTGCCCATCCCTCTTCTGTTCATTGTCACTCTACTTCATTTCCAGATATCTTTTCTGGTGTGTTGCCAAAAATGATTAATACCACAAAAGAGAAGTGGAGGATGTAGATCTTGATTTATGAAACAAAGAGTTGGTTTTGTATTATCCACAGTCAAAAGAGGCAAGGCATAAACTGATGTCCTACCTCAATGTCTGATCTGTCATTTATCAAACACCCCCAAGGAAAATCGAGGACTGCAGGTTCCACAATTCTTGATAAGAAAGCTGCAGACGTCGTAGACCATGGCCAAGTCTTACATAAGCTCATGATGACAATAAGAAACTCAAGTCGACAAGGCATGGGGCCTCATGTACTAAGACTTGCATGGCTTTCATACTAAAACACGGCGTACGTTCATTTCCAGAAAACTTTGCACGCATAAAAAAATCCCGTCGTACAAATCTGTGCGTACATATGAATCTAAGCATATTCCTTTCATACATCTCAATCAATGCAGAAATGCATAGTACCAGACTCCTCCCTCTCCACGCCCGCACATAAATATGCAAATTAGTATAAACAGGGCTGGCGGGTGGGAAT
Source organism: Leptonotus elevatus (assembly GCF_054856555.1). Taxonomy (NCBI): domain Eukaryota; kingdom Metazoa; phylum Chordata; class Actinopteri; order Syngnathiformes; family Syngnathidae; genus Leptonotus; species Leptonotus elevatus. The sequence goes on from NC_141240.1 coordinate 23,098,638, forward strand.
GATAACGATGCATGATAAGACAATCACAATATAAAGCATGAGGCACAAATGAAAAAAAAAAAGATATGAGCTGGAGACACTTGTAAACAAAGTAGAGGCCCGAAAAACTATGATTTTTGTCAGGCTGTCTTCGGAAGTGCCTTCGGAGTATCTCGGCCGTCGCCGTTAGTGACTGAATGCTGAAGGGCATCAAATTGTGATCGTGGAGGCCTTAAGTTAAATTTAATACAATAATATAAGACAACCCTCCGCCGCCGCTGATGACGTGTTTAAGGAGCATCGTTTGTGATCGTGGAGGTTTAAACTTGGAAGACGCGCACGACGTGCACAACCGCCCCACCTCCCACAGTGACAATATTCCGTGTTATGTCCGCCGCCGATAGATAGAGGGCATGTTGAATGCGCTTGTTTAAGGGGCATCATTTTGTCATTGATCAATTTGTAATTGGAAAAACCTACGCACCCCCCACCCCCCATTACAAGTACATTGTATATCTAGCAATTGATTAAATAATTCAATTATTTTGATAAACGCTAAATAATGCGGTTTCATCCGTAGATGCACAAGATGACAAAAAGTTGAGTTTGTCTGCCTCCTACAAGGTGCAGTCTTGCCTCTGCGACAATTACCGCCTGCTCCTCATACCTTTTCTGTAATATAGTACCTTGTCAGGCTCACTTAAAAAAAAAGAAGCTGGGTCAGTGTGAACTTGGAGAAGACAGATGTGTATTTTCCATTAGGGATTGAAATGTTGAAGGAATACAGTGCTGGTTCACGTGTGGCTGACACAAAGATAAAGAAAAATTCAGATTAGATTGTGTCGCCTTGAAACATGATTATTGGCGGAACAATTACACCTCTAATTAACTTTAGACCTACCCCTCCGGGATGTGACTAATAATTACCATGATTCCATTGTGGTGTTATGAAAGCATTTTGTGTGACGCGTATGAACTGATTGGATACAATTGGTGACAGTGGTGGGAGTTGAACCCATGCCTCCTGAGAGAATGAAGGCTGAATGCAGCGCCTTAAACAACTCGGCCCCACTACCTGCAAAACACTGTCTAGGAGTGTGTTTGTTGGCACACAAATTGGCAAAAAAAATTGTAGGGAAGAAATCGGATAAATATTAAGTTTCCACAACAACATCCATGTTAGTGCCGTCCAACTCAGTCTTATGCATAACGTAATGAAGCCTGCTTGGATCAGAGGTAAAGCATCTTCAAAGACAAACCAAAAAGTCCAGTGGTTCTGGACCTAATGCCTAATTAAATGAGTATATAATCCTGAGTCATCCACAGAAATTGGAGCATATTACTTCCAGGTAGTGTGGCCGACCGGTCAAAGGCGCTGGATTAAGGCTCCAGTCTCTCAGGAGGCGTGGGTTCAAATCCCATCACTGCCAGTTCTTCCTAACAGTTTTGTTTGTAGCAAAGTATAGGAATTTGATTTTCTGTTTGTGTTTTGTCCTCTCACTACCATTCCCGAAATTTCAGTATTTTTGCCTTTCACACTAAGCGGGACTGACTACTTAATAAGTGACAACACAGAGAAATTAGACTAAGAATGGTGAAAGATGGCCCAACTTTCCAAAGTGAAGTAAATGAATTGAAGAAGGGGTCAAATCCCTTGGCCACAGCCAATGAGTAGACAATTTTTAACTTCACATGATTAACCTTCAAAATAACTACTTGGTAGAAGTTCAACAACATCCTCGACTGAGGATTGTGCTACTAAATAACCAGGTCGAGATAGCAGAGGATGGTTTCGATCCATCGACCTCTGGGTTATGGGCCCAGCACGCTTACGCTGCACCACTCTGCTGCTGTAAAGGTCTTGTTAGCCTGTACTCTCTTGTAGCTGAAGAAGAATTAGGTCTGACATTTCGCCATGGATCAGAGCAGGCTTCATTACGTTATGCACAAGGCTAGGCAGGACAGCATGAACCTGGATTTTGGTGTGGAAACCTATTTGTCCGCCAAGTCTGCGCCGCAGACCGCAACCTAACTTACATTGCCCAAACATTTCCTTTCTGTTAGTGGCTTCTAAGGTAGTGTGGCCAAGTGGTTGAAGGCGCTGGATTTAAGCTGCAGTCTCTTAGGAGGTGTGTGTTCAAATCCCACCATTGCCAATTCTTCCTTGCAGTTCTGTTTGTAGCAAAGTATAGGAGTTTGATTTTATGTTTGTGTTTTGTCCTCTTACCACCATTCCCGAAATTTCAGTATTTTTGCCTTTCACACTAAACGGGACTGACTACTTAATCAGTGACAACACAGAGAAATCAGACTAAGAATGGTGAAAGATGGCCCAATTTTCCAAAGTGAAGTAAATGATTTGAAGAAGGGGTCAAATCCCTTGGCCACAGCCAATGAGTAGACACTTTTTAACTTCACATGATTAACCTTCAAAAGAACTACTTGGTAGAAGTTCAACAACATCCGAGACTGAGGATTGTGCTACTAAATAACCAGGTCTAGATAGCAGAAGATGGTTTCGATCCATCGACCTCTGGGCTATGGGCCCAGCACGCTTCCGCTGCGCCACTCTGCTGCTGTAGTGGTGCTTGTTGGCCTGTACTCTCTTGTCGCTGAAGAAGAATTAGGTCTGACATATCGCCATGGATCAGAGCAGGCTTCATTACGTTATGCACAAGGCTCGGCAGGACAGCATGAACCTGGATTTTGGTGTGGAAACCTATTTGTCCGCCAAGTCTGCGCCTCAGACCGCAACATAACTTACATTGCCCAAACATTTCCTTTCTGTTCATGGCTTCTAAGGTAGTGTGGCCGAGTGGTCGAAGGCGCTGGATTTAGGCTCCAGTCTCTTAGGAGGTGTGGGTTCAAGTCCCAACACTGCCAATTCTGTGACAATGGAAGTAGTATCCTACAAATTCTGTGGATGACTTTAGACAATATACTTATTTTACTATGCGAACAAGCATGAGGTCCACAACTGTTTGCCATTGGACGTTTCTGGTTGGCTTGAAGATAATTTACCTCTGATCCAAGCAGGCATCATTACCTTATGTGCAAGGTTTTGTTGGACACCACTAACCTGGATGTTCTTGGGGAAACCTGATTATTTTACTAAAAAAGATTTGCAGGTAGTGTGGCCGAGCGGTCAAAGGCGCTGGATTAAGGCTCCAGTCTCTCAGGAGGTGTGTGTTCAAATCCCACCACTGCCAGTTCTTACTTTCAGTTTTGTTTGTAGCAAAGTATAGGAATTTGATTTTCTGTTTGTGTTTTGTCCTCTTACCACCATTCCCGAAATTTCAGTATTTTTGCCTTTCACACTAAACGGGACTGACTACTTAATCAGTGACAACACAGAGAAATCAGACTAAGAATGGTGAAAGATGGCCCAATTTTCCAAAGTGAAATAAATGAATTGAAGAAGGGGTCAAAACCCTTGGCCATAGCCAATGAGTAGACAATTTTTAACTTCACATGATTAACCTTCAAAAGAACTACTTGGTAGAACTTCAACAACATCCTAGACTGAGGATTGTGCTACTAAATAACCAGGTCGAGATAGCAGAGGATGGTTTCGATCAATCGACCTCTGGGTTATGGGCCCAGCACGCTTCCGCTGCGCCACTCTGCTGCTGTAGTGGTACTTGTTGGCCTGTACTCTCTTGTCGCTGAAGAAGAATTAGGTCACATTTCGCCATGGATCAGAGCAGGCTTCATTACGTTATGCACAAGGCTAGGCAGGACAGCATGAACCTGGATTTTGGTGTGGAAACCTATTTGTCCGCCAAGTCTGCGCCTCAGACCGCAACATAACTTACATTGCCCAAACATTTCCTTTCTGTTATTGGCTTCTAAGGTAGTGTGGCCGAGTGGTCGAAGGCGCTGGATTTAGGCTCCAGTCTCTGAGGAGGCGTGGGTTCAAGTCCCACCACTACCAATTCTGTGACAATGGAAGTAGTATCCTACAAATTCTGTGGATGACTTTAGACAATATGCTTAATTTACTATGCTAACAAGCATGAGGTCCACAACTGTTTGCCATTGGACGTTTCTGGTTGGCTTGAAGATAATTTAACTCTGATCCAAGCAGGCGTCATTACCTTATGCGCAAGGTTTTGTTGGACACCACTAACCTGGCGGTTCTTGTGGAAACCTGATATTTTTACTGAAAAAGATTTGCAGGTAGTGTGGCCGACCGGTCAAAGGTGCTGGATTAAGGCTCCAGTCTCTCAGGAGGCGTGGGTTCAAATCCCATCACTGCCAATTCTTCCTTACAGTTTTGTTTGTAGCAAAGTATAGGAATTTGATTTTCTGTTTGTGTTTTGTCCTCTTACCACCATTCCCGAAATTTCAGTATTTTTGCCTTTCACACTAAACGGGACTGACTACTTAATCAGTGACAACACAGAGAAATCAGACTAAGAATGGTGAAAGATGGCCCAATTTTCCAAAGTGAAGTAAATGAATTGAAAAAGGGGTCAAATCCCTTGGCCACAGCCAATGAGTAGACAATTGTTAACTTCACATGATTAACCTTCAAAATAACTACTTGGTAGAAGTTCAACAACATCCTAGACTGAAGATTGTGCTACTAAATAACCAGGTCAAGATAGCAGAGGATGGTTTTGATCCATCGACCTCTGGATTATGGGCCCAGCACGCTTCCGCTGCGCCACTCTGCTGCTGTAGTGGTACTTGTTGGCCTGTACTCTCTTGTCGCTGAAGAAGAATTATGTCTAACATTTCGCCATGGATCAGAGCAGGCTTCATTACGTTATGCACAAGGCTAGGCAGGACAGCATGAACCTGGATTTTGGTGTGGAAACCTATTTGTCCGCCAAGTCTGCGCCTCAGACCGCAACATAACTTACATTGCCCAAACATTTCCTTTCTGTTAATGGCTTCTAAGGTAGTGTGGCCGAGTGGTCGAAGGCGCTGGATTTAGGCTCCAGTCTCTGAGGAGGCGTGGGTTCAAGTCCCACCACTGCCAATTCTGTGACAATGGAAGTAGTATCCTGCAAATTCTGTGGATGACTTTAGACAATATGCTTAATTTACTATGCTAACAAGCATGAGGTCCACAACTGTTTGCCATTGGACGTTTCTGGTTGGCTTGAAGATAATTTAACTCTGATCCAAGCAGGCGTCATTACCTTATGCGCAAGGTTTTGTTGGACACCACTAACCTGGCGGTTCTTGTGGAAACCTGATATTTTTACTGAAAAATATTTGCAGGTAGTGTGGCCGACCGGTCAAAGGCGCTGGATTAAGGCTCCAGTCTCTCAGGAGGTGTGGGTTCAAATCCCATCACTGCCAGTTCTTCCTTACAGTTTTGTTTGTAGCAAAGTATAGGAATTTGATTTTCTGTTTGTGTTTTGTCCTCTTACCACCATTCCCGAAATTTCAGTATTTTTGCCTTTCACACTAAACGGGACTGACTACTTAATCAGTGACAACACAGAGAAATCAGACTAAGAATGGTGAAAGATGGCCCAATTTTCCAAGGTGAAGTAAATGAATTGAAGAAGGGGTCAAAACCCTTGGCCATAGCCAATGAGTAGACAATTTTTAACTTCACATGATTAACCTTCAAAAGAACTACTTGGTAGAAATTCAACAACATCCTAGACTGAGGATTGTGCTACTAAATAACCAGGTCGAGATAGCAGAGGATGGTTTCGATCAATCGACCTCTGGGTTATGGGCCCAGCACGCTTCCGCTGCGCCACTCTGCTGCTGTAGTGGTACTTGTTGGCCTGTACTCTCTTGTCGCTGAAGAAGAATTAGGTCTAACATTTCGCCATGGATCAGAGCAGGCTTCATTACGTTATGCACAAGGCTAGGCAGGACAGCATGAACCTGGATTTTGGTGTGGAAACCTATTTGTCCGCCAAGTCTGCGCCTCAGACCGCAACATAACTTACATTGCCCAAACATTTCCTTTCTGTTCACGGCTTCTAAGGTAGTGTGGCCGAGTGATCGAAGGCGCTGGATTTAGGCTCCAGTCTCTTAGGAGGCGTGGGTTCAAGTCCCACCACTGCCAATTCTGTGACAATGGAAGTAGTATCCTACAAATTCTGTGGATGACTTTAGACAATATACTTATTTTACTATGCGAACAAGCATGAGGTCCACAACTGTTTGCCATTGGACGTTTCTGGTTGGCTTGAAGATAATTTACCTCTGATCCAAGCAGGCATCATTACCTTATGCGCAAGGTTTTGTTGGACACCACTAACCTGGATGTTCTTGGGGAAACCTGATTACTTTACTGAAAAAGATTTGCATGTAGTGTGGCCGAGCGGTCAAAGGCGCTGGATTAAGGCTCCAGTCTCTCAGGAGACGTGGGTTCAAATCCCACCACTGCCAGTTCTTCCTTACAGTTTTGTTTGTAGCAAAGTATAGGAATTTGATTTTCTGTTTGTGTTTTGTCCTCTTACCACCATTCCCGAAATATCAGTATTTTTGCCTTTCACACTAAACGGGACTGACTACTTAATCAGTGACAACACAGAGAAATCAGACTAAGAATGGTGAAAGATGGCCCAATTTTCCAAAGTGAAGTAAATGAATTGAAGAAGGGGTCAAATCCCTTGGCCACAGCCAATGAGTAGACAATTGTTAACTTCACATGATTAACCTTCAAAGGAAGTACTTGGTAGATGTTCAACAACATCCTAGACTGAGGATTGTGCTACTAAATAACCTGGTCGAGATAGCAGAGGATGGTTTTGATCCATCGACCTCTGGGTTATGGGCCCAGCACGCTTCCGCTGCGCCACTCTGCTGCTGTAGTGGTACTTGTTGGCCTGTACTCTCTTGTCGCTGAAGAAGAATTATGTCTAACATTTCGCCATGGATCAGAGCAGGCTTCATTACGTTATGCACAAGGCTAGGCAGGACAGCATGAACCTGGATTTTGGTGTGGAAACCTATTTGTCCGCCAAGTCTGCGCCTCAGACCGCAACATAACTTACATTGCCCAAACATTTCCTTTCTGTTAATGGCTTCTAAGGTAGTGTGGCCGAGTGGTCGAAGGCGCTGGATTTAGGCTCCAGTCTCTGAGGAGGCGTGGGTTCAAGTCCCACCACTGCCAATTCTGTGACAATGGAAGTAGTATCCTGCAAATTCTGTGGATGACTTTAGACAATATGCTTAATTTACTATGCTAACAAGCATGAGGTCCACAACTGTTTGCCATTGGAAGTTTCTGGTTGGCTTGAAGATAATTTAACTCTGATCCAAGCAGGCGTCATTACCTTATGCGCAAGGTTTTGTTGGACACCACTAACCTGGCGGTTCTTGTGGAAACCTGATATTTTTACTGAAAAAGATTTGCAGGTAGTGTGGCCGACCGGTCAAAGGCGCTGGATTAAGGCTCCAGTCTCTCAGGAGGCGTGGCTTCAAATCCCATCACTGCCAGTTCTTCCTTACAGTTTTGTTTGTAGCAAAGTATAGGAATTTGATTTTCTGTTTGTGTTTTGTCCTCTTACCACCATTCCCGAAATTTCAGTATTTTTGCCTTTCACACTAAACGGGACTGACTACTTAATCAGTGACAACACAGAGAAATCAGACTAAGAATGGTGAAAGATGGCCCAATTTTCCAAAGTGAAGTAAATGAATTGAAGAAGGGGTCAAATCCCTTGGCCACAGCCAATGAGTAGACAATTTTTAACTCACATGATTAACCTTCAAAAGAACTACTTGGTAGAAGTTCAACAACATCCTAGACTGAGGATTGTGCTACTAAAAAACCAGGTCAAGATAGCAGAGGATCGTTTCGATCCATCTACCTCTGGGTTATGGGCCCAGCACGCTTCCGCTGCGCCACTCTGCTGCTGTAGTGGTACTTGTTGGCCTGTACTCTCTTGTCGCTGAAGAAGAATTAGGTCTAACATTTCGCCATGGATCAGAGCAGGCTTCATTACGTTATGCACAAGGCTAGGCAGGACAGCATGAACCTGGATTTTGGTGTGGAAACCTATTTGTCCGCCAAGTCTGCGCCTCAGACCGCAACATAACTTACATTGCCCAAACATTTCCTTTCTGTTAATGGCTTCTAAGATAGTGTGGCCGAGTGGTCGAAGGCGCTGGATTTAGGCTCCAGTCTCTTAGGAGGCGTCGGTTCAAGTCCCACCACTGCCAATTCTGTGGAAATGGAAGTAGTATCCTAAAAATTCTGTGGATGACTTTAGACAATATGTTTATTTTACTATGCTAACAAGCATGAGGTCCACAACTGTTTGCCATTGGACGTTTCTGGTTGGCTTGAAGATAATTTACCTCTGATCCAAGCAGGCGTCATTACCTTATGCGCAAGGTTTTGTTGGACACCACTAACCTGGATGTTCATGTGGAAACCTGATATTTTTACTGAAAAAGATTTGCAGGTAGTTTGGCCCACTGGTCAAAGGCGCTGGATTAAGGCTCCAGTCTCTCAGGAGGTGTGGGTTCAAATCCCACCACTGCCAGTTCTTCCTTACAGTTTTGTTTGTAGCAAAGTATAGGAATTTGATTTTCTGTTTGTGTTTTTTCCTCTTACCACCATTCCCGAAATATCAGTATTTTTGCCTTTCACACTAAACGGGACTGACTACTTAATCAGTGACAACACAGAGAAATCAGACTAAGAATGGTGAAAGATGGCCCAATTTTCCAAAGTGAAGTAAATGAATTGAAGAAGGGGTCAAATCCCTTGGCCACAGCCAATGAGTAGACAATTTTTAACTCACATGATTAACCTTCAAAATAACTACTTGGTAGAAGTTCAACAACATCCTAGACTGAGGATTGTGCTACTAAATAACCAGGTCGAGATAGCAGAGGAAGGTTTCGATCCATCGACCTCTGGGTTATGAGCCAAGCACGCTTCTGCTGCGCCACTCTGCTGCTGTAGTGGTACTTGTTGGCCTGTACTCTCTTGTCGCTGAAGAAGAATTAGGTCTGACATTTCGCCATGGATCAGAGCAGGCTTCATTACGTTATGCACAAGGCTCGGCAGGACAGCATGAACCTGGATTTTGGTGTGGAAATCTATTTGTCCGCCAAGTCTGCGGCTCAGACCGCAACATAACTTACATTGCCCAAACATTTCCTTTCTGTTAATGGCTTCTAAGGTAGTCTGGCCGAGTGGTCGAAGGCGCTGGATTTAGGCTTCAGTCTCTTAGGAGGTGTGGATTCTAGTCCCACCACTGCCAATTCTGTAAAAATGGAAGTAGTGTCCTACGAATTCTGTGGATGACTTTAGACAATATGCTTATTTTACTATGCTAACAAGCATGAGGTCCACAACTGTATGCCATTGGACGTTTCTGGTTGGCTTGAAGATAATTTACCTCTGATCCAAGCAGGCGTCATTACCTTATGCGCAAGGTTTTCTTGGACACCACTAACCTGGATGTTCTTGTGGAAACCTGATACTTTTACTGAAAAATATTTGCAGGTAGTGTGGCCGAGCGGTCAAAGGCGCTGGATTAAGGCTCCAGTCTCTCAGGAGACGTGGGTTCAAATCCCACCACTGCCAGTTCTTCCTTACAGTTTTGTTTGTAGCAAAGTATAGGAATTTGATTTTCTGTTTGTGTTTTGTCCTCTTACCACCATTCCCGAAATTTCAGTATTTTTGCCTTTCACACTAAACGGGACTGACTACTTAATCAGTGACAACACAGAGAAATCAGACTAAGAATGGTGAAAGATGGCCCAATTTTCCAAAGTGAAGTAAATGAATTGAAGAAGGGGTCAAATCCCTTGGCCACAGCCAATGAGTAGACAATTGTTAACTTCACATGATTAACCTTCAAAAGAAGTACTTGGTAGATGTTCAACAACATCCTAGACTGAGGATTGTGCTACTAAATAACCTGGTCGAGATAGCAGAGGATGGTTTTGATCCATCGACCTCTGGGTTATGGGCCCAGCACGCTTCCGCTGCGCCACTCTGCTGCTGTAGTGGTACTTGTTGGCCTGTACTCTCTTGTCGCTGAAGAAGAATTATGTCTAACATTTCGCCATGGATCAGAGCAGGCTTCATTACGTTATGCACAAGGCTAGGCAGGACAGCATGAACCTGGATTTTGGTGTGGAAACCTATTTGTCCGCCAAGTCTGCGCCTCAGACCGCAACATAACTTACATTGCCCAAACATTTCCTTTCTGTTATTGGCTTCTAAGGTAGTGTGGCCGAGTGGTCGAAGGCGCTGGATTTAGGCTCCAGTCTCTGAGGAGGCGTGGGTTCAAGTCCCACCACTGCCAATTCTGTGACAATGGAAGTAGTATCCTACAAATTCTGTGGATGACTTTAGACAATATGCTTAATTTACTATGCTAACAAGCATGAGGTCCACAACTGTTTACCATTGGACGTTTCTGGTTGGCTTGAAGATAATTTAACTCTGATCCAAGCAGGCGTCATTACCTTATGCGCAAGGTTTTGTTGGACACCACTAACCTGGCGGTTCTTGTGGAAACCTGATATTTTTACTGAAAAAGATTTGCAGGTAGTGTGGCCGACCGGTCAAAGGCGCTGGATTAAGGCTCCAGTCTCTCAGGAGGCGTGGGTTCAAATCCCATCACTGCCAATTCTTCCTTACAGTTTTGTTTGTAGCAAAGTATAGGAATTTTATTTTCTGTTTGTGTTTTGTCCTCTTACCACCATTCCTGAAATTTCAGTATTTTTGCCTTTCACACTAAACGGGACTGACTACTTAATCAGTGACAACACAGAGAAATCAGACTAAGAATGGTGAAAGATGGCCCAATTTTCCAAAGTGAAGTAAATGAATTGAAGAAGGGGTCAAATCCCTTGGCCACAGCCAATGAGTAGACAATTTTTAACTCACATGATTAACCTTCAAAAGAACTACTTGGTAGAAGTTCAACAACATCCTAGACTGAGGATTGTGCTACTAAATAACCAGGTCAAGATAGCAGAGGATCGTTTCGATCCATCTACCTCTGGGTTAAGGGCCCACCACGCTTCCGCTGCGCCACTCTGCTGCTGTAGTGGTACTTGTTGGCCTGTACTCTCTTGTCACTGAAGAAGAATTAGGTCTGACATTTCGCCATTGATCAGAGCAGGCTTCATTACGTTATGCACAAGGCTCGGCAGGACAGCATGAACCTGGATTTTGGTGTGGAAACCTATTTGTCCGCCAAGTCTGCGCCTCAGACCGCAACATAACTTACATTGCCCAAACATTTCCTTTCTGTTAATGGCTTCTAAGGTAGTCTGGCCGAGTGGTCGAAGGCGCTGGATTTAGCCTCCAGTCTCTTAGGAGGTGTGGGTTCAAGTCCCACCACTGCCAATTCTGTGACAATGGAAGTAGTGTCCTACAAATTCTGTGGATGACTTTAGACAATATGCTTATTTTACTATGCTAACAAGCATGAGGTCCACAACTGTTTGCCATTGGACGTTTCTGGTTGGCTTGAAGATAATTTAACTCTGATCCTAGCAGGCGTCATTACCTTATGCGCAAGGTTTTGTTGGACACCACTAACCTGGATGTTCATGTGGAAACCTGATATTTTTACTGAAAAAGATTTGCAGGTAGTTTGGCCGACTGGTCAAAGGCGCTGGATTAATGCTCCAGTCTCTCAGGAGGTGTGGGTTCAAATCCCATCACTGCCAGTTCTTCCTTACAGTTTTGTTTGTAGCAAAGTATAGGAATTTGATTTTCTGTTTGTGTTTTGTCCTTGTTAGAGTAGACAATATTAAGTATTGTACTCTTTGCGTGTTCAATTAACTGAATGGTGAGATTCTGTTGAAGAAGTTCCTTTGCAAAGGTTTTAATTACCAGAAGCTTCTGGTCGCACATTTCAAGCCACCCAAGCAGTGCTTCGTTCAAATGTGGCTCCTTTCTCTTGGCTCACATCGTTATTTATTCACAAAGAGGGTTCATAAAAAGGTCAGCCCATAACACACCTGGTTACAACTAAATGAATACAAAAAATCCCTCTCTCCTCCCTTCTGCAAGTTCAGCAAGTTCCCATAGCTATAAATCAGATTAGAGAAAAACAATCACACATCGGCCCGTCTCCTTCGGAAGAGACAGATACCAGACCCATACACTCCCTTATTTTCTCAGGAGTGTGAGACACATAAAAATGCTATTCATTTAGCCATACTGAGTTAACTAAATCTAAAACGACTAAAATATAATTTAAAACTGAAAAACAATGTTAATAACTTAACATCCTCTTACCACCATTCCCGAAATTTCAGTATTTTTGCCTTTCACACTAAACGGGACTGACTACTTAATCAGTGACAACACAGAGAAATCAGACTAAGAATGGTGAAAGATGGCCCAATTTTCCAAAGTGAAGTAAATGAATTGAAGAAGGGGTCAAATCCCTTGGCCACAGCCAATGAGTAGACAATTTTTAACTCACATGATTAACCTTCAAAAGAACTACTTGGTAGAAGTTCAACAACATCCTAGACTGAGGATTGTGCTACTAAAAAACCAGGTCGAGATAGCAGATGATCGTTTCGATCCATCTACCTCTGGGTTATGGGCCCACCACGCTTCCGCTGCGCCACTCTGCTGCTGTAGTGGTACTTGTTGGCCTGTACTCTCTTGTCGCTGAAGAAGAATTAGGTCTAACATTTCGCCATGGATCAGAGCAGGCTTCATTACGTTATGCACAAGGCTAGGCAGGACAGCATGAACCTGGATTTTGGTGTGGTAACCTATTTGTCCGCCAAGTCTGCGCCTCAGACCGCAACATAACTTACATTGCCCAAACATTTCCTTTCTGTTCATGGCTTCTAAGGTAGTGTGGCCGAGTGGTCAAAGGCGCTGGATTTAGGCTCCAGTCTCTTAGGAGGCGTGGGCTCTAGTCCCACCACTGCCAATTCTGTGACAATGGAAGTAGAATCCTACAAATTCTGTGGATGACTTTAGACAATATGCTTATTTTACTATGCTAACAAGCATGAGGTCCACAACTGTTTGCCATTGGACGTTTCTGGTTGGCTTGAAGATAATTTACCTCTGATCCAAGCAGGCGTCATTACCTTATGCGCAAGGTTTTGTTGGACACCACTAACCTGGATGTTCTTGTGGAAACCTGATATTTTTACAGAAAAATATTTGCAGGTAGTGTGGCCGAGCGGTCAAAGGCGCTGGATTAAGGCTCCAGTCTCTCAGGAGGCGTGGGTTCAAATCCCACCACTGCCAGTTCTTCGTTACAGTTTTGTTTGTAGCAAAGTATAGGAATTTGATTTTCTGTTTGTGTTTTGTCCTCTTACCACCATTCCCGAAATATCAGTATTTTTGCCTTTCACACTAAACGGGACTGACTACTTAATCAGTGACAACACAGAGAAATCAGACTAAGAATGGTGAAAGATGGCCCAATTTTCCAAAGTGAAGTAAATGAATTGAAGAAGGGGTCAAATCCCTTGGCCACAGCCAATGAGTAGACAATTGTTAACTTCACATGATTAACCTTCAAAATAACTACTTGGTAGAAGTTCAACAACATCCTAGACTGAGGATTGTGCTACTAAATAACCAGGTCGAGATAGCAGAGGATGGTTTCGATCCATCGACCTCTGGGTTATGGGCCCAGCACGCTTCCGCTGCGCCACTCTGCTGCTGTAGTGGTACTTGTTGGCCTGTACTCTCTTGTCGCTGAAGAAGAATTAGGTCTAACATTTCGCCATGGATCAGAGCAGGCTTCATTACGTTATGCACAAGGCTAGGCAGGACAGCATGTACCTGGATTTTGGTGTGGAAACCTATTTGTCCGCCAAGTCTGCGCCTCAGACCGCAACATAACTTACATTGCCCAAACATTTCCTTTCTGTTAATGGCTTCTAAGGTAGTGTGGCCGAGTGGTCGAAGGCGCTGGATTTAGGCTCCAGTCTCTGAAGAGGCGTGGGTTCAAGTCCCACCACTGCCAATTCTGTGACAATGGAAGTAGTATCCTACAAATTCTGTGGATGACTTTAGACAATATGCTTATTTTACTATGCTAACAAGCATGAGGTCCACAACTGTTTGCCATTGGACGTTTCTGGTTGGCTTGAAGATAATTTACCTCTGATCCAAGCAGGCATCATTACCTTATGCGCAAGGTTTTGTTGGACACCACTAACCTGGATGTTCTTGTGGAAACCTGATATTTTTACAGAAAAATATTTGAAGGTAGTGTGGCCGAGCGGTCAAAGGCGCTGGATTAAGGCTCCAGTCTCTCAGGAGGCGTGGGTTCAAATCCCACCACTACCAGTTCTTCCTTACAGTTTTGTTTGTAGCAAAGTATAGGAATTTGATTTTCTGTTTGTGTTTTGTCCTCTTACCACCATTCCCGAAATTTCAGTATTTTTGCCTTTCACACTAAACGGGACTGACTACTTAATCAGTGACAACACAGAGAAATCAGACTAAGAATGGTGAAAGATGGCCCAATTTTCCAAAGTGAAGTAAATTAATTGAAGAAGGGGTCAAATCCCTTGGCCACAGCCAATGAGTAGACAATTGTTAACTTCACATGATTAACCTTCAAAAGAAGTACTTGGTAGAAGTTCAACAACATCCTAGACTGAGGATTGTGCTACTAAATAACCAAGTCGAGATAGCAGAGGATGGTTTCGATCCATCGACCTCTGGGTTATGGGCCGAGCACGCTTCCGCTGCGCCACTCTGCTGCTGTAGTGGTACTTGTTGGCCTGTACTCTCTTGTCGCTGAAGAAGAATTAGGTCACATTTCGCCATGGATCAGAGCAGGCTTCATTACGTTATGCACAAGGCTAGGCAGGACAGCATGAAACTGGATTTTGGTGTGGAAACCTATTTGTCCGCCAAGTCTGCGCCTCAGACCGCAACATAACTTACATTGCCCAAACATTTCCTTTCTGTTAATAGCTTCTAAGATAGTCTGGCCGAGTGGTCGAAGGCGCTGGATTTATGCTCCAGTTTCTTAGGAGGTGTGGGTTCAAGTCCCACCACTGCCAATTCTGTGACAATGGAAGTAGTGTCCTACAAATTCTGTGGATGACTTTAGACAATATGCTTATTTTACTATGCTAACAAGCATGAGGTCCACAACTGTTTGCCATTGGACGTTTCTGGTTGGCTTGAAGATAATTTACCTCTGATCCAAGCAGGCGTCATTACCTTATGCGCAAGGTTTTGTTGGACACCACTAACCTGGATGTTCTTGTGGAAACCTGATATTTTTACTGAAAAATATTTGCAGGTAGTGTGGCCGAGCGGTCAAAGGCGCTGGAGTAAGGCTCCAGTCTCTCAGGAGGCGTGGGTTCAAATCCCACCACTGCCAGTTCTTCCTTACAGTTTTGTTTGTAGCAAAGTATAGGAATTTGATTTTCTGTTTGTGTTTTGTCCTCTTACCACCATTCCCGAAATATCAGTATTTTTGCCTTTCACACTAAACGGGACTGACTACTTAATCAGTGACAACACAGAGAAATCAGACTAAGAATGATGAAAGATGGCCCAATTTTCCAAAGTGAAGTAAATTAATTGAAGAAGGGGTCAAATCCCTTGGCCACAGCCAATGAGTAGACAATTGTTAATTTCACATGATTAACCTTCAAAAGAAGTACTTGGTAGAAGTTCAACAACATCCTAGACTGAGGATTGTGCTACTAAATAACCAGGTCGAGATAGCAGAGGATGGTTTCGATCCATCGACCTCTGGGTTATGGGCCCAGCACGCTTCCGCTGCGCCACTCTGCTGCTGTAGTGGTACTTGTTAGCCTGTACTCTCTTGTCGCTGAAGAAGAATTAGGTCTAACATTTCGCCATGGATCAGAGCAGGCTTCATTACGTTATGCACAAGGCTAGGCAGGACAGCATGTACCTGGATTTTGGTGTGGAAACCTATTTGTCCGCCAAGTCTGCGCCTCAGACCGCAACATAACTTACATTGCCCAAACATTTCCTTTCTGTTAATGGCTTCTAAGGTAGTGTGGCCGAGTGGTCGAAGGCGCTGGATTTAGGCTCCAGTCTCTGAAGAGGCGTGGGTTCAAGTCCCACCACTGCCAATTCTGTGACAATGGAAGTAGTATCCTACAAATTCTGTGGATGAATTTAGACAATATGCTTATTTTACTATGCTAACAAGCATGAGGTCCACAACTGTTTGCCATTGGACGTTTCTGGTTGGCTTGAAGATAATTTACCTCTGATCCAAGCAGGCATCATTACCTTATGCGCAAGGTTTCGTTGGACACCACTAACCTGGATGTTCTTGTGGAAACCTGATATTTTTACAGAAAAATATTTGAAGGTAGTGTGGCCGAGCGGTCAAAGGCGCTGGATTAAGGCTCCAGTCTCTCAGGAGGCGTGGGTTCAAATCCCACCACTGCCAGTTCTTCCTTACAGTTTTGTTTGTAGCAAAGTATAGGAATTTGATTTTCTGTTTGTGTTTTGTCCTCTTACCACCATTCCCGAAATTTCAGTATTTTTGCCTTTCACACTAAACGGGACTGACTACTTAATCAGTGACAACACAGAGAAATCAGACTAAGAATGGTGAAAGATGGCCCAATTTTCCAAAGTGAAGTAAATTAATTGAAGAAGGGGTCAAATCCCTTGGCCACAGCCAATGAGTAGACAATTGTTAACTTCACATGATTAACCTTCAAAAGAAGTACTTGGTAGAAGTTCAACAACATCCTAGACTGAGGATTGTGCTACTAAATAACCAAGTCGAGATAGCAGAGGATGGTTTCGATCCATCGACCTCTGGGTTATGGGCCGAGCACGCTTCCGCTGCGCCACTCTGCTGCTGTAGTGGTACTTGTTGGCCTGTACTCTCTTGTCGCTGAAGAAGAATTAGGTCACATTTCGCCATGGATCAGAGCAGGCTTCATTACGTTATGCACAAGGCTAGGCAGGACAGCATGAAACTGGATTTTGGTGTGGAAACCTATTTGTCCGCCAAGTCTGCGCCTCAGACCGCAACATAACTTACATTGCCCAAACATTTCCTTTCTGTTAATAGCTTCTAAGATAGTCTGGCCGAGTGGTCGAAGGCGCTGGATTTATGCTCCAGTTTCTTAGGAGGTGTGGGTTCAAGTCCCACCACTGCCAATTCTGTGACAATGGAAGTAGTGTCCTACAAATTCTGTGGATGACTTTAGACAATATGCTTATTTTACTATGCTAACAAGCATGAGGTCCACAACTGTTTGCCATTGGACGTTTCTGGTTGGCTTGAAGATAATTTACCTCTGATCCAAGCAGGCGTCATTACCTTATGCGCAAGGTTTTGTTGGACACCACTAACCTGGATGTTCTTGTGGAAACCTGATATTTTTACTGAAAAATATTTGCAGGTAGTGTGGCCGAGCGGTCAAAGGCGCTGGATTAAGGCTCCAGTCTCTCAGGAGGCGTGGGTTCAAATCCCACCACTGCCAGTTCTTCCTTACAGTTTTGTTTGTAGCAAAGTATAGGAATTTGATTTTCTGTTTGTGTTTTGTCCTCTTACCACCATTCCCGAAATATCAGTATTTTTGCCTTTCACACTAAACGGGACTGACTACTTAATCAGTGACAACACAGAGAAATCAGACTAAGAATGATGAAAGATGGCCCAATTTTCCAAAGTGAAGTAAATGAATTGAAGAAGGGGTCAAATCCCTTGGCCACAGCCAATGAGTAGACAATTGTTAACTTCACATGATTAACCTTCAAAAGAAGTACTTGGTAGAAGTTCAACAACATCCTAGACTGAGGATTGTGCTACTAAATAACCAGGTCGAGATAGCAGAGGATGGTTTCGATCCATCGACCTCTGGGTTATGGGCCCAGCACGCTTCCGCTGCGCCACTCTGCTGCTGTAGTGGTACTTGTTAGCCTGTACTCTCTTGTCGCTGAAGAAGAATTAGGTCTAACATTTCGCCATGGATCAGAGCAGGCTTCATTACGTTATGCACAAGGCTAGGCAGGACAGCATGTACCTGGATTTTGGTGTGGAAACCTATTTGTCCGCCAAGTCTGCGCCTCAGACCGCAACATAACTTACATTGCCCAAACATTTCCTTTCTGTTAATGGCTTCTAAGGTAGTGTGGCCGAGTGGTCGAAGGCGCTGGATTTAGGCTCCAGTCTCTGAAGAGGCGTGGGTTCAAGTCCCACCACTGCCAATTCTGTGACAATGGAAGTAGTATCCTACAAATTCTGTGGATGAATTTAGACAATATGCTTATTTTACTATGCTAACAAGCATGAGGTCCACAACTGTTTGCCATTGGACGTTTCTGGTTGGCTTGAAGATAATTTACCTCTGATCCAAGCAGGCATCATTACCTTATGCGCAAGGTTTCGTTGGACACCACTAACCTGGATGTTCTTGTGGAAACCTGATATTTTTACAGAAAAATATTTGAAGGTAGTGTGGCCGAGCGGTCAAAGGCGCTGGATTAAGGCTCCAGTCTCTCAGGAGGCGTGGGTTCAAATCCCACCACTGCCAGTTCTTCCTTACAGTTTTGTTTGTAGCAAAGTATAGGAATTTGATTTTCTGTTTGTGTTTTGTCCTCTTACCACCATTCCCGAAATTTCAGTATTTTTGCCTTTCACACTAAACGGGACTGACTACTTAATCAGTGACAACACAGAGAAATCAGACTAAGAATGGTGAAAGATGGCCCAATTTTCCAAAGTGAAGTAAATTAATTGAAGAAGGGGTCAAATCCCTTGGCCACAGCCAATGAGTAGACCATTTTTAACTTCACATGATTAACCTTCAAAAGAAGTACTTGGTAGAAGTTCAACAACATCCTAGACTGAGGATTGTGCTACTAAACAACCAGGTCGAGATAGCAGAGGATGGTTTCAATCCATCGACCTCTGGGTTATGGGCCCAGCACGCTTCCGCTGCGCCACTCTGCTGCTGTAGTGGTACTTGTTGGCCTGTACTCTCTTGTCGCTGAAGAAGAATTAGGTCTAACATTTCGCCATGGATCAGAGCAGGCTTCATTACGTTATACACAAGGCTAGGCAGGACAGCATGAACCTGGATTTTGGTGTGGAAACCTATTTGTCCGCCAAGTCTGCGCCTCGGACCGCAACATAACTTACATTGCCCAAACATTTCCTTTCTGTTCACGGCTTCTAAGGTAGTGTGGCCGAGTGGTCGAAGGCGCTGGATTTAGGTTCCAGTCTCTTAGGAGGCGTTGGTTCAAGTCCCACCACTGCCAATTCTGTGGAAATGGAAGTAGTATCCTAAAAATTCTGTGGATGACTTTAGACAATATGCTTATTTTACTATGCTAACAAGCATGAGGTCCACAACTGTTTGCCATTGGACGTTTCTGGTTGGCTTGAAGATAATTTACCTCTGATCCAAGCAGGCGTCATTACCTTATGCGCAAGGTTTTGTTGGACACCACTAACCTGGATGTTCATGTGGAAACCTGATATTTTTACTGAAAAAGATTTGCAGGTAGTTTGGCCGACTGGTCAAAGGTGCTGGATTAAGGCTCCAGTCTCTCAGGAGGTGTGGGTTCAAATCCCACCACTGCCAGTTCTTCCTTACAGTTTTGTTTGTAGCAAAGTATAGGAATTTGATTTTCTGTTTGTGTTTTGTCCTCTTACCACCATTCCCGAAATTTCAGTATTTTTGCCTTTCACACTAAACGGGACTGACTACTTAATCAGTGACAACACAGAGAAATCAGACTAAGAATGGTGAAAGATGGCCCAATTTTCCAAAGTGAAGTAAATGAATTGAAGAAGGGGTCAAATCCCTTGGCCACAGCCAATGAGTAGACAATTTTTAACTTCACATGATTAACCTTCAAAAGAAGTACTTGGTAGAAGTTCAACAACATCCTAGACTGAGGATTGTGCTACTAAATAACCAGGTCGAGATAGCAGAGGATGGTTTCGATCCATCGACCTCTGGGTTATGGGCCCAGCACGCTTCCGCTGCGCCACTCTGCTGCTGTTGTGGTACTTGTTGGCCTGTACTCTCTTGTCGCTGAAGAAGAATTAGGTCTAACATTTCGCCATGGATCAGAGCAGGCTTCATTACGTTATGCACAAGGCTAGGCAGGACAGCATGAACCTGGATTTTGGTGTGGAAACCTATTTGTCTGCCAAGTCTGCATCTCAGACCGCAACATAAATTACATTGCCCAAACATTTCCTTTCTGTTAAAGGCTTCTAAGGTAGTGTGGCCGAGTGGTCGAAGGCGCTGGATTTAGACTACAGTCTCTTAGGAGGTGTGGGTTCAAGTCCCACCACTGCCAATTCTGTGACAATGGAAGTAGTATCCTACAAATTCTGTGGATAACTTTAGACAATATGCTTATTTTACTATGCTACCAAGCATGAGGTCCACAACTGTTTGCCATTGGACGTTTCTGGTTGGCTTGAAGATAATTTACCTCTGATCCAAGCAGGTGTCATTACCTTATGCGCAAGGTTTTGTTGGACACAACTAACCTGGCGGTTCTTGGGGAAACCTGGTATTTTTACTGAAAAAGATTTGCAGGTAGTGTGGCCGAGCGGTCAAAGGCGCTGGATTAAGGCTCCAGTCTCTCAGGAGGCGTGGGTTCTTATCCCACCACTGCCAGTTCTTCCTTACAATTATGTTTGTAGCAAAGTATAGGAATTTGATTTTCTGTTTGTGTTTTGTCCTCTTACCACCATTCCCGAAATTTCAGTATTTTTGCCTTTCACACTAAACGGGACTGACTACTTAATCAGTGACAACACAGAGAAATCAGACTAAGAATGGTGAAAGACGGCCCAATTTTCCAAATTGAAGTAAATGAATTGAAGAAGGGGTCAAATCCCTTGGCCAAAGCCAATGAGTAGACAATTTTTAACTTCACATGATTAACCTTCAAAATAACTACTTGGTAGAAGTTCAACAACATCCTAGACTGAGGATTATGCAACTAAATAACCAGGTCGAGATAGCAGAGGATGGTTTCGATCCATCGACCTCTGGGTTATGAGCCAAGCACGCTTCCGCTGCGCCACTCTGCTGCTGTAGCGGTACTTGTTGGCCTGTACTCTCTTGTCGCTGAAGAAGAATTAGGTCTAACATTTCGCCATGGATCAGAGCAGGCTTCATTACGTTATGCACAAGGCTAGGCAGGACAGCATGAAACTGGATTTTGGTGTGGAAACCTATTTGTCCGCCAAGTCTGCGCCTCAGACCGCAACATAACTTACATTGCCCAAACATTTCCTTTCTGTTAATGGCTTCTAAGGTAGTGTGGCCGATCGGTCAAAGGCGCTGAATTAAGGCTCCAGTCTCTCAGGAGGCGTGGGTTCAAATCCCACCACTGCCAGTTCTTCCTTACAGTTTTGTTTGTAGCAAAGTATAGGAATTTGATTTTCTGTTTGTGTTTTGTCCTCTTACCACCATTCCCGAAATATCAGTATTTTTGCCTTTCACACTAAACGGGACTGACTACTTAATCAGTGACAACACAGAGAAATCAGACTAAGAATGATGAAAGATGGCCCAATTTTCCAAAGTGAAGTAAATTAATTGAAGAAGGGGTCAAATCCCTTGGCCACAGCCAATGAGTAGACAATTGTTAACTTCACATGATTAACCTTCAAAAGAACTACTTGGTAGAAGTTCAACAACATCCTAGACTGAGGATTGTGCTACTAAATAACCAGGTCGAGATAGCAGAGGATGGTTTCGATCCATCGACCTCTGGGTTATGGGCCCAGCACGCTTCCGCTGCGCCACTCTGCTGCTGTAGTGGTACTTGTTGGCCTGTACTCTCTTGTCGCTGAAGAAGAATTAGGTCTAACATTTCGCCATGGATCAGAGCAGGCTTCATTACGTTATGCACAAGGCTAGGCAGGACAGCATGTACCTGGATTTTGGTGTGGAAACCTATTTGTCCGCCAAGTCTGCGCCTCAGACCGCAACATAACTTACATTGCCCAAACATTTCCTTTCTGTTAATGGCTTCTAAGGTAGTGTGGCCGAGTGGTCGAAGGCGCTGGATTTAGGCTCCAGTCTCTGAGGAGGCGTGGGTTCAAGTCCCACCACTGCCAATTCTGTGACAGTGGAAATAGTATCCTACAAATTCTGTGGATGACTTAAGACAATATACTTATTTTACTATGCTAACAAGCATGAGGTCCACAACTGTTTGCCATTGGACGTTTCTGGTTGGCTTGAAGATAATTTACCTCTGATCCAAGCAAGCATCCTTACCTTATGCGCAAATTTTTGTTGGACACCACTAACCTGGATGTTCTTGGGGAAACCTGATATTTTTACTGAAAAAGACTTGCAGGTAGTGTGGCCGAGCGGTCAAAGGCGCTGGATTAAGGCTCCAGTCTCTCAGGAGGCGTGGGTTCAAATCCCACCACTGCCATTTCTTCCTTACAGTTTTGTTTGTAGCAAAGTATAGGAATTTGATTTTCTGTTTGTGTTTTGTCCTCTTACCACCATTCCCGAAATATCAGTATTTTTGCCTTTCACACTAAACGGGACTGACTACTTAATCAGTGACAACACAGAGAAATCAGACTAAGAATGATGAAAGATGGCCCAATTTTCCAAAGTGAAGTAAATGAATTGAAGAAGGGGTCAAATCCCTTGGCCACAGCCAATGAGTAGACAATTGTTAACTTCACATGATTAACCTTCAAAAGAAGTACTTGGTAGAAGTTCAACAACATCCTAGACTGAGGATTGTGCTACTAAATAACCAGGTCGAGACAGCAGAGGATGGTTTCGATCCATCGACCTCTGGGTTATGAGCCAAGCACGCTTCCGCTGCGCCACTCTGCTGCTGTAGCGGTACTTGTTGGCCTGTACTCTCTTGTCGCTGAAGAAGAATTAGGTCTAACATTTCGCCATGGATCAGAGCAGGCTTCATTACGTTATGCACAAGGCTAGGCAGGACAGCATGTACCTGGATTTTGGTGTGGAAACCTATTTGTCCGCCAAGTCTGCGCCTCAGACCGCAACATAACTTACATTGCCCAAACATTTCCTTTCTGTTAACGGCTTTTAAGGTAGTGTGGCTGAGTGGTCGAAGGCGCTGGATTTAGGCTCCAGTCTCTTAGGAGGCGTGGGTTTAAGGCCAAACACTGCCAATTCTGTGACAATGGAAGTAGTATCCTACAAATTCTGTGGATGACTTAAGACAATATACTTATTTTACTATGCTAACAAGCATGAGGTCCACAACTGTTTGCCATTGGACGTTTCTGGTTGGCTTGAAGATAATTTACCTCTGATCCAAGCAGGCATCATTACCTTATGTGCAAGGTCTTGTTGGACACCACTAACCTGGATGTTCTTGGGGAAACCTGATATTTTTACTGAAAAAGGTTTGCAGGTAGTGTGGCCGAGCGGTCAAAGGCGCTGGATTAAGGCTCCAGTCTCTCAGGAGGCGTGGGTTCAAATCCCACCACTGACAGTTCTTCCTTACAGTTTTGTTTGTAGCAAAGTATAGGAATTTGATTTTCTGTTTGTGTTTTGTCCTCTTACCACCATTCCCGAAATTTCAGTATTTTTGCCTTTCACACTAAACGGGACTGACTACTTAATCAGTGACAACACAGAGAAATCAGACTAAGAATGGTGAAAGATGGCCCAATTTTCCAAAGTGAAGTAAATTAATTGAAGAAGGGATCAAATCCCTTGGCCACAGCCAATGAGTAGACCATTTTTAACTTCACATGATTAACCTTCAAAAGAAGTACTTGGTAGAAGTTCAACAACATCCTAGACTGAGGATTGTGCTACTAAACAACCAGGTCGAGATAGCAGAGGATGGTTTCGATCCATCGACCTCTGGGTTATGGGCCCAGCACGCTTCCGCTGCGCCACTCTGCTGCTGTAGTGGTACTTGTTGGCCTGTACTCTCTTGTCGCTGAAGAAGAATTAGGTCTAACATTTCGCCATGGATCAGAGCAGGCTTCATTACGTTATGCACAAGGCTAGGCAGGACAGCATGAACCTGGATTTTGGTGTGGAAACCTATTTGTCCGCCAAGTCTGCGCCTCGGACCGCAACATAACTTACATTGCCCAAACATTTCCTTTCTGTTCACGGCTTCTAAGGTAGTGTGGCCGAGTGGTCGAAGGCGCTGGATTTAGGCTCCAGTCTCTTAGGAGGCGTCGGTTCAAGTCCCACCACTGCCAATTCTGTGGAAATGGAAGTAGTATCCTAAAAATTCTGTGGATGACTTTAGACAATATGCTTATTTTACTATGCTAACAAGCATGAGGTCCACAACTGTTTGCCATTGGACGTTTCTGGTTGGCTTGAAGATAATTTACCTCTGATCCAAGCAGGCGTCATTACCTTATGCGCAAGGTTTTGTTGGGCACCACTAACCTGGATGTTCATGTGGAAACCTGATATTTTTACTGAAAAAGATTTGCAGGTAGTTTGGCCGACTGGTCAAAGGTGCTGGATTAAGGCTCCAGTCTCTCAGGAGGTGTGGGTTCAAATCCCACCACTGCCAGTTCTTCCTTACAGTTTTGTTTGTAGCAAAGTATAGGAATTTGATTTTCTGTTTGTGTTTTGTCCTCTTACCACCATTCCCGAAATTTCAGTATTTTTGCCTTTCACACTAAACGGGACTGACTACTTAATCAGTGACAACACAGAGAAATCAGACTAAGAATGGTGAAAGATGGCCCAATTTTCCAAAGTGAAGTAAATGAATTGAAGAAGGGGTCAAATCCCTTGGCCACAGCCAATGAGTAGACAATTTTTAACTTCACATGATTAACCTTCAAAAGAAGTACTTGGTAGAAGTTCAACAACATCCTAGACTGAGGATTGTGCTACTAAATAACCAGGTCGAGATAGCAGAGGATGGTTTCGATCCATCGACCTCTGGGTTATGGGCCCAGCACGCTTCCGCTGCGCCACTCTGCTGCTGTAGTGGTACTTGTTGGCCTGTACTCTCTTGTCGCTGAAGAAGAATTAGGTCTAACATTTCGCCATGGATCAGAGCAGGCTTCATTACGTTATGCACAAGGCTAGGCATGACAGCATGAACCTGGATTTTGGTGTGGAAACCTATTTGTCTGCCAATTCTGCATCTCAGACCGCAACATAAATTACATTGCCCAAACATTTCCTTTCTGTTAAAGGCTTCTAAGGTAGTGTGGTCGAGTGGTCGAAGGCGCTGGATTTAGACTACAGTCTCTTAGGAGGTGTGGGTTCAAGTCCCACCACTGCCAATTCTGTGACAATGGAAGTAGTATCCTACAAATTCTGTGGATAACTTTAGACAATATGCTTATTTTACTATGCTACCAAGCATGAGGTCCACAACTGTTTGCCATTGGACGTTTCTGGTTGGCTTGAAGATAATTTACCTCTGATCCAAGCAGGCGTCATTACCTTATGCGCAAGGTTTTGTTGGACACCACTAACCTGGATGTTCATGTGGAAACCTGATATTTTTACTGAAAAAGATTTGCAGGTAGTTTGGCAGACTGGTCAAAGGTGCTGGATTAAGGCTCCAGTCTCTCAGGAGGTGTGGGTTCAAATCCCACCACTGCCAGTTCTTCCTTACAGTTTTGTTTGTAGCAAAGTATAGGAATTTGATTTTCTGTTTGTGTTTTGTCCTCTTACCACCATTCCCGAAATTTCAGTATTTTTGCCTTTCACACTAAACGGGACTGACTACTTAATCAGTGACAACACAGAGAAATCAGACTAAGAATGGTGAAAGATGGCCCAATTTTCCAAAGTGAAGTAAATGAATTGAAGAAGGGGTCAAATCCCTTGGCCACAGCCAATGAGTAGACAATTTTTAACTTCACATGATTAACCTTCAAAAGAAGTACTTGGTAGAAGTTCAACAACATCCTAGACTGAGGATTGTGCTACTAAATAACCAGGTCGAGATAGCAGAGGATGGTTTCGATCCATCGACCTCTGGGTTATGGGCCCAGCACGCTTCCGCTGCGCCACTCTGCTGCTGTAGTGGTACTTGTTGGCCTGTACTCTCTTGTCGCTGAAGAAGAATTAGGTCTAACATTTCGCCATGGATCAGAGCAGGCTTCATTACGTTATGCACAAGGCTAGGCATGACAGCATGAACCTGGATTTTGGTGTGGAAACCTATTTGTCTGCCAAGTCTGCATCTCAGACCGCAACATAAATTACATTGCCCAAACATTTCCTTTCTGTTAAAGGCTTCTAAGGTAGTGTGGTCGAGTGGTCGAAGGCGCTGGATTTAGACTACAGTCTCTTAGGAGGTGTGGGTTCAAGTCCCACCACTGCCAATTCTGTGACAATGGAAGTAGTATCCTACAAATTCTGTGGATAACTTTAGACAATATGCTTATTTACTATGCTACCAAGCATGAGGTCCACAACTGTTTGCCATTGGACGTTTCTGGTTGGCTTGAAGATAATTTACCTCTGATCCAAGCAGGTGTCATTACCTTATGCGCAAGGTTTTGTTGGACACAACTAACCTGGCGGTTCTTGGGGAAACCTGGTATTTTTACTGAAAAAGATTTGCAGGTAGTGTGGCCGAGCGGTCAAAGGCGCTGGATTTAGGCTCCAGTCTCTCAGGAGGCGTGGGTTCTTATCCCACCACTGCCAGTTCTTCCTTACAATTTTGTTTGTAGCAAAGTATAGGAATTTGATTTTCTGTTTGTGTTTTGTCCTCTTACCACCATTCCCGAAATTTCAGTATTTTTGCCTTTCACACTAAACGTGACTGACTACTTAATCAGTGAC
The DNA here is from genome assembly GCF_054856555.1 of Leptonotus elevatus. Lineage (NCBI taxonomy): Eukaryota > Metazoa > Chordata > Actinopteri > Syngnathiformes > Syngnathidae > Leptonotus > Leptonotus elevatus. Next base: position 23,125,296 of record NC_141240.1, read on the forward strand.
AACACAGAGAAATCAGACTAAGAATGGTGAAAGATGGCCCAATTTTCCAAAGTGAAGTAAATGAATTGAAGAAGGGGTCAAATCCCTTGGCCAAAGCCAATGAGTAGACAATTTTTAACTTCTCATGATTAACCTTCAAAATAACTACTTGGTAGAAGTTCAACAACATCCTAGACTGAGGATTGTGCAACTACATAACCAGGTCGAGATAGCAGAGGATGGTTTCGATCCATCGACCTCTGGGTTATGAGCCAAGCACGCTTCCGCTGCGCCACTCTGCTGCTGTAGCGGTACTTGTTGGCCTGTACTCTCTTGTCGCTGAAGAAGAATTAGGTCTAACATTTCGCCATGGATCAGAGCAGGCTTCATTACGTTATGCACAAGGCTAGGCAGGACAGCATGTACCTGGATTTTGGTGTGGAAACCTATTTGTCCGCCAAGTCTGCGCCTCAGACCGCAACATAACTTACATTGCCCAAACATTTCCTTTCTGTTAATGGCTTCTAAGGTAGTGTGGCCGAGTGGTCGAAGGCGCTGGATTTAGGCTCCAGTCTCTGAGGAGGAGTGGATTCAAGTCCCACCACTGCCAATTCTGTGACAATGGAAGTAGTATCCTACAAATTCTGTGGATGACTTTAGACAATATGCTTATTTTACTATGCTAACAAGCATGAGGTCCACAACTGTTTGCCATTGGACGTTTCTGGTTGGCTTGAAGATAATTTACCTCTGATCCACAAGCAGGCGTCATTACCTTATGCGCAAGGTTTTGTTGGACACCACTAACCTGGATGTTCTTGGGGAAACCTGATATTTTTACAGAAAAAGATTTGCAGTTAGTGTGGCCGAGCGGTCAAAGGCGCTGGATTAAGGCTCCAGTCTCTCAGGAGGCGTGGGTTCAAATCCCACCACTGCCAGTTCTTCCTTACAGTTTTGTTTGTAGCAAAGTATAGGAATTTGATTTTCTGTTTGTGTTTTGTCCTCTTACCACCATTCCCGAAATTTCAGTATTTTTGCCTTTCACACTAAACGGGACTGACTACTTAATCAGTGACAACACAGAGAAATCAGACTAAGAATGGTGAAAAATGGCCCAATTTTCTAAAGTGAAGTAAATTAATTGAAGAAGGGGTCAAATCCCTTGGCCAAAGCCAATGAGTAGACAATTTTTAACTTCACATGATTAACCTTCAAGATAACTACTTGGTAGAAGTTCAACAACATCCTAGACTGAGGATTGTGCTACTAAACAACCAGGTCGAGATAGCAGAGGATGGTTTCAATCCATCGACCTCTGGGTTATGGGCCCAGCAAGCTTCCGCTGTGCCACTCTGCTGCTGTAGTGGTATTTGTTGGCCTGTACTCTCTTGTCGCTGAAGAAGAATTAGGTCTAACATTTCGCCATGGATCAGAGCAGGCTTCATTACGTTATGCACAAGGCTAGGCAGGACAGCATGAACCTGGATTTTGGTGTGGAAACCTATTTGTCCGCCAAGTCTGCGCCTCAGACCGCAACATAACTTACATTGCCCAAACATTTCCTTTCTGTTAATAGCTTCTAAGGTAGTCTGGCCGAGTGGTCGAAGGCGCTGGATTTAGGCTCCAGTTTCTTAGGAGTTGTGTGTTCAAGTCCCACCACTGCCAGTTCTTCCTTACAGTTTTGTTTGTAGCAAAGTATAGGAATTTGATTTTCTGTTTGTGTTTTGTCCTCTTACCACCATTCCCGAAATTTCAGTATTTTTGCCTTTCACACTAAACGGGACTGACTACTTAATCAGTGACAACACAGAGAAATCAGACTAAGAATGGTGAAAGATGGCCCAATTTTCCAAAGTGAAGTAAATGAATTGAAGAAGGGGTCAAATCCCTTGGCCACAGCCAATGAGTAGACAATTGTTAACTTCACATGATTAACCTTCAAAATAACTACTTGGTAGAAGTTCAACAACATCATAGACTGAGGATTGTGCTACTAAATAACCAGGTCGAGATAGCAGAGGATGATTTCGATCCATCGACCTCTGGGTTATGGGCCCAGCACGCTTCCGCTGCGCCACTCTGCTGCTGTAGTGGTACTTGTTGGCCTGTACTCTCTTGTCGCTGAAGAAGAATTAGGTCTAACATTTCGCCATGGATCAGAGCAGGCTTCATTACGTTATGCACAAGGCTAGGCAGGACAGCATGTACCTGGATTTTGGTGTGGAAACCTATTTGTCTGCCAAGTCTGCGCCTCAGACCGCAACATAACTTACATTGCCCAAACATTTCCTTTCTGTTAATAGCTCCTAAGGTAGTCTGGCCGAGTGGTCGAAGGCGCTGGATTTAGGCTCCAGTTTCTTAGGAGTTGTGGGTTCAAGTCCCACCACTGCCAATTCTGTGGAAATGGAAGTAGTATCCTAAAAATTCTGTGGATGACTTTAGACAATATGCTTATTTTTCTATGCTAACAAGCATGAGGTCCACAACTGTTTGCCATTGGACGTTTCTGGTTGGCTTGAAGATAATTTACCTCTGATCCAAGCAGGCATTATTACCTTATGCGCAAGGTTTTGTTGGACACCACTAACCCGGATGTTCTTGTGGAAACCTGATATTTTTACTGAAAAATATTTGCAGGTAGTGTGGCCGAGCGGTCAAAGGCGCTGGATTAAGGCTCCAGTCTCTCAGGAGGCGTGGGTTCAAATCCCACCACTGCCAGTTCTTCCTTACAGTTTTGTTTGTAGCAAAGTATAGGAATTAGATTTTCTGTTTGTGTTTTGTCCTCTTACCACCATTCCCGAAATATCAGTATTTTTGCCTTTCACACTAAACGGGACTGACTACTTAATCAGTGACAACACAGAGAAATCAGACTAAGAATGATGAAAGATGGCCCAATTTTCCAAAGTGAAGTAAATTAATTGAAGAAGGGGTCAAATCCCTTGGCCACAGTCAATGAGTAGACAATTTTTAACTTCACATGATTAACCTTCAAAAGAACTACTTGGTAGAAGTTCAACAACATCCTAGACTGAGGATTGTGCTGCTAAATAACCAGGTCAAGATAGCAGAGGATGGTTTCGATCCATCAACCTCTAGGTTATCGGCCCAGCACGCTTCCGCTGCGCCACTCTGCTGCCGTAGTGGTACTTGTTGGCCTGTACTCTCTTGTCGCTGAAGAAGAATTAGGTCTAACATTTCGCCATGGATCAGAGCAGGCTTCATTACGTTATGCACAAGGCTAGGCAGGACAGCATGAACCTGGATTTTGGTGTGGAAACCTATTTGTCCGCCAAGTCTGCGCCTCGGACCGCAACATAACTTACATTGCCCAAACATTTCCTTTCTGTTCACGGCTTCTAAGGTAGTGTGGCCGAGTGGTCGAAGGCGCTGGATTTAGGCTCCAGTCTCTTAGGAGGCGTCGGTTCAAGTCCCACCACTGCCAATTCTGTGGAAATGGAAGTAGTATCCTAAAAATTCTGTGGATGACTTTAGACAATATGCTTATTTTACTATGCTAACAAGCATGAGGTCCACAACTGTTTGCCATTGGATGTTTCTGGTTGGCTTGAAGATAATTTACCTCTGATCCAAGCAGGCGTCATTACCTTATGCGCAAGGTTTTGTTGGACACCACTAACCTGGATGTTCATGTGGAAACCTGATATTTTTACTGAAAAAGATTTGCAGGTAGTTTGGCCGACTGGTCAAAGGTGCTGGATTAAGGCTCCAGTCTCTCAGGAGGTGTGGGTTCAAATCCCACCACTGCCAGTTCTTCCTTACAGTTTTGTTTGTAGCAAAGTATAGGAATTTGATTTTCTGTTTGTGTTTTGTCCTCTTACCACCATTCCCGAAATTTCAGTATTTTTGCCTTTCACACTAAACGGGACTGACTACTTAATCAGTGACAACACAGAGAAATCAGACTAAGAATGGTGAAAGATGGCCCAATTTTCCAAAGTGAAGTAAATGAATTGAAGAAGGGGTCAAATCCCTTGGCCACAGCCAATGAGTAGACAATTTTTAACTTCACATGATTAACCTTCAAAAGAAGTACTTGGTAGAAGTTCAACAACATCCTAGACTGAGGATTGTGCTACTAAATAACCAGGTCGAGATAGCAGAGGATGGTTTCGATCCATCGACCTCTGGGTTATGGGCCCAGCACGCTTCCGCTGCGCCACTCTGCTGCTGTAGTGGTACTTGTTGGCCTGTACTCTCTTGTCGCTGAAGAAGAATTAGGTCTAACATTTCGCCATGGATCAGAGCAGGCTTCATTACGTTATGCACAAGGCTAGGCAGGACAGCATGTACCTGGATTTTGGTGTGGAAACCTATTTGTCTGCCAAGTCTGCGCCTCAGACCGCAACATAACTTACATTGCCCAAACATTTCCTTTCTGTTAATAGCTCCTAAGGTAGTCTGGCCGAGTGGTCGAAGGCGCTGGATTTAGGCTCCAGTTTCTTAGGAGTTGTGGGTTCAAGTCCCACCACTGCCAATTCTGTGACAATGGAAGTAGTGTCCTACAAATTCTGTGGATGACTTTAGACAATATGCTTATTTTACTATGCTAACAAGCATGAGGTCCACAACTGTTTGCCATTGGACGTTTCTGGTTGGCTTGAAGATAATTTACCTCTGATCCAAGCAGGCATTATTACCTTATGCGCAAGGTTTTGTTGGACACCACTAACCCGGATGTTCTTGTGGAAACCTGATATTTTTACTGAAAAATATTTGCAGGTAGTGTGGCCGAGCGGTCAAAGGCGCTGGATTAAGGCTCCAGTCTCTCAGGAGGCGTGGGTTCTTATCCCACCACTGCCAGTTCTTCCTTACAATTTTGTTTGTAGCAAAGTATAGGAATTTGATTTTCTGTTTGTGTTTTGTCCTCTTACCACCATTCCCGAAATTTCAGTATTTTTGCCTTTCACACTAAACGGGACTGACTACTTAATCAGTGACAACACAGAGAAATCAGACTAAGAATGGTGAAAGATGGCCCAATTTTCCAAAGTGAAGTAAATGAATTGAAGAAGGGGTCAAATCCCTTGGCCAAAGCCAATGAGTAGACAATTTTTAACTTCACATGATTAACCTTCAAAATAACTACTTGGTAGAAGTTCAACAACATCCTAGACTGAGGATTGTGCAACTAAATAACCAGGTCGAGATAGCAGAGGATGGTTTCGATCCATCGACCTCTGGGTTATGAGCCAAGCACGCTTCCGCTGCGCCACTCTGCTGCTGTAGCGGTACTTGTTGGCCTGTACTCTCTTGTCGCTGAAGAAGAATTAGGTCTAACATTTCGCCATGGATCAGAGCAGGCTTCATTACGTTATGCACAAGGCTAGGCAGGACAGCATGTACCTGGATTTTGGTGTGGAAACCTATTTGTCCGCCAAGTCTGCGCCTCAGACCGCAACATAACTTACATTGCCCAAACATTTCCTTTCTGTTAATGGCTTCTAAGGTAGTGTGGCCGAGTGGTCGAAGGCGCTGGATTTAGGCTCCAGTCTCTGAGGAGGAGTGGATTCAAGTCCCACCACTGCCAATTCTGTGACAATGGAAGTAGTATCCTACAAGTTCTGTGGATGACTTTAGACAATATGCTTATTTTACTATGCTAACAAGCATGAGGTCCACAACTGTTTGCCATTGGACGTTTCTGGTTGGCTTGAAGATAATTTACCTCTGATCCAAGCAGGCGTCATTACCTTATGCGCAAGGTTTTGTTGGACACCACTAACCTGGATGTTCATGTGGAAACCTGATATTTTTACTGAAAAAGATTTGCAGGTAGTTTGGCCGACTGGTCAAAGGCGCTGGATTAAGGCTCCAGTCTCTCAGGAGGTGTGGGTTCAAATCCCACCACTGCCAGTTCTTCCTTACAGTTTTGTTTGTAGCAAAGTATAGGAATTTGATTTTCTGTTTGTGTTTTGTCCTCTTACCACCATTCCCGAAATTTCAGTATTTTTGCCTTACACACTAAACGGGACTGACTACTTAATCAGTGACAACACAGAGAAATCAGACTAAGAATGGTGAAAGATGGCCCAATTTTCCAAAGTGAAGTAAATTAATTGAAGAAGGGGTCAAATCCCTTGGCCAAAGCCAATGAGTAGACAATTTTTAACTTCACATGATTAACCTTCAAGATAACTACTTGGTAGAAGTTCAACAACATCCTAGACTGAGGATTGTGCAACTAAATAACCAGGTCGAGATAGCAGAGGATGGTTTCGATCCATCGACCTCTGGGTTATGAGCCAAGCACTCTTCCGCTGCGCCACTCTGCTGCTGTAGTGGTAGTTGTTGGCTTGTACTCTCTTGTCGCTGAAGAAGAATTAGGTCTAACATTTCGCCATGGATCAGAGCAGGCTTCATTATGTTATGCACAAGGCTAGGCAGGACAGCATGTACCTGGATTTTGGTGTGGAAACCTATTTGTCCGCCAAGTCTGCGCCTCAGACCGCAACATAACTTACATTGCCCAAACATTTCCTTTCTGTTAATGGCTTCTAAGGTAGTGTGGCCGATCGGTCAAAGGCGCTGGATTAAGGCTCCAGTCTCTCAGGAGGCGTGGGTTCAAATCCCACCACTGCCAGTTCTTCCTTACAGTTTTGTTTGTAGCAAAGTATAGGAATTTGATTTTCTGTTTGTGTTTTGTCCTCTTACCACCATTCCCGAAATATCAGTATTTTTGCCTTTCACACTAAACGGGACTGACTACTTAATCAGTGACAACACAGAGAAATCAGACTAAGAATGATGAAAGATGGCCCAATTTTCCAAAGTGAAGTAAATTAATTGAAGAAGGGGTCAAATCCCTTGGCCACAGCCAATGAGTAGACAATTGTTAACTTCACATGATTAACCTTCAAAAGAACTACTTGGTAGAAGTTCAACAACATCCTAGACTGAGGATTGTGCTACTAAATAACCAGGTCGAGATAGCAGAGGATGGTTTCGATCCATCGACCTCTGGGTTATGGTTCCAGCACGCTTCCGCTGCGCCACTCTGCTGCTGTAGTGGTACTTGTTGGCCTGTACTCTCTTGTCGCTGAAGAAGAATTAGGTCTAACATTTCGCCATGGATCAGAGCAGGCTTCATTACGTTATGCACAAGGCTAGGCAGGACAGCATGTACCTGGATTTTGGTGTGGAAACCTATTTGTCCGCCAAGTCTGCGCCTCAGACCGCAACATAACTTACATTGCCCAAACATTTCCTTTCTGTTAATAGCTTCTAAGGTAGTCTGGCCGAGTGGTCGAAGGCGCTGGATTTAGGCTCCAGTTTCTTAGGAGTTGTGGGTTCAAGTCCCACCACTGCCAATTCTGTGACAATGGAAGTAGTGTCCTACAAATTCTGTGGATGACTTTAGACAATATGCTTATTTTACTATGCTAACAAGCATGAGGTCCACAACTGTTTGCCATTGGACGTTTCTGGTTGGCTTGAAGATAATTTACCTCTGATCCAAGCAGGCGTCATTACCTTATGCGCAAGGTTTTGTTGGACACCACTAACCTGGATGTTCATGTGGAAACCTGATATTTTTACTGAAAAAGATTTGCAGGTAGTTTGGCCGACTGGTCAAAGGCGCTGGATTAAGGCTCCAGTCTCTCAGGAGGTGTGGGTTCAAATCCCACCACTGCCAGTTCTTCCTTACAGTTTTGTTTGTAGCAAAGTATAGGAATTTGATTTTCTGTTTGTGTTTTGTCCTCTTACCACCATTCCCGAAATTTCAGTATTTTTGCCTTACACACTAAACGGGACTGACTACTTAATCAGTGACAACACAGAGAAATCAGACTAAGAATGGTGAAAGATGGCCCAATTTTCCAAAGTGAAGTAAATTAATTGAAGAAGGGGTCAAATCCCTTGGCCAAAGCCAATGAGTAGACAATTTTTAACTTCACATGATTAACCTTCAAGATAACTACTTGGTAGAAGTTCAACAACATCCTAGACTGAGGATTGTGCAACTAAATAACTAGGTCGAGATAGCAGAGGATGGTTTCGATCCATCGACCTCTGGGTTATGAGCCAAGCACTCTTCCGCTGCGCCACTCTGCTGCTGTAGTGGTAGTTGTTGGCTTGTACTCTCTTGTCGCTGAAGAAGAATTAGGTCTAACATTTCGCCATGGATCAGAGCAGGCTTCATTATGTTATGCACAAGGCTAGGCAGGACAGCATGTACCTGGATTTTGGTGTGGAAACCTATTTGTCCGCCAAGTCTGCGCCTCAGACCGCAACATAACTTACATTGCCCAAACATTTCCTTTCTGTTAATGGCTTCTAAGGTAGTGTGGCCGATCGGTCAAAGGCGCTGGATTAAGGCTCCAGTCTCTCAGGAGGCGTGGGTTCAAATCCCACCACTGCCAGTTCTTCCTTACAGTTTTGTTTGTAGCAAAGTATAGGAATTTGATTTTCTGTTTGTGTTTTGTCCTCTTACCACCATTCCCGAAATATCAGTATTTTTGCCTTTCACACTAAACGGGACTGACTACTTAATCAGTGACAACACAGAGAAATCAGACTAAGAATGATGAAAGATGGCCCAATTTTCCAAAGTGAAGTAAATTAATTGAAGAAGGGGTCAAATCCCTTGGCCACAGCCAATGAGTAGACAATTGTTAACTTCACATGATTAACCTTCAAAAGAACTACTTGGTAGAAGTTCAACAACATCCTAGACTGAGGATTGTGCTACTAAATAACCAGGTCGAGATAGCAGAGGATGGTTTCGATCCATCGACCTCTGGGTTATGGGCCCAGCACGCTTCCGCTGCGCCACTCTGCTGCTGTAGTGGTACTTGTTGGCCTGTACTCTCTTGTCGCTGAAGAAGAATTAGGTCTAACATTTCGCCATGGATCAGAGCAGGCTTCATTACGTTATGCACAAGGCTAGGCAGGACAGCATGTACCTGGATTTTGGTGTGGAAACCTATTTGTCCGCCAAGTCTGCGCCTCAGACCGCAACATAACTTACATTGCCCAAACATTTCCTTTCTGTTAATAGCTTCTAAGGTAGTCTGGCCGAGTGGTCGAAGGCGCTGGATTTAGGCTCCAGTTTCTTAGGAGTTGTGGGTTCAAGTCCCACCACTGCCAATTTTGTGACAATGGAAGTAGTGTCCTACAAATTCTGTGGATGACTTTAGACAATATGCTTATTTTACTATGCTAACAAGCATGAGGTCCACAACTGTTTGCCATTGGACGTTTCTGGTTGGCTTGAAGATAATTTACCTCTGATCCAAGCAGGCATTATTACCTTATGCGCAAGGTTTTGTTGGACACCACTAACCCGGATGTTCTTGTGGAAACCTGATATTTTTACTGAAAAATATTTGCAGGTAGTGTGGCCGAGCGGTCAAAGGCGCTGGATTAAGGCTCCAGTCTCTCAGGAGGCGTGGGTTCAAATCCCACCACTGCCAGTTCTTCCTTACAGTTTTGTTTGTAGCAAAGTATAGGAATTTGATTTTCTGTTTGTGTTTTGTCCTCTTACCACCATTCCCGAAATATCAGTATTTTTGCCTTTCACACTAAACGGGACTGACTACTTAATCAGTGACAACACAGAGAAATCAGACTAAGAATGGTGAAAGATGGCCCAATTTTCCAAAGTGAAGTAAATGAATTGAAGAAGGGGTTTAAATCCCTTGGCCACAGTCAATGAGTAGACAATTTTTAACTTCACATGATTAACCTTCAAAAGAACTACTTGGTAGAAGTTCAACAACATCCTAGACTGAGGATTGTGCTGCTAAATAACCAGGTCAAGATAGCAGAGGATGGTTTCGATCCATCAACCTCTAGGTTATCGGCCCAGCACGCTTCCGCTGCGCCACTCTGCTGCCGTAGTGGTACTTGTTGGCCTGTACTCTCTTGTCGCTGAAGAAGAATTAGGTCTAACATTTCGCCATGGATCAGAGCAGGCTTCATTACGTTATGCACAAGGCTAGGCAGGACAGCATGAACCTGGATTTTGGTGTGGAAACCTATTTGTCCGCCAAGTCTGCGCCTCAGACCGCAACATAACTTACATTGCCCAAACATTTCCTTTCTGTTCACGGCTTCTAAGGTAGTGTGGCCGAGTGGTCGAAGGCGCTGGATTTAGGCTCCAGTCTCTTAGGGGGCGTCGGTTCAAGTCCCACCACTGCCAATTCTGTGGAAATGGAAGTAGTATCCTAAAAATTCTGTGGATGACTTTAGACAATATGCTTATTTTACTATGCTAACAAGCATGAGGTCCACAACTGTTTGCCATTGGACGTTTCTGGTTGGCTTGAAGATAATTTACCTCTGATCCAAGCAGGCGTCATTACCTTATGCGCAAGGTTTTGTTGGACACCACTAACCTGGATGTTCATGTGGAAACCTGATATTTTTACTGAAAAAGATTTGCAGGTAGTTTGGCCGACTGGTCAAAGGCGCTGGATTAAGGCTCCAGTCTCTCAGGAGGTGTGGGTTCAAATCCCACCACTGCCAGTTCTTCCTTACAGTTTTGTTTGTAGCAAAGTATAGGAATTTGATTTTCTGTTTGTGTTTTGTCCTCTTACCACCATTCCCGAAATTTCAGTATTTTTGCCTTACACACTAAACGGGACTGACTACTTAATCAGTGACAACACAGAGAAATCAGACTAAGAATGGTGAAAGATGGCCCAATTTTCCAAAGTGAAGTAAATTAATTGAAGAAGGGGTCAAATCCCTTGGCCAAAGCCAATGAGTAGACAATTTTTAACTTCACATGATTAACCTTCAAGATAACTACTTGGTAGAAGTTCAACAACATCCTAGACTGAGGATTGTGCTGCTAAATAACCAGGTCAAGATAGCAGAGGATGGTTTCGATCCATCAACCTCTAGGTTATGGGCCCAGCACGCTTCCGCTGCGCCACTCTGCTGCCGTAGTAGTACTTGTTGGCCTGTACTCTCTTGTCGATGAAGAAGAATTAGGTCTAACATTTCGCCATGGATCAGAGCAGGCTTCATTACGTTATGCACAAGGCTAGGCAGGACAGCATGAACCTGGATTTTGGTGTGGAAACCTATTTGTCCGCCAAGTCTGCGCCTCAGACCGCAACATAACTTACATTGCCCAAACATTTCCTTTCTGTTCATGGCTTCTAAGGTAGTGTGGCTGAGTGGTCGAAGGCGCTGGATTTAGGCTCCAGTCTCTTAGGAGGCGTCGGTTCAAGTCCCACCACTGCTAATTCTGTGGAAATGGAAGTAGTATCCTAAAAATTCTGTGGATGACTTTAGACAATATGCTTATTTTACTATGCTAACAAGCATGAGGTCCACAACTGTTTGCCATTGGACTTTTCTGGTTGGCTTGAAGATAATTTACCTCTGTTCCAAGCAGTTGTCATTACCTTATGCGCAAGGTTTTGTTGGACACAACTAACCTGGCGGATCTTGGGGAAACCTGGTATTTTTACTGAAAAAGATTTGCAGGTAGTGTGGCCGAGCGGTCAAAGACGCTGGATTAAGGCTCCAGTCTCTCAGGAGGCGTGGGTTCTTATCCCACCACTGCCAGTTCTTCCTTACAATTTTGTTTGTAGCAAAGTATAGGAATTTGATTTTCTGTTTGTGTTTTGTCCTCTTACCACCATTCCCGAAATTTCAGTATTTTTGCCTTTCACACTAAACGGGACTGACTACTTAATCAGTGACAACACAGAGAAATCAGACTAAGAATGGTGAAAGATGCTCCAATTTTCCAAAGTGAAGTAAATGAATTGAAGAAGGGGTCAAATCCCTTGGCCAAAGCCAATGAGTAGACAATTTTTAACTTCACATGATTAACCTTCAAAATAACTACTTGGTAGAAGTTCAACAACATCCTAGACTGAGGATTGTGCAACTAAATAACCAGGTCGAGATAGCAGAGGATGGTTTCGATCCATCGACCTCTGGGTTATGGGCCAAGCACGCTTCCGCTGCGCCACTCTGCTGCTGTAGCGGTACTTGTTGGCCTGTACTCTCTTGTCGCTGAAGAAGAATTAGGTCTAACATTTCGCCATGGATCAGAGCAGGCTTCATTACGTTATGCACAAGGCTAGGCAGGACAGCATGTACCTGGATTTTGGTGTGGAAACCTATTTGTCCGCCAAGTCTGCGCCTCAGACCGCAACATAACTTACATTGCCCAAACATTTCCTTTCTGTTAATGGCTTTTAAGGTAGTGTGGCTGAGTGGTCGAAGGCGCTGGATTTAGGCTCCAGTCTCTTAGGAGGCGTGGGTTTAAGGCCAAACACTGCCAATTCTGTGACAATGGAAGTAGTATCCTACAAATTCTGTGGATGACTTAAGACAATATACTTATTTTACTATGCTAACAAGCATGAGGTCCACAACTGTTTGCCATTGGACGTTTCTGGTTGGCTTGAAGATAATTTACCTCTGATCCAAGCAGGCATCATTACCTTATGTGCAAGGTTTTGTTGGACACCACTAACCTGGATGTTCTTGGGGAAACCTGATATTTTTACTGAAAAAGGTTTGCAGGTAGTGTGGCCGAGCGGTCAAAGGCGCTGGATTAAGGCTCCAGTCTCTCAGGAGGCGTGGGTTCAAATCCCACCACTGACAGTTCTTCCTTACAGTTTTGTTTGTAGCAAAGTATAGGAATTTGATTTTCTGTTTGTGTTTTGTCCTCTTACCACCATTCCCGAAATTTCAGTATTTTTGCCTTTCACACTAAACGGGACTGACTACTTAATCAGTGACAACACAGAGAAATCAGACTAAGAATGGTGAAAGATGGCCCAATTTTCCAAAGTGAAGTAAATTAATTGAAGAAGGGATCAAATCCCTTGGCCACAGCCAATGAGTAGACCATTTTTAACTTCACATGATTAACCTTCAAAAGAAGTACTTGGTAGAAGTTCAACAACATCCTAGACTGAGGATTGTGCTACTAAACAACCAGGTCGAGATAGCAGAGGATGGTTTCGATCCATCGACCTCTGGGTTATGGGCCCAGCACGCTTCCGCTGCGCCACTCTGCTGCTGTAGTGGTACTTGTTGGCCTGTACTCTCTTGTCGCTGAAGAAGAATTAGGTCTAACATTTCGCCATGGATCAGAGCAGGCTTCATTACGTTATGCACAAGGCTAGGCAGGACAGCATGAACCTGGATTTTGGTGTGGAAACCTATTTGTCCGCCAAGTCTGCGCCTCGGACCGCAACATAACTTACATTGCCCAAACATTTCCTTTCTGTTCACGGCTTCTAAGGTAGTGTGGCCGAGTGGTCGAAGGCGCTGGATTTAGGCTCCAGTCTCTTAGGAGGCGTCGGTTCAAGTCCCACCACTGCCAATTCTGTGGAAATGGAAGTAGTATCCTAAAAATTCTGTGGATGACTTTAGACAATATGCTTATTTTACTATGCTAACAAGCATGAGGTCCACAACTGTTTGCCATTGGACGTTTCTGGTTGGCTTGAAGATAATTTACCTCTGATCCAAGCAGGCGTCATTACCTTATGCGCAAGGTTTTGTTGGACACCACTAACTTGGATGTTCATGTGGAAACCTGATATTTTTACTGAAAAAGATTTGCAGGTAGTTTGGCCGACTGGTCAAAGGTGCTGGATTAAGGCTCCAGTCTCTCAGGAGGTGTGGGTTCAAATCCCACCACTGCCAGTTCTTCCTTACAGTTTTGTTTGTAGCAAAGTATAGGAATTTGATTTTCTGTTTGTGTTTTGTCCTCTTACCACCATTCCCGAAATTTCAGTATTTTTGCCTTTCACACTAAACGGGACTGACTACTTAATCAGTGACAACACAGAGAAATCAGACTAAGAATGGTGAAAGATGGCCCAATTTTCCAAAGTGAAGTAAATGAATTGAAGAAGGGGTCAAATCCCTTGGCCACAGCCAATGAGTAGACAATTTTTAACTTCACATGATTAACCTTCAAAAGAAGTACTTGGTAGAAGTTCAACAACATCCTAGACTGAGGATTGTGCTACTAAATAACCAGGTCGAGATAGCAGAGGATGGTTTCGATCCATCGACCTCTGGGTTATGGGCCCAGCACGCTTCTGCTGCGCCACTCTGCTGCTGTAGTGGTACTTGTTGGCCTGTACTCTCTTGTCGCTGAAGAAGAATTAGGTCTAACATTTCGCCATGGATCAGAGCAGGCTTCATTACGTTATGCACAAGGCTAGGCATGACAGCATGAACCTGGATTTTGGTGTGGAAACCTATTTGTCTGCCAATTCTGCATCTCAGACCGCAACATAAATTACATTGCCCAAACATTTCCTTTCTGTTAAAGGCTTCTAAGGTAGTGTGGTCGAGTGGTCGAAGGCGCTGGATTTAGACTACAGTCTCTTAGGAGGTGTGGGTTCAAGTCCCACCACTGCCAATTCTGTGACAATGGAAGTAGTATCCTACAAATTCTGTGGATAACTTTAGACAATATGCTTATTTTACTATGCTACCAAGCATGAGGTCCACAACTGTTTGCCATTGGACGTTTCTGGTTGGCTTGAAGATAATTTACCTCTGATCCAAGCAGGCGTCATTACCTTATGCGCAAGGTTTTGTTGGACACCACTAACCTGGATGTTCATGTGGAAACCTGATATTTTTACTGAAAAAGATTTGCAGGTAGTTTGGCAGACTGGTCAAAGGTGCTGGATTAAGGCTCCAGTCTCTCAGGAGGTGTGGGTTCAAATCCCACCACTGCCAGTTCTTCCTTTCAGTTTTGTTTGTAGCAAAGTATAGGAATTTGATTTTCTGTTTGTGTTTTGTCCTCTTACCACCATTCCCGAAATTTCAGTATTTTTGCCTTTCACACTAAACGGGACTGACTACTTAATCAGTGACAACACAGAGAAATCAGACTAAGAATGGTGAAAGATGGCCCAATTTTCCAAAGTGAAGTAAATGAATTGAAGAAGGGGTCAAATCCCTTGGCCACAGCCAATGAGTAGACAATTTTTAACTTCACATGATTAACCTTCAAAAGAAGTACTTGGTAGAAGTTCAACAACATCCTAGACTGAGGATTGTGCTACTAAATAACCAGGTCGAGATAGCAGAGGATGGTTTCGATCCATCGACCTCTGGGTTATGGGCCCAGCACGCTTCCGCTGCGCCACTCTGCTGCTGTAGTGGTACTTGTTGGCCTGTACTCTCTTGTCGCTGAAGAAGAATTAGGTCTAACATTTCGCCATGGATCAGAGCAGGCTTCATTACGTTATGCACAAGGCTAGGCATGACAGCATGAACCTGGATTTTGGTGTGGAAACCTATTTGTCTGCCAAGTCTGCATCTCAGACCGCAACATAAATTACATTGCCCAAACATTTCCTTTCTGTTAAAGGCTTCTAAGGTAGTGTGGTCGAGTGGTCGAAGGCGCTGGATTTAGACTACAGTCTCTTAGGAGGTGTGGGTTCAAGTCCCACCACTGCCAATTCTGTGACAATGGAAGTAGTATCCTACAAATTCTGTGGATAACTTTAGACAATATGCTTATTTTACTATGCTACCAAGCATGAGGTCCACAACTGTTTGCCATTGGACGTTTCTGGTTGGCTTGAAGATAATTTACCTCTGATCCAAGCAGGTGTCATTACCTTATGCGCAAGGTTTTGTTGGACACAACTAACCTGGCGGTTCTTGGGGAAACCTGGTATTTTTACTGAAAAAGATTTGCAGGTAGTGTGGCCGAGCGGTCAAAGGCGCTGGATTAAGGCTCCAGTCTCTCAGGAGGCGTGGGTTCTTATCCCACCACTGCCAGTTCTTCCTTACAATTTTGTTTGTAGCAAAGTATAGGAATTTGATTTTCTGTTTGTGTTTTGTCCTCTTACCACCATTCCCGAAATTTCAGTATTTTTGCCTTTCACACTAAACGGGACTGACTACTTAATCAGTGACAACACAGAGAAATCAGACTAAGAATGGTGAAAGATGGCCCAATTTTCCAAAGTGAAGTAAATGAATTGAAGAAGGGGTCAAATCCCTTGGCCAAAGCCAATGAGTAGACAATTTTTAACTTCTCATGATTAACCTTCAAAATAACTACTTGGTAGAAGTTCAACAACATCCTAGACTGAGGATTGTGCAACTAAATAACCAGGTCGAGATAGCAGAGGATGGTTTCGATCCATCGACCTCTGGGTTATGAGCCAAGCACGCTTCCGCTGCGCCACTCTGCTGCTGTAGCGGTACTTGTTGGCCTGTACTCTCTTGTCGCTGAAGAAGAATTAGGTCTAACATTTCGCCATGGATCAGAGCAGGCTTCATTACGTTATGCACAAGGCTAGGCAGGACAGCATGTACCTGGATTTTGGTGTGGAAACCTATTTGTCCGCCAAGTCTGCGCCTCAGACCGCAACATAACTTACATTGCCCAAACATTTCCTTTCTGTTAATGGCTTCTAAGGTAGTGTGGCCGAGTGGTCGAAGGCGCTGGATTTAGGCTCCGGTCTCTGAGGAGGAGTGGATTCAAGTCCCACCACTGCCAATTCTGTGACAATGGAAGTAGTATCCTACAAATTCTGTGGATGACTTTAGACAATATGCTTATTTTACTATGCTAACAAGCATGAGGTCCACAACTGTTTGCCATTGGACGTTTCTGGTTGGCTTGAAGATAATTTACCTCTGATCCACAAGCAGGCGTCATTACCTTATGCGCAAGGTTTTGTTGGACACCACTAACCTGGATGTTCTTGGGGAAACCTGATATTTTTACTGAAAAAGATTTGCAGTTAGTGTGGCCGAGCGGTCAAAGGCGCTGGATTAAGGCTCCAGTCTCTCAGGAGGCGTGGGTTCAAATCCCACCACTGCCAGTTCTTCCTTACAGTTTTGTTTGTAGCAAAGTATAGGAATTTGATTTTCTGTTTGTGTTTTGTCCTCTTACCACCATTCCCGAAATTTCAGTATTTTTGCCTTTCACACTAAACGGGACTGACTACTTAATCAGTGACAACACAGAGAAATCAGACTAAGAATGGTGAAAAATGGCCCAATTTTCTAAAGTGAAGTAAATTAATTGAAGAAGGGGTCAAATCCCTTGGCCAAAGCCAATGAGTAGACAATTTTTAACTTCACATGATTAACCTTCAAGATAACTACTTGGTAGAAGTTCAACAACATCCTAGACTGAGGATTGTGCTACTAAACAACCAGGTCGAGATAGCAGAGGATGGTTTCGATCCATCGACCTCTGGGTTATGGGCCCAGCAAGCTTCCGCTGTGCCACTCTGCTGCTGTAGTGGTATTTGTTGGCCTGTACTCTCTTGTCGCTGAAGAAGAATTAGGTCTAACATTTCGCCATGGATCAGAGCAGGCTTCATTACGTTATGCACAAGGCTAGGCAGGACAGCATGAACCTGGATTTTGGTGTGGAAACCTATTTGTCCGCCAAGTCTGCGCCTCAGACCGCAACATAACTTACATTGCCCAAACATTTCCTTTCTGTTAATAGCTTCTAAGGTAGTCTGGCCGAGTGGTCGAAGGCGCTGGATTTAGAGTCCAGTTTCTTAGGAGTTGTGGGTTCAAGTCCCACCACTGCCAGTTCTTCCTTACAGTTTTGTTTGTAGCAAAGTATAGGAATTTGATTTTCTGTTTGTGTTTTGTCCTCTTACCACCATTCCCGAAATATCAGTATTTTTGCCTTTCACACTAAACGGGACTGACTACTTAATCAGTGACAACACAGAGAAATCAGACTAAGAATGATGAAAGATGTTCCAATTTTCCAAAGTTAAGTAAATTAATTGAAGAAGGGGTCAAATCCCTTGGCCACAGCCAATGAGTAGACAATTGTTAACTTCACATGATTAACCTTCAAAAGAACTACTTGGTAGAAGTTCAACAACATCCTAGACTGAGGATTGTGCTACTAAATAACCAGGTCGAGATAGCAGAGGATGGTTTCGATCCATCGACCTCTGGGTTATGGGCCCAGCACGCTTCCGCTGCGCCACTCTGCTGCTGTAGTGGTACTTGTTGGCCTGTACTCTCTTGTCGCTGAAGAAGAATTAGGTCTAACATTTCGCCATGGATCAGAGCAGGCTTCATTACGTTATGCACAAGGCTAGGCAGGACAGCATGTACCTGGATTTTGGTGTGGAAACCTATTTGTCCGCCAAGTCTGCGCCTCAGACCGCAACATAACTTACATTGCCCAAACATTTCCTTTCTGTTAATAGCTTCTAAGGTAGTCTGGCCGAGTGGTCGAAGGCGCTGGATTTAGGCTCCAGTTTCTTAGGAGTTGTGGGTTCAAGTCCCACCACTGCCAATTCTGTGACAATGGAAGTAGTGTCCTACAAATTCTGTGCATGACTTTAGACAATATGCTTATTTTACTATGCTAACAAGCATGAGGTCCACAACTGTTTGCCATTGGACGTTTCTGGTTGGCTTGAAGATAATTTACCTCTGATCCAAGCAGGCATTATTACCTTATGCGCAAGGTTTTGTTGGACACCACTAACCCGGATGTTCTTGTGGAAACCTGATATTTTTACTGAAAAATATTTGCAGGTAGTGTGGCCGAGCGGTCAAAGGCGCTGGATTAAGGCTCCAGTCTCTCAGGAGGCGTGGGTTCAAATCCCACCACTGCCAGTTCTTCCTTACAGTTTTGTTTGTAGCAAAGTATAGGAATTTGATTTTCTGTTTGTGTTTTGTCCTCTTACCACCATTCCCGAAATATCAGTATTTTTGCCTTTCACACTAAACGGGACTGACTACTTAATCAGTGACAACACAGAGAAATCAGACTAAGAATGGTGAAAGATGGCCCAATTTTCCAAAGTGAAGTAAATGAATTGAAGAAGGGGTTTAAATCCCTTGGCCACAGTCAATGAGTAGACAATTTTTAACTTCACATGATTAACCTTCAAAAGAACTACTTGGTAGAAGTTCAACAACATCCTAGACTGAGGATTGTGCTGCTAAATAACCAGGTCAAGATAGCAGAGGATGGTTTCGATCCATCAACCTCTAGGTTATCGGCCCAGCACGCTTCCGCTGCGCCACTCTGCTGCCGTAGTGGTACTTGTTGGCCTGTACTCTCTTGTCGCTGAAGAAGAATTAGGTCTAACATTTCGCCATGGATCAGAGCAGGCTTCATTACGTTATGCACAAGGCTAGGCAGGACAGCATGAACCTGGATTTTGGTGTGGAAACCTATTTGTCCGCCAAGTCTGCGCCTCAGACCGCAACATAACTTACATTGCCCAAACATTTCCTTTCTGTTCACGGCTTCTAAGGTAGTGTGGCCGAGTGGTCGAAGGCGCTGGATTTAGGCTCCAGTCTCTTAGGGGGCGTCGGTTCAAGTCCCACCACTGCCAATTCTGTGGAAATGGAAGTAGTATCCTAAAAATTCTGTGGATGACTTTAGACAATATGCTTATTTTACTATGCTAACAAGCATGAGGTCCACAACTGTTTGCCATTGGACGTTTCTGGTTGGCTTGAAGATAATTTACCTCTGATCCAAGCAGGCGTCATTACCTTATGCGCAAGGTTTTGTTGGACACCACTAACCTGGATGTTCATGTGGAAACCTGATATTTTTACTGAAAAAGATTTGCAGGTAGTTTGGCCGACTGGTCAAAGGCGCTGGATTAAGGCTCCAGTCTCTCAGGAGGTGTGGGTTCAAATCCCACCACTGCCAGTTCTTCCTTACAGTTTTGTTTGTAGCAAAGTATAGGAATTTGATTTTCTGTTTGTGTTTTGTCCTCTTACCACCATTCCCGAAATTTCAGTATTTTTGCCTTACACACTAAACGGGACTGACTACTTAATCAGTGACAACACAGAGAAATCAGACTAAGAATGGTGAAAGATGGCCCAATTTTCCAAAGTGAAGTAAATTAATTGAAGAAGGGGTCAAATCCCTTGGCCAAAGCCAATGAGTAGACAATTTTTAACTTCACATGATTAACCTTCAAGATAACTACTTGGTAGAAGTTCAACAACATCCTAGACTGAGGATTGTGCTGCTAAATAACCAGGTCAAGATAGCAGAGGATGGTTTCGATCCATCAACCTCTAGGTTATGGGCCCAGCACGCTTCCGCTGCGCCACTCTGCTGCCGTAGTAGTACTTGTTGGCCTGTACTCTCTTGTCGATGAAGAAGAATTAGGTCTAACATTTCGCCATGGATCAGAGCAGGCTTCATTACGTTATGCACAAGGCTAGGCAGGACAGCATGAACCTGGATTTTGGTGTGGAAACCTATTTGTCCGCCAAGTCTGCGCCTCAGACCGCAACATAACTTACATTGCCCAAACATTTCCTTTCTGTTCATGGCTTCTAAGGTAGTGTGGCTGAGTGGTCGAAGGCGCTGGATTTAGGCTCCAGTCTCTTAGGAGGCGTCGGTTCAAGTCCCACCACTGCTAATTCTGTGGAAATGGAAGTAGTATCCTAAAAATTCTGTGGATGACTTTAGACAATATGCTTATTTTACTATGCTAACAAGCATGAGGTCCACAACTTTTTGCCATTGGACTTTTCTGGTTGGCTTGAAGATAATTTACCTCTGTTCCAAGCAGTTGTCATTACCTTATGCGCAAGGTTTTGTTGGACACAACTAACCTGGCGGATCTTGGGGAAACCTGGTATTTTTACTGAAAAAGATTTGCAGGTAGTGTGGCCGAGCGGTCAAAGACGCTGGATTAAGGCTCCAGTCTCTCAGGAGGCGTGGGTTCTTATCCCACCACTGCCAGTTCTTCCTTACAATTTTGTTTGTAGCAAAGTATAGGAATTTGATTTTCTGTTTGTGTTTTGTCCTCTTACCACCATTCCCGAAATTTCAGTATTTTTGCCTTTCACACTAAACGGGACTGACTACTTAATCAGTGACAACACAGAGAAATCAGACTAAGAATGGTGAAAGATGCTCCAATTTTCCAAAGTGAAGTAAATGAATTGAAGAAGGGGTCAAATCCCTTGGCCAAAGCCAATGAGTAGACAATTTTTAACTTCACATGATTAACCTTCAAAATAACTACTTGGTAGAAGTTCAACAACATCCTAGACTGAGGATTGTGCAACTAAATAACCAGGTCGAGATAGCAGAGGATGGTTTTGATCCATCGACCTCTGGGTTATGGGCCAAGCACGCTTCCGCTGCGCCACTCTGCTGCTGTAGCGGTACTTGTTGGCCTGTACTCTCTTGTCGCTGAAGAAGAATTAGGTCTAACATTTCGCCATGGATCAGAGCAGGCTTCATTACGTTATGCACAAGGCTAGGCAGGACAGCATGTACCTGGATTTTGGTGTGGAAACCTATTTGTCCGCCAAGTCTGCGCCTCAGACCGCAACATAACTTACATTGCCCAAACATTTCCTTTCTGTTAATGGCTTTTAAGGTAGTGTGGCTGAGTGGTCGAAGGCGCTGGATTTAGGCTCCAGTCTCTTAGGAGGCGTGGGTTTAAGGCCAAACACTGCCAATTCTGTGACAATGGAAGTAGTATCCTACAAATTCTGTGGATGACTTAAGACAATATACTTATTTTACTATGCTAACAAGCATGAGGTCCACAACTGTTTGCCATTGGACGTTTCTGGTTGGCTTGAAGATAATTTACCTCTGATCCAAGCAGGCATCATTACCTTATGTGCAAGGTTTTGTTGGACACCACTAACCTGGATGTTCTTGGGGAAACCTGATATTTTTACTGAAAAAGGTTTGCAGGTAGTGTGGCCGAGCGGTCAAAGGCGCTGGAGTAAGGCTCCAGTCTCTCAGGAGGCGTGGGTTCAAATCCCACCACTGACAGTTCTTCCTTACAGTTTTGTTTGTAGCAAAGTATAGGAATTTGATTTTCTGTTTGTGTTTTGTCCTCTTACCACCATTCCCGAAATTTCAGTATTTTTGCCTTTCACACTAAACGGGACTGACTACTTAATCAGTGACAACACAGAGAAATCAGACTAAGAATGGTGAAAGATGGCCCAATTTTCCAAAGTGAAGTAAATTAATTGAAGAAGGGATCAAATCCCTTGGCCACAGCCAATGAGTAGACCATTTTTAACTTCACATGATTAACCTTCAAAAGAAGTACTTGGTAGAAGTTCAACAACATCCTAGACTGAGGATTGTGCTACTAAACAACCAGGTCGAGATAGCAGAGGATGGTTTCGATCCATCGACCTCTGGGTTATGGGCCCAGCACGCTTCCGCTGCGCCACTCTGCTGCTGTAGTGGTACTTGTTGGCCTGTACTCTCTTGTCGCTGAAGAAGAATTAGGTCTAACATTTCGCCATGGATCAGAGCAGGCTTCATTACGTTATGCACAAGGCTAGGCAGGACAGCATGAACCTGGATTTTGGTGTGGAAACCTATTTGTCCGCCAAGTCTGCGCCTCGGACCGCAACATAACTTACATTGCCCAAACATTTCCTTTCTGTTCACGGCTTCTAAGGTAGTGTGGCCGAGTGGTCGAAGGCGCTGGATTTAGGCTCCAGTCTCTTAGGAGGCGTCGGTTCAAGTCCCACCACTGCCAATTCTGTGGAAATGGAAGTAGTATCCTAAAAATTCTGTGGATGACTTTAGACAATATGCTTATTTTACTATGCTAACAAGCATGAGGTCCACAACTGTTTGCCATTGGACGTTTCTGGTTGGCTTGAAGATAATTTACCTCTGATCCAAGCAGGCGTCATTACCTTATGCGCAAGGTTTTGTTGGACACCACTAACTTGGATGTTCATGTGGAAACCTGATATTTTTACTGAAAAAGATTTGCAGGTAGTTTGGCCGACTGGTCAAAGGTGCTGGATTAAGGCTCCAGTCTCTCAGGAGGTGTGGGTTCAAATCCCACCACTGCCAGTTCTTCCTTACAGTTTTGTTTGTAGCAAAGTATAGGAATTTGATTTTCTGTTTGTGTTTTGTCCTCTTACCACCATTCCCGAAATTTCAGTATTTTTGCCTTTCACACTAAACGGGACTGACTACTTAATCAGTGACAACACAGAGAAATCAGACTAAGAATGGTGAAAGATGGCCCAATTTTCCAAAGTGAAGTAAATGAATTGAAGAAGGGGTCAAATCCCTTGGCCACAGCCAATGAGTAGACAATTTTTAACTTCACATGATTAACCTTCAAAAGAAGTACTTGGTAGAAGTTCAACAACATCCTAGACTGAGGATTGTGCTACTAAATAACCAGGTCGAGATAGCAGAGGATGGTTTCGATCCATCGACCTCTGGGTTATGGGCCCAGCACGCTTCCGCTGCGCCACTCTGCTGCTGTAGTGGTACTTGTTGGCCTGTACTCTCTTGTCGCTGAAGAAGAATTAGGTCTAACATTTCGCCATGGATCAGAGCAGGCTTCATTACGTTATGCACAAGGCTAGGCATGACAGCATGAACCTGGATTTTGGTGTGGAAACCTATTTGTCTGCCAATTCTGCATCTCAGACCGCAACATAAATTACATTGCCCAAACATTTCCTTTCTGTTAAAGGCTTCTAAGGTAGTGTGGTCGAGTGGTCGAAGGCGCTGGATTTAGACTACAGTCTCTTAGGAGGTGTGGGTTCAAGTCCCACCACTGCCAATTCTGTGACAATGGAAGTAGTATCCTACAAATTCTGTGGATAACTTTAGACAATATGCTTATTTTACTATGCTACCAAGCATGAGGTCCACAACTGTTTGCAATTGGACGTTTCTGGTTGGCTTGAAGATAATTTACCTCTGATCCAAGCAGGCGTCATTACCTTATGCGCAAGGTTTTGTTGGACACCACTAACCTGGATGTTCATGTGGAAACCTGATATTTTTACTGAAAAAGATTTGCAGGTAGTTTGGCAGACTGGTCAAAGGTGCTGGATTAAGGCTCCAGTCTCTCAGGAGGTGTGGGTTCAAATCCCACCACTGCCAGTTCTTCCTTTCAGTTTTGT
This sequence comes from Leptonotus elevatus, assembly GCF_054856555.1. Classification (NCBI taxonomy): domain Eukaryota; kingdom Metazoa; phylum Chordata; class Actinopteri; order Syngnathiformes; family Syngnathidae; genus Leptonotus; species Leptonotus elevatus. The sequence continues at coordinate 23,149,152 of NC_141240.1, forward strand.
TTGTAGCAAAGTATAGGAATTTGATTTTCTGTTTGTGTTTTGTCCTCTTACCACCATTCCCGAAATTTCAGTATTTTTGCCTTTCACACTAAACGGGACTGACTACTTAATCAGTGACAACACAGAGAAATCAGACTAAGAATGGTGAAAGATGGCCCAATTTTCCAAAGTGAAGTAAATGAATTGAAGAAGGGGTCAAATCCCTTGGCCACAGCCAATGAGTAGACAATTTTTAACTTCACATGATTAACCTTCAAAAGAAGTACTTGGTAGAAGTTCAACAACATCCTAGACTGAGGATTGTGCTACTAAATAACCAGGTCGAGATAGCAGAGGATGGTTTCGATCCATCGACCTCTGGGTTATGGGCCCAGCACGCTTCCGCTGCGCCACTCTGCTGCTGTAGTGGTACTTGTTGGCCTGTACTCTCTTGTCGCTGAAGAAGAATTAGGTCTAACATTTCGCCATGGATCAGAGCAGGCTTCATTACGTTATGCACAAGGCTAGGCATGACAGCATGAACCTGGATTTTGGTGTGGAAACCTATTTGTCTGCCAAGTCTGCATCTCAGACCGCAACATAAATTACATTGCCCAAACATTTCCTTTCTGTTAAAGGCTTCTAAGGTAGTGTGGTCGAGTGGTCGAAGGCACTGGATTTAGACTACAGTCTCTTAGGAGGTGTGGGTTCAAGTCCCACCACTGCCAATTCTGTGACAATGGAAGTAGTATCCTACAAATTCTGTGGATAACTTTAGACAATATGCTTATTTTACTATGCTACCAAGCATGAGGTCCACAACTGTTTGCCATTGGACGTTTCTGGTTGGCTTGAAGATAATTTACCTCTGATCCAAGCAGGTGTCATTACCTTATGCGCAAGGTTTTGTTGGACACAACTAACCTGGCGGTTCTTGGGGAAACCTGGTATTTTTACTGAAAAAGATTTGCAGGTAGTGTGGCCGAGCGGTCAAAGGCGCTGGATTAAGGCTCCAGTCTCTCAGGAGGCGTGGGTTCTTATCCCACCACTGCCAGTTCTTCCTTACAATTTTGTTTGTAGCAAAGTATAGGAATTTGATTTTCTGTTTGTGTTTTGTCCTCTTACCACCATTCCCGAAATTTCAGTATTTTTGCCTTTCACACTAAACGGGACTGACTACTTAATCAGTGACAACACAGAGAAATCAGACTAAGAATGGTGAAAGATGGCCCAATTTTCCAAAGTGAAGTAAATGAATTGAAGAAGGGGTCAAATCCCTTGGCCAAAGCCAATGAGTAGACAATTTTTAACTTCTCATGATTAACCTTCAAAATAACTACTTGGTAGAAGTTCAACAACATCCTAGACTGAGGATTGTGCAACTAAATAACCAGGTCGAGATAGCAGAGGATGGTTTCGATCCATCGACCTCTGGGTTATGAGCCAAGCACGCTTCCGCTGCGCCACTCTGCTGCTGTAGCGGTACTTGTTGGCCTGTACTCTCTTGTCGCTGAAGAAGAATTAGGTCTAACATTTCGCCATGGATCAGAGCAGGCTTCATTACGTTATGCACAAGGCTAGGCAGGACAGCATGTACCTGGATTTTGGTGTGGAAACCTATTTGTCCGCCAAGTCTGCGCCTCAGACCGCAACATAACTTACATTGCCCAAACATTTCCTTTCTGTTAATGGCTTCTAAGGTAGTGTGGCCGAGTGGTCGAAGGCGCTGGATTTAGGCTCCGGTCTCTGAGGAGGAGTGGATTCAAGTCCCACCACTGCCAATTCTGTGACAATGGAAGTAGTATCCTACAAATTCTGTGGATGACTTTAGACAATATGCTTATTTTACTATGCTAACAAGCATGAGGTCCACAACTGTTTGCCATTGGACGTTTCTGGTTGGCTTGAAGATAATTTACCTCTGATCCACAAGCAGGCGTCATTACCTTATGCGCAAGGTTTTGTTGGACACCACTAACCTGGATGTTCTTGGGGAAACCTGATATTTTTACTGAAAAAGATTTGCAGTTAGTGTGGCCGAGCGGTCAAAGGCGCTGGATTAAGGCTCCAGTCTCTCAGGAGGCGTGGGTTCAAATCCCACCACTGCCAGTTCTTCCTTACAGTTTTGTTTGTAGCAAAGTATAGGAATTTGATTTTCTGTTTGTGTTTTGTCCTCTTACCACCATTCCCGAAATTTCAGTATTTTTGCCTTTCACACTAAACGGGACTGACTACTTAATCAGTGACAACACAGAGAAATCAGACTAAGAATGGTGAAAAATGGCCCAATTTTCTAAAGTGAAGTAAATTAATTGAAGAAGGGGTCAAATCCCTTGGCCAAAGCCAATGAGTAGACAATTTTTAACTTCACATGATTAACCTTCAAGATAACTACTTGGTAGAAGTTCAACAACATCCTAGACTGAGGATTGTGCTACTAAACAACCAGGTCGAGATAGCAGAGGATGGTTTCGATCCATCGACCTCTGGGTTATGGGCCCAGCAAGCTTCCGCTGTGCCACTCTGCTGCTGTAGTGGTATTTGTTGGCCTGTACTCTCTTGTCGCTGAAGAAGAATTAGGTCTAACATTTCGCCATGGATCAGAGCAGGCTTCATTACGTTATGCACAAGGCTAGGCAGGACAGCATGAACCTGGATTTTGGTGTGGAAACCTATTTGTCCGCCAAGTCTGCGCCTCAGACCGCAACATAACTTACATTGCCCAAACATTTCCTTTCTGTTAATAGCTTCTAAGGTAGTCTGGCCGAGTGGTCGAAGGCGCTGGATTTAGAGTCCAGTTTCTTAGGAGTTGTGGGTTCAAGTCCCACCACTGCCAGTTCTTCCTTACAGTTTTGTTTGTAGCAAAGTATAGGAATTTGATTTTCTGTTTGTGTTTTGTCCTCTTACCACCATTCCCGAAATATCAGTATTTTTGCCTTTCACACTAAACGGGACTGACTACTTAATCAGTGACAACACAGAGAAATCAGACTAAGAATGATGAAAGATGTTCCAATTTTCCAAAGTTAAGTAAATTAATTGAAGAAGGGGTCAAATCCCTTGGCCACAGCCAATGAGTAGACAATTGTTAACTTCACATGATTAACCTTCAAAAGAACTACTTGGTAGAAGTTCAACAACATCCTAGACTGAGGATTGTGCTACTAAATAACCAGGTCGAGATAGCAGAGGATGGTTTCGATCCATCGACCTCTGGGTTATGGGCCCAGCACGCTTCCGCTGCGCCACTCTGCTGCTGTAGTGGTACTTGTTGGCCTGTACTCTCTTGTCGCTGAAGAAGAATTAGGTCTAACATTTCGCCATGGATCAGAGCAGGCTTCATTACGTTATGCACAAGGCTAGGCAGGACAGCATGTACCTGGATTTTGGTGTGGAAACCTATTTGTCCGCCAAGTCTGCGCCTCAGACCGCAACATAACTTACATTGCCCAAACATTTCCTTTCTGTTAATGGCTTCTAAGGTACTGTGGCCGAGTGGTCGAAGGCGCTGGATTTAGGCTCCAGTCTCTGAGGAGGCGTGGGTTCAAGTCCCACCACTGCCAATTCTGTGACAATGGAAGTAGTATCTATCCTACAAATTCTGTGGATGACTTTAGACAATATGCTTATTTTACTATGCTAACAAGCATGAGGTCCACAACTGTTTGCCATTGGACGTTTCTGGTTGGCTTGAAGATAATTTACCTCTGATCCAAGCAGGCATTATTACCTTATGCGCAAGGTTTTGTTGGACACCACTAACCCGGATGTTCTTGTGGAAACCTGATATTTTTACTGAAAAATATTTGCAGGTAGTGTGGCCGAGCGGTCAAAGGCGCTGGATTAAGGCTCCAGTCTCTCAGGAGGCGTGGGTTCAAATCCCACCACTGCCAGTTCTTCCTTACAGTTTTGTTTGTAGCAAAGTATAGGAATTTGATTTTCTGTTTGTGTTTTGTCCTCTTACCACCATTCCCGAAATATCAGTATTTTTGCCTTTCACACTAAACGGGACTGACTACTTAATCAGTGACAACACAGAGAAATCAGACTAAGAATGGTGAAAGATGGCCCAATTTTCCAAAGTGAAGTAAATGAATTGAAGAAGGGGTCAAATCCCTTGGCCACAGCCAATGAGTAGACAATTGTTAACTTCACATGATTAACCTTCAAAATAACTACTTGGTAGAAGTTCAACAACATCATAGACTGAGGATTGTGCTACTAAATAACCAGGTCGAGATAGCAGAGGATGGTTTCGATCCATCGACCTCTGGGTTATGGGCCCAGCACGCTTCCGCTGCGCCACTCTGCTGCTGTAGTGGTACTTGTTGGCCTGTACTCTCTTGTCGCTGAAGAAGAATTAGGTCTAACATTTCGCCATGGATCAGAGCAGGCTTCATTACGTTATGCACAAGGCTAGGCAGGACAGCATGTACCTGGATTTTGGTGTGGAAACCTATTTGTCCGCCAAGTCTGCGCCTCAGACCGCAACATAACTTACATTGCCCAAACATTTCCTTTCTGTTAATAGCTCCTAAGGTAGTCTGGCCGAGTGGTCGAAGGCGCTGGATTTAGGCTCCAGTTTCTTAGGAGTTGTGGGTTCAAGTCCCACCACTGCCAATTCTGTGACAATGGAAGTAGTGTCCTACAAATTCTGTGGATGACTTTAGACAATATGCTTATTTTACTATGCTAACAAGCATGAGGTCCACAACTGTTTGCCATTGGACGTTTCTGGTTGGCTTGAAGATAATTTACCTCTGATCCAAGCAGGCATTATTACCTTATGCGCAAGGTTTTGTTGGACACCACTAACCCGGATGTTCTTGTGGAAACCTGATATTTTTACTGAAAAATATTTGCAGGTAGTGTGGCCGAGCGGTCAAAGGCGCTGGATTAAGGCTCCAGTCTCTCAGGAGGCGTGGGTTCAAATCCCACCACTGCCAGTTCTTCCTTACAGTTTTGTTTGTAGCAAAGTATAGGAATTAGATTTTCTGTTTGTGTTTTGTCCTCTTACCACCATTCCCGAAATATCAGTATTTTTGCCTTTCACACTAAACGGGACTGACTACTTAATCAGTGACAACACAGAGAAATCAGACTAAGAATGATGAAAGATGGCCCAATTTTCCAAAGTGAAGTAAATTAATTGAAGAAGGGGTCAAATCCCTTGGCCACAGTCAATGAGTAGACAATTTTTAACTTCACATGATTAACCTTCAAAAGAACTACTTGGTAGAAGTTCAACAACATCCTAGACTGAGGATTGTGCTGCTAAATAACCAGGTCAAGATAGCAGAGGATGGTTTCGATCCATCAACCTCTAGGTTATCGGCCCAGCACGCTTCCGCTGCGCCACTCTGCTGCCGTAGTGGTACTTGTTGGCCTGTACTCTCTTGTCGCTGAAGAAGAATTAGGTCTAACATTTCGCCATGGATCAGAGCAGGCTTCATTACGTTATGCACAAGGCTAGGCAGGACAGCATGAACCTGGATTTTGGTGTGGAAACCTATTTGTCCGCCAAGTCTGCGCCTCGGACCGCAACATAACTTACATTGCCCAAACATTTCCTTTCTGTTCACGGCTTCTAAGGTAGTGTGGCCGAGTGGTCGAAGGCGCTGGATTTAGGCTCCAGTCTCTTAGGAGGCGTCGGTTCAAGTCCCACCACTGCCAATTCTGTGGAAATGGAAGTAGTATCCTAAAAATTCTGTGGATGACTTTAGACAATATGCTTATTTTACTATGCTAACAAGCATGAGGTCCACAACTGTTTGCCATTGGATGTTTCTGGTTGGCTTGAAGATAATTTACCTCTGATCCAAGCAGGCGTCATTACCTTATGCGCAAGGTTTTGTTGGACACCACTAACCTGGATGTTCATGTGGAAACCTGATATTTTTACTGAAAAAGATTTGCAGGTAGTTTGGCCGACTGGTCAAAGGTGCTGGATTAAGGCTCCAGTCTCTCAGGAGGTGTGGGTTCAAATCCCACCACTGCCAGTTCTTCCTTACAGTTTTGTTTGTAGCAAAGTATAGGAATTTGATTTTCTGTTTGTGTTTTGTCCTCTTACCACCATTCCCGAAATTTCAGTATTTTTGCCTTTCACACTAAACGGGACTGACTACTTAATCAGTGACAACACAGAGAAATCAGACTAAGAATGGTGAAAGATGGCCCAATTTTCCAAAGTGAAGTAAATGAATTGAAGAAGGGGTCAAATCCCTTGGCCACAGCCAATGAGTAGACAATTTTTAACTTCACATGATTAACCTTCAAAAGAAGTACTTGGTAGAAGTTCAACAACATCCTAGACTGAGGATTGTGCTACTAAATAACCAGGTCGAGATAGCAGAGGATGGTTTCGATCCATCGACCTCTGGGTTATGGGCCCAGCACGCTTCCGCTGCGCCACTCTGCTGCTGTAGTGGTACTTGTTGGCCTGTACTCTCTTGTCGCTGAAGAAGAATTAGGTCTAACATTTCGCCATGGATCAGAGCAGGCTTCATTACGTTATGCACAAGGCTAGGCAGGACAGCATGTACCTGGATTTTGGTGTGGAAACCTATTTGTCTGCCAAGTCTGCGCCTCAGACCGCAACATAACTTACATTGCCCAAACATTTCCTTTCTGTTAATAGCTCCTAAGGTAGTCTGGCCGAGTGGTCGAAGGCGCTGGATTTAGGCTCCAGTTTCTTAGGAGTTGTGGGTTCAAGTCCCACCACTGCCAATTCTGTGACAATGGAAGTAGTGTCCTACAAATTCTGTGGATGACTTTAGACAATATGCTTATTTTACTATGCTAACAAGCATGAGGTCCACAACTGTTTGCCATTGGACGTTTCTGGTTGGCTTGAAGATAATTTACCTCTGATCCAAGCAGGCATTATTACCTTATGCGCAAGGTTTTGTTGGACACCACTAACCCGGATGTTCTTGTGGAAACCTGATATTTTTACTGAAAAATATTTGCAGGTAGTGTGGCCGAGCGGTCAAAGGCGCTGGATTAAGGCTCCAGTCTCTCAGGAGGCGTGGGTTCTTATCCCACCACTGCCAGTTCTTCCTTACAATTTTGTTTGTAGCAAAGTATAGGAATTTGATTTTCTGTTTGTGTTTTGTCCTCTTACCACCATTCCCGAAATTTCAGTATTTTTGCCTTTCACACTAAACGGGACTGACTACTTAATCAGTGACAACACAGAGAAATCAGACTAAGAATGGTGAAAGATGGCCCAATTTTCCAAAGTGAAGTAAATGAATTGAAGAAGGGGTCAAATCCCTTGGCCAAAGCCAATGAGTAGACAATTTTTAACTTCACATGATTAACCTTCAAAATAACTACTTGGTAGAAGTTCAACAACATCCTAGACTGAGGATTGTGCAACTAAATAACCAGGTCGAGATAGCAGAGGATGGTTTCGATCCATCGACCTCTGGGTTATGAGCCAAGCACGCTTCCGCTGCGCCACTCTGCTGCTGTAGCGGTACTTGTTGGCCTGTACTCTCTTGTCGCTGAAGAAGAATTAGGTCTAACATTTCGCCATGGATCAGAGCAGGCTTCATTACGTTATGCACAAGGCTAGGCAGGACAGCATGTACCTGGATTTTGGTGTGGAAACCTATTTGTCCGCCAAGTCTGCGCCTCAGACCGCAACATAACTTACATTGCCCAAACATTTCCTTTCTGTTAATGGCTTCTAAGGTAGTGTGGCCGAGTGGTCGAAGGCGCTGGATTTAGGCTCCAGTCTCTGAGGAGGAGTGGATTCAAGTCCCACCACTGCCAATTCTGTGACAATGGAAGTAGTATCCTACAAGTTCTTTGGATGACTTTAGACAATATGCTTATTTTACTATGCTAACAAGCATGAGGTCCACAACTGTTTGCCATTGGACGTTTCTGGTTGGCTTGAAGATAATTTACCTCTGATCCAAGCAGGCGTCATTACCTTATGCGCAAGGTTTTGTTGGACACCACTAACCTGGATGTTCATGTGGAAACCTGATATTTTTACTGAAAAAGATTTGCAGGTAGTTTGGCCGACTGGTCAAAGGCGCTGGATTAAGGCTCCAGTCTCTCAGGAGGTGTGGGTTCAAATCCCACCACTGCCAGTTCTTCCTTACAGTTTTGTTTGTAGCAAAGTATAGGAATTTGATTTTCTGTTTGTGTTTTGTCCTCTTACCACCATTCCCGAAATTTCAGTATTTTTGCCTTACACACTAAACGGGACTGACTACTTAATCAGTGACAACACAGAGAAATCAGACTAAGAATGGTGAAAGATGGCCCAATTTTCCAAAGTGAAGTAAATTAATTGAAGAAGGGGTCAAATCCCTTGGCCAAAGCCAATGAGTAGACAATTTTTAACTTCACATGATTAACCTTCAAGATAACTACTTGGTAGAAGTTCAACAACATCCTAGACTGAGGATTGTGCAACTAAATAACCAGGTCGAGATAGCAGAGGATGGTTTCGATCCATCGACCTCTGGGTTATGAGCCAAGCACTCTTCCGCTGCGCCACTCTGCTGCTGTAGTGGTAGTTGTTGGCTTGTACTCTCTTGTCGCTGAAGAAGAATTAGGTCTAACATTTCGCCATGGATCAGAGCAGGCTTCATTATGTTATGCACAAGGCTAGGCAGGACAGCATGTACCTGGATTTTGGTGTGGAAACCTATTTGTCCGCCAAGTCTGCGCCTCAGACCGCAACATAACTTACATTGCCCAAACATTTCCTTTCTGTTAATGGCTTCTAAGGTAGTGTGGCCGATCGGTCAAAGGCGCTGGATTAAGGCTCCAGTCTCTCAGGAGGCGTGGGTTCAAATCCCACCACTGCCAGTTCTTCCTTACAGTTTTGTTTGTAGCAAAGTATAGGAATTTGATTTTCTGTTTGTGTTTTGTCCTCTTACCACCATTCCCGAAATATCAGTATTTTTGCCTTTCACACTAAACGGGACTGACTACTTAATCAGTGACAACACAGAGAAATCAGACTAAGAATGATGAAAGATGGCCCAATTTTCCAAAGTGAAGTAAATTAATTGAAGAAGGGGTCAAATCCCTTGGCCACAGCCAATGAGTAGACAATTGTTAACTTCACATGATTAACCTTCAAAAGAACTACTTGGTAGAAGTTCAACAACATCCTAGACTGAGGATTGTGCTACTAAATAACCAGGTCGAGATAGCAGAGGATGGTTTCGATCCATCGACCTCTGGGTTATGGGCCCAGCACGCTTCCGCTGCGCCACTCTGCTGCCGTAGTGGTACTTTTTGGCCTGTACTCTCTTGTCGCTGAAGAAGAATTAGGTCTAACATTTCGCCATGGATCAGAGCAGGCTTCATTACGTTATGCACAAGGCTAGGCAGGACAGCATGAACCTGGATTTTGGTGTGGAAACCTATTTGTCCGCCAAGTCTGCGCCTCAGACCGCAACATAACTTACATTGCCCAAACATTTCCTTTCTGTTCACGGCTTCTAAGGTAGTGTGGCCGAGTGGTCGAAGGCGCTGGATTTAGGCTCCAGTCTCTTAGGGGGCGTCGGTTCAAGTCCCACCACTGCCAATTCTGTGACAATGGAAGTAGTATCCTAAAAATTCTGTGGATGACTTTAGACAATATGCTTATTTTACTATGCTAACAAGCATGAGGTCCACAACTGTTTGCCATTGGACGTTTCTGGTTGGCTTGAAGATAATTTACCTCTGATCCAAGCAGGCATCATTACCTTATGCGCAAGGTTTTGTTGGACACCACTAACCTGGATGTTCTTGGGGAAACCTGATATTTTTACTGAAAAATATTTGCAGGTAGTGTGGCCGAGCGGTCAAAGGCGCTGGATTAAGTCTCCAGTCTCTCAGGAGGCGTGGGTTCAAATCCCACCACTGCCAGTTCTTCCTTACAGTTTTGTTTGTAGCAAAGTATAGGAATTTGATTTTCTGTTTGTGTTTTGTCCTCTTACCACCATTCCCGAAATGTCAGTATTTATGCCTTTCACACTAAACGGGACTGACTACTTAATCAGTGACAACACAGAGAAATCAGACTAAGAATGGTGAAAGATGGCCCAATTTTCCAAAGTGAAGTAAATTAATTGAAGAAGGGGTCAAATCCCTTGGCCACAGCCAATGAGTAGACCATTTTTAACTTCACATGATTAACCTTCAAAAGAAGTACTTGGTAGAAGTTCAACAACATCCTAGACTGAGGATTGTGCTACTAAATAACCAGGTCGAGATAGCAGAGGATGGTTTCGATCCATCGACCTCTGGGTTATGGGCCCAGCACGCTTCCGCTGCGCCACTCTGCTGCTGTAGTGGTACTTGTTGGCCTGTACTCTCTTGTCGCTGAAGAAGAATTAGGTCTAACATTTCGCCATGGATCAGAGCAGGCTTCATTACGTTATGCACAAGGCTAGGCAGGACAGCATGTACCTGGATTTTGGTGTGGAAACCTATTTGTCCGCCAAGTCTGCGCCTCAGACCGCAACATAACTTACATTGCCCAAACATTTTTTTTCTGTTAATGGCTTCTAAGGTAGTGTGGCCGAGTGGTCGAAGGCGCTGGATTTAGGCTCCAGTCTCTGAAGAGGCGTGGGTTCAAGTCCCACCACTGCCAATTCTGTGACAATGGAAGTAGTATCCTACAAATTCTGTGGATGACTTTAGACAATATGCTTATTTTACTATGCTAACAAGCATGAGGTCCACAACTGTTTGCCATTGGACGTTTCTGGTTGGCTTGAAGATAATTTACCTCTGATCCAAGCAGGCATCATTACCTTATGCGCAAGGTTTTGTTGGACACCACTAACCTGGATGTTCTTGTGGAAACCTGATATTTTTACAGAAAAATATTTGCAGGTAGTGTGGCAGAGCGGTCAAAGGAGCTGGATTAAGGCTCCAGTCTCTCAGGAGGCGTGGGTTCAAATCCCACCACTGCCAGTTCTTCCTTACAGTTTTGTTTGTAGCAAAGTATAGGAATTTGATTTTCTGTTTGTGTTTTGTCCTCTTACCACCATTCCCGAAATATCAGTATTTTTGCCTTTCACACTAAACGGGACTGACTACTTAATCAGTGACAACACAGAGAAATCAGACTAAGAATGGTGAAAGATGGCCCAATTTTCCAAAGTGAAGTAAATGAATTGAAGAAGGGGTCAAATCCCTTGGCCACAGCCAATGAGTAGACAATTGTTAACTTCACATGATTAACCTTCAAAAGAACTACTTGGTAGAAGTTCAACAACATCCTAGACTGAGGATTGTGCTACTAAATAACCAGGTCGAGATAGCAGAGGATGGTTTCGATCCATCGACCTCTGGGTTATGGGCCCAGCACGCTTCCGCTGCGCCACTCTGCTGCTGTAGTGGTACTTGTTGGCCTGTACTCTCTTGTCGCTGAAGAAGAATTAGGTCTAACATTTCGCCATGGATCAGAGCAGGCTTCATTACGTCATGCACAAGGCTAGGCAGGACAGCATGTACCTGGATTTTGGTGTGGAAACCTATTTGTCCGCCAAGTCTGCGCCTCAGACCGCAACATAACTTACATTGCCCAAACATTTCCTTTCTGTTAATGGCTTCTAAGGTACTGTGGCCGAGTGGTCGAAGGCGCTGGATTTAGGCTCCAGTCTCTGAGGAGGCGTGGGTTCAAGTCCCACCACTGCCAATTCTGTGACAATGGAAGTAGTATCTATCCTACAAATTCTGTGGATGACTTTAGACAATATGCTTATTTTACTATGCTAACAAGCATGAGGTCCACAACTGTTTGCCATTGGACGTTTCTGGTTGGCTTGAAGATAATTTACCTCTGATCCAAGCAGGCATTATTACCTTATGCGCAAGGTTTTGTTGGACACCACTAACCTGGCGGTTCTTGTGGAAACCTGATATTTTTACTGAAAAAGATTTGCAGGTAGTGTGGTTGAGCGGTCAAAGGTGCTGGATTAAGGCTCCAGTCTCTCAGGAGGTGTGGGTTCAAATCCCACCACTGCCAGTTCTTCCTTACAGTTTTGTTTGTATTAAAGTATAGGAATTTGATTTTCTGTTTGTGTTTTGTCCTCTTACCACCATTCCCGAAATTTCAGTATTTTTGCCTTTCACACTAAACGGGACTGACTACTTAATCAGTGACAACACAGAGAAATCAGACTAAGAATGGTGAAAGATGGCCCAATTTTCCAAAGTGAAGTAAATGAATTGAAGAAGGGGTCAAATCCCTTGGCCACAGCCAATGAGTAGACAATTGTTAACTTCACATGATTAACCTTCAAAATAACTACTTGGTAGAAGTTCAACAACATCATAGACTGAGGATTGTGCTACTAAATAACCAGGTCGAGATAGCAGAGGATGGTTTCGATCCATCGACCTCTGGGTTATGGGCCCAGCACGCTTCCGCTGCGCCACTCTGCTGCTGTAGTGGTACTTGTTGGCCTGTACTCTCTTGTCGCTGAAGAAGAATTAGGTCTAACATTTCGCCATGGATCAGAGCAGGCTTCATTACGTTATGCACAAGGCTAGGCAGGACAGCATGTACCTGGATTTTGGTGTGGAAACCTATTTGTCTGCCAAGTCTGCGCCTCAGACCGCAACATAACTTACATTGCCCAAACACTTCCTTTCTGTTAATAGCTCCTAAGGTAGTCTGGCCGAGTGGTCGAAGGCGCTGGATTTAGGCTCCAGTTTCTTAGGAGTTGTGGGTTCAAGTCCCACCACTGCCAATTCTGTGACAATAGAAGTAGTGTCCTACAAATTCTGTGGATGACTTTAGACAATATGCTTATTTTACTATGCTAACAAGCATGAGGTCCACAACTGTTTGCCATTGGACGTTTCTGGTTGGCTTGAAGATAATTTACCTCTGATCCAAGCAGGCATTATTACCTTATGCGCAAGGTTTTGTTGGACACCACTAACCCGGATGTTCTTGTGGAAACCTGATATTTTTACTGAAAAATATTTGCAGGTAGTGTGGCCGAGCGGTCAAAGGCGCTGGATTAAGGCTCCAGTCTCTCAGGAGGCATGGGTTCAAATCCCACCACTGCCAGTTCTTCCTTACAGTTTTGTTTGTAGCAAAGTATAGGAATTAGATTTTCTGTTTGTGTTTTGTCCTCTTACCACCATTCCCGAAATATCAGTATTTTTGCCTTTCACACTAAACGGGACTGACTACTTAATCAGTGACAACACAGAGAAATCAGACTAAGAATGATGAAAGATGGCCCAATTTTCCAAAGTGAAGTAAATTAATTGAAGAAGGGGTCAAATCCCTTGGCCACAGTCAATGAGTAGACAATTTTTAACTTCACATGATTAACCTTCAAAAGAACTACTTGGTAGAAGTTCAACAACATCCTAGACTGAGGATTGTGCTGCTAAATAACCAGGTCAAGATAGCAGAGGATGGTTTCGATCCATCAACCTCTAGGTTATCGGCCCAGCACGCTTCCGCTGCGCCACTCTGCTGCCGTAGTGGTACTTGTTGGCCTGTACTCTCTTGTCGCTGAAGAAGAATTAGGTCTAACATTTCGCCATGGATCAGAGCAGGCTTCATTACGTTATGCACAAGGCTAGGCAGGACAGCATGAACCTGGATTTTGGTGTGGAAACCTATTTGTCCGCCAAGTCTGCGCCTCGGACCGCAACATAACTTACATTGCCCAAACATTTCCTTTCTGTTCACGGCTTCTAAGGTAGTGTGGCCGAGTGGTCGAAGGCGCTGGATTTAGGCTCCAGTCTCTTAGGAGGCGTCGGTTCAAGTCCCACCACTGCCAATTCTGTGGAAATGGAAGTAGTATCCTAAAAATTCTGTGGATGACTTTAGACAATATGCTTATTTTACTATGCTAACAAGCATGAGGTCCACAACTGTTTGCCATTGGATGTTTCTGGTTGGCTTGAAGATAATTTACCTCTGATCCAAGCAGGCGTCATTACCTTATGCGCAAGGTTTTGTTGGACACCACTAACCTGGATGTTCATGTGGAAACCTGATATTTTTACTGAAAAAGATTTGCAGGTAGTTTGGCCGACTGGTCAAAGGTGCTGGATTAAGGCTCCAGTCTCTCAGGAGGTGTGGGTTCAAATCCCACCACTGCCAGTTCTTCCTTACAGTTTTGTTTGTAGCAAAGTATAGGAATTTGATTTTCTGTTTGTGTTTTGTCCTCTTACCACCATTCCCGAAATTTCAGTATTTTTGCCTTTCACACTAAACGGGACTGACTACTTAATCAGTGACAACACAGAGAAATCAGACTAAGAATGGTGAAAGATGGCCCAATTTTCCAAAGTGAAGTAAATGAATTGAAGAAGGGGTCAAATCCCTTGGCCACAGCCAATGAGTAGACAATTTTTAACTTCACATGATTAACCTTCAAAAGAAGTACTTGGTAGAAGTTCAACAACATCCTAGACTGAGGATTGTGCTACTAAATAACCAGGTCGAGATAGCAGAGGATGGTTTCGATCCATCGACCTCTGGGTTATGGGCCCAGCACGCTTCCGCTGCGCCACTCTGCTGCTGTAGTGGTACTTGTTGGCCTGTACTCTCTTGTCGCTGAAGAAGAATTAGGTCTAACATTTCGCCATGGATCAGAGCAGGCTTCATTACGTTATGCACAAGGCTAGGCAGGACAGCATGTACCTGGATTTTGGTGTGGAAACCTATTTGTCTGCCAAGTCTGCGCCTCAGACCGCAACATAACTTACATTGCCCAAACATTTCCTTTCTGTTAATAGCTCCTAAGGTAGTCTGGCCGAGTGGTCGAAGGCGCTGGATTTAGGCTCCAGTTTCTTAGGAGTTGTGGGTTCAAGTCCCACCACTGCCAATTCTGTGACAATGGAAGTAGTGTCCTACAAATTCTGTGGATGACTTTAGACAATATGCTTATTTTACTATGCTAACAAGCATGAGGTCCACAACTGTTTGCCATTGGACGTTTCTGGTTGGCTTGAAGATAATTTACCTCTGATCCAAGCAGGCATTATTACCTTATGCGCAAGGTTTTGTTGGACACCACTAACCCGGATGTTCTTGTAGAAACCTGATATTTTTACTGAAAAATATTTGCAGGTAGTGTGGCCGAGCGGTCAAAGGCGCTGGATTAAGGCTCCAGTCTCTCAGGAGGCGTGGGTTCTTATCCCACCACTGCCAGTTCTTCCTTACAATTTTGTTTGTAGCAAAGTATAGGAATTTGATTTTCTGTTTGTGTTTTGTCCTCTTACCACCATTCCCGAAATTTCAGTATTTTTGCCTTTCACACTAAACGGGACTGACTACTTAATCAGTGACAACACAGAGAAATCAGACTAAGAATGGTGAAAGATGGCCCAATTTTCCAAAGTGAAGTAAATGAATTGAAGAAGGGGTCAAATCCCTTGGCCAAAGCCAATGAGTAGACAATTTTTAACTTCACATGATTAACCTTCAAAATAACTACTTGGTAGAAGTTCAACAACATCCTAGACTGAGGATTGTGCAACTAAATAACCAGGTCGAGATAGCAGAGGATGGTTTCGATCCATCGACCTCTGGGTTATGAGCCAAGCACGCTTCCGCTGCGCCACTCTGCTGCTGTAGCGGTACTTGTTGGCCTGTACTCTCTTGTCGCTGAAGAAGAATTAGGTCTAACATTTCGCCATGGATCAGAGCAGGCTTCATTACGTTATGCACAAGGCTAGGCAGGACAGCATGTACCTGGATTTTGGTGTGGAAACCTATTTGTCCGCCAAGTCTGCGCCTCAGACCGCAACATAACTTACATTGCCCAAACATTTCCTTTCTGTTAATGGCTTCTAAGGTAGTGTGGCCGAGTGGTCGAAGGCGCTGGATTTAGGCTCCAGTCTCTGAGGAGGAGTGGATTCAAGTCCCACCAATGCCAATTCTGTGACAATGGAAGTAGTATCCTACAAGTTCTTTGGATGACTTTAGACAATATGCTTATTTTACTATGCTAACAAGCATGAGGTCCACAACTGTTTGCCATTGGACGTTTCTGGTTGGCTTGAAGATAATTTACCTCTGATCCAAGCAGGCGTCATTACCTTATGCGCAAGGTTTTGTTGGACACCACTAACCTGGATGTTCATGTGGAAACCTGATATTTTTACTGAAAAAGATTTGCAGGTAGTTTGGCCGACTGGTCAAAGGCGCTGGATTAAGGCTCCAGTCTCTCAGGAGGTGTGGGTTCAAATCCCACCACTGCCAGTTCTTCCTTACAGTTTTGTTTGTAGCAAAGTATAGGAATTTGATTTTCTGTTTGTGTTTTGTCCTCTTACCACCATTCCCGAAATTTCAGTATTTTTGCCTTACACACTAAACGGGACTGACTACTTAATCAGTGACAACACAGAGAAATCAGACTAAGAATGGTGAAAGATGGCCCAATTTTCCAAAGTGAAGTAAATTAATTGAAGAAGGGGTCAAATCCCTTGGCCAAAGCCAATGAGTAGACAATTTTTAACTTCACATGATTAACCTTCAAGATAACTACTTGGTAGAAGTTCAACAACATCCTAGACTGAGGATTGTGCAACTAAATAACCAGGTCGAGATAGCAGAGGATGGTTTCGATCCATCGACCTCTGGGTTATGAGCCAAGCACTCTTCCGCTGCGCCACTCTGCTGCTGTAGTGGTAGTTGTTGGCTTGTACTCTCTTGTCGCTGAAGAAGAATTAGGTCTAACATTTCGCCATGGATCAGAGCAGGCTTCATTATGTTATGCACAAGGCTAGGCAGGACAGCATGTACCTGGATTTTGGTGTGGAAACCTATTTGTCCGCCAAGTCTGCGCCTCAGACCGCAACATAACTTACATTGCCCAAACATTTCCTTTCTGTTAATGGCTTCTAAGGTAGTGTGGCCGATCGGTCAAAGGCGCTGGATTAAGGCTCCAGTCTCTCAGGAGGCGTGGGTTCAAATCCCACCACTGCCAGTTCTTCCTTACAGTTTTGTTTGTAGCAAAGTATAGGAATTTGATTTTCTGTTTGTGTTTTGTCCTCTTACCACCATTCCCGAAATATCAGTATTTTTGCCTTTCACACTAAACGGGACTGACTACTTAATCAGTGACAACACAGAGAAATCAGACTAAGAATGATGAAAGATGGCCCAATTTTCCAAAGTGAAGTAAATTAATTGAAGAAGGGGTCAAATCCCTTGGCCACAGCCAATGAGTAGACAATTGTTAACTTCACATGATTAACCTTCAAAAGAACTACTTGGTAGAAGTTCAACAACATCCTAGACTGAGGATTGTGCTACTAAATAACCAGGTCGAGATAGCAGAGGATGGTTTCGATCCATCGACCTCTGGGTTATGGGCCCAGCACGCTTCCGCTGCGCCACTCTGCTGCTGTAGTGGTACTTGTTGGCCTGTACTCTCTTGTCGCTGAAGAAGAATTAGGTCTAACATTTCGCCATGGATCAGAGCAGGCTTCATTACGTTATGCACAAGGCTAGGCAGGACAGCATGTACCTGGATTTTGGTGTGGAAACCTATTTGTCCGCCAAGTCTGCGCCTCAGACCGCAACATAACTTACATTGCCCAAACATTTCCTTTCTGTTAATAGCTTCTAAGGTAGTCTGGCCGAGTGGTCGAAGGCGCTGGATTTAGGCTCCAGTTTCTTAGGAGTTGTGGGTTCAAGTCCCACCACTGCCAATTCTGTGACAATGGAAGTAGTGTCCTACAAATTCTGTGGATGACTTTAGACAATATGCTTATTTTACTATGCTAACAAGCATGAGGTCCACAACTGTTTGCCATTGGACGTTTCTGGTTGGCTTGAAGATAATTTACCTCTGATCCAAGCAGGCATTATTACCTTATGCGCAAGGTTTTGTTGGACACCACTAACCCGGATGTTCTTGTGGAAACCTGATATTTTTACTGAAAAATATTTGCAGGTAGTGCGGCCGAGCGGTCAAAGGCGCTGGATTAAGGCTCCAGTCTCTCAGGAGACGTGGGTTCAAATCCCACCACTGCCAGTTCTTCCTTACAGTTTTGTTTGTAGCAAAGTATAGGAATTTGATTTTCTGTTTGTGTTTTGTCCTCTTACCACCATTCCCGAAATATCAGTATTTTTGCCTTTCACACTAAACGGGACTGACTACTTAATCAGTGACAACACAGAGAAATCAGACTAAGAATGGTGAAAGATGGCCCAATTTTCCAAAGTGAAGTAAATGAATTGAAGAAGGGGTTTAAATCCCTTGGCCACAGTCAATGAGTAGACAATTTTTAACTTCACATGATTAACCTTCAAAAGAACTACTTGGTAGAAGTTCAACAACATCCTAGACTGAGGATTGTGCTGCTAAATAACCAGGTCAAGATAGCAGAGGATGGTTTCGATCCATCAACCTCTAGGTTATCGGCCCAGCACGCTTCCGCTGCGCCACTCTGCTGCCGTAGTGGTACTTTTTGGCCTGTACTCTCTTGTCGCTGAAGAAGAATTAGGTCTAACATTTCGCCATGGATCAGAGCAGGCTTCATTACGTTATGCACAAGGCTAGGCAGGACAGCATGAACCTGGATTTTGGTGTGGAAACCTATTTGTCCGCCAAGTCTGCGCCTCAGACCGCAACATAACTTACATTGCCCAAACATTTCCTTTCTGTTCACGGCTTCTAAGGTAGTGTGGCCGAGTGGTCGAAGGCGCTGGATTTAGGCTCCAGTCTCTTAGGGGGCGTCGGTTCAAGTCCCACCACTGCCAATTCTGTGACAATGGAAGTAGTATCCTAAAAATTCTGTGGATGACTTTAGACAATATGCTTATTTTACTATGCTAACAAGCATGAGGTCCACAACTGTTTGCCATTGGACGTTTCTGGTTGGCTTGAAGATAATTTACCTCTGATCCAAGCAGGCATCATTACCTTATGCGCAAGGTTTTGTTGGACACCACTAACCTGGATGTTCTTGGGGAAACCTGATATTTTTACTGAAAAATATTTGCAGGTAGTGTGGCCGAGCGGTCAAAGGCGCTGGATTAAGTCTCCAGTCTCTCAGGAGGCGTGGGTTCAAATCCCACCACTGCCAGTTCTTCCTTACAGTTTTGTTTGTAGCAAAGTATAGGAATTTGATTTTCTGTTTGTGTTTTGTCCTCTTACCACCATTCCCGAAATGTCAGTATTTATGCCTTTCACACTAAACGGGACTGACTACTTAATCAGTGACAACACAGAGAAATCAGACTAAGAATGGTGAAAGATGGCCCAATTTTCCAAAGTGAAGTAAATTAATTGAAGAAGGGGTCAAATCCCTTGGCCACAGCCAATGAGTAGACCATTTTTAACTTCACATGATTAACCTTCAAAAGAAGTACTTGGTAGAAGTTCAACAACATCCTAGACTGAGGATTGTGCTACTAAATAACCAGGTCGAGATAGCAGAGGATGGTTTCGATCCATCGACCTCTGGGTTATGGGCCCAGCACGCTTCCGCTGCGCCACTCTGCTGCTGTAGTGGTACTTGTTGGCCTGTACTCTCTTGTCGCTGAAGAAGAATTAGGTCTAACATTTCGCCATGGATCAGAGCAGGCTTCATTACGTTATGCACAAGGCTAGGCAGGACAGCATGTACCTGGATTTTGGTGTGGAAACCTATTTGTCCGCCAAGTCTGCGCCTCAGACCGCAACATAACTTACATTGCCCAAACATTTCCTTTCTGTTAATGGCTTCTAAGGTAGTGTGGCCGAGTGGTCGAAGGCGCTGGATTTAGGCTCCAGTCTCTGAAGAGGCGTGGGTTCAAGTCCCACCACTGCCAATTCTGTGACAATGGAAGTAGTATCCTACAAATTCTGTGGATGACTTTAGACAATATGCTTATTTTACTATGCTAACAAGCATGAGGTCCACAACTGTTTGCCATTGGACGTTTCTGGTTGGCTTGAAGATAATTTACCTCTGATCCAAGCAGGCATTATTACCTTATGCGCAAGGTTTTGTTGGACACCACTAACCTGGCGGTTCTTGTGGAAACCTGATATTTTTACTGAAAAAGATTTGCAGGTAGTGTGGTTGAGCGGTCAAAGGTGCTGGATTAAGGCTCCAGTCTCTCAGGAGGTGTGGGTTCAAATCCCACCACTGCCAGTTCTTCCTTACAGTTTTGTTTGTATTAAAGTATAGGAATTTGATTTTCTGTTTGTGTTTTGTCCTCTTACCACCATTCCCGAAATTTCAGTATTTTTGCCTTTCACACTAAACGGGACTGACTACTTAATCAGTGACAACACAGAGAAATCAGACTAAGAATGGTGAAAGATGGCCCAATTTTCCAAAGTGAAGTAAATGAATTGAAGAAGGGGTCAAATCCCTTGGCCACAGTCAATGAGTAGAAAATTTTTAACTTCACATGATTAACCTTCAAAAGAAGTACTTGGTAGAAGTTCAACAACATCCTAGACTGAGGATTGTGCTACTAAATAACCAGGTCGAGATAGCAGAGGATGGTTTCGATCCATCGACCTCTGGGTTATGGGCCCAGCACGCTTCCGCTGCGCCACTCTGCTGCTGTAGTGGTACTTGTTGGCCTGTACTCTCTTGTCGCTGAAGAAGAATTAGGTCTAACATTTCGCCATGGATCAGAGCAGGCTTCATTACGTTATGCACAAGGCTAGGCAGGACAGCATGTACCTGGATTTTGGTGTGGAAACCTATTTGTCCGCCAAGTCTGCGCCTCAGACCGCAACATAACTTACATTGCCCAAACATTTCCTTTCTGTTAATTGCTTCTAAGGTAGTGTGGCCGAGTGGTCGAAGGCGCTGGATTTAGGCTCCAGTCTCTGAGGAGGTGTGGGTTCAAGTCCCACCACTGCCAATTCTGTGACAATGGAAGTAGTATCCTACAAATTCTGTGGATGACTTTAGACAATATGCTTATTTTACTATGCTAACAAGCATGAGGTCCACAACTGTTTGCCATTGGACGTTTCTGGTTGGCTTGAAGATAATTTACCTCTGATCCAAGCAGGCATTATTACCTTATGCGCAAGGTTTTGTTGGACACCACTAACCTGGCGGTTCTTGTGGAAACCTGATATTTTTACTGAAAAAGATTTGCAGGTAGTGTGGTTGAGCGGTCAAAGGTGCTGGATTAATGCTCCAGTCTCTCAGGAGGTGTGGGTTCAAATCCCACCACTGCCAGTTCTTCCTTACAGTTTTGTTTGTATTAAAGTATAGGAATTTGATTTTCTGTTTGTGTTTTGTCCTCTTACCACCATTCCCGAAATTTCAGTATTTTTGCCTTTCACACTAAACGGGACTGACTACTTAATCAGTGACAACACAGAGAAATCAGACTAAGAATGGTGAAAGATGGCCCAATTTTCCAAAGTGAAGTAAATGAATTGAAGAAGGGGTCAAATCCCTTGGCCACAGTCAATGAGTAGACAATTTTTAACTTCACATGATTAACCTTCAAAAGAAGTACTTGGTAGAAGTTCAACAACATCCTAGACTGAGGATTGTGCTACTAAATAACCAGGTCTAGATAGCAGAGGATGGTTTCGATCCATCGACCTCTGGGTTATGGGCCCAGCACGCTTCCGCTGCGCCACTCTGCTGCTGTAGTGGTACTTGTTGGCCTGTACTCTCTTGTCGCTGAAGAAGAATTAGGTCTAACATTTCGCCATGGATCAGAGCAGGCTTCATTACGTTATGCACAAGGCTAGGCAGGACAGCATGTACCTGGATTTTGGTGTGGAAACCTATTTGTCCGCCAAGTCTGCGCCTCAGACCGCAACATAACTTACATTGCCCAAACATTTCCTTTCTGTTAATGGCTTCTAAGGTAGTGTGGCCGAGTGGTCGAAGGCGCTGGATTTAGGCTCCAGTCTCTAAGGAGGCGTGGGTTCAAGTCCCACCACTGCCAATTCTGTGACAATGGAAGTAGTATCCTACGAATTCTGTGGATGACTTTAGGCAATATGATTATTTTACTATGCTAACAAGCATGAGGTCCACAACTGTTTGCCATTGGACGTTTCTGGTTGGCTTGAAGATAATTTACCTCTGATCCAAGCAGGCATCATTACCTTATGCGCAAGGTTTTGTTGGACACCACTAACCTGGATGTTCTTGGGGAAACCTGATATTTTTACTGAAAAAGATTTGCAGGTAGTGTGGCCGAGCGGTCAAAGGCGCTGGATTAAGGCTCCAGTCTCTCAGGAGGCGTGGGTTCAAATCCCACCACTGCCAGTTCTTCCTTACAGTTTTGTTTGTAGCAAAGTATAGGAATTTGATTTTCTGTTTGTGTTTTGTCCTCTTACCACCATTCCCGAAATTTCAGTATTTTTGCCTTTCACACTAAACGGGACTGACTACTTAATCAGTGACAACACAGAGAAATCAGACTAAGAATGGTGAAAGATGGCCCAATTTTCCAAAGTGAAGTAAATTAATTGAAGAAGGGGTCAAATCCCTTGGCCACAGCCAATGAGTAGACCATTTTTAACTTCACATGATTAACCTTCAAAAGAAGTACTTGGTAGAAGTTCAACAACATCCTAGACTGAGGATTGTGCTACTAAATAACCAGGTCGAGATAGCAGAGGATGGTTTCTATCCATCGACCTCTGGGTTATGGGCCCAGCACGCTTCCGCTGCGCCACTCTGCTGCTGTAGTGGTACTTGTTGGCCTGTACTCTCTTGTCGCTGAAGAAGAATTAGGTCTAACATTTCGCCATGGATCAGAGCAGGCTTCATTACGTTATGCACAAGGCTAGGCAGGACAGCATGTACCTGGATTTTGGTGTGGAAACCTATTTGTCCGCCAAGTCTGCGCCTCAGACCGCAACATAACTTACATTGCCCAAACATTTCCTTTCTGTTAATGGCTTCTAAGGTAGTGTGGCCGAGTGGTCGAAGGCGCTGGATTTAGGCTCCAGTCTCTGAAGAGGCGTGGGTTCAAGTCCCACCACTGCCAATTCTGTGACAATGGAAGTAGTATCCTACAAATTCTGTGGATGACTTTAGACAATATGCTTATTTTACTATGCTAACAAGCATGAGGTCCACAACTGTTTGCCATTGGACGTTTCTGGTTGGCTTGAAGATAATTTACCTCTGATCCAAGCAGGCATCATTACCTTATGCGCAAGGTTTTGTTGGACACCACTAACCTGGATGTTCTTGTGGAAACCTGATATTTTTACAGAAAAATATTTGCAGGTAGTGTGGCCGAGCGGTCAAAGGCGCTGGATAAAGGCTCCAGTCTCTCAGGAGGCGTGGGTTCAAATCCCACCACTGCCAGTTCTTCCTTACAGTTTTGTTTGTAGCAAAGTATAGGAATTTGATTTTCTATTTGTGTTTTGTCCTCTTACCACCATTCCCGAAATATCAGTATTTTTGCCTTTCACACTAAACGGGACTGACTACTTAATCAGTGACAACACAGAGAAATCAGACTAAGAATGGTGAAAGATGGCCCAATTTTCCAAAGTGAAGTAAATGAATTGAAGAAGGGGTCAAATCCCTTGGCCACAGCCAATGAGTAGACAATTGTTAACTTCACATGATTAACCTTCAAAAGAACTACTTGGTAGAAGTTCAACAACATCCTAGACTGAGGATTGTGCTACTAAATAACCAGGTCGAGATAGCAGAGGATGGTTTCGATCCATCGACCTCTGGGTTATGGGCCCAGCACGCTTCCGCTGCGCCACTCTGCTGCTGTAGTGGTACTTGTTGGCCTGTACTCTCTTGTCGCTGAAGAAGAATTAGGTCTAACATTTCGCCATGGATCAGAGCAGGCTTCATTATGTTATGCACAAGGCTAGGCAGGACAGCATGTACCTGGATTTTGGTGTGGAAACCTATTTGTCCGCCAAGTCTGCGCCTCAGACCGCAACATAACTTACATTGCCCAAACATTTCCTTTCTGTTAATGGCTTCTAAGGTAGTGTGGCCGAGTGGTCGAAGGCGCTGGATTTAGGCTCCAGTCTCTGAAGAGGCGTGGGTTCAAGTCCCACCACTGCCAATTCTGTGACAATGGAAGTAGTATCCTACAAATTCTGTGGATGACTTTAGACAATATGCTTATTTTACTATGCTAACAAGCATGAGGTCCACAACTGTTTGCCATTGGACGTTTCTGGTTGGCTTGAAGATAATTTACCTCTGATCCAAGCAGGCATCATTACCTTATGCGCAAGGTTTTGTTGGACACCACTAACCTGGATGTTCTTGTGGAAACCTGATATTTTTACAGAAAAATATTTGCAAGTAGTGTGGCAGAGCGGTCAAAGGCGCTGGATTAAGGCTCCAGTCTCTCAGGAGGCGTGGGTTCAAATCCCACCACTGCCAGTTCTTCCTTACAGTTTTGTTTGTAGCAAAGTATAGGAATTTGATTTTCTGTTTGTGTTTTGTCCTCTTACCACCATTCCCGAAATATCAGTATTTTTGCCTTTCACACTAAACGGGACTGACTACTTAATCAGTGACAACACAGAGAAATCAGACTAAGAATGGTGAAAGATGGCCCAATTTTCCAAAGTGAAGTAAATGAATTGAAGAAGGGGTCAAATCCCTTGGCCACAGCCAATGAGTAGACAATTGTTAACTTCACATGATTAACCTTCAAAAGAACTACTTGGTAGAAGTTCAACAACATCCTAGACTGAGGATTGTGCTACTAAATAACCAGGTCGAGATAGCAGAGGATGGTTTCGATCCATCGACCTCTGGGTTATGGGCCCAGCACGCTTCCGCTGCGCCACTCTGCTGCTGTAGTGGTACTTGTTGGCCTGTACTCTCTTGTCGCTGAAGAAGAATTAGGTCTAACATTTCGCCATGGATCAGAGCAGGCTTCATTACGTTATGCACAAGGCTAGGCAGGACAGCATGTACCTGGATTTTGGTGTGGAAACCTATTTGTCCGCCAAGTCTGCGCCTCAGACCGCAACATAACTTACATTGCCCAAACATTTCCTTTCTGTTAATGGCTTCTAAGGTAGTGTGGCCGAGTGGTCGAAGGCGCTGGATTTAGGCTCCAGTCTCTGAGGAGGCGTGGGTTCAAGTCCCACCACTGCCAATTCTGTGACAATGGAAGTAGTATCCTACAAATTCTGTGGATGACTTTAGACAATATGCTTATTTTACTATGCTAACAAGCATGAGGTCCACAACTGTTTGCCATTGGACGTTTCTGGTTGGCTTGAAGATAATTTACCTCTGATCCAAGCAGGCATTATTACCTTATGCGCAAGGTTTTGTTGGACACCACTAACCTGGCGGTTCTTGTGGAAACCTGATATTTTTACTGAAAAAGATTTGCAGGTAGTGTGGTTGAGCGGTCAAAGGTGCTGGATTAAGGCTCCAGTCTCTCAGGAGGTGTGGGTTCAAATCCCACCACTGCCAGTTCTTCCTTACAGTTTTGTTTGTATTAAAGTATAGGAATTTGATTTTCTGTTTGTGTTTTGTCCTCTTACCACCATTCCCGAAATTTCAGTATTTTTGCCTTTCACACTAAACGGGACTGACTACTTAATCAGTGACAACACAGAGAAATCAGACTAAGAATGGTGAAAGATGGCCCAATTTTCCAAAGTGAAGTAAATGAATTGAAGAAGGGGTCAAATCCCTTGGCCACAGTCAATGAGTAGACAATTTTTAACTTCACATGATTAACCTTCAAAAGAAGTACTTGGTAGAAGTTCAACAACATCCTAGACTGAGGATTGTGCTACTAAATAACCAGGTCGAGATAGCAGAGGATGGTTTCGATCCATCGACCTCTGGGTTATGGGCCCAGCACGCTTCCGCTGCGCCACTCTGCTGCTGTAGTGGTACTTGTTGGCCTGTACTCTCTTGTCGCTGAAGAAGAATTAGGTCTAACATTTCGCCATGGATCAGAGCAGGCTTCATTACGTTATGCACAAGGCTAGGCAGGACAGCATGTACCTGGATTTTGGTGTGGAAACCTATTTGTCCGCCAAGTCTGCGCCTCAGACCGCAACATAACTTACATTGCCCAAACATTTCCTTTCTGTTAATGGCTTCTAAGGTAGTGTGGCCGAGTGGTCGAAGGCGCTGGATTTAGGCTCCAGTCTCTGAAGAGGCGTGGGTTCAAGTCCCACCACTGCCAATTCTGTGACAATGGAAGTAGTATCCTACAAATTCTGTGGATGACTTTAGACAATATGCTTATTTTACTATGCTAACAAGCATGAGGTCCACAACTGTTTGCCATTGGACGTTTCTG
This sequence comes from Leptonotus elevatus, assembly GCF_054856555.1. NCBI lineage: Eukaryota > Metazoa > Chordata > Actinopteri > Syngnathiformes > Syngnathidae > Leptonotus > Leptonotus elevatus. Next base: position 23,175,334 of record NC_141240.1, read on the forward strand.
GTTGGCTTGAAGATAATTTACCTCTGATCCAAGCAGGCATCATTACCTTATGCGCAAGGTTTTGTTGGACACCACTAACCTGGATGTTCTTGTGGAAACCTGATATTTTTACAGAAAAATATTTGCAGGTAGTGTGGCCGAGCGGTCAAAGGCGCTGGATAAAGGCTCCAGTCTCTCAGGAGGCGTGGGTTCAAATCCCACCACTGCCAGTTCTTCCTTACAGTTTTGTTTGTAGCAAAGTATAGGAATTTGATTTTCTATTTGTGTTTTGTCCTCTTACCACCATTCCCGAAATATCAGTATTTTTGCCTTTCACACTAAACGGGACTGACTACTTAATCAGTGACAACACAGAGAAATCAGACTAAGAATGGTGAAAGATGGCCCAATTTTCCAAAGTGAAGTAAATGAATTGAAGAAGGGGTCAAATCCCTTGGCCACAGCCAATGAGTAGACAATTGTTAACTTCACATGATTAACCTTCAAAAGAACTACTTGGTAGAAGTTCAACAACATCCTAGACTGAGGATTGTGCTACTAAATAACCAGGTCGAGATAGCAGAGGATGGTTTCGATCCATCGACCTCTGGGTTATGGGCCCAGCACGCTTCCGCTGCGCCACTCTGCTGCTGTAGTGGTACTTGTTGGCCTGTACTCTCTTGTCGCTGAAGAAGAATTAGGTCTAACATTTCGCCATGGATCAGAGCAGGCTTCATTACGTTATGCACAAGGCTAGGCAGGACAGCATGTACCTGGATTTTGGTGTGGAAACCTATTTGTCCGCCAAGTCTGCGCCTCAGACCGCAACATAACTTACATTGCCCAAACATTTCCTTTCTGTTAATGGCTTCTAAGGTAGTGTGGCCGAGTGGTCGAAGGCGCTGGATTTAGGCTCCAGTCTCTAAGGAGGCGTGGGTTCAAGTCCCACCACTGCCAATTCTGTGACAATGGAAGTAGTATCCTACAAATTCTGTGGATGACTTTAGACAATATGCTTATTTTACTATGCTAACAAGCATGAGGTCCACAACTGTTTGCCATTGGACGTTTCTGGTTGGCTTGAAGATAATTTACCTCTGATCCAAGCAGGCATCATTACCTTATGCGCAAGGTTTTGTTGGACACCACTAACCTGGATGTTCTTGGGGAAACCTGATATTTTTACTGAAAAAGATTTGCAGGTAGTGTGGCCGAGCGGTCAAAGGCGCTGGATTAAGTCTCCAGTCTCTCAGGAGGCGTGGGTTCAAATCCCACCACTGCCAGTTCTTCCTTACAGTTTTGTTTGTAGCAAAGTATAGGAATTAGATTTTCTGTTTGTGTTTTGTCCTCTTACCACCATTCCCGAAATATCAGTATTTTTGCCTTTCACACTAAACGGGACTGACTACTTAATCAGTGACAACACAGAGAAATCAGACTAAGAATGGTGAAAGATGGCCCAATTTTCCAAAGTGAAGTAAATGAATTGAAGAAGGGGTCAAATCCCTTGGCCACAGCCAATGAGTAGACAATTGTTAACTTCACATGATTAACCTTCAAAAGAACTACTTGGTAGAAGTTCAACATCCTAGACTGAGGATTGTGCTACTAAATAACCAGGTCGAGATAGCAGAGGATGGTTTCGATCCATCGACCTCTGGGTTATGGGCCCAGCACGCTTCCGCTGCGCCACTCTGCTGCTGTAGTGGTACTTGTTGGCCTGTACTCTCTTGTCGCTGAAGAAGAATTAGGTCTAACATTTCGCCATGGATCAGAGCAGGCTTCATTACGTTATGCACAAGGCTAGGCAGGACAGCATGAACCTGGATTTTGGTGTGGAAACCTATTTGTCCGCCAAGTCTGCGCCTCAGACCGCAACATAACTTACATTGCCCAAACATTTCCTTTCTGTTAATGGCTTCTAAGGTAGTGTGGCCGAGTGGTCGAAGGCGCTGGATTTAGGCTCCAGTCTCTAAGGAGGCGTGGGTTCAAGTCCCACCACTGCCAATTCTGTGACAATGGAAGTAGTATCCTACAAATTCTGTGGATGACTTTAGACAATATGCTTATTTTACTATGCTAACAAGCATGAGGTCCACAACTGTTTGCCATTGGACGTTTCTGGTTGGCTTGAAGATAATTTACCTCTGATCCAAGCAGGCATCATTACCTTATGCGCAAGGTTTTGTTGGACACCACTAACCTGGATGTTCTTGGGGAAACCTGATATTTTTACTGAAAAAGATTTGCAGGTAGTGTGGCCGAGCGGTCAAAGGCGCTGGATTAAGTCTCCAGTCTCTCAGGAGGCGTGGGTTCAAATCCCACCACTGCCAGTTCTTCCTTACAGTTTTGTTTGTAGCAAAGTATAGGAATTTGATTTTCTGTTTGTGTTTTGTCCTCTTACCACCATTCCCGAAATTTCAGTATTTTTGCCTTTCACACTAAACGGGACTGACTACTTAATCAGTGACAACACAGAGAAATCAGACTAAGAATGGTGAAAGATGGCCCAATTTTCCAAAGTGAAGTAAATTAATTGAAGAACGGGTCAAATCCCTTGGCCACAGCCAATGAGTAGACCATTTTTAACTTCACATGATTAACCTTCAAAAGAAGTACTTGGTAGAAGTTCAACAACATCCTAGACTGAGGATTGTGCTACTAAATAACCAGGTCGAGATAGCAGAGGATGGTTTCGATCCATCGACCTCTGGGTTATGGGCCCAGCACGCTTCCGCTGCGCCACTCTGCTGCTGTAGTGGTACTTGTTGGCCTGTACTCTCTTGTCGCTGAAGAAGAATTAGGTCTAACATTTCGCCATGGATCAGAGCAGGCTTCATTACGTTATGCACAAGGCTAGGCAGGACAGCATGTACCTGGATTTTGGTGTGGAAACCTATTTGTCCGCCAAGTCTGCGCCTCAGACCGCAACATAACTTACATTGCCCAAACATTTCCTTTCTGTTAATGGCTTCTAAGGTAGTGTGGCCGAGTGGTCGAAGTCGCTGGATTTAGGCTCCAGTCTCTGAAGAGGCGTGGGTTCAAGTCCCACCACTGCCAATTCTGTGACAATGGAAGTAGTATCCTACAAATTCTGTGGATGACTTTAGACAATATGCTTATTTTACTATGCTAACAAGCATGAGGTCCACAACTGTTTGCCATTGGACGTTTCTGGTTGGCTTGAAGATAATTTACCTCTGATCCAAGCAGGCATCATTACCTTATGCGCAAGGTTTTGTTGGACACCACTAACCTGGATGTTCTTGTGGAAACCTGATATTTTTACAGAAAAATATTTGCAGGTAGTGTGGCCGAGCGGTCAAAGGCGCTGGATAAAGGCTCCAGTCTCTGAGGAGGCGTGGGTTCAAGTCCCACCACTGCCAATTCTGTGACAATGGAAGTAGTATCCTACAAATTCTGTGGATGACTTTAGACAATATGCTTATTTTACTATGCTAACAAGCATGAGGTCCACAACTGTTTGCCATTGGACGTTTCTGGTTGGCTTGAAGATAATTTACCTCTGATCCAAGCAGGCATTATTACCTTATGCGCAAGGTTTTGTTGGACACCACTAACCTGGCGGTTCTTGTGGAAACCTGATATTTTTACTGAAAAAGATTTGCAGGTAGTGTGGTTGAGCGGTCAAAGGTGCTGGATTAAGGCTCCAGTCTCTCAGGAGGTGTGGGTTCAAATCCCAGTTCTTCCTTACAGTTTTGTTTGTATTAAAGTATAGGAATTTGATTTTCTGTTTGTGTTTTGTCCTCTTACCACCATTCCCGAAATTTCAGTATTTTTGCCTTTCACACTAAACGGGACTGACTACTTAATCAGTGACAACACAGAGAAATCAGACTAAGAATGGTGAAAGATGGCCCAATTTTCCAAAGTGAAGTAAATGAATTGAAGAAGGGGTCAAATCCCTTGGCCACAGTCAATGAGTAGACAATTTTTAACTTCACATGATTAACCTTCAAAAGAACTACTTGGTAGAAGTTCAACAACATCCTAGACTGAGGATTGTGCTACTAAATAACCAGGTCGAGATAGCAGAGGATGGTTTCGATCCATCGACCTCTGGGTTATGGGCCGAGCACGCTTCCGCTGCGCCACTCTGCTGCTGTAGTGGTACTTGTTGGCCTGTACTCTCTTGTCGCTGAAGAAGAATTAGGTCACATTTCGCCATGGATCAGAGCAGGCTTCATTACGTTATGCACAAGGCTAGGCAGGACAGCATGAACCTGGATTTTGGTGTGGAAACCTATTTGTCCGCCAAGTCTGCGCCTCAGACCGCAACATAACTTACATTGCCCAAACATTTCCTTTCTGTTAATAGCTTCTAAGGTAGTCTGGCCGAGTGGTCGAAGGCGCTGGATTTAGGCTCCAGTTTCTTAGGAGGTGTGGGTTCAAGTCCCACCACTGCCAATTCTGTGACAATGGAAGTAGTGTCCTACAAATTCTGTGGATGACTTTAGACAATATGCTTATTTTACTATGCTAACAAGCATGAGGTCCACAACTGTTTGCCATTGGACGTTTCTGGTTGGCTTGAAGATAATTTACCTCTGATCCAAGCAGGCATTATTACCTTATGCGCAAGGTTTTGTTGGACACCACTAACCTGGCGGTTCTTGTGGAAACCTGATATTTTTACTGAAAAAGATTTGCAGGTAGTGTGGTTGAGCGGTCAAAGGTGCTGGATTAAGGCTCCAGTCTCTCAGGAGGTGTGGGTTCAAATCCCAGTTCTTCCTTACAGTTTTGTTTGTATTAAAGTATAGGAATTTGATTTTCTGTTTGTGTTTTGTCCTCTTACCACCATTCCCGAAATTTCAGTATTTTTTTCTTTCACACTAAACGGGACTGACTACTTAATCAGTGACAACACAGAGAAATCAGACTAAGAATGGTGAAAGATGGCCCAATTTTCCAAAGTGAAGTAAATGAATTGAAGAAGGGGTCAAATCCCTTGGCCACAGTCAATGAGTAGACAATTTTTAACTTCACATGATTAACCTTCAAAAGAAGTACTTGGTAGAAGTTTAACAACATCCTAGACTGAGGATTGTGCTACTAAATAACCAGGTCGAGATAGCAGAGGATGGTTTCGATCCATCGACCTCTGGGTTATGGGCCCAGCACGCTTCCGCTGCGCCACTCTGCTGCTGTAGTGGTACTTGTTGGCCTATACTCTCTTGTCGCTGAAGAAGAATTAGGTTTAACATTTCGCCATGGATCAGAGCAGGCTTCATTACGTTATGCACAAGGCTAGGCAGGACAGCATGTACCTGGATTTTGGTGTGGAAACCTATTTGTCCGCCAAGTCTGCGCCTCAGACCGCAACATAACTTACATTGCCCAAACATTTCCTTTCTGTTAATGGCTTCTAAGGTAGTGTGGCCGAGTGGTCGAAGGCGCTGGATTTAGGCTCCAGTCTCTAAGGAGGCGTGGGTTCAAGTCCCACCACTGCCAATTCTGTGACAATGGAAGTAGTATCCTACAAATTCTGTGGATGACTTTAGACAATATGATTATTTTACTATGCTAACAAGCATGAGGTCCACAACTGTTTGCCATTGGACGTTTCTGGTTGGCTTGAAGATAATTTACCTCTGATCCAAGCAGGCATCATTACCTTATGCGCAAGGTTTTGTTGGACACCACTAACCTGGATGTTCTTGTGGAAACCTGATATTTTTACTGAAAAATATTTGCAGGTAGTGTGGCCGAGCGGTCAAAGGCGCTGGATTAAGGCTCCAGTCTCTCAGGAGGCGTGGGTTCAAATCCCACCACTGCCAGTTCTTCCTTACAGTTTTGTTTGTAGCAAAGTATAGGAATTTGATTTTCTGTTTGTGTTTTGTCCTCTTACCACCATTCCCGAAATTTCAGTATGTTTGCCTTTCACACTAAACGGGACTGACTACTTAATCAGTGACAACACAGAGAAATCAGACTAAGAATGGTGAAAGATGGCCCAATTTTCCAAAGTGAAGTAAATTAATTGAAGAAGGGGTCAAATCCCTTGGCCACAGCCAATGAGTAGACCATTTTTAACTTCACATGATTAACCTTCAAAAGAAGTACTTGGTAGAAGTTCAACAACATCCTAGACTGAGTATTGTGCTACTAAATAACCAGGTCGAGATAGCAGAGGATGGTTTCTATCCATCGACCTCTGGGTTATGGGCCCAGCACGCTTCCGCTGCGCCACTCTGCTGCTGTAGTGGTACTTGTTGGCCTGTACTCTCTTGTCGCTGAAGAAGAATTAGGTCTAACATTTCGCCATGGATCAGAGCAGGCTTCATTACGTTATGCACAAGGCTAGGCAGGACAGCATGTACCTGGATTTTGGTGTGGAAACCTATGTGTCCGCCAAGTCTGCGCCTCAGACCGCAACATAACTTACATTGCCCAAACATTTCCTTTCTGTTAATGGCTTCTAAGGTAGTGTGGCCGAGTGGTCGAAGGTGCTGGATTTAGGCTCCAGTCTCTGAGGAGGCGTGGGTTCAAGTCCCACCACTGCCAATTCTGTGACAATGGAAGTAGTATCCTACAAATTCTGTGGATGACTTTAGACAATATGCTTATTTTACTATGCTAACAAGCATGAGGTCCACAACTGTTTGCCATTGGACGTTTCTGGTTGGCTTGAAGATAATTTACCTCTGATCCAAGCAGGCATCATTACCTTATGCGCAAGGTTTTGTTGGACACCACTAACCTGGATGTTCTTGTGGAAACCTGATATTTTTACTGAAAAATATTTGCAGGTAGTGTGGCCGAGTGGTCAAAGGCGCTGGATTAAGGCTCCAGTCTCTCAGGAGGCGTGGGTTCAAATCCCACTACTGCCAGTTCTTCCTTAGAGTTTTGTTTGTAGCAAAGTATAGGAATTTGATTTTCTGTTTGTGTTTTGTCCTCTTACCACCATTCCCGAAATTTCAGTATTTTTGCCTTTCACACTAAACGGGACTGACTACTTAATCAGTGTTAACACAGAGAAATCAGACTAAGAATGGTGAAAGATGGCCCAATTTTCCAAAGTGAAGTAAATGAATTGAAGAATGGGTCAAATCCCTTGGCCACAGCCAATGAGTAGACAATTGTTAACTTCACATGATTAACCTTCAAAAGAACTACTTGGTAGAAGTTCAACAACATCCTAGACTGAGGATTGTGCTACTAAATAACCAGGTCGAGATAGCAGAGGATGGTTTCGATCCATCGACCTCTGGGTTATGGGCCCAGCACGCTTCCGCTGCGCCACTCTGCTGCTGTAGTGGCACTTGTTGGCCTGTACTCTCTTGTCGCTGAAGAAGAATTAGGTCTAACATTTCGCCATGGATCAGAGCAGGCTTCATTACGTTATGCACAAGGCTAGGCAGGACAGCATGTACCTGGATTTTGGTGTGGAAACCTATTTGTCCGCCAAGTCTGCGCCTCAGACCGCAACATAACTTACATTGCCCAAACATTTCCTTTCTGTTAATGGCTTCTAAGGTAGTGTAGCCGAGTGGTCGAAGGCGCTGGATTTAGGCTCCAGTCTCTGAAGAGGTGTGGGTTCAAGTCCCACCACTGCCAAATTCTGTGACAATGGAAGTAGTATCCTACAAATTCTGTGGATTACTTTAGACAATATGCTTATTTTACTATGCTAACAAGCATGAGGTCCACAACTGTTTGCCATTGGACGTTTCTGGTTGGCTTGAAGATAATTTACCTCTGATCCAAGCAGGCATCATTACCTTATGCGCAAGGTTTTGTTGGACACCACTAACCTGGATGTTCTTGTGGAAACCTGATATTTTTACTGAAAAATATTTGCAGGTAGTGTGGCCGAGCGGTCAAAGGCGCTGGATTAAGGCTCCAGTCTCTCAGGAGGCGTGGGTTCAAATCCCACCACTGCCAGTTCTTCCTTAGAGTTTTGTTTGTAGCAAAGTATAGGAATTTGATTTTCTGTTTGTGTTTTGTCCTCTTACCACCATTCCCGAAATTTCAGTATTTTTGCCTTTCACACTAAACGGGACTGACTACTTAATCAGTGACAACACAGAGAAATCAGACTAAGAATGGTGAAAGATGGCCCAATTTTCCAAAGTGAAGTAAATTAATTGAAGAAGGGGTCAAATCCCTTGGCCACAGTCAATGAGTAGACAATTTTTAACTTCACATGATTAACCTTCAAAAGAACTACTTGGTAGAAGTTCAACAACATCCTAGACTGAGGATTGTGCTACTAAATAACCAGGTCGAGATAGCAGAGGATGGTTTCGATCCATCGACCTCTGGGTTATGGGCCCAGCACGCTTCCGCTGCGCCACTCTGCTGTTGTAGTGGTACTTGTTGGCCTGTACTCTCTTGTCGCTGAAGAAGAATTAGGTCTAACATTTCGCCATGGATCAGAGCAGGCTTCATTACGTTATGCACAAGGCTAGGCAGGACAGCATGTACCTGGATTTTGGTGTGGAAACCTATTTGTCCGCCAAGTCTGCGCCTCAGACCGCAACATAACTTACATTGCCCAAACATTTCCTTTCTGTTAATGGCTTCTAAGGTAGTGTGGCCGAGTGGTCGAAGGCGCTGGATTTAGGCTCCAGTCTCTAAGGAGGCGTGGGTTCAAGTCCCACCACTGCCAATTCTGTGACAATGGAAGTAGTATCCTACAAATTCTGTGGATGACTTTAGACAATATGCTTATTTTACTATGCTAACAAGCATGAGGTCCACAACTGTTTGCCATTGGACGTTTCTGGTTGGCTTGAAGATAATTTACCTCTGATCCAAGCAGGCATCATTACCTTATGCGCAAGGTTTTGTTGGACACCACTAACCTGGATGTTCTTGTGGAAACCTGATATTTTTAGTGAAAAATATTTGCAGGTAGTGTGGCCGAGCGGTCAAAGGCGCTGGATTAAGGCTCCAGTCTCTCAGGAGGTGTGGGTTCAAATCCCAGTTCTTCCTTACAGTTTTGTTTGTATTAAAGTATAGGAATTTGATTTTCTGTTTGTGTTTTGTCCTCTTACCACCATTCCCGAAATTTCAGTATTTTTGCCTTTCACACTAAACGGGACTGACTACTTAATCAGTGACAACACAGAGAAATCAGACTAAGAATGGTGAAAGATGGCCCAATTTTCCAAAGTGAAGTAAATGAATTGAAGAAGGGGTCAAATCCCTTGGCCACAGTCAATGAGTAGACAATTTTTAACTTCACATGATTAACCTTCAAAAGAACTACTTGGTAGAAGTTCAACAACATCCTAGACTGAGGATTGTGCTACTAAATAACCAGGTCGAGATAGCAGAGGATGGTTTCGATCCATCGACCTCTGGGTTATGGGCCCAGCACGCTTCCGCTGCGCCACTCTGCTGCTGTAGTGGTACTTGTTGGCCTGTACTCTCTTGTCGCTGAAGAAGAATTAGGTTTAACATTTCGCCATGAATCAGAGCAGGCTTCATTACGTTATGCACAAGGCTAGGCAGGACAGCATGTACCTGGATTTTGGTGTGGAAACCTATTTGTCCGCCAAGTCTGCGCCTCAGACCGCAACATAACTTACATTGCCCAAACATTTCCTTTCTGTTAATGGCTTCTAAGGTAGTGTGGCCGAGTGGTCGAAGGCGCTGGATTTAGGCTCCAGTCTCTAAGGAGGCGTGGGTTCAAGTCCCACCACTGCCAATTCTGTGACAATGGAAGTAGTATCCTACAAATTCTGTGGATGACTTTAGACAATATGATTATTTTACTATGCTAACAAGCATGAGGTCCACAACTGTTTGCCATTGGACGTTAATGGTTGGCTTGAAGATAATTTACCTCTGATCCAAGCAGGCATCATTACCTTATGCGCAAGGTTTTGTTGGACACCACTAACCTGGATGTTCTTGGGGAAACCTGATATTTTTACTGAAAAAGATTTGCAGGTAGTGTGGCCGAGCGGTCAAAGGTGCTGGATTAAGGCTCCAGTCTCTCAGGAGGCGTGGGTTCAAATCCCACCACTGCCAGTTCTTCCTTACAGTTTTGTTTGTAGCAAAGTATAGGAATTTGATTTTCTGTTTGTGTTTTGTCCTCTTACCACCATTCCCGAAATTTCAGTATTTTTGCCTTTCACACTAAACGGGACTGACTACTTAATCAGTGACAACACAGAGAAATCAGACTAAGAATGGTGAAAGATGGCCCAATTTTCCAAAGTGAAGTAAATGAATTGAAGAAGGGGTCAAATCCCTTGGCCACAGTCAATGAGTAGACAATTTTTAACTTCACATGATTAACCTTCAAAAGAACTACTTGGTAGAAGTTCAACAACATCCTAGACTGAGGATTGTGCTACTAAATAACCAGGTCGAGATAGCAGAGGAAAGTTTCGATCCATCGACCTCTGGGTTATGAGCAAAGCACGCTTCCGCTGCGCCACTGGTACTTGTTGGCCTGTACTCTCTTGTCGCTGAAGAAGAATTAGGTCTGACATTTCGCCATTGATCAGAGCAGGCTTCATTACGTTATGCACAAGGCTCGGCAGGACAGCATGAACCTGGATTTTGGTGTGGAAACCTATTTGTCCGCCAAGTCTGCGCCTCAGACCGCAACATAACTTACATTGCCCAAACATTTCCTTTCTGTTAATAGCTTCTAAGGTAGTCTGGCCGAGTGGTCGAAGGCGCTGGATTTAGGCTCCAGTTTCTTAGGAGTTGTGGGTTCAAGTCCCACCACTGCCAATTCTGTGACAATGGAAGTAGTGTCCTACAAATTCTGTGGATGACTTTAGACAATATGCTTATTTTACTATGCTAACAAGCATGAGGTCCACAACTGTTTGCCATTGGACGTTTCTGGTTGGGTTGAAGATAATTTACCTCTGATCCAAGCAGGCATCATTACCTTATGCGCAAGGTTTTGTTGGACACCACTAACCTGGATGTTCTTGTGGAAACCTGATATTTTTACAGAAAAATATTTGCAGGTAGTGTGGCCGAGCGGTCAAAGGCGCTGGATTAAGGCTCCAGTCTCTCAGGAGGCGTGGGTTCAAATCCCACCACTGCCAGTTCTTCCTTACAGTTTTGTTTGTAGCAAAGTATAGGAATTTGATTTTCTGTTTGTGTTTTGTCCTCTTACCACCATTCCCGAAATATCAGTATTTTTGCCTTTCACACTAAACGGGACTGACTACTTAATCAGTGACAACACAGAGAAATCAGACTAAGAATGGTGAAAGATGGCCCAATTTTCCAAAGTGAAGTAAATGAATTGAAGAAGGGGTCAAATCCCTTGGCCACAGCCAATGAGTAGACAATTGTTAACTTCACATGATTAACCTTCAAAAGAACTACTTGGTAGAAGTTCAACAACATCCTAGACTGAGGATTGTGCTACTAAATAACCAGGTCGAGATAGCAGAGGATGGTTTCGATCCATTGACCTCTGGGTTATGGGCCCAGCACGCTTCCGCTGCGCCACTCTGCTGCTGTAGTGGTACTTGTTGGCCTGTACTCTCTTGTCGCTGAAGAAGAATTAGGTCTAACATTTCGCCATGGATCAGAGCAGGCTTCATTACGTTATGCACAAGGCTAGGCAGGACAGCATGTACCTGGATTTTGGTGTGGAAACCTATTTGTCCGCCAAGTCTGCGCCTCAGACCGCAACATAACTTACATTGCCCAAACATTTCCTTTCTGTTAATGGCTTCTAAGGTAGTGTGGCCGAGTGGTCGAAGGCGCTGGATTTAGGCTCCAGTCTCTGAGGAGGCGTGGGTTCAAGTCCCACCACTGCCAATTCTGTGACAATGGAAGTAGTATCCTACAAATTCTGTGGATGACTTTAGACAATATGCTTATTTTACTATGCTAACAAGCATGAGGTCCACAACTGTTTGCCATTGGACGTTTCTGGTTGGCTTGAAGATAATTTACCTCTGATCCAAGCAGGCATTATTACCTTATGCGCAAGGTTTTGTTGGACACCACTAACCTGGCGGTTCTTGTGGAAACCTGATATTTTTACTGAAAAAGATTTGCAGGTAGTGTGGTTGAGCGGTCAAAGGTGCTGGATTAAGGCTCCAGTCTCTCAGGAGGTGTGGGTTCAAATCCCAGTTCTTCCTTACAGTTTTGTTTGTATTAAAGTATAGGAATTTGATTTTCTGTTTGTGTTTTGTCCTCTTACCACCATTCCCGAAATTTCAGTATTTTTGCCTTTCACACTAAACGGGACTGACTACTTAATCAGTGACAACACAGAGAAATCAGACTAAGAATGGTGAAAGATGGCCCAATTTTCCAAAGTGAAGTAAATGAATTGAAGAAGGGGTCAAATCCCTTGGCCACAGTCAATGAGTAGACAATTTTTAACTTCACATGATTAACCTTCAAAAGAACTACTTGGTAGAAGTTCAACAACATCCTAGACTGAGGATTGTGCTACTAAATAACCAGGTCGAGATAGCAGAGGATGGTTTCGATCCATCGACCTCTGGGTTATGGGCCGAGCACGCTTCCGCTGCGCCACTCTGCTGCTGTAGTGGTACTTGTTGGCCTGTACTCTCTTGTCGCTGAAGAAGAATTAGGTCACATTTCACCATGGATCAGAGCAGGCTTCATTACGTTATGCACAAGGCTAGGCAGGACAGCATGAACCTGGATTTTGGTGTGGAAACCTATTTGTCCGCCAAGTCTGCGCCTCAGACCGCAACATAACTTACATTGCCCAAACATTTCCTTTCTGTTAATAGCTTCTAAGGTAGTCTGGCCGAGTGGTCGAAGGCGCTGGATTTAGGCTCCAGTTTCTTAGGAGGTGTGGGTTCAAGTCCCACCACTGCCAATTCTGTGACAATGGAAGTAGTGTCCTACAAATTCTGTGGATGACTTTAGACAATATGCTTATTTTACTATGCTAACAAGCATGAGGTCCACAACTGTTTGCCATTGGACGTTTCTGGTTGGCTTGAAGATAATTTACCTCTGATCCAAGCAGGCATCATTACCTTATGCGCAAGGTTTTGTTGGACACCACTAACCTGGATGTTCTTGGGGAAACCTGATATTTTTACTGAAAAAGATTTGCAGGTAGTGTGGCCGAGCGGTCAAAGGTGCTGGATTAAGGCTCCAGTCTCTCAGGAGGCGTGGGTTCAAATCCCATCACTGCCAGTTCTTCCTTACAGTTTTGTTTGTAGCAAAGTATAGGAATTTGATTTTCTGTTTGTGTTTTGTCCTCTTACCACCATTCCCGAAATTTCAGTATTTTTGCCTTTCACACTAAACGGGACTGACTACTTAATCAGTGACAACACAGAGAAATCAGACTAAGAATGGTGAAAGATGGCCCAATTTTCCAAAGTGAAGTAAATGAATTGAAGAAGGGGTCAAATCCCTTGGCCACAGCCAATGAGTAGACAATTGTTAACTTCACATGATTAACCTTCAAAAGAACTACTTGGTAGAAGTTCAACAACATCCTAGACTGAGGATTGTGCTACTAAATAACCAGGTCGAGATAGCAGAGGATGGTTTCGATCCATTGACCTCTGGGTTATGGGCCCAGCACGCTTCCGCTGCGCCACTCTGCTGCTGTAGTGGTACTTGTTGGCCTGTACTCTCTTGTCGCTGAAGAAGAATTAGGTCTAACATTTCGCCATGGATCAGAGCAGGCTTCATTACGTTATGCACAAGGCTAGGCAGGACAGCATGTACCTGGATTTTGGTGTGGAAACCTATTTGTCCGCCAAGTCTGCGCCTCAGACCGCAACATAACTTACATTGCCCAAACATTTCCTTTCTGTTAATGGCTTCTAAGGTAGTGTGGCCGAGTGGTCGAAGGCGCTGGATTTAGGCTCCAGTCTCTGAGGAGGCGTGGGTTCAAGTCCCACCACTGCCAATTCTGTGACAATGGAAGTAGTATCCTACAAATTCTGTGGATGACTTTAGACAATATGCTTATTTTACTATGCTAACAAGCATGAGGTCCACAACTGTTTGCCATTGGACGTTTCTGGTTGGCTTGAAGATAATTTACCTCTGATCCAAGCAGGCATTATTACCTTATGCGCAAGGTTTTGTTGGACACCACTAACCTGGCGGTTCTTGTGGAAACCTGATATTTTTACTGAAAAAGATTTGCAGGTAGTGTGGTTGAGCGGTCAAAGGTGCTGGATTAAGGCTCCAGTCTCTCAGGAGGTGTGGGTTCAAATCCCAGTTCTTCCTTACAGTTTTGTTTGTATTAAAGTATAGGAATTTGATTTTCTGTTTGTGTTTTGTCCTCTTACCACCATTCCCGAAATTTCAGTATTTTTGCCTTTCACACTAAACGGGACTGACTACTTAATCAGTGACAACACAGAGAAATCAGACTAAGAATGGTGAAAGATGGCCCAATTTTCCAAAGTGAAGTAAATGAATTGAAGAAGGGGTCAAATCCCTTGGCCACAGTCAATGAGTAGACAATTTTTAACTTCACATGATTAACCTTCAAAAGAACTACTTGGTAGAAGTTCAACAACATCCTAGACTGAGGATTGTGCTACTAAATAACCAGGTCGAGATAGCAGAGGATGGTTTCGATCCATCGACCTCTGGGTTATGGGCCGAGCACGCTTCCGCTGCGCCACTCTGCTGCTGTAGTGGTACTTGTTGGCCTGTACTCTCTTGTCGCTGAAGAAGAATTAGGTCACATTTCACCATGGATCAGAGCAGGCTTCATTACGTTATGCACAAGGCTAGGCAGGACAGCATGAACCTGGATTTTGGTGTGGAAACCTATTTGTCCGCCAAGTCTGCGCCTCAGACCGCAACATAACTTACATTGCCCAAACATTTCCTTTCTGTTAATAGCTTCTAAGGTAGTCTGGCCGAGTGGTCGAAGGCGCTGGATTTAGGCTCCAGTTTCTTAGGAGGTGTGGGTTCAAGTCCCACCACTGCCAATTCTGTGACAATGGAAGTAGTGTCCTACAAATTCTGTGGATGACTTTAGACAATATGCTTATTTTACTATGCTAACAAGCATGAGGTCCACAACTGTTTGCCATTGGACGTTTCTGGTTGGCTTGAAGATAATTTACCTCTGATCCAAGCAGGCATCATTACCTTATGCGCAAGGTTTTGTTGGACACCACTAACCTGGATGTTCTTGGGGAAACCTGATATTTTTACTGAAAAAGATTTGCAGGTAGTGTGGCCGAGCGGTCAAAGGTGCTGGATTAAGGCTCCAGTCTCTCAGGAGGCGTGGGTTCAAATCCCACCACTGCCAGTTCTTCCTTACAGTTTTGTTTGTAGCAAAGTATAGGAATTTGATTTTCTGTTTGTGTTTTGTCCTCTTACCACCATTCCCGAAATTTCAGTATTTTTGCCTTTCACACTAAACGGGACTGACTACTTAATCAGTGACAACACAGAGAAATCAGACTAAGAATGGTGAAAGATGGCCCAATTTTCCAAAGTGAAGTAAATGAATTGAAGAAGGGGTCAAATCCCTTGGCCACAGTCAATGAGTAGACAATTTTTAACTTCACATGATTAACCTTCAAAAGAACTACTTGGTAGAAGTTCAACAACATCCTAGACTGAGGATTGTGCTACTAAATAACCAGGTCGAGATAGCAGAGGAAAGTTTCGATCCATCGACCTCTGGGTTATGAGCAAAGCACGCTTCCGCTGCGCCACTGGTACTTGTTGGCCTGTACTCTCTTGTCGCTGAAGAAGAATTAGGTCTGACATTTCGCCATTGATCAGAGCAGGCTTCATTACGTTATGCACAAGGCTCGGCAGGACAGCATGAACCTGGATTTTGGTGTAGAAACCTATTTGTCCGCCAAGTCTGCGCCTCAGACCGCAACATAACTTACATTGCCCAAACATTTCCTTTCTGTTAATAGCTTCTAAGGTAGTCTGGCCGAGTGGTCGAAGGTGCTGGATTTAGGCTCCAGTTTCTTAGGAGTTGTGGGTTCAAGTCCCACCACTGCCAATTCTGTGACAATGGAAGTAGTGTCCTACAAATTCTGTGGATGACTTTAGACAATATGCTTATTTTACTATGCTAACAAGCATGAGGTCCACAACTGTTTGCCATTGGACGTTTCTGGTTGGCTTGAAGATAATTTACCTCTGATCCAAGCAGGCATCATTACCTTATGCGCAAGGTTTTGTTGGACACCACTAACCTGGATGTTCTTGTGGAAACCTGATATTTTTACAGAAAAATATTTGCAGGTAGTGTGGCCGAGCGGTCAAAGGCGCTGGATTAAGGCTCCAGTCTCTCAGGAGGCGTGGGTTCAAATCCCACCACTGCCAGTTCTTCCTTACAGTTTTGTTTGTAGCAAAGTATAGGAATTTGATTTTCTGTTTGTGTTTTGTCCTCTTACCACCATTCCCGAAATTTCAGTATTTTTGCCTTTCACACTAAACGGGACTGACTACTTAATCAGTGACAACACAGAGAAATCAGACTAAGAATGGTGAAAGATGGCCCAATTTTCCAAAGTGAAGTAAATGAATTGAAGAAGGGGTCAAATCCCTTGGCCACAGCCAATGAGTAGACAATTGTTAACTTCACATGATTAACCTTCAAAAGAACTACTTGGTAGAAGTTCAACAACATCCTAGACTGAGGATTGTGCTACTAAATAACCAGGTCGAGATAGCAGAGGATGGTTTCGATCCATTGACCTCTGGGTTATGGGCCCAGCACGCTTCCGCTGCGCCACTCTGCTGCTGTAGTGGTACTTGTTGGCCTGTACTCTCTTGTCGCTGAAGAAGAATTAGGTCTAACATTTCGCCATGGATCAGAGCAGGCTTCATTACGTTATGCACAAGGCTAGGCAGGACAGCATGTACCTGGATTTTGGTGTGGAAACCTATTTGTCCGCCAAGTCTGCGCCTCAGACCGCAACATAACTTACATTGCCCAAACATTTCCTTTCTGTTAATGGCTTCTAAGGTAGTGTGGCCGAGTGGTCGAAGGCGCTGGATTTAGGCTCCAGTCTCTGAGGAGGCGTGGGTTCAAGTCCCACCACTGCCAATTCTGTGACAATGGAAGTAGTATCCTACAAATTCTGTGGATGACTTTAGACAATATGCTTATTTTACTATGCTAACAAGCATGAGGTCCACAACTGTTTGCCATTGGACGTTTCTGGTTGGCTTGAAGATAATTTACCTCTGATCCAAGCAGGCATTATTACCTTATGCGCAAGGTTTTGTTGGACACCACTAACCTGGCGGTTCTTGTGGAAACCTGATATTTTTACTGAAAAAGATTTGCAGGTAGTGTGGTTGAGCGGTCAAAGGTGCTGGATTAAGGCTCCAGTCTCTCAGGAGGTGTGGGTTCAAATCCCAGTTCTTCCTTACAGTTTTGTTTGTATTAAAGTATAGGAATTTGATTTTCTGTTTGTGTTTTGTCCTCTTACCACCATTCCCGAAATTTCAGTATTTTTGCCTTTCACACTAAACGGGACTGACTACTTAATCAGTGACAACACAGAGAAATCAGACTAAGAATGGTGAAAGATGGCCCAATTTTCCAAAGTGAAGTAAATGAATTGAAGAAGGGGTCAAATCCCTTGGCCACAGTCAATGAGTAGACAATTTTTAACTTCACATGATTAACCTTCAAAAGAACTACTTGGTAGAAGTTCAACAACATCCTAGACTGAGGATTGTGCTACTAAATAACCAGATCGAGATAGCAGAGGATGGTTTCGATCCATCGACCTCTGGGTTATGGGCCGAGCACGCTTCCGCTGCGCCACTCTGCTGCTGTAGTGGTACTTGTTGGCCTGTACTCTCTTGTCGCTGAAGAAGAATTAGGTCACATTTCACCATGGATCAGAGCAGGCTTCATTACGTTATGCACAAGGCTAGGCAGGACAGCATGAACCTGGATTTTGGTGTGGAAACCTATTTGTCCGCCAAGTCTGCGCCTCAGACCGCAACATAACTTACATTGCCCAAACATTTCCTTTCTGTTAATAGCTTCTAAGGTAGTCTGGCCGAGTGGTCGAAGGCGCTGGATTTAGGCTCCAGTTTCTTAGGAGGTGTGGGTTCAAGTCCCACCACTGCCAATTCTGTGACAATGGAAGTAGTGTCCTACAAATTCTGTGGATGACTTTAGACAATATGCTTATTTTACTATGCTAACAAGCATGAGGTCCACAACTGTTTGCCATTGGACGTTTCTGGTTGGCTTGAAGATAATTTACCTCTGATCCAAGCAGGCATCATTACCTTATGCGCAAGGTTTTGTTGGACACCACTAACCTGGATGTTCTTGGGGAAACCTGATATTTTTACTGAAAAAGATTTGCAGGTAGTGTGGCCGAGCGGTCAAAGGTGCTGGATTAAGGCTCCAGTCTCTCAGGAGGCGTGGGTTCAAATCCCACCACTGCCAGTTCTTCCTTACAGTTTTGTTTGTAGCAAAGTATAGGAATTTGATTTTCTGTTTGTGTTTTGTCCTCTTACCACCATTCCCGAAATTTCAGTATTTTTGCCTTTCACACTAAACGGGACTGACTACTTAATCAGTGACAACACAGAGAAATCAGACTAAGAATGGTGAAAGATGGCCCAATTTTCCAAAGTGAAGTAAATGAATTGAAGAAGGGGTCAAATCCCTTGGCCACAGTCAATGAGTAGACAATTTTTAACTTCACATGATTAACCTTCAAAAGAACTACTTGGTAGAAGTTCAACAACATCCTAGACTGAGGATTGTGCTACTAAATAACCAGGTCGAGATAGCAGAGGAAAGTTTCGATCCATCGACCTCTGGGTTATGAGCAAAGCACGCTTCCGCTGCGCCACTGGTACTTGTTGGCCTGTACTCTCTTGTCGCTGAAGAAGAATTAGGTCTGACATTTCGCCATTGATCAGAGCAGGCTTCATTACGTTATGCACAAGGCTCGGCAGGACAGCATGAACCTGGATTTTGGTGTAGAAACCTATTTGTCCGCCAAGTCTGCGCCTCAGACCGCAACATAACTTACATTGCCCAAACATTTCCTTTCTGTTAATAGCTTCTAAGGTAGTCTGGCCGAGTGGTCGAAGGTGCTGGATTTAGGCTCCAGTTTCTTAGGAGTTGTGGGTTCAAGTCCCACCACTGCCAATTCTGTGACAATGGAAGTAGTGTCCTACAAATTCTGTGGATGACTTTAGACAATATGCTTATTTTACTATGCTAACAAGCATGAGGTCCACAACTGTTTGCCATTGGACGTTTCTGGTTGGCTTGAAGATAATTTACCTCTGATCCAAGCAGGCATCATTACCTTATGCGCAAGGTTTTGTTGGACACCACTAACCTGGATGTTCTTGTGGAAACCTGATATTTTTACAGAAAAATATTTGCAGGTAGTGTGGCCGAGCGGTCAAAGGCGCTGGATTAAGGCTCCAGTCTCTCAGGAGGCGTGGGTTCAAATCCCACCACTGCCAGTTCTTCCTTACAGTTTTGTTTGTAGCAAAGTATAGGAATTTGATTTTCTGTTTGTGTTTTGTCCTCTTACCGCCATTCCCGAAATATCAGTATTTTTGCCTTTCACACTAAACGGGACTGACTACTTAATCAGCGACAACACAGAGAAATCAGACTAAGAATGGTGAAAGATGGCCCAATTTTCCAAAGTGAAGTAAATGAATTGAAGAAGGGGTCAAATCCCTTGGCCACAGCCAATGAGTAGACAATTGTTAACTTCACATGATTAACCTTCAAAAGAACTACTTGGTAGAAGTTCAACAACATCCTAGACTGAGGATTGTGCTACTAAATAACCAGGTCGAGATAGCAGAGGATGGTTTCGATCCATCGACCTCTGGGTTATGGGCCCAGCACGCTTCCGCTGCGCCACTCTGCTGCTGTAGTGGTACTTGTTGGCCTGTACTCTCTTGTCGCTGAAGAAGAATTAGGTCTAACATTTCGCCATGGATCAGAGCAGGCTTCATTACGTTATGCACAAGGCTAGGCAGGACAGCATGTACCTGGATTTTGGTGTGGAAACCTATTTGTCCGCCAAGTCTGCGCCTCAGACCGCAACATAACTTACATTGCCCAAACATTTCCTTTCTGTTAATGGCTTCTAAGGTAGTGTGGCCGAGTGGTCGAAGGCGCTGGATTTAGGCTCCAGTCTCTGAGGAGGCGTGGGTTCAAGTCCCACCACTGCCAATTCTGTGACAATGGAAGTAGTATCCTACAAATTCTGTGGATGACTTTAGACAATATGCTTATTTTACTATGCTAACAAGCATGAGGTCCACAACTGTTTGCCATTGGACGTTTCTGGTTGGCTTGAAGATAATTTACCTCTGATCCAAGCAGGCATTATTACCTTATGCGCAAGGTTTTGTTGGACACCACTAACCTGGCGGTTCTTGTGGAAACCTGATATTTTTACTGAAAAAGATTTGCAGGTAGTGTGGTTGAGCGGTCAAAGGTGCTGGATTAAGGCTCCAGTCTCTCAGGAGGTGTGGGTTCAAATCCCAGTTCTTCCTTACAGTTTTGTTTGTATTAAAGTATAGGAATTTGATTTTCTGTTTGTGTTTTGTCCTCTTACCACCATTCCCGAAATTTCAGTATTTTTGCCTTTCACACTAAACGGGACTGACTACTTAATCAGTGACAACACAGAGAAATCAGACTAAGAATGGTGAAAGATGGCCCAATTTTCCAAAGTGAAGTAAATGAATTGAAGAAGGGGTCAAATCCCTTGGCCACAGTCAATGAGTAGACAATTTTTAACTTCACATGATTAACCTTCAAAAGAACTACTTGGTAGAAGTTCAACAACATCCTAGACTGAGGATTGTGCTACTAAATAACCAGGTCGAGATAGCAGAGGATGGTTTCGATCCATCGACCTCTGGGTTATGGGCCGAGCACGCTTCCGCTGCGCCACTCTGCTGCTGTAGTGGTACTTGTTGGCCTGTACTCTCTTGTCGCTGAAGAAGAATTAGGTCACATTTCACCATGGATCAGAGCAGGCTTCATTACGTTATGCACAAGGCTAGGCAGGACAGCATGAACCTGGATTTTGGTGTGGAAACCTATTTGTCCGCCAAGTCTGCGCCTCAGACCGCAACATAACTTACATTGCCCAAACATTTCCTTTCTGTTAATAGCTTCTAAGGTAGTCTGGCCGAGTGGTCGAAGGCGCTGGATTTAGGCTCCAGTTTCTTAGGAGGTGTGGGTTCAAGTCCCACCACTGCCAATTCTGTGACAATGGAAGTAGTGTCCTACAAATTCTGTGGATGACTTTAGACAATATGCTTATTTTACTATGCTAACAAGCATGAGGTCCACAACTGTTTGCCATTGGACGTTTCTGGTTGGCTTGAAGATAATTTACCTCTGATCCAAGCAGGCATCATTACCTTATGCGCAAGGTTTTGTTGGACACCACTAACCTGGATGTTCTTGGGGAAACCTGATATTTTTACTGAAAAAGATTTGCAGGTAGTGTGGCCGAGCGGTCAAAGGTGCTGGATTAAGGCTCCAGTCTCTCAGGAGGCGTGGGTTCAAATCCCACCACTGCCAGTTCTTCCTTACAGTTTTGTTTGTAGCAAAGTATAGGAATTTGATTTTCTGTTTGTGTTTTGTCCTCTTACCACCATTCCCGAAATTTCAGTATTTTTGCCTTTCACACTAAACGGGACTGACTACTTAATCAGTGACAACACAGAGAAATCAGACTAAGAATGGTGAAAGATGGCCCAATTTTCCAAAGTGAAGTAAATGAATTGAAGAAGGGGTCAAATCCCTTGGCCACAGTCAATGAGTAGACAATTTTTAACTTCACATGATTAACCTTCAAAAGAACTACTTGGTAGAAGTTCAACAACATCCTAGACTGAGGATTGTGCTACTAAATAACCAGGTCGAGATAGCAGAGGAAAGTTTCGATCCATCGACCTCTGGGTTATGAGCAAAGCACGCTTCTGCTGCGCCACTGGTACTTGTTGGCCTGTACTCTCTTGTCGCTGAAGAAGAATTAGGTCTGACATTTCGCCATTGATCAGAGCAGGCTTCATTACGTTATGCACAAGGCTCGGCAGGACAGCATGAACCTGGATTTTGGTGTAGAAACCTATTTGTCCGCCAAGTCTGCGCCTCAGACCGCAACATAACTTACATTGCCCAAACATTTCCTTTCTGTTAATAGCTTCTAAGGTAGTCTGGCCGAGTGGTCGAAGGCGCTGGATTTAGGCTCCAGTTTCTTAGGAGTTGTGGGTTCAAGTCCCACCACTGCCAATTCTGTGACAGTGGAAGTAGTGTCCTACAAATTCTGTGGATGACTTTAGACAATATGCTTATTTTACTATGCTAACAAGCATGAGGTCCACAACTGTTTGCCATTGGACGTTTCTGGTTGGCTTGAAGATAATTTACCTCTGATCCAAGCAGGCATCATTACCTTATGCGCAAGGTTTTGTTGGACACCACTAACCTGGATGTTCTTGTGGAAACCTGATATTTTTACAGAAAAATATTTGCAGGTAGTGTGGCCGAGCGGTCAAAGGCGCTGGATTAAGGCTCCAGTCTCTCAGGAGGCGTGGGTTCAAATCCCACCACTGCCAGTTCTTCCTTACAGTTTTGTTTGTAGCAAAGTATAGGAATTTGATTTTCTGTTTGTGTTTTGTCCTCTTACCACCATTCTCGAAATATCAGTATTTTTGCCTTTCACACTAAACGGGACTGACTACTTAATCAGTGACAACACAGAGAAATCAGACTAAGAATGGTGAAAGATGGCCCAAATTTCCAAAGTGAAGTAAATGAATTGAAGAAGGGGTCAAATCCCTTGGCCACAGCCAATGAGTAGACAATTGTTAACTTCACATGATTAACCTTCAAAAGAACTACTTGGTAGAAGTTCAACAACATCCTAGACTGAGGATTGTGCTACTAAATAACCAGGTCGAGATAGCAGAGGATGGTTTCGATCCATCGACCTCTGTGTTATGGGCCCAGCACGCTTCCGCTGCGCCACTCTGCTGCTGTAGTGGTACTTGTTGGCCTGTACTCTCTTGTCGCTGAAGAAGAATTAGGTCTAACATTTCGCCATGGATCAGAGCAGGCTTCATTACGTTATGCACAAGGCTAGGCAGGACAGCATGTACCTGGATTTTGGTGTGGAAACCTATTTGTCCGCCAAGTCTGCGCCTCAGACCGCAACATAACTTACATTGCCCAAACATTTCCTTTCTGTTAATGGCTTCTAAGGTAGTGTGGCCGAGTGGTCGAAGGCGCTGGATTTAGGCTCCAGTCTCTGAGGAGGCGTGGGTTCAAGTCCCACCACTGCCAATTCTGTGACAATGGAAGTAGTATCCTACAAATTCTGTGGATGACTTTAGACAATATGCTTATTTTACTATGCTAACAAGCATGAGGTCCACAACTGTTTGCCATTGGACGTTTCTGGTTGGCTTGAAGATAATTTACCTCTGATCCAAGCAGGCATTATTACCTTATGCGCAAGGTTTTGT
Source organism: Leptonotus elevatus (assembly GCF_054856555.1). Classification (NCBI taxonomy): domain Eukaryota; kingdom Metazoa; phylum Chordata; class Actinopteri; order Syngnathiformes; family Syngnathidae; genus Leptonotus; species Leptonotus elevatus. The sequence continues at coordinate 23,198,764 of NC_141240.1, forward strand.
TGGACACCACTAACCTGGCGGTTCTTGTGGAAACCTGATATTTTTACTGAAAAAGATTTGCAGGTAGTGTGGTTGAGCGGTCAAAGGTGCTGGATTAAGGCTCCAGTCTCTCAGGAGGTGTGGGTTCAAATCCCAGTTCTTCCTTACAGTTTTGTTTGTATTAAAGTATAGGAATTTGATTTTCTGTTTGTGTTTTGTCCTCTTACCACCATTCCCGAAATTTCAGTATTTTTGCCTTTCACACTAAACGGGACTGACTACTTAATCAGTGACAACACAGAGAAATCAGACTAAGAATGGTGAAAGATGGCCCAATTTTCCAAAGTGAAGTAAATGAATTGAAGAAGGGGTCAAATCCCTTGGCCACAGTCAATGAGTAGACAATTTTTAACTTCACATGATTAACCTTCAAAATAACTACTTGGTAGAAGTTCAACAACATCCTAGACTGAGGATTGTGCTACTAAATAACCAGGTCGAGATAGCAGAGGATGGTTTCGATCCATCGACCTCTGGGTTATGGGCCGAGCACGCTTCCGCTGCGCCACTCTGCTGCTGTAGTGGTACTTGTTGGCCTGTACTCTCTTGTCGCTGAAGAAGAATTAGGTCACATTTCGCCATGGATCAGAGCAGGCTTCATTACGTTATGCACAAGGCTAGGCAGGACAGCATGAACCTGGATTTTGGTGTGGAAACCTATTTGTCCGCCAAGTCTGCGCCTCAGACCGCAACATAACTTACATTGCCCAAACATTTCCTTTCTGTTAATAGCTTCTAAGGTAGTCTGGCCGAGTGGTCGAAGGCGCTGGATTTAGGCTCCAGTTTCTTAGGAGGTGTGGGTTCAAGTCCCACCACTGCCAATTCTGTGACAATGGAAGTAGTGTCCTACAAATTCTGTGGATGACTTTAGACAATATGCTTATTTTACTATGCTAACAAGCATGAGGTCCACAACTGTTTGCCATTGGACGTTTCTGGTTGGCTTGAAGATAATTTACCTCTGATCCAAGCAGGCATTATTACCTTATGCGCAAGGTTTTGTTGGACACCACTAACCTGGCGGTTCTTGTGGAAACCTGATATTTTTACTGAAAAAGATTTGCAGGTAGTGTGGCCGAGCGGTCAAAGGTGCTGGATTAAGGCTCCAGTCTCTCAGGAGGTGTGGGTTCAAATCCCAGTTCTTCCTTACAGTTTTGTTTGTATTAAAGTATAGGAATTTGATTTTCTGTTTGTGTTTTGTCCTCTTACCACCATTCCCGAAATTTCAGTATTTTTGCCTTTCACACTAAACGGGACTGACTACTTAATCAGTGACAACACAGAGAAATCAGACTAAGAATGGTGAAAGATGGCCCAATTTTCCAAAGTGAAGTAAATGAATTGAAGAAGGGGTCAAATCCCTTGGCCACAGTCAATGAGTAGACAATTTTTAACTTCACATGATTAACCTTCAAAAGAACTACTTGGTAGAAGTTCAACAACATCCTAGACTGAGGATTGTGCTACTAAATAACCAGGTCGAGATAGCAGAGGATGGTTTCGATCCATCGACCTCTGGGTTATGGGCCCAGCACGCTTCCGCTGCGCCACTCTGCTGCTGTAGTGGTACTTGTTGGCCTGTACTCTCTTGTCGCTGAAGAAGAATTAGGTCTAACATTTCGCCATGGATCAGAGCAGGCTTCATTACGTTATGCACAAGGCTAGGCAGGACAGCATGTACCTGGATTTTGGTGTGGAAACCTATTTGTCCGCCAAGTCTGCGCCTCAGACCGCAACATAACTTACATTGCCCAAACATTTCCTTTCTGTTAATGGCTTCTAAGGTAGTGTGGCCGAGTGGTCGAAGGCGCTGGATTTAGGCTCCAGTCTCTGAGGAGGCGTGGGTTCAAGTCCCACCACTGCCAATTCTGTGACAATGGAAGTAGTATCCTACAAATTCTGTGGATGACTTTAGACAATATGCTTATTTTACTATGCTAACAAGCATGAGGTCCACAACTGTTTGCCATTGGACGTTTCTGGTTGGCTTGAAGATAATTTACCTCTGATCCAAGCAGGCATTATTACCTTATGCGCAAGGTTTTGTTGGACACCACTAACCTGGCGGTTCTTGTGGAAACCTGATATTTTTACTGAAAAAGATTTGCAGGTAGTGTGGTTGAGCGGTCAAAGGTGCTGGATTAAGGCTCCAGTCTCTCAGGAGGTGTGGGTTCAAATCCCAGTTCTTCCTTACAGTTTTGTTTGTATTAAAGTATAGGAATTTGATTTTCTGTTTGTGTTTTGTCCTCTTACCACCATTCCCGAAATTTCAGTATTTTTGCCTTTCACACTAAACGGGACTGACTACTTAATCAGTGACAACACAGAGAAATCAGACTAAGAATGGTGAAAGATGGCCCAATTTTCCAAAGTGAAGTAAATGAATTGAAGAAGGGGTCAAATCCCTTGGCCACAGTCAATGAGTAGACAATTTTTAACTTCACATGATTAACCTTCAAAAGAACTACTTGGTAGAAGTTCAACAACATCCTAGACTGAGGATTGTGCTACTAAATAACCAGGTCGAGATAGCAGAGGATGGTTTCGATCCATCGACCTCTGGGTTATGGGCCGAGCACGCTTCCGCTGCGCCACTCTGCTGCTGTAGTGGTACTTGTTGGCCTGTACTCTCTTGTCACTGAAGAAGAATTAGGTCACATTTCACCATGGATCAGAGCAGGCTTCATTACGTTATGCACAAGGCTAGGCAGGACAGCATGAACCTGGATTTTGGTGTGGAAACCTATTTGTCCGCCAAGTCTGCGCCTCAGACCGCAACATAACTTACATTGCCCAAACATTTCCTTTCTGTTAATAGCTTCTAAGGTAGTCTGGCCGAGTGGTCGAAGGCGCTGGATTTAGGCTCCAGTTTCTTAGGAGGTGTGGGTTCAAGTCCCACCACTGCCAATTCTGTGACAATGGAAGTAGTGTCCTACAAATTCTGTGGATGACTTTAGACAATATGCTTATTTTACTATGCTAACAAGCATGAGGTCCACAACTGTTTGCCATTGGACGTTTCTGGTTGGCTTGAAGATAATTTACCTCTGATCCAAGCAGGCATCATTACCTTATGCGCAAGGTTTTGTTGGACACCACTAACCTGGATGTTCTTGGGGAAACCTGATATTTTTACTGAAAAAGATTTGCAGGTAGTGTGGCCGAGCGGTCAAAGGTGCTGGATTAAGGCTCCAGTCTCTCAGGAGGCGTGGGTTCAAATCCCACCACTGCCAGTTCTTCCTTACAGTTTTGTTTGTAGCAAAGTATAGGAATTTGATTTTCTGTTTGTGTTTTGTCCTCTTACCACCATTCCCGAAATTTCAGTATTTTTGCCTTTCACACTAAACGGGACTGACTACTTAATCAGTGACAACACAGAGAAATCAGACTAAGAATGGTGAAAGATGGCCCAATTTTCCAAAGTGAAGTAAATGAATTGAAGAAGGGGTCAAATCCCTTGGCCACAGTCAATGAGTAGACAATTTTTAACTTCACATGATTAACCTTCAAAAGAACTACTTGGTAGAAGTTCAACAACATCCTAGACTGAGGATTGTGCTACTAAATAACCAGGTCGAGATAGCAGAGGAAAGTTTCGATCCATCGACCTCTGGGTTATGAGCAAAGCACGCTTCTGCTGCGCCACTGGTACTTGTTGGCCTGTACTCTCTTGTCGCTGAAGAAGAATTAGGTCTGACATTTCGCCATTGATCAGAGCAGGCTTCATTACGTTATGCACAAGGCTCGGCAGGACAGCATGAACCTGGATTTTGGTGTAGAAACCTATTTGTCCGCCAAGTCTGCGCCTCAGACCGCAACATAACTTACATTGCCCAAACATTTCCTTTCTGTTAATAGCTTCTAAGGTAGTCTGGCCGAGTGGTCGAAGGCGCTGGATTTAGGCTCCAGTTTCTTAGGAGTTGTGGGTTCAAGTCCCACCACTGCCAATTCTGTGACAGTGGAAGTAGTGTCCTACAAATTCTGTGGATGACTTTAGACAATATGCTTATTTTACTATGCTAACAAGCATGAGGTCCACAACTGTTTGCCATTGGACGTTTCTGGTTGGCTTGAAGATAATTTACCTCTGATCCAAGCAGGCATCATTACCTTATGCGCAAGGTTTTGTTGGACACCACTAACCTGGATGTTCTTGTGGAAACCTGATATTTTTACAGAAAAATATTTGCAGGTAGTGTGGCCGAGCGGTCAAAGGCGCTGGATTAAGGCTCCAGTCTCTCAGGAGGCGTGGGTTCAAATCCCACCACTGCCAGTTCTTCCTTACAGTTTTGTTTGTAGCAAAGTATAGGAATTTGATTTTCTGTTTGTGTTTTGTCCTCTTACCACCATTCTCGAAATATCAGTATTTTTGCCTTTCACACTAAACGGGACTGACTACTTAATCAGTGACAACACAGAGAAATCAGACTAAGAATGGTGAAAGATGGCCCAATTTTCCAAAGTGAAGTAAATGAATTGAAGAAGGGGTCAAATCCCTTGGCCACAGCCAATGAGTAGACAATTGTTAACTTCACATGATTAACCTTCAAAAGAACTACTTGGTAGAAGTTCAACAACATCCTAGACTGAGGATTGTGCTACTAAATAACCAGGTCGAGATAGCAGAGGATGGTTTCGATCCATCGACCTCTGGGTTATGGGCCCAGCACGCTTCCGCTGCGCCACTCTGCTGCTGTAGTGGTACTTGTTGGCCTGTACTCTCTTGTCGCTGAAGAAGAATTAGGTCTAACATTTCGCCATGGATCAGAGCAGGCTTCATTACGTTATGCACAAGGCTAGGCAGGACAGCATGTACCTGGATTTTGGTGTGGAAACCTATTTGTCCGCCAAGTCTGCGCCTCAGACCGCAACATAACTTACATTGCCCAAACATTTCCTTTCTGTTAATGGCTTCTAAGGTAGTGTGGCCGAGTGGTCGAAGGCGCTGGATTTAGGCTCCAGTCTCTGAGGAGGCGTGGGTTCAAGTCCCACCACTGCCAATTCTGTGACAATGGAAGTAGTATCCTACAAATTCTGTGGATGACTTTAGACAATATGCTTATTTTACTATGCTAACAAGCATGAGGTCCACAACTGTTTGCCATTGGACGTTTCTGGTTGGCTTGAAGATAATTTACCTCTGATCCAAGCAGGCATTATTACCTTATGCGCAAGGTTTTGTTGGACACCACTAACCTGGCGGTTCTTGTGGAAACCTGATATTTTTACTGAAAAAGATTTGCAGGTAGTGTGGTTGAGCGGTCAAAGGTGCTGGATTAAGGCTCCAGTCTCTCAGGAGGTGTGGGTTCAAATCCCAGTTCTTCCTTACAGTTTTGTTTGTATTAAAGTATAGGAATTTGATTTTCTGTTTGTGTTTTGTCCTCTTACCACCATTCCCGAAATTTCAGTATTTTTGCCTTTCACACTAAACGGGACTGACTACTTAATCAGTGACAACACAGAGAAATCAGACTAAGAATGGTGAAAGATGGCCCAATTTTCCAAAGTGAAGTAAATGAATTGAAGAAGGGGTCAAATCCCTTGGCCACAGTCAATGAGTAGACAATTTTTAACTTCACATGATTAACCTTCAAAATAACTACTTGGTAGAAGTTCAACAACATCCTAGACTGAGGATTGTGCTACTAAATAACCAGGTCGAGATAGCAGAGGATGGTTTCGATCCATCGACCTCTGGGTTATGGGCCGAGCACGCTTCCGCTGCGCCACTCTGCTGCTGTAGTGGTACTTGTTGGCCTGTACTCTCTTGTCGCTGAAGAAGAATTAGGTCACATTTCGCCATGGATCAGAGCAGGCTTCATTACGTTATGCACAAGGCTAGGCAGGACAGCATGAACCTGGATTTTGGTGTGGAAACCTATTTGTCCGCCAAGTCTGCGCCTCAGACCGCAACATAACTTACATTGCCCAAACATTTCCTTTCTGTTAATAGCTTCTAAGGTAGTCTGGCCGAGTGGTCGAAGGCGCTGGATTTAGGCTCCAGTTTCTTAGGAGGTGTGGGTTCAAGTCCCACCACTGCCAATTCTGTGACAATGGAAGTAGTGTCCTACAAATTCTGTGGATGACTTTAGACAATATGCTTATTTTACTATGCTAACAAGCATGAGGTCCACAACTGTTTGCCATTGGACGTTTCTGGTTGGCTTGAAGATAATTTACCTCTGATCCAAGCAGGCATTATTACCTTATGCGCAAGGTTTTGTTGGACACCACTAACCTGGCGGTTCTTGTGGAAACCTGATATTTTTACTGAAAAAGATTTGCAGGTAGTGTGGTTGAGCGGTCAAAGGTGCTGGATTAAGGCTCCAGTCTCTCAGGAGGTGTGGGTTCAAATCCCAGTTCTTCCTTACAGTTTTGTTTGTATTAAAGTATAGGAATTTGATTTTCTGTTTGTGTTTTGTCCTCTTACCACCATTCCCGAAATTTCAGTATTTTTGCCTTTCACACTAAACGGGACTGACTACTTAATCAGTGACAACACAGAGAAATCAGACTAAGAATGGTGAAAGATGGCCCAATTTTCCAAAGTGAAGTAAATGAATTGAAGAAGGGGTCAAATCCCTTGGCCACAGTCAATGAGTAGACAATTTTTAACTTCACATGATTAACCTTCAAAAGAACTACTTGGTAGAAGTTCAACAACATCCTAGACTGAGGATTGTGCTACTAAATAACCAGGTCGAGATAGCAGAGGATGGTTTCGATCCATCGACCTCTGGGTTATGGGCCCAGCACGCTTCCGCTGCGCCACTCTGCTGCTGTAGTGGTACTTGTTGGCCTGTACTCTCTTGTCGCTGAAGAAGAATTAGGTTTAACATTTCGCCATGGATCAGAGCAGGCTTCATTACGTTATGCACAAGGCTAGGCAGGACAGCATGTACCTGGATTTTGGTGTGGAAACCTATTTGTCCGCCAAGTCTGCGCCTCAGACCGCAACATAACTTACATTGCCCAAACATTTCCTTTCTGTTAATGGCTTCTAAGGTAGTGTGGCCGAGTGGTCGAAGGCGCTGGATTTAGGCTCCAGTCTCTAAGGAGGCGTGGGTTCAAGTCCCACCACTGCCAATTCTGTGACAATGGAAGTAGTATCCTACAAATTCTGTGGATGACTTTAGACAATATGATTATTTTACTATGCTAACAAGCATGAGGTCCACAACTGTTTGCCATTGGACGTTTCTGGTTGGCTTGAAGATAATTTACCTCTGATCCAAGCAGGCATCATTACCTTATGCGCAAGGTTTTGTTGGACACCACTAACCTGGATGTTCTTGTGGAAACCTAATATTTTTACTGAAAAAGATTTGCAGGTAGTGTGGCCGAGCGGTCAAAGGCGCTGGATTAAGGCTCCAGTCTCTCAGGAGGCGTGGGTTCAAATCCCACCACTGCCAGTTCTTCCTTACAGTTTTGTTTGTAGCAAAGTATAGGAATTTGATTTTCTGTTTGTGTTTTGTCCTCTTACCACCATTCCCGAAATTTCAGTATTTTTGCCTTTCACACTAAACGGGACTGACTACTTAATCAGTGTTAACACAGAGAAATCAGACTAAGAATGGTGAAAGATGGCCCAATTTTCCAAAGTGAAGTAAATGAATTGAAGAATGGGTCAAATCCCTTGGCCACAGCCAATGAGTAGACAATTGTTAACTTCACATGATTAACCTTCAAAAGAACTACTTGGTAGAAGTTCAACAACATCCTAGACTGAGGATTGTGCTACTAAATAACCAGGTCGAGATAGCAGAGGATGGTTTCGATCCATCGACCTCTGGGTTATGGGCCCAGCACTCTTCCGCTGCGCCACTCTGCTGCTGTAGTGGCACTTGTTGGCCTGTACTCTCTTGTCGCTGAAGAAGAATTAGGTCTAACATTTCGCCATGGATCAGAGCAGGCTTCATTACGTTATGCACAAGGCTAGGCAGGACAGCATGTACCTGGATTTTGCTGTGGAAACCTATTTGTCCGCCAAGTCTGCGCCTCAGACCGCAACATAACTTACATTGCCCAAACATTTCCTTTCTGTTAATGGCTTCTAAGGTAGTGTAGCCGAGTGGTCGAAGGCGCTGGATTTAGGCTCCAGTCTCTGAAGAGGCGTGGGTTCAAGTCCCACCACTGCCAAATTCTGTGACAATGGAAGTAGTATCCTACAAATTCTGTGGATTACTTTAGACAATATGCTTATTTTACTATGCTAACAAGCATGAGGTCCACAACTGTTTGCCATTGGACGTTTCTGGTTGGCTTGAAGATAATTTACCTCTGATCCAAGCAGGCATCATTACCTTATGCGCAAGGTTTTGTTGGACACCACTAACCTGGATGTTCTTGTGGAAACCTGATATTTTTACTGAAAAATATTTGCAGGTAGTGTGGCCGAGCGGTTAAAGGTGCTGGATTAAGGCTCCAGTCTCTCAGGAGGCGTGGGTTCAAATCCCACCACTGCCAGTTCTTCCTTACAGTTTTGTTTGTAGCAAAGTATAGGAATTTGATTTTCTGTTTGTGTTTTGTCCTCTTACCACCATTCCCGAAATTTCAGTATGTTTGCCTTTCACACTAAACGGGACTGACTACTTAATCAGTGACAACACAGAGAAATCAGACTAAGAATGGTGAAAGATGGCCCAATTTTCCAAAGTGAAGTAAATTAATTGAAGAAGGGGTCAAATCCCTTGGCCACAGCCAATGAGTAGACCATTTTTAACTTCACATGATTAACCTTCAAAAGAAGTACTTGGTAGAAGTTCAACAACATCCTAGACTGAGGATTGTGCTACTAAATAACCAGGTCGAGATAGCAGAGGATGGTTTCTATCCATCGACCTCTGGGTTATGGGCCCAGCACGCTTCCGCTGCGCCACTCTGCTGCTGTAGTGGTACTTGTTGGCCTGTACTCTCTTGTCGCTGAAGAAGAATTAGGTCTAACATTTCGCCATGGATCAGAGCAGGCTTCATTACGTTATGCACAAGGCTAGGCAGGACAGCATGTACCTGGATTTTGGTGTGGAAACCTATGTGTCCGCCAAGTCTGCGTCTCAGACCGCAACATAACTTACATTGCCCAAACATTTCCTTTCTGTTAATGGCTTCTAAGGTAGTGTGGCCGAGTGGTCGAAGGCGCTGGATTTAGGCTCCAGTCTCTGAGGAGGCGTGGGTTCAAGTCCCACCACTGCCAATTCTGTGACAATGGAAGTAGTATCCTACAAATTCTGTGGATGACTTTAGACAATATGCTTATTTTACTATGCTAACAAGCATGAGGTCCACAACTGTTTGCCATTGGACGTTTCTGGTTGGCTTGAAGATAATTTACCTCTGATCCAAGCAGGCATCATTACCTTATGCGCAAGGTTTTGTTGGACACCACTAACCTGGATGTTATTAGGGAAACCTGATATTTTTACTGAAAAAGATTTGCAGGTAGTGTGGCCGAGCGGTCAAAGGCGCTGGATTAAGGCTCCAGTCTCTCAGGAGGCGTGGGTTCAAATCCCACCACTGCCAGTTCTTCCTTACAGTTTTGTTTGTAGCAAAGTATAGGAATTTGATTTTCTGTTTGTGTTTTGTCCTCTTACCACCATTCCCGAAATTTCAGTATTTTTGCCTTTCACACTAAACGGGACTGACTACTTAATCAGTGACAACACAGAGAAATCAGACTAAGAATGGTGAAAGATGGCCCAATTTTCCAAAGTGAAGTAAATGAATTGAAGAAGGGGTCAAATCCCTTGGCCACAGCCAATGAGTAGACAATTTTTAACTTCACATGATTAACCTTCAAAAGAAGTACTTGGTAGAAGTTCAACAACATCCTAGACTGAGGATTGTGCTACTAAATAACCAGGTCGAGATAGCAGAGGATGGTTTCGATTCATCGACCTCTGGGTTATGGGCCCAGCACGCTTCCGCTGCGCCACTCTGCTGCTGTAGTGGTACTTGTTGGCCTGTACTCTCTTGTCGCTGAAGAAGAATTAGGTCTAACATTTCGCCATGGATCAGAGCAGGCTTCATTACGTTATGCACAAGGCTAGGCAGGACAGCATGTACCTGGATTTTGGTGTGGAAACCTATTTGTCCGCCAAGTCTGCGCCTCAGACCGCAACATAACTTACATTGCCCAAACATTTCCTTTCTGTTAATGGCTTCTAAGGTAGTGTGGCCGAGTGGTCGAAGGCGCTGGATTTAGGCTCCAGTCTCTGAGGAGGCGTGGGTTCAAGTCCCACCACTGCCAATTCTGTGACAATGGAAGTAGTATCCTACAAATTCTGTGGATGACTTTAGACAATATGCTTATTTTACTATGCTAACAAGCATGAGGTCCACAACTGTTTGCCATTGGACGTTTCTGGTTGGCTTGAAGATAATTTACCTCTGATCCAAGCAGGCATCATTACCTTATGCGCAAGGTTTTGTTGGACACCACTAACCTGGATGTTCTTGTGGAAACCTGATATTTTTACTGAAAAATATTTGCAGGTAGTGTGGCCGAGCGGTCAAAGGCGCTGGATTAAGGCTCCAGTCTCTCAGGAGGCGTGGGTTCAAATCCCACCACTGCCAGTTCTTCCTTACAGTTTTGTTTGTAGCAAAGTATAGGAATTTGATTTTCTGTTTGTGTTTTGTCCTCTTACCACCATTCCCGAAATTTCAGTATTTTTGCCTTTCACACTAAACGGGACTGACTACTTAATCAGTGACAACACAGAGAAATCAGACTAAGAATGGTGAAAGATGGCCCAATTTTCCAAAGTGAAGTAAATTAATTGAAGAAGGGGTCAAATCCCTTGGCCACAGCCAATGAGTAGAACATTTTTAACTTCACATGATTAACCTTCAAAAGAAGTACTTGGTAGAAGTTCATCAACATCCTAGACTGAGGATTGTGCTACTAAATAACCAGGTCGAGATAGCAGAGGATGGTTTCGATCCATCGACCTCTGGGTTATGGGCCCAGCACGCTTCCGCTGCGCCACTCTGCTGCTGTAGTGGTACTTGTTGGCCTGTACTCTCTTGTCGCTGAAGAAGAATTAGGTCTAACATTTTGCCATGGATCAGAGCAGGCTTCATTACGTTATGCACAAGGCTAGGCAGGACAGCATGTACCTGTATTTTGGTGTGGAAACCTATTTGTCCGCCAAGTCTGCGCCTCAGACCGCAACATAACTTACATTGCCCAAACATTTCCTTTCTGTTAATGGCTTCTAAGGTAGTGTGGCCGAGTGGTCGAAGGCGCTGGATTTAGGCTCCAGTCTCTGAGGAGGCGTGGGTTCAAGTCCCACCACTGCCAATTCTGTGACAATGGAAGTAGTATCCTACAAACTCTGTGGATGACTTTAAACAATATGCTTATTTTACTATGCTAACAAGCATGAGGTCCACAACTGTTTGCCATTGGACGTTTCTGGTTGGCTTGAAGATAATTTACCTCTGATCCAAGCAGGCATCATTACCTTATGCGCAAGGTTTTGTTGGACACCACTAACCTGGATGTTCTTGTGGAAACCTGATATTTTTACTGAAAAATATTTGCAGGTAGTGTGGCCGAGTGGTCAAAGGCGCTGGATTAAGGCTCCAGTCTCTCAGGAGGCGTGGGTTCAAATCCCACCACTGCCAGTTCTTCCTTACAGTTTTGTTTGTAGCAAAGTATAGGAATTTGATTTTCTGTTTGTGTTTTGTCCTCTTACCACCATTCCCGAAATTTCAGTATTTTTGCCTTTCACACTAAACGGGACTGACTACTTAATCAGTGACAACACAGAGAAATCAGACTAAGAATGGTGAAAGATGGCCCAATTTTCCAAAGTGAAGTAAATGAATTGAAGAATGGGCCAAATCCCTTGGCCACAGCCAATGAGTAGACAATTGTTAACTTCACATGATTAACCTTCAAAAGAACTACTTGGTAGAAGTTCAACAACATCCTAGACTGAGGATTGTGCTACTAAATAACCAGGTCGAGATAGCAGAGGATGGTTTCGATCCATCGACCTCTGGGTTATGGGCCCAGCACGCTTCCGCTGCGCCACTCTGCTGCTGTAGTGGTACTTGTTGGCCTGTACTCTCTTGTCGCTGAAGAAGAATTAGGTCTAACATTTCGCCATGGATCAGAGCAGGCTTCATTACGTTATGCACAAGGCTAGGCAGGACAGCATGTACCTGGATTTTGGTGTGGAAACCTATTTGTCCGCCAAGTCTGCGCCTCAGACCGCAACATAACTTACATTGCCCAAACATTTCCTTTCTGTTCACGGCTTATAAGGTAGTGTGGCCGAGTGGTCGAAGGCGCTGGATTTAGGCTCCAGTCTCTGAGGAGGAGTGGGTTCAAGTCCCACCACTGCCAATTCTGTGACAATGGAAGTAGTATCCTACAAATTCTGTGGATGACTTTAGACAATATGCTTATTTTACTATGCTAACAAGCATGAGGTCCACAACTGTTTGCCATTGGACGTTTCTGGTTGGCTTGAAGATAATTTACCTCTGATCCAAGCAGGCGTCATTACCTTATGCGCAAGGTTTTGTTGGACACCACTAACCTGGCGGTTCTTGTGGAAACCTGATATTTTTACTGAAAAAGATTTGCAGGTAGTGTGGTTGAGCGGTCAAAGGTGCTGGATTAAGGCTCCAGTCTCTCAGGAGGCGTGGGTTCAAATCCCACCACTGCCAGTTCTTCCTTACAGTTTTGTTTGTAGCAAAGTATAGGAATTTGATTTTCTGTTTGTGTTTTGTCCTCTTACCACCATTCCCGAAATTTCAGTATTTTTGCCTTTCACACTAAACGGGACTGACTACTTAATCAGTGACAACACAGAGAAATCAGACTAAGAATGGTGAAAGATGGCCCAATTTTCCAAAGTGAAGTAAATGAATTGAAGAATGGGTCAATCCCCTTGGCCACAGCCAATGAGTAGACAATTGTTAACTTCACATGATTAACCTTCAAAAGAAGTACTTGGTAGAAGTTCAACAACATCCTAGACTGAGGATTGTGCTACTAAATAACCAGGTCGAGATAGCAGAGGATGGTTTCGATCCATCGACCTCTGGGTTATGGGCCCAGCACGCTTCCGCTGCACCACTCTGCTGCTGTAGTGGCACTTGTTGGCCTGTACTCTCTTGTCGCTGAAGAAGAATTAGGTCTAACATTTCGCCATGGATCAGAGCAGGCTTCATTACGTTATGCACAAGGCTAGGCAGGACAGCATGTACCTGGATTTTGGTGTGGAAACCTATGTGTCCGCCAAGTCTGCGCCTCAGACCGCAACATAACTTACATTGCCCAAACATTTCCTTTCTGTTAATGGCTTCTAAGGTAGTGTGGCCGAGTGGTCGAAGGCGCTGGATTTAGGCTCCAGTCTCTGAGGAGGCGTGGGTTCAAGTCCCACCACTGCCAATTCTGTGACAATGGAAGTAGTATCCTACAAATTCTGTGGATGACTTTAGACAATATGCTTATTTTACTATGCTAACAAGCATGAGGTCCACAACTGTTTGCCATTGGACGTTTCTGGTTGGCTTGAAGATAATTTACCTCTGATCCAAAAAGGCGTCATTACCTTATGCGCAAGGTTTTGTTGGACACCACTAACCTGGCGGTTCTTGTGGAAACCTGATATTTTTACTGAAAAAGATTTGCAGGTAGTGTGGTCGAGCGGTCAAAGGTGCTGGATTAAGGCTCCAGTCTCTCAGGAGGTGTGGGTTCAAATCCCACCACTGCCAGTTCTTCCTTACAGTTTTGTTTGTAGCAAAGTATAGGAATTTGATTTTCTGTTTGTGTTTTGTCCTCTTACCACCATTCCCGAAATTTCAGTATTTTTGCCTTTCACACTAAACGGGACTGACTACTTAATCAGTGACAACACAGAGAAATCAGACTAAGAATGGTGAAAGATGGCCCAATTTTCCAAAGTGAAGTAAATGAATTGAAGAAGGGGTCAAATCCCTTGGCCACAGCCAATGAGTAGACAATTTTTAACTTCACATGATTAACCTTCAAAAGAAGTACTTGGTAGAAGTTCAACAACATCCTAGACTGAGGATTGTGCTACTAAATAACCAGGTCGAGATAGCAGAGGATGGTTTCGATTCATCGACCTCTGGGTTATGGGCCCAGCACGCTTCCGCTGCGCCACTCTGCTGCTGTAGTGGTACTTGTTGGCCTGTACTCTCTTGTCGCTGAAGAAGAATTAGGTCTAACATTTCGCCATGGATCAGAGCAGGCTTCATTACGTTATGCACAAGGCTAGGCAGGACAGCATGTACCTGGATTTTGGTGTGGAAACCTATTTGTCCGCCAAGTCTGCGCCTCAGACCGCAACATAACTTACATTGCCCAAACATTTCCTTTCTGTTAATGGCTTCTAAGGTAGTGTGGCCGAGTGGTCGAAGGCGCTGGATTTAGGCTCCAGTCTCTGAGGAGGCGTGGGTTCAAGTCCCACCACTGCCAATTCTGTGACAATGGAAGTAGTATCCTACAAATTCTGTGGATGACTTTAGACAATATGCTTATTTTACTATGCTAACAAGCATGAGGTCCACAACTGTTTGCCATTGGACGTTTCTGGTTGGCTTGAAGATAATTTACCTCTGATCCAAGCAGGCATCATTACCTTATGCGCAAGGTTTTGTTGGACACCACTAACCTGGATGTTCTTGTGGAAACCTGATATTTTTACTGAAAAATATTTGCAGGTAGTGTGGCCGAGCGGTCAAAGGCGCTGGATTAAGGCTCCAGTCTCTCAGGAGGCGTGGGTTCAAATCCCACCACTGCCAGTTCTTCCTTACAGTTTTGTTTGTAGCAAAGTATAGGAATTTGATTTTCTGTTTGTGTTTTGTCCTCTTACCACCATTCCCGAAATTTCAGTATTTTTGCCTTTCACACTAAACGGGACTGACTACTTAATCAGTGACAACACAGAGAAATCAGACTAAGAATGGTGAAAGATGGCCCAATTTTCCAAAGTGAAGTAAATTAATTGAAGAAGGGGTCAAATCCCTTGGCCACAGCCAATGAGTAGAACATTTTTAACTTCACATGATTAACCTTCAAAAGAAGTACTTGGTAGAAGTTCATCAACATCCTAGACTGAGGATTGTGCTACTAAATAACCAGGTCGAGATAGCAGAGGATGGTTTCGATCCATCGACCTCTGGGTTATGGGCCCAGCACGCTTCCGCTGCGCCACTCTGCTGCTGTAGTGGTACTTGTTGGCCTGTACTCTCTTGTCGCTGAAGAAGAATTAGGTCTAACATTTTGCCATGGATCAGAGCAGGCTTCATTACGTTATGCACAAGGCTAGGCAGGACAGCATGTACCTGTATTTTGGTGTGGAAACCTATTTGTCCGCCAAGTCTGCGCCTCAGACCGCAACATAACTTACATTGCCCAAACATTTCCTTTCTGTTAATGGCTTCTAAGGTAGTGTGGCCGAGTGGTCGAAGGCGCTGGATTTAGGCTCCAGTCTCTGAGGAGGCGTGGGTTCAAGTCCCACCACTGCCAATTCTGTGACAATGGAAGTAGTATCCTACAAACTCTGTGGATGACTTTAAACAATATGCTTATTTTACTATGCTAACAAGCATGAGGTCCACAACTGTTTGCCATTGGACGTTTCTGGTTGGCTTGAAGATAATTTACCTCTGATCCAAGCAGGCATCATTACCTTATGCGCAAGGTTTTGTTGGACACCACTAACCTGGATGTTCTTGTGGAAACCTGATATTTTTACTGAAAAATATTTGCAGGTAGTGTGGCCGAGTGGTCAAAGGCGCTGGATTAAGGCTCCAGTCTCTGAGGAGGCGTGGGTTCAAATCCCACCACTGCCAGTTCTTCCTTACAGTTTTGTTTGTAGCAAAGTATAGGAATTTGATTTTCTGTTTGTGTTTTGTCCTCTTACCACCATTCCCGAAATTTCAGTATTTTTGCCTTTCACACTAAACGGGACTGACTACTTAATCAGTGACAACACAGAGAAATCAGACTAAGAATGGTGAAAGATGGCCCAATTTTCCAAAGTGAAGTAAATGAATTGAAGAATGGGTCAAATCCCTTGGCCACAGCCAATGAGTAGACAATTGTTAACTTCACATGATTAACCTTCAAAAGAACTACTTGGTAGAAGTTCAACAACATCCTAGACTGAGGATTGTGCTACTAAATAACCAGGTCGAGATAGCAGAGGATGGTTTCGATCCATCGACCTCTGGGTTATGGGCCCAGCACGCTTCCGCTGCGCCACTCTGCTGCTGTAGTGGTACTTGTTGGCCTGTACTCTCTTGTCGCTGAAGAAGAATTAGGTCTAACATTTCGCCATGGATCAGAGCAGGCTTCATTACGTTATGCACAAGGCTAGGCAGGACAGCATGTACCTGGATTTTGGTGTGGAAACCTATTTGTCCGCCAAGTCTGCGCCTCAGACCGCAACATAACTTACATTGCCCAAACATTTCCTTTCTGTTCACGGCTTATAAGGTAGTGTGGCCGAGTGGTCGAAGGCGCTGGATTTAGGCTCCAGTCTCTGAGGAGGAGTGGGTTCAAGTCCCACCACTGCCAATTCTGTGACAATGGAAGTAGTATCCTACAAATTCTGTGGATGACTTTAGACAATATGCTTATTTTACTATGCTAACAAGCATGAGGTCCACAACTGTTTGCCATTGGACGTTTCTGGTTGGCTTGAAGATAATTTACCTCTGATCCAAGCAGGCGTCATTACCTTATGCGCAAGGTTTTGTTGGACACCACTAACCTGGCGGTTCTTGTGGAAACCTGATATTTTTACTGAAAAAGATTTGCAGGTAGTGTGGTTGAGCGGTCAAAGGTGCTGGATTAAGGCTCCAGTCTCTCAGGAGGCGTGGGTTCAAATCCCACCACTGCCAGTTCTTCCTTACAGTTTTGTTTGTAGCAAAGTATAGGAATTTGATTTTCTGTTTGTGTTTTGTCCTCTTACCACCATTCCCGAAATTTCAGTATTTTTGCCTTTCACACTAAACGGGACTGACTACTTAATCAGTGACAACACAGAGAAATCAGACTAAGAATGGTGAAAGATGGCCCAATTTTCCAAAGTGAAGTAAATGAATTGAAGAATGGGTCAATCCCCTTGGCCACAGCCAATGAGTAGACAATTGTTAACTTCACATGATTAACCTTCAAAAGAAGTACTTGGTAGAAGTTCAACAACATCCTAGACTGAGGATTGTGCTACTAAATAACCAGGTCGAGATAGCAGAGGATGGTTTCGATCCATCGACCTCTGGGTTATGGGCCCAGCACGCTTCCGCTGCACCACTCTGCTGCTGTAGTGGCACTTGTTGGCCTGTACTCTCTTGTCGCTGAAGAAGAATTAGGTCTAACATTTCGCCATGGATCAGAGCAGGCTTCATTACGTTATGCACAAGGCTAGGCAGGACAGCATGTACCTGGATTTTGGTGTGGAAACCTATGTGTCCGCCAAGTCTGCGCCTCAGACCGCAACATAACTTACATTGCCCAAACATTTCCTTTCTGTTAATGGCTTCTAAGGTAGTGTGGCCGAGTGGTCGAAGGCGCTGGATTTAGGCTCCAGTCTCTGAGGAGGCGTGGGTTCAAGTCCCACCACTGCCAATTCTGTGACAATGGAAGTAGTATCCTACAAATTCTGTGGATGACTTTAGACAATATGCTTATTTTACTATGCTAACAAGCATGAGGTCCACAACTGTTTGCCATTGGACGTTTCTGGTTGGCTTGAAGATAATTTACCTCTGATCCAAAAAGGCGTCATTACCTTATGCGCAAGGTTTTGTTGGACACCACTAACCTGGCGGTTCTTGTGGAAACCTGATATTTTTACTGAAAAAGATTTGCAGGTAGTGTGGTCGAGCGGTCAAAGGTGCTGGATTAAGGCTCCAGTCTCTCAGGAGGTGTGGGTTCAAATCCCACCACTGCCAGTTCTTCCTTACAGTTTTGTTTGTATTAAAGTATAGGAATTTGATTTTCTGTTTGTGTTTTGTCCTCTTACCACCATTCCCGAAATTTCAGTATTTTTGCCTTTCACACTAAACGGGACTGACTACTTAATCAGTGACAACACAGAGAAATCAGACTAAGAATGGTGAAAGATGGCCCAATTTTCCAAAGTGAAGTAAATGAATTGAAGAAGGGGTCAAATCCCTTGGCCACAGTCAATGAGTAGACAATTTTTAACTTCACATGATTAACCTTCAAAAGAAGTACTTGGTAGAAGTTCAACAACATCCTAGACTGAGGATTGTGCTACTAAATAACCAGGTCGAGATAGCAGAGGATGGTTTCGATTCATCGACCTCTGGGTTATGGGCCCAGCACGCTTCCGCTGCGCCACTCTGCTGCTGTAGTGGTACTTGTTGGCCTGTACTCTCTTGTCGCTGAAGAAGAATTAGGTCTAACATTTCGCCATGGATCAGAGCAGGCTTCATTACGTTATGCACAAGGCTAGGCAGGACAGCATGTACCTGGATTTTGGTGTGGAAACCTATTTGTCCGCCAAGTCTGCGCCTCAGACCGCAACATAACTTACATTGCCCAAACATTTCCTTTCTGTTAATGGCTTCTAAGGTAGTGTGGCCGAGTGGTCGAAGGCGCTGGATTTAGGCTCCAGTCTCTGAGGAGGCGTGGGTTCAAGTCCCACCACTGCCAATTCTGTGACAATGGAAGTAGTATCCTACAAATTCTGTGGATGACTTTAGACAATATGCTTATTTTACTATGCTAACAAGCATGAGGTCCACAACTGTTTGCCATTGGACGTTTCTGGTTGGCTTGAAGATAATTTACCTCTGATCCAAGCAGGCATCATTACCTTATGCGCAAGGTTTTGTTGGACACCACTAACCTGGATGTTCTTGTGGAAACCTGATATTTTTACTGAAAAATATTTGCAGGTAGTGTGGCCGAGCGGTCAAAGGCGCTGGATTAAGGCTCCAGTCTCTCAGGAGGCGTGGGTTCAAATCCCACCACTGCCAGTTCTTCCTTACAGTTTTGTTTGTAGCAAAGTATAGGAATTTGATTTTCTGTTTGTGTTTTGTCCTCTTACCACCATTCCCGAAATTTCAGTATTTTTGCCTTTCACACTAAACGGGACTGACTACTTAATCAGTGACAACACAGAGAAATCAGACTAAGAATGGTGAAAGATGGCCCAATTTTCCAAAGTGAAGTAAATTAATTGAAGAAGGGGTCAAATCCCTTGGCCACAGCCAATGAGTAGAACATTTTTAACTTCACATGATTAACCTTCAAAAGAAGTACTTGGTAGAAGTTCATCAACATCCTAGACTGAGGATTGTGCTACTAAATAACCAGGTCGAGATAGCAGAGGATGGTTTCGATCCATCGACCTCTGGGTTATGGGCCCAGCACGCTTCCGCTGCGCCATCTGCTGCTGTAGTGGTACTTGTTGGCCTGTACTCTCTTGTCGCTGAAGAAGAATTAGGTCTAACATTTCGCCATGGATCAGAGCAGGCTTCATTACGTTATGCACAAGGCTAGGCAGGACAGCATGAACCTGGATTTTGGTGTGGAAACCTATTTGTCCGCCAAGTCTGCGCCTCAGACCGCAACATAACTTACATTGCCCAAACATTTCCTTTCTGTTAATGGCTTCTAAGGTAGTGTGGCCGAGTGGTCGAAGGCGCTGGATTTAAGCTCCAGTCTCTGAGGAGGCGTGGGTTCAAGTCCCACCACTGCCAGTTCTGTGACAATGGATGTAGTATCCTACAAATTCTGTGGATGACTTTAGACAATATGCTTATTTTACTATGCTAACAAGCATGAGGTCCACAACTGTTTGCCATTGGACGTTTCTGGTTGGCTTGAAGATAATTTAACTCTGATCCAAGCAGGCGTCATTACCTTATGCGCAAGGTTTTGTTGGACACCACTAACCTGGCGGTTCTTGTGGAAACCTGATATTTTTACTGAAAAAGATTTACAGGTATTGTGGTCGAGCGGTCAAAGGTGCTGGATTAAGGCTCCAGTCTCTCAGGAGGCGTGGGTTCAAATCCCACCACTGCCAGTTCTTCCTTACAGTTTTGTTTGTAGCAAAGTATAGGAATTTGATTTTCTGTTTGTGTTTTGTCCTCTTACCACCATTCCCGAAATTTCAGTATTTTTGCCTTTCACACTAAACGGGACTGACTACTTAATCAGTGACAACACAGAGAAATCAGACTAAGAAAGGTGAAAGATGGCCCAATTTTCCAAAGTGAAGTAAATGAATTGAAGAAGGGGTCAAATCCCTTGGCCACAGCCAATGAGTAGACAATTTTTAACTTCACATGATTAACCTTCAAAAGAACTACTTGGTAGAAGTTCAACAACTTCGTAGACTGAGGATTGTGCTACTAAATAACCAGGTCGAGATAGCAGAGGATGGTTTCGATCCATCGACCTCTGGGTTATGGGCCCAGCACGCTTCCGCTGCGCCACTCTGCTGCTGTAGTGGTACTTGTTGGCCTGTACTCTCTTGTCGCTGAAGAAGAATTAGGTCTAACAGTTCGCCATGGATCAGAGCAGGCTTCATTACGTTATGCACAAGGCTAGGCAGGACAGCATGAACCTGGATTTTGGTGTGGAAACCTATTTGTCCGCCAAGTCTACGCCTCAGACCGCAACATAACTTACATTGCCCAAACATTTCCTTTCTGTTCACGGCTTCTAAGGTAGTGTGGCCGAGTGGTCGAAGGAGCTGGATTTAGGCTCCAGTCTCTTAGGAGGCGTGGGTTCAAGGCCCAACACTGCCAATTCTGTGACAATGGAAGTAGTATCCTACAAATTCTGTGGATGACTTAAGACAATATGCTTATTTTACTATGCTAACAAGCATGAGGTCCACAACTGTTTGCCATTGGACGTTTCTGGTTGGCTTGAAGATAATTGACCTCTGATCCAAGCAGGCATCATTACCTTATGCGCAAGGTTTTGTTGGACACCACTAACCTGGATGTTCTTGGGGAAACCTGATTATTTTACTGAAAATGATTTGCAGGTAGTGTGGCCGAGTGGTCAAGGGCGCTGGATTAAGGCTCCAGTCTCTCAGGAGGCGTGGGTTCAAATCCCACCACTGCCAGTTCTTCCTTACAGTTTTGTTTGTAGCAAAGTATAGGAATTTGATTTTCTGTTTGTGTTTTGTCCTCTTACCACCATTCCCGAAATTTCAGTATTTTTGCCTTTCACACTAAACGGGACTGACTACTTAATTAGTGACAACACAGAGAAATCAGACTAAGAATGGTGAAAGATGGCCCAATTTTCCAAAGTGAAGTAAATGAATTGAAGAAGGGGTCAAATCCCTTGGCCACAGCCAATGAGTAGACAATTTTTAACTCACATGATTAACCTTCAAAATAACTACTTGGTAGAAGTTCAACAACATCCTAGACTGAGGATTGTGCTACTAAATAACCAGGTCGAGATAGCAGAGGAAGGTTTCGATCCATCGACCTCTGGGTTATGAGCCAAGCACGCTTCCGCTGTGCCACTCTGCTGCTGTACTGGTACTTATTGGCCTGTACTCTCTTGTCGCTGAAGAAGAATTAGGTCTGACATTTCGCCATTGATCAGAGCAGGCTTCATTACGTTATGCACAAGGCTCGGCAGGACAGCATGAACCTGGATTTTGGTGTGGAAACCTATTTGTCCGCCAAGTCTGCGCCTCAGACCGCAACATAACTTACATTGCCCAAACATTTCCTTTCTGTTAATGGCTTCTAAGGTAGTCTGGCCGAGTGGTTGAAGGCGCTGGATTTAGGCTCCAGTCTCTTAGGAGGTGTGGGTTCAAGTCCCACCACTGCCAATTCTGTGACAATGGAAGTAGTGTCCTACAAATTCTGTGGATGACTTTAGACAATATGCTTATTTTACTATGCTAACAAGCATGAGGTCCACAACTGTTTGCCATTAGACGTTTCTGGTTGGCTTGAAGATAATTTACCTCTGATCCAAGCAGGCGTCATTACCTTATGCGCAAGGTTTTGTTGGACACCACTAACCTGGATGTTCTTGTGGAAACCTGATATTTTTACTGAAAAAGATTTGCAGGTAGTGTGGCCGAGCGGTCAAAGGCGCTGGATTAAGGCTCCAGTCTCTCAGGAGGCGTGGGTTCAAATCCCACCACTGCCAGTTCTTCCTTACAGTTTTGTTTGTAGCAAAGTATAGGAATTTGATTTTCTGTTTGTGTTTTGTCCTCTTACCACCATTCCCGAAATATCAGTATTTTTGCCTTTCACACTAAACGGGACTGACTGCTTAATCAGTGACAACACAGAGAAATCAGACTAAGAATGGTGAAAGATGGCCCAATTTTCCAAAGTGAAGTAAATGAATTGAAGAAGGGGTCAAATCCCTTGGCCACAGCCAATGAGTAGACAATTGTTAACTTCACATGATTAACCTTCAAAAGAACTACTTGGTAGAAGTTCAACAACATCCTACACTGAGGATTGTGCTACTAAATAACCAGGTCAAGATAGCAGAGGATGGTTTCGATCCATCGACCTCTGGGTTATGGGCCCAGCACGCTTCCGCTGCGCCACTCTGCTGCTGTAGTGGTACTTGTTGGCCTGTACTCTCTTGTCGCTGAAGAAGAATTAGGTCTAACATTTCGCCATGGATCAGAGCAGGCTTCATTACGTTATGCACAAGGCTAGGCAGGACAGCATGAACCTGGATTTTGGTGTGGAAACCTATTTGTCCGCCAAGTCTGCGCCTCAGACCGCAACATAACTTACATTGCCCAAACATTTCCTTTCTGTTAATGGCTTCTAAGGTAGTGTGTCCGAGTGGTCGAAGGCGCTGGATTTAAGCTCCAGTCTCTGAGGAGGTGTGGGTTCAAGTCCCACCACTGCCAGTTCTGTGACAATGGATGTAGTATCCTACAAATTCTGTGGATGACTTTAGACAATATGCTTATTTTACTATGCTAACAAGCATGAGGTCCACAACTGTTTGCCATTGGACGTTTCTGGTTGGCTTGAAGATAATTTACCTCTGATCCAAGCAGGCGTCATTACCTTATGCGCAAGGTTTTGTTGGACACCACTAACCTGGATGTTCTTGTGGAAACCTGATATTTTTACTGAAAAAGATTTGCAGGTAGTGTGGCCGAGCGGTCAAAGGCGCTGGATTAAGGCTCCAGTCTCTCAGGAGGCGTGGGTTCAAATCCCACCACTGCCAGTTCTTCCTTACAGTTTTGTTTGTAGCAAAGTATAGGAATTTGATTTTCTGTTTGTGTTTTGTCCTCTTACCACCATTCCCGAAATATCAGTATTTTTGCCTTTCACACTAAACGGGACTGACTACTTAATCAGTGACAACACAGAGAAATCAGACTAAGAATGGTGAAAGATGGCCCAATTTTCCAAAGTGAAGTAAATGAATTGAAGAAGGGGTCAAATCCCTTGGCCACAGCCAATGAGTAGACAATTGTTAACTTCACATGATTAACCTTCAAAATAACTACTTGGTAGAAGTTCAACAACATCCTAGACTGAGGATTGTGCTACTAAATAACCAGGTCGAGATAGCAGAGGATGGTTTCGATCCATCGACCTCTGGGTTATGGGCCCAGCACGCTTCCGCTGCGCCACTCTGCTGCTGTAGTGGTACTTGTTGGCCTGTACTCTCTTGTCGCTGAAGAAGAATTAGGTCTAACATTTCACCATGGATCAGAGCAGGCTTCATTACGTTATGCACAAGGCTAGGCAGGACAGCATGAACCTGGATTTTGGTGTGGAAACCTATTTGTCCGCCAAGTCTGCGCCTCAGACCGCAACATAACTTACATTGCCCAAACATTTCCTTTCTGTTAATGGCTTCTAAGGTAGTGTGTCCGAGTGGTCGAAGGCGCTGGATTTAAGCTCCAGTCTCTCAGGAGGCGTGGGTTAAAATCCCACCACTGCCAGTTCTTCCTTACAGTTTTGTTTGTAGCAAAGTATAGGAATTTGATTTTCTGTTTGTGTTTTTTCCTCTTACCACCATTCCCGAAATATCAGTATTTTTGCCTTTCACACTAAACGGGACTGACTACTTAATCAGTGACAACACAGAGAAATCAGACTAAGAATGGTGAAAGATGGCCCAATTTTCCAAAGTGAAGTAAATGAATTGAAGAAGGGGTCAAATCCCTTGGCCACAGCCAATGAGTAGACAATTGTTAACTTCACATGATTAACCTTCAAAAGAACTACTTGGTAGAAGTTCAACAACATCCTAGACTGAGGATTGTGCTACTAAATAACCAGGTCGAGATAGCAGAGGATGGTTTCGATCCATCGACCTCTGGGTTATGGACCCAGCACGCTTCCGCTGCGCCAATCTGCTGCTGTAGTGGTACTTGTTGGCCTTTACTCTCTTGTCGCTGAAGAAGAATTAGGTCTAACATTTCGCCATGGATCAGAGCAGGCTTCATTACGTTATGCACAAGGCTAGGCAGGACAGCATGAACCTGGATTTTGGTGTGGAAACCTATTTGTCCGCCAAGTCTGCGCCTCAGACCGCAACATAACTTACATTGCCCAAACATTTCCTTTCTGTTAATGGCTTCTAAGGTAGTCTGGCCGAGTGGTCGAAGGCGCTGGATTTAGGCTCCAGTCTCTTAAGAGGTGTGGGTTCAAGTCCCACCACTGCCAATTCTGTGACAATGGAAGTAGTGTCCGACAAATTCTGTGGATGACTTTAGACAATATGCTTATTTTACTATGCTAACAAGCATGAGGTCCACAACTGTTTGCCATTAGACGTTTCTGGTTGGCTTGAAGATAATTTACCTCTGATCCAAGCAGGCGTCATTACCTTATGCGCAAGGTTTTTTTGGACACCACTAACCTGGATGTTATTGTGGAAACCTGATATTTTTACTGAAAAATATTTTGCAGGTAGTGTGGCCGAGCGGTCAAAGGCGCTGGATTAAGGCTCCAGTCTCTCAGGAGGCGTGGGTTCAAATCCCACCACTGCCAGTTCTTCCTTACAGTTTTGTTTGTAGCAAAGTATAGGAATTTGATTTTCTGTTTGTGTTTTGTCCTCTTACCACCATTCCTGAAATATCAGTATTTTTGCCTTTCACACTAAACGGGACTGACTACTTAATCAGTGACAACACAGAGAAATCAGACTAAGAATGGTGAAAGATGGCCCAATTTTCCAAAGTGAAGTAAATGAATTGAAGAAGGGGTCAAATCCCTTGGCCACAGCCAATGAGTAGACAATTGTTAACTTCACATGATTAACCTTCAAAAGAAATACTTGGTAGAAGTTCAACAACATCCTAGACTGAGGATTGTGCTACTAAATAACCAGGTCGAGATAGCAGAGGATGGTTTCGATCCATCGACCTCTGGGTTATGGGCCCAGCACGCTTCCGCTGCGCCACTCTGCTGCTGTAGTGGTACTTGTTGGCCTGTACTCTCTTGTCGCTGAAGAAGAATTAGGTCTAACATTTCGCCATGGATCAGAGCAGGCTTCATTACGTTATGCACAAGGCTAGGCAGGACAGCATGAACCTGGATTTTGGTGTGGAAACCTATTTGTCCGCCAAGTCTGCGCCTCAGACCGCAACATAACTTACATTGCCCAAACATTTCCTATCTGTTAATGGCTTCTAAGGTAGTGTGTCCGAGTGGTCGAAGGCGCTGGATTTAAGCTCCAGTCTCTGAGGAGGCGTGGGTTCAAGTCCCACCACTGCCAGTTCTGTGACAATGGATGTAGTATCCTACAAATTCTGTGGATGACTTTAGACAATATGCTTATTTTACTATGCTAACAAGCATGAGGTCCACAACTGTTTGCCATTGGACGTTTCTGGTTGGCTTGAAGATAATTTACCTCTGATCCAAGCAGGCGTCATTACCTTATGCGCAAGGTTTTGTTGGACACCACTAACCTGGATGTTCTTGTGGAAACCTGATATTTTTACTGAAAAAGATTTGCAGGTAGTGTGGCCGAGCGGTCAAAGGTGCTGGATTAAGGCTCCAGTCTCTCAGGAGGCGTGGGTTCAAATCCCACCACTGCCAGTTCTTCCTTACAGTTTTGTTTGTAGCAAAGTATAGGAATTTGATTTTCTGTTTGTGTTTTGTCCTCTTACCACCATTCCCGAAATATCAGTATTTTTGCCTTTCACACTAAACGGGACTGACTACTTAATCAGTGACAACACAGAGAAATCAGACTAAGAATGGTGAAAGATGGCCCAATTTTCCAAAGTGAAGTAAATGAATTGAAGAAGGGGTCAAATCCCTTGGCCACAGCCAATGAGTAGACAATTGTTAACTTCACATGATTAACCTTCAAAAGAACTACTTGGTAGAAGTTCAACAACATCCTAGACTGAGGATTGTGCTGCTAAATAACCAGGTCGAGATAGCAGAGGATGGTTTCGATCCATCTACCTCTGGGTTATGGGCCCAGCACGCTTCCGCTGCGCCACTCTGCTGCTTTAGTGGTACTTGTTGGCCTGTACTCTCTTGTGGCTGAAGAAGAATTAGGTCTAACATTTCACCATGGATCAGAGCAGGCTTCATTACGTTATGCACAAGGCTAGGCAGGACAGCCTGAACCTTGATTTTGGTGTGGAAACCTATTTGTCCGCCAAGTCTGCGCCTCAGACCGCAACATAACTTACATTGCCCAAACATTTCCTTTCTGTTAATGGCTTCTAAGGTAGTGTGGCCGAGTGGTCGAAGGCGCTGGATTTAAGCTCCAGTCTCTGAGGAGGCGTGGGTTCAAGTCCCACCACTGCCAGTTCTGTGACAATGGATGTAGTATCCTACAAATTCTGTGGATGACTTTAGACAATATGCTTATTTTACTATGCTAACAAGCATGAGGTCCACAACTGTTTGCCATTGGACGTTTCTGGTTGGCTTGAAGATAATTTAACTCTGATCCAAGCAGGCGTCATTACCTTATGCGCAAGGTTTTGTTGGACACCACTAACCTGGCGGTTCTTGTGGAAACCTGATATTTTTACTGAAAAAGATTTACAGGTATTGTGGTCGAGCGGTCAAAGGTGCTGGATTAAGGCTCCAGTCTCTCAGGAGGCGTGGGTTCAAATCCCACCACTGCCAGTTCTTCCTTACAGTTTTGTTTGTAGCAAAGTATAGGAATTTTATTTTCTGTTTGTGTTTTGTCCTCTTACCACCATTCCCGAAATTTCAGTATTTTTGCCTTTCACACTAAACGGGACTGACTACTTAATCAGTGACAACACACAGAAATCAGACTAAGAATGGTGAAAGATGGCCCAATTTTCCAAAGTGAAGTAAATGAATTGAAGAAGGGGTCAAATCCCTTGGCCACAGCCAATGAGTAGACAATTTTTAACTTCACATGATTAACCTTCAAAAGAACTACTTGGTAGAAGTTCAACAACTTCGTAGACTGAGGATTGTGCTACTAAATAACCAAGTCGAGATAGCAGAGGATGGTTTCGATCCATCGACCTCTGGGTTATGGGCCCAGCACGCTTCCGCTGCGCCACTCTGCTGCTGTAGTGGTACTTGTTGGCCTGTACTCTCTTGTCGCTGAAGAATAATTAGGTCTAACATTTCGCCATGGATCAGAGCAGGCTTCATTACGTTATGCACAAGGCTAGGCAGGACAGCATGAACCTGGATTTTGGTGTGGAAACCTATTTGTCCGCCAAGTCTGCGCCTCAGACCGCAACATAACTTACATTAACCAAACATTTCCTTTCTGTTAATGGCTTCTAAGGTAGTGTGTCCGAGTGGTCGAAGGCGCTGGATTTAAGCTCCAGTCTCTGAGGAGGCGTGGGTTCAAGTCCCACCACTGCCAGTTCTGTGACAATGGATGTAGTATCCTACAAATTCTGTGGATGACTTTAGACAATATGCTTATTTTACTATGCTAACAAGCATGAGGTCCACAACTGTTTGCCATTGGACGTTTCTGGTTGGCTTGAAGATAATTTACCTCTGATCCAAGCAGGCGTCATTACCTTATGCGCAAGGTTTTGTTGGACACCACTAACCTGGATGTTCTTGTGGAAACCTGATATTTTTACTGAAAAAGATTTGCAGGTAGTGTGGCCGAGCGGTCAAAGGCGCTGGATTAAGGCTCCAGTCTCTCAGGAGGCGTGGGTTCAAATCCCACCACTGCCAGTTCTTCCTTACAGTTTTGTTTGTAGCAAAGTATAGGAATTTGATTTTCTGTTTGTGTTTTGTCCTCTTACCACCATTCCCGAAATTTCAGTATTTTTGCCTTTCACACTAAACGGGACTGACTACTTAATCAGTGACAACACACAGAAATCAGACTAAGAATGGTGAAAGATGGCCCAATTTTCCAAAGTGAAGTAAATTAATTGAAGAAGGGGTCAAATCCCTTGGCCACAGCCAATGAGTAGACAATTTTTAACTTCACATGATTAACCTTCAAAAGAACTACTTGGTAGAAGTTCAACAACTTCGTAGACTGAGGATTGTGCTACTAAATAACCAGGTCAAAATAGCAGAGGATGGTTTCGATCCATCGACCTCTGGGTTATGGGCCCAGCACGCTTCCGCTGCGCCACTCTGCTGCTGTAGTGGTACTTGTTGGCCTGTACTCTCTTGTCGCTGAAGAAGAATTAGGTCTAACATTTCGCCATGGATCAGAGCAGGCTTCATTACGTTATGCACAAGGCTAGGCAAGACAGCATGAACCTGGATTTTGGTGTGGAAACCTATTTGTCCGCCAAGTCTGCGCCTCAGACCGCAACATAACTTACATTGCCCAAACATTTCCTTTCTGTTAATGGCTTCTAAGGTAGTGTGGCCGAGTGGTCGAAGGCGCTGGATTTAAGCTCCAGTCTCTGAGGAGGCGTGGGTTCAAGTCCCACCACTGCCAGTTCTGTGACAATGGATGTAGTATCCTACAAATTCTGTGGATGACTTTAGACAATATGCTTATTTTAGTATGCTAACAAGCATGAGGTCCACAACTGTTTGCCATTGGACGTTTCTGGTTGGCTTGAAGATAATTTAACTCTGATCCAAGCAGGCGTCATTACCTTATGCGCAAGGTTTTGTTGTACACCACTAACCTGGCGGTTCTTGTGGAAACCTGATATTTTTACTGAAAAAGATTTGCAGGTAGTGTGGCCGAGCGGTCAAAGGCGCTGGATTAAGGCTCCAGTCTCTCAGGAGGTGTGGGTTCAAATCCCACCACTGCCAGTTCTTCCTTACAGTTTTGTTTGTAGCAAAGTATAGGAATTTGATTTTCTGTTTGTGTTTTGTCCTCTTACCACCATTCCCGAAATTTCAGTATTTTTGCCTTTCACACTAAACGGGACTGACTACTTAATCAGTGACAACACACAGAAATCAGACTAAGAATGGTGAAAGATGGCCCAATTTTCCAAAGTGAAGTAAATGAATTAAAGAAGGGGTCAAATCCCTTGGCCACAGCCAATGAGTAGACAATTTTTAACTTCACATGATTAACCTTCAAAAGAACTACTTGGTAGAAGTTCAACAACTTCGTAGACTGAGGATTGTGCTACTAAATAACCAGGTCGAGATAGCAGAGGATGGTTTCGATCCATCGACCTCTGGGTTATGGGCCCAGCACGCTTCCGCTGCGCCACTCTGCTGCTGTAGCGGTACTTGTTGGCCTGTACTCTCTTGTCGCTGAAGAAGAATTAGGTCTAACATTTCACCATGGATCAGAGCAGGCTTCATTACGTTATGCACAAGGCTAGGCAGGACAGCCTGAACCTGGATTTTGGTGTGGAAACCTATTTGTCCGCCAAGTCTGCGCCTCAGACCGCAACATAACTTACATTGCCCAAACATTTCCTTTCTGTTAATGGCTTCTAAGGTAGTGTGGCCGAGTGGTCGAAGGCGCTGGATTTAAGCTCCAGTCTCTGAGGAGGCGTGGGTTCAAGTCCCACCACTGCCAGTTCTGTGACAATGGATGTAGTATCCTACAAATTCTGTGGATGACTTTAGACAATATGCTTATTTTACTATGCTAACAAGCATGAGGTCCACAACTGTTTGCCATTGGACGTTTCTGGTTGGCTTGAAGATAATTTAACTCTGATCCAAGCAGGCGTCATTACCTTATGCGCAAGGTTTTGTTGGACACCACTAACCTGGCGGTTCTTGTGGAAACCTGATATTTTTACTGAAAAAGATTTACAGGTATTGTGGTCGAGCGGTCAAAGGTGCTGGATTAAGGCTCCAGTCTCTCAGGAGGCGTGGGTTCAAATCCCACCACTGCCAGTTCTTCCTTACAGTTTTGTTTGTAGCAAAGTATAGGAATTTGATTTTCTGTTTGTGTTTTGTCCTCTTACCACCATTCCCGAAATATCAGTATTTTTGCCTTTCACACTAAACGGGACTGACTGCTTAATCAGTGACAACACAGAGAAATCAGACTAAGAATGGTGAAAGATGGCCCAATTTTCCAAAGTGAAGTAAATGAATTGAAGAAGGGGTCAAATCCCTTGGCCACAGCCAATGAGTAGACAATTGTTAACTTCACATGATTAACCTTCAAAAGAACTACTTGGTAGAAGTTCAACAACATCCTAGACTGAGGATTGTGCTACTAAATAACCAGGTCAAGATAGCAGAGGATGGTTTCGATCCATCGACCTCTGGGTTATGGGCCCAGCACGCTTCCGCTGCGCCACTCTGCTGCTGTAGTGGTACTTGTTGGCCTGTACTCTCTTGTCGCTGAAGAAGAATTAGGTCTAACATTTCACCATGGATCAGAGCAGGCTTCATTACGTTATGCACAAGGCTAGGCAGGACAGCATGAACCTGGATTTTGGTGTGGAAACCTATTTGTCCGCCAAGTCTGCGCCTCAGACCGCAACATAACTTACATTGCCCAAACATTTCCTTTTTGTTAATGGCTACTAAGGTAGTGTGGTCGAGTGGTCGAAGGCGCTGGATTTAAGCTCCAGTCTCTGAGGAGGCGTGGGTTCAAGTCCCACCACTGCCAGTTCTGTGACAATGGATGTAGTATCCTACAAATTCTGTGGATGACTTTAGACAATCAGCTTATTTTACTATGCTAACAAGCATGAGGTCCACAACTGTTTGCCATTGGACGTTTCTGGTTGGCTTGAAGATAATTTAACTCTGATCCAAGCAGGCGTCATTACCTTATGCGCAAGGTTTTGTTGGACACCACTAACCTGGCGGTTCTTGTGGAAACCTGATATTTTTACTGAAAAAGATTTGCAGGTATTGTGGTCGAGTGGTCAAAGGTGCTGGATTAAGGCTGCAGTCTCTCAGGAGGCGTGGGTTCAAATCCCACCACTGCCGCTTCTTCCTTACAGTTTTGTTTGTAGCAAAGTATAGGAATTTGATTTTCTGTTTGTGTTTTGTCCTCTTACCACCATTCCCGAAATTTCAGTATTTTTGCCTTTCACACTAAACGGGACTGACTACTTAATCAGTGACAACACAGAGAAATCAGACTAAGAATGGTGAAAGATGGCCCAATTTTCCAAAGTGAAGTAAATGAATTGAAGAAGGGGTCAAATCCCTTGGCCACAGCCAATGAGTAGACAATTTTTAACTTCACATGATTAACCTTCAAAAGAACTACTTGGTAGAAGTTCAACAACTTCGTAGACTGAGGATTGTGCTACTAAATAACCAGGTCAAGATAGCAGAGGATGGTTTCCATCCATCGACCTCTGGGTTATGGGCCCAGCACGCTTCCGCTGCGCCACTCTGCTGCTGTAGTGGTACTTGTTGGCCTGTACTCTCTTGTCGCTGAAGAAGAATTAGGTCTAACATTTCGCCATGGATCAGAGCAGGCTTCATTACGTTAAGCACAAGGCTAGGCAGGACAGCATGAACCTGGATTTTGGTGTGGAAACCTATTTGTCCGCCAAGTCTGCGCCTCAGACCGCAACATAACTTACATTGCCCAAACATTTCCTTTCTGTTAATGGCTTCTAAGGTAGTGTGGCCGAGTGGTCGAAGGCGCTGGATTTAAGCTCCAGTCTCTGAGGAGGCGTGGGTTCAAGTCCCACCACTGCCAGTTCTGTGACAATGGATGTAGTATCCTACAAATTCTGTGGATGACTTTAGACAATATGCTTATTTTACTATGCTAACAAGCATGAGGTCCACAACTGTTTGCCATTGGACGTTTCTGGTTGGCTTGAAGATAATTTAACTCTGATCCAAGCAGGCGTCATTACCTTATGCGCAAGGTTTTGTTGGACACCACTAACCTGGCGGTTCTTGTGGAAACCTGATATTTTTACTGAAAAAGATTTACAGGTATTGTGGTCGAGCGGTCAAAGGTGCTGGATTAAGGCTCCAGTCTCTCAGGAGGCGTGGGTTCAAATCCCACCACTGCCAGTTCTTCCTTACAGTTTTGTTTGTAGCAAAGTATAGGAATTTGATTTTCTGTTTGTGTTTTGTCCTCTTACCACCATTCCCGAAATTTCAGTATTTTTGCCTTTCACACTAAACGGGACTGACTACTTAATCAGTGACAACACACAGAAATCAGACTAAGAATGGTGAAAGATGGCCCAATTTTCCAAAGTGAAGTAAATGAATTGAAGAAGGGGTCAAATCCCTTGGCCACAGCCAATGAGTAGACAATTTTTAACTTCACATGATTAACCTTCAAAAGAACTACTTGGTAGAAGTTCAACAACTTCGTAGACTGAGGATTGTGCTACTAAATAACCAAGTCGAGATAGCAGAGGATGGTTTCGATCCATCGACCTCTGGGTTATGGGCCCAGCACGCTTCCGCTGCGCCACTCTGCTGCTGTAGTGGTACTTGTTGGCCTGTACTCTCTTGTCGCTGAAGAAGAATTAGGTCTAACATTTCGCCATGGATCAGAGCAGGCTTCATTACGTTATGCACAAGGCTAGGCAGGACAGCATGAACCTGGATTTTGGTGTGGAAACCTATTTGTCCGCCAAGTCTGCGCCTCAGACCGCAACATAACTTACATTGCCCAAACATTTCCTTTCTGTTAATGGCTTCTAAGGTAGTGTGTCCGAGTGGTCGAAGGCGCTGGATTTAAGCTCCAGTCTCTGAGGAGGCGTGGGTTCAAGTCCCACCACTGCCAGTTCTGTGACAATGGATGTAGTATCCTACAAATTCTGTGGATGACTTTAGACAATATGCTTATTTTACTATGCTAACAAGCATGAGGTCCACAACTGTTTGCCATTGGACGTTTCTGGTTGGCTTGAAGATAATTTACCTCTGATCCAAGCAGGCGTCATTACCTTATGCGCAAGGTTTTGTTGGACACCACTAACCTGGATGTTCTTGTGGAAACCTGATATTTTTACTGAAAAAGATTTGCAGGTAGTGTGGCCGAGCGGTCAAAGGCGCTGGATTAAGGCTCCAGTCTCTCAGGAGGCGTGGGTTCAAATCCCACCACTGCCAGTTCTTCCTTACAGTTTTGTTTGTAGCAAAGTATAGGAATTTGATTTTCTGTTTGTGTTTTGTCCTCTTACCACCATTCCCGAAATATCAGTATTTTTGCCTTTCACACTAAACGGGACTGACTACTTAATCAGTGACAACACAGAGAAATCAGACTAAGAATGGTGAAAGATGGCCCAATTTTCCAAAGTGAAGTAAATGAATTGAAGAAGGGGTCAAATCCCTTGGCCACAGCCAATGAGTAGACAATTGTTAACTTCACATGATTAACCTTCAAAATAACTACTTGGTAGAAGTTCAACAACATCCTAGACTGAGGATTGTGCTACTAAATAACCAGGTCGAGATAGCAGAGGATGGTTTCGATCCATCGACCTCTGGGTTATGGGCCCAGCACGCTTCCGCTGCGCCACTCTGCTGCTGTAGTGGTACTTGTTGGCCTGTACTCTCTTGTCGCTGAAGAAGAATTAGGTCTAACATTTCGCCATGGATCAGAGCAGGCTTCATTACGTTATGCACAAGGCTAGGCAGGACAGCATGAACCTGGATTTTGGTGTGGAAACCTATTTGTCCGCCAAGTCTGCGCCTCAGACCGCAACATAACTTACATTGCCCAAACATTTCCTTTCTGTTAATGGCTTCTAAGGTAGTGTGTCCGAGTGGTCGAAGGCGCTGGATTTAAGCTCCAGTCTCTCAGGAGGCGTGGGTTAAAATCCCACCACTGCCAGTTCTTCCTTACAGTTTTGTTTGTAGCAAAGTATAGGAATTTGATTTTCTGTTTGTGTTTTTTCCTCTTACCACCATTCCCGAAATATCAGTATTTTTGCCTTTCACACTAAACGGGACTGACTACTTAATCAGTGACAACACAGAGAAATCAGACTAAGAATGGTGAAAGATGGCCCAATTTTCCAAAGTGAAGTAAATGAATTGAAGAAGGGGTCAAATCCCTTGGCCACAGCCAATGAGTAGACAATTGTTAACTTCACATGATTAACCTTCAAAAGAACTACTTGGTAGAAGTTCAACAACATCCTAGACTGAGGATTGTGCTACTAAATAACCAGGTCGAGATAGCAGAGGATGGTTTCGATCCATCGACCTCTGGGTTATGGGCCCAGCACGCTTCCGCTGCGCCAATCTGCTGCTGTAGTGGTACTTGTTGGCCTTTACTCTCTTGTCGCTGAAGAAGAATTAGGTCTAACATTTCGCCATGGATCAGAGCAGGCTTCATTACGTTATGCACAAGGCTAGGCAGGACAGCATGAACCTGGATTTTGGTGTGGAAACCTATTTGTCCGCCAAGTCTGCGCCTCAGACCGCAACATAACTTACATTGCCCAAACATTTCCTTTCTGTTAATGGCTTCTAAGGTAGTCTGGCCGAGTGGTCGAAGGCGCTGGATTTAGGCTCCAGTCTCTTAAGAGGTGTGGGTTCAAGTCCCACCACTGCCAATTCTGTGACAATGGAAGTAGTGTCCGACAAATTCTGTGGATGACTTTAGACAATATGCTTATTTTACTATGCTAACAAGCATGAGGTCCACAACTGTTTGCCATTAGACGTTTCTGGTTGGCTTGAAGATAATTTACCTCTGATCCAAGCAGGCGTCATTACCTTATGCGCAAGGTTTTTTTGGACACCACTAACCTGGATGTTCTTGTGGAAACCTGATATTTTTACTGAAAAATATTTTGCAGGTAGTGTGGCCGAGCGGTCAAAGGCGCTGGATTAAGGCTCCAGTCTCTCAGGAGGCGTGGGTTCAAATCCCACCACTGCCAGTTCTTCCTTACAGTTTTGTTTGTAGCAAAGTATAGGAATTTGATTTTCTGTTTGTGTTTTGTCCTCTTACCACCATTCCTGAAATATCAGTATTTTTGCCTTTCACACTAAACGGGACTGACTACTTAATCAGTGACAACACAGAGAAATCAGACTAAGAATGGTGAAAGATGGCCCAATTTTCCAAAGTGAAGTAAATGAATTGAAGAAGGGGTCAAATCCCTTGGCCACAGCCAATGAGTAGACAATTGTTAACTTCACATGATTAACCTTCAAAAGAACTACTTGGTAGAAGTTCAACAACATCCTAGACTGAGGATTGTGCTACTAAATAACCAGGTCGAGATAGCAGAGGATGGTTTCGATCCATCGACCTCTGGGTTATGGGCCCAGCACGCTTCCGCTGCGCCACTCTGCTGCTGTAGTGGTACTTGTTGGCCTGTACTCTCTTGTCGCTGAAGAAGAATTAGGTCTAACATTTCGCCATGGATCAGAGCAGGCTTCATTACGTTATGCACAAGGCTAGGCAGGACAGCATGAACCTGGATTTTGGTGTGGAAACCTATTTGTCCGCCAAGTCTGCGCCTCAGACCGCAACATAACTTACATTGCCCAAACATTTCCTATCTGTTAATGGCTTCTAAGGTAGTGTGTCCGAGTGGTCGAAGGCGCTGGATTTAAGCTCCAGTCTCTGAGGAGGCGTGGGTTCAAGTCCCACCACTGCCAGTTCTGTGACAATGGATGTAGTATCCTACAAATTCTGTGGATGACTTTAGACAATATGCTTATTTTACTATGCTAACAAGCATGAGGTCCACAACTGTTTGCCATTGGACGTTTCTGGTTGGCTTGAAGATAATTTACCTCTGATCCAAGCAGGCGTCATTACCTTATGCGCAAGGTTTTGTTGGACACCACTAACCTGGATGTTCTTGTGGAAACCTGATATTTTTACTGAAAAAGATTTGCAGGTAGTGTGGCTGAGCGGTCAAAGGTGCTGGATTAAGGCTCCAGTCTCTCAGGAGGCATGGGTTCAAATCCCACCACTGCCAGTTCTTCCTTACAGTTTTGTTTGTAGCAAAGTATAGGAATTTGATTTTCTGTTTGTGTTTTGTCCTCTTACCACCATTCCCGAAATATCAGTATTTTTGCCTTTCACACTAAACGGGACTGACTACTTAATCAGTGACAACACAGAGAAATCAGACTAAGAATGGTGAAAGATGGCCCAATTTTCCAAAGTGAAGTAAATGAATTGAAGAAGGGGTCAAATCCCTTGGCCACAGCCAATGAGTAGACAATTGTTAACTTCACATGATTAACCTTCAAAAGAACTACTTGGTAGAAGTTCAACAACATCCTAGACTGAGGATTGTGCTGCT
Source organism: Leptonotus elevatus (assembly GCF_054856555.1). Lineage (NCBI taxonomy): Eukaryota > Metazoa > Chordata > Actinopteri > Syngnathiformes > Syngnathidae > Leptonotus > Leptonotus elevatus. The sequence continues at coordinate 23,235,378 of NC_141240.1, forward strand.
AAATAACCAGGTCGAGATAGCAGAGGATGGTTTCGATCCATCTACCTCTGGGTTATGGGCCCAGCACGCTTCCGCTGCGCCACTCTGCTGCTGTAGTGGTACTTGTTGGCCTGTACTCTCTTGTGGCTGAAGAAGAATTAGGTCTAACATTTCACCATGGATCAGAGCAGGCTTCATTACGTTATGCACAAGGCTAGGCAGGACAGCCTGAACCTGGATTTTGGTGTGGAAACCTATTTGTCCGCCAAGTCTGCGCCTCAGACCGCAACATAACTTACATTGCCCAAACATTTCCTTTCTGTTAATGGCTTCTAAGGTAGTGTGGCCGAGTGGTCGAAGGCGCTGGATTTAAGCTCCAGTCTCTGAGGAGGCGTGGGTTCAAGTCCCACCACTGCCAGTTCTGTGACAATGGATGTAGTATCCTACAAATTCTGTGGATGACTTTAGACAATATGCTTATTTTACTATGCTAACAAGCATGAGGTCCACAACTGTTTGCCATTGGACGTTTCTGGTTGGCTTGAAGATAATTTAACTCTGATCCAAGCAGGCGTCATTACCTTATGCGCAAGGTTTTGTTGGACACCACTAACCTGGCGGTTCTTGTGGAAACCTGATATTTTTACTGAAAAAGATTTACAGGTATTGTGGTCGAGCGGTCAAAGGTGCTGGATTAAGGCTCCAGTCTCTCAGGAGGCGTGGGTTCAAATCCCACCACTGCCAGTTCTTCCTTACAGTTTTGTTTGTAGCAAAGTATAGGAATTTGATTTTCTGTTTGTGTTTTGTCCTCTTACCACCATTCCCGAAATTTCAGTATTTTTGCCTTTCACACTAAACGGGACTGACTACTTAATCAGTGACAACACACAGAAATCAGACTAAGAATGGTGAAAGATGGCCCAATTTTCCAAAGTGAAGTAAATGAATTGAAGAAGGGGTCAAATCCCTTGGCCACAGCCAATGAGTAGACAATTTTTAACTTCACATGATTAACCTTCAAAAGAACTACTTGGTAGAAGTTCAACAACTTCGTAGACTGAGGATTGTGCTACTAAATAACCAAGTCGAGATAGCAGAGGATGGTTTCGATCCATCGACCTCTGGGTTATGGGCCCAGCACGCTTCCGCTGCGCCACTCTGCTGCTGTAGTGGTACTTGTTGGCCTGTACTCTCTTGTCGCTGAAGAATAATTAGGTCTAACATTTCGCCATGGATCAGAGCAGGCTTCATTACGTTATGCACAAGGCTAGGCAGGACAGCATGAACCTGGATTTTGGTGTGGAAACCTATTTGTCCGCCAAGTCTGCGCCTCAGACCGCAACATAACTTACATTAACCAAACATTTCCTTTCTGTTAATGGCTTCTAAGGTAGTGTGTCCGAGTGGTCGAAGGCGCTGGATTTAAGCTCCAGTCTCTGAGGAGGCGTGGGTTCAAGTCCCACCACTGCCAGTTCTGTGACAATGGATGTAGTATCCTACAAATTCTGTGGATGACTTTAGACAATATGCTTATTTTACTATGCTAACAAGCATGAGGTCCACAACTGTTTGCCATTGGACGTTTCTGGTTGGCTTGAAGATAATTTACCTCTGATCCAAGCAGGCGTCATTACCTTATGCGCAAGGTTTTGTTGGACACCACTAACCTGGATGTTCTTGTGGAAACCTGATATTTTTACTGAAAAAGATTTGCAGGTAGTGTGGCCGAGCGGTCAAAGGCGCTGGATTAAGGCTCCAGTCTCTCAGGAGGTGTGGGTTCAAATCCCACCACTGCCAGTTCTTCCTTACAGTTTTGTTTGTAGCAAAGTATAGGAATTTGATTTTCTGTTTGTGTTTTGTCCTCTTACCACCATTCCCGAAATTTCAGTATTTTTGCCTTTCACACTAAACGGGACTGACTACTTAATCAGTGACAACACACAGAAATCAGACTAAGAATGGTGAAAGATGGCCCAATTTTCCAAAGTGAAGTAAATGAATTAAAGAAGGGGTCAAATCCCTTGGCCACAGCCAATGAGTAGACAATTGTTAACTTCACATGATTAACCTTCAAAAGAACTACTTGGTAGAAGTTCAACAACATCCTAGACTGAGGATTGTGCTACTAAATAACCAGGTCGAGATAGCAGAGGATGGTTTCGATCCATCGACCTCTGGGTTATGGGCCCAGCACGCTTCCGCTGCGCCACTCTGCTGCTGTAGCGGTACTTGTTGGCCTGTACTCTCTTGTCGCTGAAGAAGAATTAGGTCTAACATTTCACCATGGATCAGAGCAGGCTTCATTACGTTATGCACAAGGCTAGGCAGGACAGCCTGAACCTGGATTTTGGTGTGGAAACCTATTTGTCCGCCAAGTCTGCGCCTCAGACCGCAACATAACTTACATTGCCCAAACATTTCCTTTCTGTTAATGGCTTCTAAGGTAGTGTGGCCGAGTGGTCGAAGGCGCTGGATTTAAGCTCCAGTCTCTGAGGAGGCGTGGGTTCAAGTCCCACCACTGCCAGTTCTGTGACAATGGATGTAGTATCCTACAAATTCTGTGGATGACTTTAGACAATATGCTTATTTTACTATGCTAACAAGCATGAGGTCCACAACTGTTTGCCATTGGACGTTTCTGGTTGGCTTGAAGATAATTTAACTCTGATCCAAGCAGGCGTCATTACCTTATGCGCAAGGTTTTGTTGGACACCACTAACCTGGCGGTTCTTGTGGAAACCTGATATTTTTACTGAAAAAGATTTGCAGGTATTGTGGTCGAGTGGTCAAAGGTGCTGGATTAAGGCTGCAGTCTCTCAGGAAGCGTGGGTTCAAATCCCACCACTGCCGCTTCTTCCTTACAGTTTTGTTTGTAGCAAAGTATAGGAATTTGATTTTCTGTTTGTGTTTTGTCCTCTTACCACCATTCCCGAAATTTCAGTATTTTTGCCTTTCACACTAAACGGGACTGACTACTTAATCAGTGACAACACAGAGAAATCAGACTAAGAATGGTGAAAGATGGCCCAATTTTCCAAAGTGAAGTAAATGAATTGAAGAAGGGGTCAAATCCCTTGGCCACAGCCAATGAGTAGACAATTTTTAACTTCACATGATTAACCTTCAAAAGAACTACTTGGTAGAAGTTCAACAACTTCGTAGACTGAGGATTGTGCTACTAAATAACCAGGTCAAAATAGCAGAGGATGGTTTCCATCCATCGACCTCTGGGTTATGGGCCCAGCACGCTTCCGCTGCGCCACTCTGCTGCTGTAGTGGTACTTGTTGGCCTGTACTCTCTTGTCGCTGAAGAAGAATTAGGTCTAACATTTCGCCATGGATCAGAGCAGGCTTCATTACGTTATGCACAAGGCTAGGCAGGACAGCATGAACCTGGATTTTGGTGTGGAAACCTATTTGTCCGCCAAGTCTGCGCCTCAGACCGCAACATAACTTACATTGCCCAAACATTTCCTTTCTGTTAATGGCTTCTAAGGTAGTGTGGCCGAGTGGTCGAAGGCGCTGGATTTAAGCTCCAGTCTCTGAGGAGGCGTGGGTTCAAGTCCCACCACTGCCAGTTCTGTGACAATGGATGTAGTATCCTACAAATTCTGTGGATGACTTTAGACAATATGCTTATTTTACTATGCTAACAAGCATGAGGTCCACAACTGTTTGCCATTGGACGTTTCTGGTTGGCTTGAAGATAATTTAACTCTGATCCAAGCAGGCGTCATTACCTTATGCGCAAGGTTTTGTTGGACACCACTAACCTGGCGGTTCTTGTGGAAACCTGATATTTTTACTGAAAAAGATTTACAGGTATTGTGGTCGAGCGGTCAAAGGTGCTGGATTAAGGCTCCAGTCTCTCAGGAGGCGTGGGTTCAAATCCCACCACTGCCAGTTCTTCCTTACAGTTTTGTTTGTAGCAAAGTATAGGAATTTGATTTTCTGTTTGTGTTTTGTCCTCTTACCACCATTCCCGAAATTTCAGTATTTTTGCCTTTCACACTAAACGGGACTGACTACTTAATCAGTGACAACACACAGAAATCAGACTAAGAATGGTGAAAGATGGCCCAATTTTCCAAAGTGAAGTAAATGAATTGAAGAAGGGGTCAAATCCCTTGGCCACAGCCAATGAGTAGACAATTTTTAACTTCACATGATTAACCTTCAAAAGAACTACTTGGTAGAAGTTCAACAACTTCGTAGACTGAGGATTGTGCTACTAAATAACCAAGTCGAGATAGCAGAGGATGGTTTCGATCCATCGACCTCTGGGTTATGGGCCCAGCACGCTTCCGCTGCGCCACTCTGCTGCTGTAGTGGTACTTGTTGGCCTGTACTCTCTTGTCGCTGAAGAAGAATTAGGTCTAACATTTCGCCATGGATCAGAGCAGGCTTCATTACGTTATGCACAAGGCTAGGCAGGACAGCATGAACCTGGATTTTGGTGTGGAAACCTATTTGTCCGCCAAGTCTGCGCCTCAGACCGCAACATAACTTACATTGCCCAAACATTTCCTTTCTGTTAATGGCTTCTAAGGTAGTGTGTCCGAGTGGTCGAAGGCGCTGGATTTAAGCTCCAGTCTCTGAGGAGGCGTGGGTTCAAGTCCCACCACTGCCAGTTCTGTGACAATGGATGTAGTATCCTACAAATTCTGTGGATGACTTTAGACAATATGCTTATTTTACTATGCTAACAAGCATGAGGTCCACAACTGTTTGCCATTGGACGTTTCTGGTTGGCTTGAAGATAATTTACCTCTGATCCAAGCAGGCGTCATTACCTTATGCGCAAGGTTTTGTTGGACACCACTAACCTGGATGTTCTTGTGGAAACCTGATATTTTTACTGAAAAAGATTTGCAGGTAGTGTGGCCGAGCGGTCAAAGGCGCTGGATTAAGGCTCCAGTCTCTCAGGAGGTGTGGGTTCAAATCCCACCACTGCCAGTTCTTCCTTACAGTTTTGTTTGTAGCAAAGTATAGGAATTTGATTTTCTGTTTGTGTTTTGTCCTCTTACCACCATTCCCGAAATATCAGTATTTTTGCCTTTCACACTAAACGGGACTGACTACTTAATCAGTGACAACACAGAGAAATCAGACTAAGAATGGTGAAAGATGGCCCAATTTTCCAAAGTGAAGTAAATGAATTGAAGAAGGGGTCAAATCCCTTGGCCACAGCCAATGAGTAGACAATTGTTAACTTCACATGATTAACCTTCAAAATAACTACTTGGTAGAAGTTCAACAACATCCTAGACTGAGGATTGTGCTACTAAATAACCAGGTCGAGATAGCAGAGGATGGTTTCGATCCATCGACCTCTGGGTTATGGGCCCAGCACGCTTCCGCTGCGCCACTCTGCTGCTGTAGTGGTACTTGTTGGCCTGTACTCTCTTGTCGCTGAAGAATAATTAGGTCTAACATTTCGCCATGGATCAGAGCAGGCTTCATTACGTTATGCACAAGGCTAGGCAGGACAGCATGAACCTGGATTTTGGTGTGGAAACCTATTTGTCCGCCAAGTCTGCGCCTCAGACCGCAACATAACTTACATTGCCCAAACATTTCCTTTCTGTTAATGGCTTCTAAGGTAGTGTGTCCGAGTGGTCGAAGGCGCTGGATTTAAGCTCCAGTCTCTCAGGAGGCGTGGGTTAAAATCCCACCACTGCCAGTTCTTCCTTACAGTTTTGTTTGTAGCAAAGTATAGGAATTTGATTTTCTGTTTGTGTTTTTTCCTCTTACCACCATTCCCGAAATATCAGTATTTTTGCCTTTCACACTAAACGGGACTGACTACTTAATCAGTGACAACACAGAGAAATCAGACTAAGAATGGTGAAAGATGGCCCAATTTTCCAAAGTGAAGTAAATGAATTGAAGAAGGGGTCAAATCCCTTGGCCACAGCCAATGAGTAGACAATTGTTAACTTCACATGATTAACCTTCAAAAGAACTACTTGGTAGAAGTTCAACAACATCCTAGACTGAGGATTGTGCTACTAAATAACCAGGTCGAGATAGCAGAGGATGGTTTCGATCCATCGACCTCTGGGTTATGGGCCCAGCACGCTTCCGCTGCGCCAATCTGCTGCTGTAGTGGTACTTGTTGGCCTTTACTCTCTTGTCGCTGAAGAAGAATTAGGTCTAACATTTCGCCATGGATCAGAGCAGGCTTCATTACGTTATGCACAAGGCTAGGCAGGACAGCATGAACCTGGATTTTGGTGTGGAAACCTATTTGTCCGCCAAGTCTGCGCCTCAGACCGCAACATAACTTACATTGCCCAAACATTTCCTTTCTGTTAATGGCTTCTAAGGTAGTCTGGCCGAGTGGTCGAAGGCGCTGGATTTAGGCTCCAGTCTCTTAAGAGGTGTGGGTTCAAGTCCCACCACTGCCAATTCTGTGACAATGGAAGTAGTGTCCGACAAATTCTGTGGATGACTTTAGACAATATGCTTATTTTACTATGCTAACAAGCATGAGGTCCACAACTGTTTGCCATTAGACGTTTCTGGTTGGCTTGAAGATAATTTACCTCTGATCCAAGCAGGCGTCATTACCTTATGCGCAAGGTTTTTTTGGACACCACTAACCTGGATGTTCTTGTGGAAACCTGATATTTTTACTGAAAAATATTTTGCAGGTAGTGTGGCCGAGCGGTCAAAGGCGCTGGATTAAGGCTCCAGTCTCTCAGGAGGCGTGGGTTCAAATCCCACCACTGCCAGTTCTTCCTTACAGTTTTGTTTGTAGCAAAGTATAGGAATTTGATTTTCTGTTTGTGTTTTGTCCTCTTACCACCATTCCCGAAATATCAGTATTTTTGCCTTTCACACTAAACGGGACTGACTACTTAATCAGTGACAACACAGAGAAATCAGACTAAGAATGGTGAAAGATGGCCCAATTTTCCAAAGTGAAGTAAATGAATTGAAGAAGGGGTCAAATCCCTTGGCCACAGCCAATGAGTAGACAATTGTTAACTTCACATGATTAACCTTCAAAAGAACTACTTGGTAGAAGTTCAACAACATCCTAGACTGAGGATTGTGCTACTAAATAACCAGGTCGAGATAGCAGAGGATGGTTTCGATCCATCGACCTCTGGGTTATGGGCCCAGCACGCTTCCGCTGCGCCACTCTGCTGCTGTAGTGGTACTTGTTGGCCTGTACTCTCTTGTGGCTGAAGAAGAATTAGGTCTAACATTTCGCCATGGATCAGAGCAGGCTTCATTACGTTATGCACAAGGCTAGGCAGGACAGCCTGAACCTGGATTTTGGTGTGGAAACCTATTTGTCCGCCAAGTCTGCGCCTCAGACCGCAACATAACTTACATTGCCCAAACATTTCCTTTCTGTTAATGGCTTCTAAGGTAGTGTGGCCGAGTGGTCGAAGGCGCTGGATTTAAGCTCCAGTCTCTGAGGAGGCGTGGGTTCAAGTCCCACCACTGCCAGTTCTGTGACAATGGATGTAGTATCCTACAAATTCTGTGGATGACTTTAGACAATATGCTTATTTTACTATGCTAACAAGCATGAGGTCCACAACTGTTTGCCATTGGACGTTTCTGGTTGGCTTGAAGATAATTTAACTCTGATCCAAGCAGGCGTCATTACCTTATGCGCAAGGTTTTTTTGGACACCACTAACCTGGCGGTTCTTGTGGAAACCTGATATTTTTACTGAAAAAGATTTACAGGTATTGTGGTCGAGCGGTCAAAGGTGCTGGATTAAGGCTCCAGTCTCTCAGGAGGCGTGGGTTCAAATCCCACCACTGCCAGTTCTTCCTTACAGTTTTGTTTGTAGCAAAGTATAGGAATTTGATTTTCTGTTTGTGTTTTGTCCTCTTACCACCATTCCCGAAATTTCAGTATTTTTGCCTTTCACACTAAACGGGACTGACTACTTAATCAGTGACAACACACAGAAATCAGACTAAGAATGGTGAAAGATGGCCCAATTTTCCAAAGTGAAGTAAATGAATTGAAGAAGGGGTCAAATCCCTTGGCCACAGCCAATGAGTAGACAATTTTTAACTTCACATGATTAATCTTCAAAAGAACTACTTGGTAGAAGTTCAACAACTTCGTAGACTGAGGATTGTGCTACTAAATAACCAAGTCGAGATAGCAGAGGATGGTTTCGATCCATCGACCTCTGGGTTATGGGCCCAGCACGCTTCCGCTGCGCCACTCTGCTGCTGTAGTGGTACTTGTTGGCCTGTACTCTCTTGTCGCTGAAGAATAATTAGGTCTAACATTTCGCCATGGATCAGAGCAGGCTTCATTACGTTATGCACAAGGCTAGGCAGGACAGCATGAACCTGGATTTTGGTGTGGAAACCTATTTGTCCGCCAAGTCTGCGCCTCAGACCGCAACATAACTTACATTAACCAAACATTTCCTTTCTGTTAATGGCTTCTAAGGTAGTGTGTCCGAGTGGTCGAAGGCGCTGGATTTAAGCTCCAGTCTCTGAGGAGGCGTGGGTTCAAGTCCCACCACTGCCAGTTCTGTGACAATGGATGTAGTATCCTACAAATTCTGTGGATGACTTTAGACAATATGCTTATTTTACTATGCTAACAAGCATGAGGTCCACAACTGTTTGCCATTGGACGTTTCTGGTTGGCTTGAAGATAATTTACCTCTGATCCAAGCAGGCGTCATTACCTTATGCGCAAGGTTTTGTTGGACACCACTAACCTGGATGTTCTTGTGGAAACCTGATATTTTTACTGAAAAAGATTTGCAGGTAGTGTGGCCGAGCGGTCAAAGGCGCTGGATTAAGGCTCCAGTCTCTCAGGAGGCGTGGGTTCAAATCCCACCACTGCCAGTTCTTCCTTACAGTTTTGTTTGTAGCAAAGTATAGGAATTTGATTTTCTGTTTGTGTTTTGTCCTCTTACCACCATTCCCGAAATTTCAGTATTTTTGCCTTTCACACTAAACGGGACTGACTACTTAATCAGTGACAACACACAGAAATCAGACTAAGAATGGTGAAAGATGGCCCAATTTTCCAAAGTGAAGTAAATTAATTGAAGAAGGGGTCAAATCCCTTGGCCACAGCCAATGAGTAGACAATTTTTAACTTCACATGATTAACCTTCAAAAGAACTACTTGGTAGAAGTTCAACAACTTCGTAGACTGAGGATTGTGCTACTAAATAACCAGGTCAAAATAGCAGAGGATGGTTTCGATCCATCGACCTCTGGGTTATGGGCCCAGCACGCTTCCGCTGCGCCACTCTGCTGCTGTAGTGGTACTTGTTGGCCTGTACTCTCTTGTCGCTGAAGAAGAATTAGGTCTAACATTTCGCCATGGATCAGAGCAGGCTTCATTACGTTATGCACAAGGCTAGGCAAGACAGCATGAACCTGGATTTTGGTGTGGAAACCTATTTGTCTGCCAAGTCTGCGCCTCAGACCGCAACATAACTTACATTGCCCAAACATTTCCTTTCTGTTAATGGCTTCTAAGGTAGTGTGGCCGAGTGGTCGAAGGCGCTGGATTTAAGCTCCAGTCTCTGAGGAGGCGTGGGTTCAAGTCCCACCACTGCCAGTTCTGTGACAATGGATGTAGTATCCTACAAATTCTGTGGATGACTTTAGACAATATGCTTATTTTACTATGCTAACAAGCATGAGGTCCACAACTGTTTGCCATTGGACGTTTCTGGTTGGCTTGAAGATAATTTAACTCTGATCCAAGCAGGCGTCATTACCTTATGCGCAAGGTTTTGTTGGACGCCACTAACCTGGATGTTCTTGTGGAAACCTGATATTTTTACTATAAAAGATTTGCAGGTACTGTGGCCGAGCGGTCAAAGGCGCTGGATTAAGGCTCCAGTCTCTCAGGAGGCGTGGGTTCAAATCCCACCACTGCCAGTTCTTCCTTACAGTTTTGTTTGTAGCAAAGTATAGGAATTTGATTTTCTGTTTGTGTTTTGTCCTCTTACCACCATTCCCGAAATTTCAGTATTTTTGCCTTTCACACTAAACGGGACTGACTACTTAATCAGTGACAACACACAGAAAGCAGACTAAGAATGGTGAAAGATGGCCCAATTTTCCAAAGTGAAGTAAATGAATTGAAGAAGGGGTCAAATCCCTTGGCCACAGCCAATGAGTAGACAATTTTTAACTTCACATGATTAACCTTCAAAAGAACTACTTGGTAGAAGTTCAACAACTTCGTAGACTGAGGATTGTGCTACTAAATAACCAGGTCAAAATAGCAGAGGATGGTTTCGATCCATCGACCTCTGGGTTTTGGGCCCAGCACGCTTCCGCTGCGCCACTCTGCTGCTGTAGTGGTACTTGTTGCCTTGTACTCTCTTGTCGCTGAAGAAGAATTAGGTCTAACATTTCGCCATGGATCAGAGCAGGCTTCATTACGTTATGCACAAGGCTAGGCAAGACAGCATGAACCTGGATTTTGGTGTGGAAACCTATTTGTCCGCCAAGTCTGCGCCTCAGACCGCAACATAACTTACATTGCCCAAACATTTCCTTTCTGTTAATGGCTTCTAAGGTAGTGTGGCCGAGTGGTCGAAGGCGCTGGATTTAAGCTCCAGTCTCTGAGGAGGCGTGGGTTCAAGTCCCACCACTGCCAGTTCTGTGACAATGGATGTAGTATCCTACAAATTCTGTGGATGACTTTAGACAATATGCTTATTTTACTATGCTAACAAGCATGAGGTCCACAACTGTTTGCCATTGGACGTTTCTGGTTGGCTTGAAGATAATTTAACTCTGATCCAAGCAGGCGTCATTACCTTATGCGCAAGGTTTTGTTGTACACCACTAACCTGGCGGTTCTTGTGGAAACCTGATATTTTTACTGAAAAAGATTTGCAGGTAGTGTGGCCGAGCGGTCAAAGGCGCTGGATTAAGGCTCCAGTCTCTCAGGAGGTGTGGGTTCAAATCCCACCACTGCCAGTTCTTCCTTACAGTTTTGTTTGTAGCAAAGTATAGGAATTTGATTTTCTGTTTGTGTTTTGTCCTCTTACCACCATTCCCGAAATTTCAGTATTTTTGCCTTTCACACTAAACGGGACTGACTACTTAATCAGTGACAACACAGAGAAATCAGACTAAGAATGGTGAAAGATGGCCCAATTTTCCAAAGTGAAGTAAATGAATTAAAGAAGGGGTCAAATCCCTTGGCCACAGCCAATGAGTAGACAATTTTTAACTTCACATGATTAACCTTCAAAAGAACTACTTGGTAGAAGTTCAACAACTTCGTAGACTGAGGATTGTGCTACTAAATAACCAGGTCGAGATAGCAGAGGATGGTTTCGATCCATCGACCTCTGGGTTATGGGCCCAGCACGCTTCCGCTGCGCCACTCTGCTGCTGTAGCGGTACTTGTTGGCCTGTACTCTCTTGTCGCTGAAGAAGAATTAGGTCTAACATTTCACCATGGATCAGAGCAGGCTTCATTACGTTATGCACAAGGCTAGGCAGGACAGCCTGAACCTGGATTTTGGTGTGGAAACCTATTTGTCCGCCAAGTCTGCGCCTCAGACCGCAACATAACTTACATTGCCCAAACATTTCCTTTCTGTTAATGGCTTCTAAGGTAGTGTGGCCGAGTGGTCGAAGGTGCTGGATTTAAGCTCCAGTCTCTGAGGAGGCGTGGGTTCAAGTCCCACCACTGCCAGTTCTGTGACAATGGATGTAGTATCCTACAAATTCTGTGGATGACTTTAGACAATTTGCTTATTTTACTATGCTAACAAGCATGAGGTCCACAACTGTTTGCCATTGGACGTTTCTGGTTGGCTTGAAGATAATTTAACTCTGATCCAAGCAGGCGTCATTACCTTATGCGCAAGGTTTTGTTGGACACCACTAACCTGGCGGTTCTTGTGGAAACCTGATATTTTTACTGAAAAAGATTTACAGGTATTGTGGTCGAGCGGTCAAAGGTGCTGGATTAAGGCTCCAGTCTCTCAGGAGGCGTGGGTTCAAATCCCACCACTGCCAGTTCTTCCTTACAGTTTTGTTTGTAGCAAAGTATAGGAATTTGATTTTCTGTTTGTGTTTTGTCCTCTTACCACCATTCCCGAAATTTCAGTATTTTTGCCTTTCACACTAAACGGGACTGACTACTTAATCAGTGACAACACAGAGAAATCAGACTAAGAATGGTGAAAGATGGCCCAATTTTCCAAAGTGAAGTAAATGAATTGAAGAAGGGGTCAAATCCCTTGGCCACAGCCAATGAGTAGACAATTTTTAACTTCACATGATTAACCTTCAAAAGAACTACTTGGTAGAAGTTCAACAACTTCGTAGACTGAGGATTGTGCTACTAAATAACCAGGTCGAGATAGCAGAGGATGGTTTCTATCCATCGACCTCTGGGTTATGGGCCCAGCACGCTTCCGCTGCGCCACTCTGCTGCTGTAGTGGTACTTGTTGGCCTGTACTCTCTTGTCGCTGAAGAAGAATTAGGTCTAACAGTTCGCCATGGATCAGAGCAGGCTTCATTACGTTATGCACAAGGCTAGGCAGGACAGCATGAACCTGGATTTTGGTGTGGAAACCTATTTGTCCGCCAAGTCTACGCCTCAGACCGCAACATAACTTACATTGCCCAAACATTTCCTTTCTGTTCATGGCTTCTAAGGTAGTGTGGCCGAGTGGTCGAAGGAGCTGGATTTAGGCTCCAGTCTCTTAGGAGGCGTGGGTTCAAGGCCCAACACTGCCAATTCTGTGACAATGGAAGTAGTATCCTACAAATTCTGTGGATGACTTAAGACAATATGCTTATTTTACTATGCTAACAAGCATGAGGTCCACAACTGTTTGCCATTGGACGTTTCTGGTTGGCTTGAAGATAATTGACCTCTGATCCAAGCAGGCATCATTACCTTATGCGCAAGGTTTTGTTGGACACCACTAACCTGGATGTTCTTGGGGAAACCTGATTATTTTACTGAAAATGATTTGCAGGTAGTGTGGCCGAGTGGTCAAGGGCGCTGGATTAAGGCTCCAGTCTCTCAGGAGGCGTGGGTTCAAATCCCACCACTGCCAGTTCTTCGTTACAGTTTTGTTTGTAGCAAAGTATAGGAATTTGATTTTCTGTTTGTGTTTTGTCCTCTTACCACCATTCCCGAAATTTCAGTATTTTTGCCTTTCACACTAAACGGGACTGACTACGTAATCAGTGACAACACAGAGAAATCAGACTAAGAATGGTGAAAGATGGCCCAATTTTCCAAAGTGAAGTAAATGAATTGAAGAAGGGGTCAAATCCCTTGGCCACAGCCAATGAGTAGACAATTTTTAACTCACATGATTAACCTTCAAAATAACTACTTGGTAGAAGTTCAACAACATCCTAGACTGAGGATTGTGCTACTAAATAACCAGGTCGAGATAGCAGAGGAAGGTTTCGATCCATCGACCTCTGGGTTATGAGCCAAGCACGCTTCCGCTGTGCCACTCTGCTGCTGTACTGGTACTTATTGGCCTGTACTCTCTTGTCGCTGAAGAAGAATTAGGTCTGACATTTCGCCATTGATCAGAGCAGGCTTCATTACGTTATGCACAAGGCTCGGCAGGACAGCATGAACCTGGATTTTGGTGTGGAAACCTATTTGTCCGCCAAGTCTGCGCCTCAGACCGCAACATAACTTACATTGCCCAAACATTTCCTTTCTGTTAATGGCTTCTAAGGTAGTCTGGCCGAGTGGTTGAAGGCGCTGGATTTAGGCTCCAGTCTCTTAGGAGGTGTGGGTTCAAGTCCCACCACTGCCAATTCTGTGACAATGGAAGTAGTGTCCTACAAATACTGTGGATGACTTTAGACAATATGCTTATTTTACTATGCTAACAAGCATGAGGTCCACAACTGTTTGCCATTAGACGTTTCTGGTTGGCTTGAAGATAATTTACCTCTGATCCAAGCAGGCGTCATTACCTTATGCGCAAGGTTTTGTTGGACACCACTAACCTGGATGTTCTTGTGGAAACCTGATATTTTTACTGAAAAAGATTTGCAGGTAGTGTGGCCGAGCGGTCAAAGGCGCTGGATTAAGGCTCCAGTCTCTCAGGAGGCGTGGGTTCAAATCCCACCACTGCCAGTTCTTCCTTACAGTTTTGTTTGTAGCAAAGTATAGGAATTTGATTTTCTGTTTGTGTTTTGTCCTCTTACCACCATTCCCGAAATATCAGTATTTTTGCCTTTCACACTAAACGGGACTGACTGCTTAATCAGTGACAACACAGAGAAATCAGACTAAGAATGGTGAAAGATGGCCCAATTTTCCAAAGTGAAGTAAATGAATTGAAGAAGGGGTCAAATCCCTTGGCCACAGCCAATGAGTAGACAATTGTTAACTTCACATGATTAACCTTCAAAAGAACTACTTGGTAGAAGTTCAACAACATCCTAGACTGAGGATTGTGCTACTAAATAACCAGGTCGAGATAGCAGAGGATGGTTTCGATCCATCGACCTCTGGGTTATGGGCCCAGCACGCTTCCGCTGCGCCACTCTGCTGCTGTAGAGGTACTTGTTGGCCTGTACTCTCTTGTCGCTGAAGAAGAATTAGGTCTAACATTTCACCATGGATCAGAGCAGGCTTCATTACGTTATGCACAAGGCTAGGCAGGACAGCATGAACCTGGATTTTGGTGTGGAAACCTATTTGTCCGCCAAGTCTGCGCCTCAGACCGCAACATAACTTACATTGCCCAAACATTTCCTTTTTGTTAATGGCTACTAAGGTAGTGTGGCCGAGTGGTCGAAGGCGCTGCATTTAAGCTCCAGTCTCTGAGGAGGCGTGGGTTCAAGTCCCACCACTGCCAGTTCTGTGACAATGGATGTAGTATCCTACAAATTCTGTGGATGACTTTAGACAATCAGCTTATTTTACTATGCTAACAAGCATGAGGTCCACAACTGTTTGCCATTGGACGTTTCTGGTTGGCTTGAAGATAATTTAACTCTGATCCAAGCAGGCGTCATTACCTTATGCGCAAGGTTTTGTTGGACACCACTAACCTGGCGGTTCTTGTGGAAACCTGATATTTTTACTGAAAAAGATTTACAGGTATTGTGGTCGAGTGGTCAAAGGTGCTGGATTAAGGCTCCAGTCTCTCAGGAGGCGTGGGTTCAAATCCCACCACTGCCGCTTCTTCCTTACAGTTTTGTTTGTAGCAAATTATAGGAATTTGATTTTCTGTTTGTGTTTTGTCCTCTTACCACCATTCCCGAAATTTCAGTATTTTTGCCTTTCACACTAAACGGGACTGACTACTTAATCAGTGACAACACAGAGAAATCAGACTAAGAATGGTGAAAGATGGCCCAATTTTCCAAAGTGAAGTAAATTAATTGAAGAAGGGGTCAAATCCCTTGGCCACAGCCAATGAGTAGACAATTTTTAACTTCACATGATTAACCTTCAAAAGAACTACTTGGTAGAAGTTCAACAACTTCGTAGACTGAGGATTGTGCTACTAAATAACCAGGTCAAAATAGCAGAGGATGGTTTCGATCCATCGACCTCTGGGTTATGGGCCCAGCACGCTTCCGCTGCGCCACTCTGCTGCTGTAGTGGTACTTGTTGGCCTGTACTCTCTTGTCGCTGAAGAAGAATTAGGTCTAACATTTCGCCATGGATCAGAGCAGGCTTCATTACGTTATGCACAAGGCTAGGCAGGACAGCATGAACCTGGATTTTGGTGTGGAAACCTATTTGTCCTCCAAGTCTGCGCCTCAGACCGCAACATAACTTACATTGCCCAAACATTTCCTTTCTGTTAATGGCTTCTAAGGTAGTCTGGCCGAGTGGTCGAAGGCGCTGGATTTAGGCTCCAGTCTCTTAGGAGGTGTGGGTTCAAGTCCCACCACTGCCAATTCTGTGACAATGGAAGTAGTGTCCGACAAATTCTGTGGATGACTTTAGACAATAAGCTTATTTTACTATGCTAACAAGCATGAGGTCCACAACTGTTTGCCATTAGACGTTTCTGGTTGGCTTGAAGATAATTTACCTCTGATCCAAGCAGGCGTCATTACCTTATGCGCAAGGTTTTGTTGGACACCACTAACCTGGATGTTCTTGTGGAAACCTGATATTTTTACTGAAAAAGATTTGCAGGTAGTGTGGCCGAGCGGTCAAAGGCGCTGGATTAAGGCTCCAGTCTCTCAGGAGGCGTGGGTTGAAATCCCACCACTGCCAGTTCTTCCTTACAGTTTTGTTTGTAGCAAAGTATAGGAATTTGATTTTCTGTTTGTGTTTTGTCCTCTTACCACCATTCCCAAAATATCAGTATTTTTGCCTTTCACACTAAACGGGACTGACTACTTAATCAGTGACAACACAGAGAAATCAGACTAAGAATGGTGAAAGATGGCCCAATTTTCCAAAGTGAAGTAAATGAATTGAAGAAGGGGTCAAATCCCTTGGCCACAGCCAATGAGTAGACAATTGTTAACTTCACATGATTAACCTTCAAAAGAACTACTTGGTAGAAGTTCAACAACATCCTAGACTGAGGATTGTGCTACTAAATAACCAGGTCGAGATAGCAGAGGATGGTTTCGATCCATCGACCTCTGGGTTATGGGCCCAGCACGCTTCCGCTGCGCCACTCTGCTGCTGTAGTGGTACTTGTTGGCCTGTACTCTCTTGTCGCTGAAGAAGAATTAGGTCTAACATTTCACCATGGATCAGAGCAGGCTTCATTACGTTATGCACAAGGCTAGGCAGGACAGCCTGAACCTGGATTTTGGTGTGGAAACCTATTTGTCCGCCAAGTCTGCGCCTCAAACCGCAACATAACTTACATTGCCCAAACATTTCCTTTCTGTTAATGGCTTCTAAGGTAGTGTGGACGAGTGGTCGAAGGCACTGGATTTAAGCTCCAGTCTCTGAGGGGGCGTGGGTTCAAGTCCCACCACTGCCAGTTCTGTGACAATGGATGTAGTATCCTACAAATTCTGTGGATGACTTTAGACAATATGCTTATTTTACTATGCTAACAAGCATGAGGTCCACAACTGTTTGCCATTGGACGTTTCTGGTTGGCTTGAAGATAATTTAACTCTGATCCAAGCAGGCGTCATTACCTTATGCGCAAGGTTTTGTTGGACACCACTAACCTGGCGGTTCTTGTGGAAACCTGATATTTTTACTGAAAAAGATTTACAGGTATTGTGGTCGAGCGGTCAAAGGTGCTGGATTAAGGCTCCAGTCTCTCAGGAGGCGTGGGTTCAAATCCCACCACTGCCAGTTCTTCCTTACAGTTTTGTTTGTAGCAAAGTATAGGAATTTGATTTTCTGTTTGTGTTTTGTCCTCTTACCACCATTCCCGAAATATCAGTATTTTTGCCTTTCACACTAAACGGGACTGACTACTTAATCAGTGACAACACACAGAAATCAGACTAAGAATGGTGAAAGATGGCCCAATTTTCCAAAGTGAAGTAAATGAATTGAAGAAGGGGTCAAATCCCTTGGCCACAGCCAATGAGTAGACAATTGTTAACTTCACATGATTAACCTTCAAAAGAACTACTTGGTAGAAGTTCAACAACATCCTAGACTGAGGATTGTGCTACTAAATAACCAGGTCGAGATAGCAGAGGATGGTTTCGATCCATCGACCTCTGGGTTATGGGCCCAGCACGCTTCCGCTGCGCCACTCTGCTGCTGTAGTGGTACTTGTTGGCCTGTACTCTCTTGTCGCTGAAGAAGAATTAGGTCTAACATTTCACCATGGATCAGAGCAGGCTTCATTACGTTATGCACAAGGCTAGGCAGGACAGCCTGAACCTGGATTTTGGTGTGGAAACCTATTTGTCCGCCAAGTCTGCGCCTCAGACCGCAACATAACTTACATTGCCCAAACATTTCCTTTCTGTTAATGGCTTCTAAGGTAGTGTGGCCGAGTGGTCGAAGGCGCTGGATTTAAGCTCCAGTCTCTGAGGAGGCGTGGGTTCAAGTCCCACCACTGCCAGTTCTGTGACAATGGATGTAGTATCCTACAAATTCTGTGGCTGACTTTAGACAATATGCTTATTTTACTATGCTAACAAGCATGAGGTCCACAACTGTTTGCCATTGGACGTTTCTGGTTGGCTTGAAGATAATTTAACTCTGATCCAAGCAGGCGTCATTACCTTATGCGCAAGGTTTTGTTGGACACCACTAACCTGGCGGTTCTTGCGGAAACCTGATATTTTTACTGAAAAAGATTTACAGGTATTGTGGTCGAGTGGTCAAAGGTGCTGGATTAAGGCTCCAGTCTCTCAGGAGGCGTGGGTTCAAATCCCACCACTGCCAGTTCTTCCTTACAGTTTTGTTTGTAGCAAAGTATAGGAATTTGATTTTCTGTTTGTGTTTTGTCCTCTTACCACCATTCCCGAAATTTCAGTATTTTTGCCTTTCACACTAAACGGGACTGACTACTTAATCAGTGACAACACAGAGAAATCAGACTAAGAATGGTGAAAGATGGCCCAATTTTCCAAAGTGAAGTAAATGAATTGAAGAAGGGGTCAAATCCCTTGGCCACAGCCAATGAGTAGACACTTTTTAACTTCACATGATTAACCTTCAAAATAACTACTTGGTAGAAGTTCAACAAATTCGTAGACTGAGGATTGTGCTGCTAAATAACCAGGTCGAGATAGCAGAGGATGGTTTCGATCCATCGACCTCTGGGTTATGGGCCCAGCACGCTTCCGCTGCGCCACTCTGCTGCTGTAGTGGTACTTGTTGGCCTGTACTCTCTTGTCGCTGAAGAAGAATTAGGTCTAACATTTCGCCATGGATCAGAGCAGGCTTCATTACGTTATGCACAAGGCTAGGCAGGACAGCATGAACCTGGATTTTGGTGTGGAAACCTATTTGTCCGCCAAGTCTGCGCCTCAGACCGCAACATAACTTACATTGCCCAAACATTTCCTTTCTGTTTTGGCTTCTAAGGTAGTCTGGCCGAGTGGTCGAAGGCGCTGGATTTAGGCTCCAGTCTCTTAGGAGGTGTGGGTTCAAGTCCCACCACTGCCAATTCTGTGACAATGGAAGTAGTGTCCGACAAATTCTGTGGATGACTTTAGACAATATGCTTATTTTACTATGCTAACAAGCATGAGGTCCACAACTGTTTGCCATTGGACGTTTCTGGTTGGCTTGAAGATAATTTACCTCTGATCCAAGCAGGCGTCATTACCTTATGCGCAAGGTTTTGTTGGACACCACTAACCTGGATGTTCTTGTGGAAACCTGATATTTTTACTGAAAAAGATTTGCAGGTAGTGTGGCCGAGCGGTCAAAGGCGCTGGATTTAGGCTCCAGTCTCTCAGGAGGCGTGGGTTCAAATCCCACCACTGCCAGTTCTTCCTTACAGTTTTGTTTGTAGCAAAGTATAGGAATTTGATTTTCTGTTTGTGTTTTGTCCTCTTACCACCATTCCCGAAATTTCAGTATTTTTGCCTTTCACACTAAACGGGACTGACTACTTAATCAGTGACAACACACAGAAATCAGACTAAGAATGGTGAAAGATGGCCCAATTTTCCAAAGTGAAGTAAATGAATTGAAGAAGGGGTCAAATCCCTTGGCCACAGCCAATGAGTAGACAATTTTTAACTTCACATGATTAACCTTCAAAAGAACTACTTGGTAGAAGTTCAACAACTTCGTAGACTGAGGATTGTGCTACTAAATAACCAAGTCGAGATAGCAGAGGATGGTTTCGATCCATCGACCTCTGGGTTATGGGCCCAGCACGCTTCCGCTGCGCCACTCTGCTGCTGTAGTGGTACTTGTTGGCCTGTACTCTCTTGTCGCTGAAGAAGAATTAGGTCTAACATTTCGCCATGGAGCAGAGCAGGCTTCATTACGTTATGCACAAGGCTAGCCAGGACAGCATGAACCTGGATTTTGGTGTGGAAACCTATTTTTCCGCCGAGTCTGCGCCTCAGACCGCAACATAACTTACATTGCCCAAACATTTCCTTTTTTGTTAATGGTTTCTAAGGTAGTGTGGCCGAGTGGTCGAAGGCGCTGGATTTAGGCTCCAGTCTCTTAGGAGGCGTGGGTTCAAATCCCACCACTGCCAGGTTTGTGACAATGGAATTAGTATCCTACAATTTCTGTGGATGACTTTAGACAATATGCTTATTTTACTATGCTAACAAGCATGAGGTTCACAACTGTTTGCCATTGGACGTTTCTGGTTGGCTTGAAGATCATTTACCTCTGATCCAAGCAGGCGTCATTACCTTATGCGCAAGGTTTTGTTGGACGCCACTAACCTGGATGTTCTTGTGGAAACCTGATATTCTTACTAAAAAAGATTTGCAGGTACTGTGGCCGAGCGGTCAAAGGCGCTGGATTAATGCTCCAGTCTCTCAGGAGGTGTGGGTTCAAATCCCACCACTGCCAGTTTTTACTTATAGTTTTGTTTGTAGCAAAGTAAAGGAAATTTATTTTCTGTTTGTGTTTTGTCCTCTTACCACCATTCCCGAAATTTCAGTATTTTTGCCTTTCACACTAAGCGGGACTGACTACTTAATCAGTGACAACACAGAGAAATCAGACTAAGAATGGTGAAAGATGGCCCAATTTTTCAAAGTGAAGTAAATGAATTGAAGAAGGGCTAAAATCCCTTGGCCACAGCCAATGAGTAGACAATTTTTAACTTCACATGATTAACCTTCAAAAGAACTACTTGGTAGAAGTTCAACAACATCCCAGACTGAGGAATGTGCTACTAAATAACCAGGTCTAGATAGCAGAGGATGGTTTCGATCCATCGACCTCTGGGTTATGGGCCCAGCACGCTTCCACTGCGCCACTCTGCTGCTGTAGTGGTACTCGTTGGCCTGTACTCTCTTGTTGCTAAGGAAGAATTAGGTCTGACATTTCGCCATGGATCAGAGCAGGCTTCATTACGTTATGCACAAGGCTAGGCAGGACAACATGAACCTGGATTTTGGTGTGGAAACCTATTTGTCCGCCAAGTCTGCGCCTCAGACCGCAACATAACTTACATTGCCCAAACATTTCCTTTTTTGTTAATGGCTTCTAAGGTAGTGTGGCCGAGTGGTCGAAGGAGCTGGATTTAGGCTCCAGTCTCTTAAGAGGCGTGGGTTCAAATCCCACCGCTGCTAGTTCCATGACAATGGAAGTAGTATCCTACAATTTCTGTGGATGACTTCAGACAATATGCTTAATTTACTATGCTAACAAGCATGAGTTCCACAACTGTTTGCCATTGAACATTTCTGGTTGGCTTGGAGATAATTTACCTGTGATCCAAGCAGGCGTCATTACCTTATGCGCAAGGTTTTGTTGGACGCCACTAACCTGGATGTTCTTGTGGAAACCTGATATTTTTACTATAAAAGATTTGCAGGTACTGTGGCCGAGCGGTCAAAGGTGCTGGAATAAGGCTCCAGTCTCTCAGGAGGTGTTTCAAATCCCACCACTGCCAGTTTTTACTTATAGTTTTGTTTGTAGCAAAGTATAGGAATTTGATTTTCTGTTTGTGTTTTGTCCTCTTACCACCATTCCCGAAATTTCAGTATTTTTGCCTTTCACACTAAGCGGGACTGACTACTTAATCAGTGACAACACAGAGAAATCAGACTAAGAATGGTGAAAGATGGCCCAATTTTCCAAAGTGAAGTAAATGAATTGAAGAAGGGGTCAAATCCCTTGGCCACAGCCAATGAGTAGACAATTTTTAACCTTCAAAAGAACTACTTGGTAGAAGTTCAACAACATCCTAGACTGAGGATTGTTTTACTAAGTAACCAGGTCGAGATAGCAGAGGATGGTTTCGACCCATCGACCTCTGGGTTGTGGGCCCAGCACGCTTCCGCTTCGCCACTCTGCTGCTGTAGTGGTACTTGTTGGCCTGTACTCTCTTGTCGCTAAGGAAGAATTAGGTCTGACATTTCGCCATGGATCAGAGCAGGCTTCATTACGTTATGCACAAGGCTAGGCAGGACAGCATGAACCTGGATTTTGGTGTGGAAACCTATTTGTCCGCCGAGTCTGCGCCTCAGACCGCAACATAACTTACATTGCCCAAACATTTCCTTTCTGTTAGTGGCTTCTAAGGTAGTGTGGCCGAGTGGTCGAAGGTGCTGGATTTAAATTCCAGTCTCTTAGGAGGAGTTGGTTCAAATCCCACCGCTGCTAGTTCCATGACAATGGAAGTAGTATCCTACAATTTCTGTGGATGACTTTAGACAATATGCTTAATTTACTATGCTAACAAGCATGAATTCCACAACTGTTTGCCATTGAACGTTTCTGGTTGGCTTGAAGATAATTTACCTCTGATCCAAGCAGGCGTCATTACCTTATGCGCAAGGTTTTGTTGGACGCCACTAACCTGGATGTTCTTGTGGAAACCTGATATTTTTACTAAAATAGATTTGCAGGTATTGTGGCCGTGCGGTCAAAGTCGCTGGATTAAGGCTCCAGTCTCTCAGGAGGTGTGGGTTCAAATCCCACCATTGCCAGTTCTTCCTTACAGTTATGTTTGTAGCAAAGTATAGGAATTAGATTTTCTGTTTGTGTTTTGTCCTCTTACCACCATTCCCGAAATTTCAGTATTTTTGCCTTTCACACTAAGCGGGACTGACTACTTAATCAGTAACAACACAGAGAAATCAGACTAAGAATGGTGAAAGATGGTCTATTTTTCCAGCCAGTTTTTCCTTAGAGTTTTGTTTGTTGCAAAGTATAGGAATTTGATTTTCTGTTTGTGTTTTGTCCTCTTACCACCATTCCCGAAATGTCAGTATTTTTGCCTTTCACACTTACCGGGACTGACTACTTAATCAGTGACAACACAGAGAAATCAGACTAAGAATGGTGAAAGAGGGCCCAATTTACCAAAGTGAAGTAAATGAATTGAAGAAGGGGTCAAATCCCTTGGCCACAGCCAATGAGTAGACAATTTTTAACTTCACATGATTAACCTTCAAAATAACTACTTGGTAGAAGTTTAACAACATCCAAGACTGAGGATTGTTTTACTAAGTAACCAGGTATAGATAGCAGAGGATGGTTTCGACCCATCGACCTCTGGGTTATGGGCCCAGCACGCTTCCGCTGCGCCACTCTGCTGCAGTAGTGGTACTTGTTGGCCTGTACTCTCTTGTCGCTAAGGAAGAATTAGGTCTGACATTTCGCCATGGATCAGAGCAGGCTTCATTACGTTATGCACAAGGCTAGGCAGGACAGCATGAACCTGGATTTTGGTGTGGAAACTTATTTGTCCGCCAAGTCTGCGCCTCAGACCGCAACATAACTTACATTGCCCAAACATTTCCTTTCTGTTAATGGCTTCTAAGGTAGTGTGGCCGAGTGGTCGAAGGCGCTGGATTTAAGCTCCAGTCTCTCAGGAGGCTTGGGTTCAAATCCCACCACTGCCAGTTCTTCCTTACAGTTTTGTTTGTAGCAAAGTATAGGAATTTAATTTTCTGTTTGTGTTTTGTCCTCTTACCACCATTCCCGAAATTTCAGTATTTTTGCCTTTCACACTAAGCGGGACTAACTACTTAATCAGTGACAACACTGAGAAATCAGACTAAGAATGGTGAAAGATGGCCAATTTTTCCAAAGTGAAGTAAATGAATTGAAGAAGGGGTCAAATCCCTTGGCCACAGCCAATGAGTAGACAATTTTTAACTTCACATGAACTACTTGGTGGAAGTTCAACAACATCCTAGTCTGAGGATTGTGCTACTAAATAACCAGGTCAAGATAGCAGAGGATGGTTTCGATACATCGACCTCTGGTTTATGGGCCCAGCACGCTTCCGCTGCGCCACTCTGCTGCTGTAGTGGTACTTGTTGGCCTGTACTCTCTTGTCGCTAAGGAAGAATTAGGTCTGACATTTCGCCATGGATCAGAGCAGGCTTCATTACGTTATGCACAAGGCTAGGCAGGACAGCATGAACCTGGATTTTGGTGTGGAAACCTATTTGTCCGCCGAGTTTGCGCCTCAGACCGCAACATAACTTACATTGCCCAAACATTTCCTTTCTGTTAATGGCTTCTAAGGTATTGTGGCCGAGTGGTCGAAGGTGCTGGATCTAAGTTCCAGTCTCTTAGGAGGCGTTAGTTCAAATCCCACCACTGCTAGTTCCATAACAATGGAAGTAGTATCCTACAATTTCTGTGGATGACTTTAGACAATATGCTTAATTTACTATGCTAACAAGCATGAGTTCCACAACTGTTTGCCATTGAATGTTTCTGGTTGGCTTGAAGATAATTTACCTCTGATCCAAGCAGGCGTCATTACCTTATGCGCAAGGTTTTGTTGGATGCCACTAACCTGGATGTTCTTGTGGAAACCTGATATTCTTACTAAAAAAGATTTGCAGGTACTGTGGCCGAGCGGTCAAAGGCGCTGGATTAATGCTCCAGTCTCTCAGGAGGTGTGGGTTCAAATCCCACCACTGCCAGTTTTTACTTATAGTTTTGTTTGTAGCAAAGTAAAGGAAATTTATTTTCTGTTTGTGTTTTGTCCTCTTACCACCATTCCCGAAATTTCAGTATTTTTGCCTTTCACACTAAGCGGGACTGACTACTTAATCAGTGACAACACAGAGAAATCAGACTAAGAATGGTGAAAGATGGCCCAATTTTTCAAAGTGAAGTAAATGAATTGAAGAAGGGCTAAAATCCCTTGGCCACAGCCAATGAGTAGACAATTTTTAACTTCACATGATTAACCTTCAAAAGAACTACTTGGTAGAAGTTCAACAACATCCCAGACTGAGGAATGTGCTACTAAATAACCAGGTCTAGATAGCAGAGGATGGTTTCGATCCATCGACCTCTGGGTTATGGGCCCAGCACGCTTCCACTGCGCCACTCTGCTGCTGTAGTGGTACTCGTTGGCCTGTACTCTCTTGTTGCTAAGGAAGAATTAGGTCTGACATTTCGCCATGGATCAGAGCAGGCTTCATTACGTTATGCACAAGGCTAGGCAGGACAACATGAACCTGGATTTTGGTGTGGAAACCTATTTGTCCGCCAAGTCTGCGCCTCAGACCGCAACATAACTTACATTGCCCAAACATTTCCTTTTTTGTTAATGGCTTCTAAGGTAGTGTGGCCGAGTGGTCGAAGGAGCTGGATTTAGGCTCCAGTCTCTTAAGAGGCGTGGGTTCAAATCCCACCGCTGCTAGTTCCATGACAATGGAAGTAGTATCCTACAATTTCTGTGGATGACTTCAGACAATATGCTTAATTTACTATGCTAACAAGCATGAGTTCCACAACTGTTTGCCATTGAACATTTCTGGTTGGCTTGGAGATAATTTACCTGTGATCCAAGCAGGCGTCATTACCTTATGCGCAAGGTTTTGTTGGACGCCACTAACCTGGATGTTCTTGTGGAAACCTGATATTTTTACTATAAAAGATTTGCAGGTACTGTGGCCGAGCGGTCAAAGGTGCTGGAATAAGGCTCCAGTCTCTCAGGAGGTGTTTCAAATCCCACCACTGCCAGTTTTTACTTATAGTTTTGTTTGTAGCAAAGTATAGGAATTTGATTTTCTGTTTGTGTTTTGTCCTCTTACCACCATTCCCGAAATTTCAGTATTTTTGCCTTTCACACTAAGCGGGACTGACTACTTAATCAGTGACAACACAGAGAAATCAGACTAAGAATGGTGAAAGATGGCCCAATTTTCCAAAGTGAAGTAAATGAATTGAAGAAGGGGTCAAATCCCTTGGCCACAGCCAATGAGTAGACAATTTTTAACCTTCAAAAGAACTACTTGGTAGAAGTTCAACAACATCCTAGACTGAGGATTGTTTTACTAAGTAACCAGGTCGAGATAGCAGAGGATGGTTTCGACCCATCGACCTCTGGGTTATGGGCCCAGCACGCTTCCGCTTCGCCACTCTGCTGCTGTAGTGGTACTTGTTGGCCTGTACTCTCTTGTCGCTAAGGAAGAATTAGGTCTGACATTTCGCCATGGATCAGAGCAGGCTTCATTACGTTATGCACAAGGCTAGGCAGGACAGCATGAACCTGGATTTTGGTGTGGAAACCTATTTGTCCGCCGAGTCTGCGCCTCAGACCGCAACATAACTTACATTGCCCAAACATTTCCTTTCTGTTAGTGGCTTCTAAGGTAGTGTGGCCGAGTGGTCGAAGGTGCTGGATTTAAATTCCAGTCTCTTAGGAGGAGTTGGTTCAAATCCCACCGCTGCTAGTTCCATGACAATGGAAGTAGTATCCTACAATTTCTGTGGATGACTTTAGACAATATGCTTAATTTACTATGCTAACAAGCATGAATTCCACAACTGTTTGCCATTGAACGTTTCTGGTTGGCTTGAAGATAATTTACCTCTGATCCAAGCAGGCGTCATTACCTTATGCGCAAGGTTTTGTTGGACGCCACTAACCTGGATGTTCTTGTGGAAACCTGATATTTTTACTAAAATAGATTTGCAGGTATTGTGGCCGTGCGGTCAAAGTCGCTGGATTAAGGCTCCAGTCTCTCAGGAGGTGTGGGTTCAAATCCCACCATTGCCAGTTCTTCCTTACAGTTATGTTTGTAGCAAAGTATAGGAATTAGATTTTCTGTTTGTGTTTTGTCCTCTTACCACCATTCCCGAAATTTCAGTATTTTTGCCTTTCACACTAAGCGGGACTGACTACTTAATCAGTAACAACACAGAGAAATCAGACTAAGAATGGTGAAAGATGGTCTATTTTTCCAGCCAGTTTTTCCTTAGAGTTTTGTTTGTTGCAAAGTATAGGAATTTGATTTTCTGTTTGTGTTTTGTCCTCTTACCACCATTCCCGAAATGTCAGTATTTTTGCCTTTCACACTTACCGGGACTGACTACTTAATCAGTGACAACACAGAGAAATCAGACTAAGAATGGTGAAAGAGGGCCCAATTTACCAAAGTGAAGTAAATGAATTGAAGAAGGGGTCAAATCCCTTGGCCACAGCCAATGAGTAGACAATTTTTAACTTCACATGATTAACCTTCAAAATAACTACTTGGTAGAAGTTTAACAACATCCAAGACTGAGGATTGTTTTACTAAGTAACCAGGTATAGATAGCAGAGGATGGTTTCGACCCATCGACCTCTGGGTTATGGGCCCAGCACGCTTCCGCTGCGCCACTCTGCTGCAGTAGTGGTACTTGTTGGCCTGTACTCTCTTGTCGCTAAGGAAGAATTAGGTCTGACATTTCGCCATGGATCAGAGCAGGCTTCATTACGTTATGCACAAGGCTAGGCAGGACAGCATGAACCTGGATTTTGGTGTGGAAACTTATTTGTCCGCCAAGTCTGCGCCTCAGACCGCAACATAACTTACATTGCCCAAACATTTCCTTTCTGTTAATGGCTTCTAAGGTAGTGTGGCCGAGTGGTCGAAGGCGCTGGATTTAAGCTCCAGTCTCTCAGGAGGCTTGGGTTCAAATCCCACCACTGCCAGTTCTTCCTTACAGTTTTGTTTGTAGCAAAGTATAGGAATTTAATTTTCTGTTTGTGTTTTGTCCTCTTACCACCATACCCGAAATTTCAGTATTTTTGCCTTTCACACTAAGCGGGACTAACTACTTAATCAGTGACAACACTGAGAAATCAGACTAAGAATGGTGAAAGATGGCCAATTTTTCCAAAGTGAAGTAAATGAATTGAAGAAGGGGTCAAATCCCTTGGCCACAGCCAATGAGTAGACAATTTTTAACTTCACATGAACTACTTGGTGGAAGTTCAACAACATCCTAGTCTGAGGATTGTGCTACTAAATAACCAGGTCAAGATAGCAGAGGATGGTTTCGATACATCGACCTCTGGTTTATGGGCCCAGCACGCTTCCGCTGCACCACTCTGCTGGTGTAATGGTACATTTTGGCCTCTACTCTCTTATCGCTGAAGAAGAATTAGTTCTGACATTTCGCCATGGATCAGAGCAGGCTTCATTACGTTATGCACAAGGCTAGGCAGGACAACATGAACCTGGATTTTGGTGTGGAAACCTATGTGTCCGCCAAGTCTGCGCCTCAGACCGCAACATAACTTACATTGCCCAAACATTTCCTTTCTGTTAATGGCTTCAAAGGTAGTGTGGCCGAGTGGTCGAAGGCGCTGGATTTAACCTCCAGTCTCTTAGGAGGCGTGGGTTCAAATCCCACCACAGCCAGTTACATGACAATGGAAATAGTATCCTACAATTTCTGTGGATCACTTTAGACAATTTACTTATTTTACTATGCTAACAAGCATGAGGTACACAACTGTTTTCCATTGAACGTTTCTGGTTGGCTTGAAGATAATTTACCTCTGATCTAAGCAGGTGTCATTACCTTATGCGCAAAGTTTTTGTTGGACACCACTAACCTGGATGTTCTTGTGGAAACCTGATATTTTTACTAAAATAGATTTGCAGGTATTGTGGCCGTGCGGTCAAAGTCGCTGGATTAAGGCTCCAGTCTCTCAGGAGGTGTGGGTTCAAATCCCACCATTGCCAGTTCTTCCTTACAGTTATGTTTGTAGCAAAGTATAGGAATTAGATTTTCTGTTTGTGTTTTGTCCTCTTACCACCATTCACGAAATTTCAGTAATTTTGCCTTTCACACTAAGCGGGACTGACTACTTAATCAGTAACAACACAGAGAAATCAGACTAAGAATGGTGAAAGATGGTCTCTTTTTCCAGCCAGTTTTTCCTTACAGTTTTGTTTGTAGCAAAGTATAGGAATTTGATTTTCTGTTTGTGCTTTGTCCTCTTACCACGATTCCCGAAATTTCAGTATTGTTGCCTTTCACACTAAGCGGGACTGACTACTTAATCAGTGACAACACAGAGAAATCAGACTAAGAATGGTGAAAGAGGGCCCAATTTACCAAAGTGAAGTAAATGAATTGATGAAGGGGTCAAATCCCTTGGCCACAGCCAATGAGTAGACAATTTTTAACTTCACATGATTAACCTTCAAAATAACTACTTGGTAGAAGTTCAACAACATCTTAGACTGAGGATTGTTTTACTAAGTAACCAGGTCGAGATAGCAGAGGATGGTTTCGACCCATCTACCTCTGGGTTATGGGCCCAGCACGCTTCCGCTGCGCCACTCTGCTGCTGTAGTGGTACTTGTTGGCCTGTACTCTCTTGTCGCTAAGGAAGAATTAGGTCTGACATTTCGCCATGGATCAGAGCAGGCTTCATTACGTTATGCACAAGGCTAGGCAGGACAGCATGAACCTGGATTTTGGTGTGGAAACCTATTTGTCCGCCGAGTCTGCGCCTCAGACCGCAACATAACTTACATTGCCCAAACATTTCCTTTCTGTTAGTGGCTTCTAAGGTAGTGTGGCCGAGTGGTCGAAGGTGCTGGATTTAAATTCCAGTCTCTTAGGAGGAGTTGGTTCAAATCCCACCGCTGCTAGTTCCATGACAATGGAAGTAGTATCCTACAATTTCTGTGGATGACTTTAGACAATATGCTTAATTTACTATGCTAACAAGCATGAATTCCACAACTGTTTGCCATTGAACGTTTCTGGTTGGCTTGAAGATAATTTACCTCTGATCCAAGCAGGCGTCATTACCTTATGCGCAAGGTTTTGTTGGACGCCACTAACCTGGATGTTCTTGTGGAAACCTGATATTTTTACTAAAATAGATTTGCAGGTATTGTGGCCGTGCGGTCAAAGTCGCTGGATTAAGGCTCCAGTCTCTCAGGAGGTGTGGGTTCAAATCCCACCATTGCCAGTTCTTCCTTACAGTTATGTTTGTAGCAAAGTATAGGAATTAGATTTTCTGTTTGTGTTTTGTCCTCTTACCACCATTCCCGAAATTTCAGTATTTTTGCCTTTCACACTAAGCGGGACTGACTACTTAATCAGTAACAACACAGAGAAATCAGACTAAGAATGGTGAAAGATGGTCTATTTTTCCAGCCAGTTTTTCCTTAGAGTTTTGTTTGTTGCAAAGTATAGGAATTTGATTTTCTGTTTGTGTTTTGTCCTCTTACCACCATTCCCGAAATGTCAGTATTTTTGCCTTTCACACTTACCGGGACTGACTACTTAATCAGTGACAACACAGAGAAATCAGACTAAGAATGGTGAAAGAGGGCCCAATTTACCAAAGTGAAGTAAATGAATTGAAGAAGGGGTCAAATCCCTTGGCCACAGCCAATGAGTAGACAATTTTTAACTTCACATGATTAACCTTCAAAATAACTACTTGGTAGAAGTTTAACAACATCCAAGACTGAGGATTGTTTTACTAAGTAACCAGGTATAGATAGCAGAGGATGGTTTCGACCCATCGACCTCTGGGTTATGGGCCCAGCACGCTTCCGCTGCGCCACTCTGCTGCAGTAGTGGTACTTGTTGGCCTGTACTCTCTTGTCGCTAAGGAAGAATTAGGTCTGACATTTCGCCATGGATCAGAGCAGGCTTCATTACGTTATGCACAAGGCTAGGCAGGACAGCATGAACCTGGATTTTGGTGTGGAAACTTATTTGTCCGCCAAGTCTGCGCCTCAGACCGCAACATAACTTACATTGCCCAAACATTTCCTTTCTGTTAATGGCTTCTAAGGTAGTGTGGCCGAGTGGTCGAAGGCGCTGGATTTAAGCTCCAGTCTCTCAGGAGGCTTGGGTTCAAATCCCACCACTGCCAGTTCTTCCTTACAGTTTTGTTTGTAGCAAAGTATAGGAATTTAATTTTCTGTTTGTGTTTTGTCCTCTTACCACCATTCCCGAAATTTCAGTATTTTTGCCTTTCACACTAAGCGGGACTAACTACTTAATCAGTGACAACACTGAGAAATCAGACTAAGAATGGTGAAAGATGGCCAATTTTTCCAAAGTGAAGTAAATGAATTGAAGAAGGGGTCAAATCCCTTGGCCACAGCCAATGAGTAGACAATTTTTAACTTCACATGAACTACTTGGTGGAAGTTCAACAACATCCTAGTCTGAGGATTGTGCTACTAAATAACCAGGTCAAGATAGCAGAGGATGGTTTCGATACATCGACCTCTGGTTTATGGGCCCAGCACGCTTCCGCTGCGCCACTCTGCTGCTGTAGTGGTACTTGTTGGCCTGTACTCTCTTGTCGCTAAGGAAGAATTAGGTCTGACATTTCGCCATGGATCAGAGCAGGCTTCATTACGTTATGCACAAGGCTAGGCAGGACAGCATGAACCTGGATTTTGGTGTGGAAACCTATTTGTCCGCCGAGTTTGCGCCTCAGACCGCAACATAACTTACATTGCCCAAACATTTCCTTTCTGTTAATGGCTTCTAAGGTATTGTGGCCGAGTGGTCGAAGGTGCTGGATCTAAGTTCCAGTCTCTTAGGAGGCGTTAGTTCAAATCCCACCACTGCTAGTTCCATAACAATGGAAGTAGTATCCTACAATTTCTGTGGATGACTTTAGACAATATGCTTAATTTACTATGCTAACAAGCATGAGTTCCACAACTGTTTGCCATTGAATGTTTCTGGTTGGCTTGAAGATAATTTACCTCTGATCCAAGCAGGCGTCATTACCTTATGCGCAAGGTTTTGTTGGATGCCACTAACCTGGATGTTCTTGTGGAAACCTGATATTCTTACTAAAAAAGATTTGCAGGTACTGTGGCCGAGCGGTCAAAGGCGCTGGATTAATGCTCCAGTCTCTCAGGAGGTGTGGGTTCAAATCCCACCACTGCCAGTTTTTACTTATAGTTTTGTTTGTAGCAAAGTAAAGGAAATTTATTTTCTGTTTGTGTTTTGTCCTCTTACCACCATTCCCGAAATTTCAGTATTTTTGCCTTTCACACTAAGCGGGACTGACTACTTAATCAGTGACAACACAGAGAAATCAGACTAAGAATGGTGAAAGATGGCCCAATTTTTCAAAGTGAAGTAAATGAATTGAAGAAGGGCTAAAATCCCTTGGCCACAGCCAATGAGTAGACAATTTTTAACTTCACATGATTAACCTTCAAAAGAACTACTTGGTAGAAGTTCAACAACATCCCAGACTGAGGAATGTGCTACTAAATAACCAGGTCTAGATAGCAGAGGATGGTTTCGATCCATCGACCTCTGGGTTATGGGCCCAGCACGCTTCCACTGCGCCACTCTGCTGCTGTAGTGGTACTCGTTGGCCTGTACTCTCTTGTTGCTAAGGAAGAATTAGGTCTGACATTTCGCCATGGATCAGAGCAGGCTTCATTACGTTATGCACAAGGCTAGGCAGGACAACATGAACCTGGATTTTGGTGTGGAAACCTATTTGTCCGCCAAGTCTGCGCCTCAGACCGCAACATAACTTACATTGCCCAAACATTTCCTTTTTTGTTAATGGCTTCTAAGGTAGTGTGGCCGAGTGGTCGAAGGAGCTGGATTTAGGCTCCAGTCTCTTAAGAGGCGTGGGTTCAAATCCCACCGCTGCTAGTTCCATGACAATGGAAGTAGTATCCTACAATTTCTGTGGATGACTTCAGACAATATGCTTAATTTACTATGCTAACAAGCATGAGTTCCACAACTGTTTGCCATTGAACATTTCTGGTTGGCTTGGAGATAATTTACCTGTGATCCAAGCAGGCGTCATTACCTTATGCGCAAGGTTTTGTTGGACGCCACTAACCTGGATGTTCTTGTGGAAACCTGATATTTTTACTATAAAAGATTTGCAGGTACTGTGGCCGAGCGGTCAAAGGTGCTGGAATAAGGCTCCAGTCTCTCAGGAGGTGTTTCAAATCCCACCACTGCCAGTTTTTACTTATAGTTTTGTTTGTAGCAAAGTATAGGAATTTAATTTTCTGTTTGTGTTTTGTCCTCTTACCACCATTCCCGAAATTTCAGTATTTTTGCCTTTCACACTAAGCGGGACTGACTACTTAATCAGTGACAACACAGAGAAATCAGACTAAGAATGGTGAAAGATGGCCCAATTTTCCAAAGTGAAGTAAATGAATTGAAGAAGGGGTCAAATCCCTTGGCCACAGCCAATGAGTAGACAATTTTTAACCTTCAAAAGAACTACTTGGTAGAAGTTCAACAACATCCTAGACTGAGGATTGTTTTACTAAGTAACCAGGTCGAGATAGCAGAGGATGGTTTCGACCCATCGACCTCTGGGTTATGGGCCCAGCACGCTTCCGCTTCGCCACTCTGCTGCTGTAGTGGTACTTGTTGGCCTGTACTCTCTTGTTGCTAAGGAAGAATTAGGTCTGACATTTCGCCATGGATCAGAGCAGGCTTCATTACGTTATGCACAAGGCTAGGCAGGACAGCATGAACCTGGATTTTGGTGTGGAAACCTATTTGTCCGCCGAGTCTGCGCCTCAGACCGCAACATAACTTACATTGCCCAAACATTTCCTTTCTGTTAGTGGCTTCTAAGGTAGTGTGGCCGAGTGGTCGAAGGTGCTGGATTTAAATTCCAGTCTCTTAGGAGGAGTTGGTTCAAATCCCACCGCTGCTAGTTCCATGACAATGGAAGTAGTATCCTACAATTTCTGTGGATGACTTTAGACAATATGCTTAATTTACTATGCTAACAAGCATGAATTCCACAACTGTTTGCCATTGAACGTTTCTGGTTGGCTTGAAGATAATTTACCTCTGATCCAAGCAGGCGTCATTACCTTATGCGCAAGGTTTTGTTGGACGCCACTAACCTGGATGTTCTTGTGGAAACCTGATATTTTTACTAAAATAGATTTGCAGGTATTGTGGCCGTGCGGTCAAAGTCGCTGGATTAAGGCTCCAGTCTCTCAGGAGGTGTGGGTTCAAATCCCACCATTGCCAGTTCTTCCTTACAGTTATGTTTGTAGCAAAGTATAGGAATTAGATTTTCTGTTTGTGTTTTGTCCTCTTACCACCATTCCCGAAATTTCAGTATTTTTGCCTTTCACACTAAGCGGGACTGACTACTTAATCAGTAACAACACAGAGAAATCAGACTAAGAATGGTGAAAGATGGTCTATTTTTCCAGCCAGTTTTTCCTTAGAGTTTTGTTTGTTGCAAAGTATAGGAATTTGATTTTCTGTTTGTGTTTTGTCCTCTTACCACCATTCCCGAAATGTCAGTATTTTTGCCTTTCACACTTACCGGGACTGACTACTTAATCAGTGACAACACAGAGAAATCAGACTAAGAATGGTGAAAGAGGGCCCAATTTACCAAAGTGAAGTAAATGAATTGAAGAAGGGGTCAAATCCCTTGGCCACAGCCAATGAGTAGACAATTTTTAACTTCACATGATTAACCTTCAAAATAACTACTTGGTAGAAGTTTAACAACATCCAAGACTGAGGATTGTTTTACTAAGTAACCAGGTATAGATAGCAGAGGATGGTTTCGACCCATCGACCTCTGGGTTATGGGCCCAGCACGCTTCCGCTGCGCCACTCTGCTGCAGTAGTGGTACTTGTTGGCCTGTACTCTCTTGTCGCTAAGGAAGAATTAGGTCTGACATTTCGCCATGGATCAGAGCAGGCTTCATTACGTTATGCACAAGGCTAGGCAGGACAGCATGAACCTGGATTTTGGTGTGGAAACTTATTTGTCCGCCAAGTCTGCGCCTCAGACCGCAACATAACTTACATTGCCCAAACATTTCCTTTCTGTTAATGGCTTCTAAGGTAGTGTGGCCGAGTGGTCGAAGGCGCTGGATTTAAGCTCCAGTCTCTCAGGAGGCTTGGGTTCAAATCCCACCACTGCCAGTTCTTCCTTACAGTTTTGTTTGTAGCAAAGTATAGGAATTTAATTTTCTGTTTGTGTTTTGTCCTCTTACCACCATACCCGAAATTTCAGTATTTTTGCCTTTCACACTAAGCGGGACTAACTACTTAATCAGTGACAACACTGAGAAATCAGACTAAGAATGGTGAAAGATGGCCAATTTTTCCAAAGTGAAGTAAATGAATTGAAGAAGGGGTCAAATCCCTTGGCCACAGCCAATGAGTAGACAATTTTTAACTTCACATGAACTACTTGGTGGAAGTTCAACAACATCCTAGTCTGAGGATTGTGCTACTAAATAACCAGGTCAAGATAGCAGAGGATGGTTTCGATACATCGACCTCTGGTTTATGGGCCCAGCACGCTTCCGCTGCACCACTCTGCTGGTGTAATGGTACATTTTGGCCTCTACTCTCTTATCGCTGAAGAAGAATTAGTTCTGACATTTCGCCATGGATCAGAGCAGGCTTCATTACGTTATGCACAAGGCTAGGCAGGACAACATGAACCTGGATTTTGGTGTGGAAACCTATGTGTCCGCCAAGTCTGCGCCTCAGACCGCAACATAACTTACATTGCCCAAACATTTCCTTTCTGTTAATGGCTTCAAAGGTAGTGTGGCCGAGTGGTCGAAGGCGCTGGATTTAACCTCCAGTCTCTTAGGAGGCGTGGGTTCAAATCCCACCACAGCCAGTTACATGACAATGGAAATAGTATCCTACAATTTCTGTGGATCACTTTAGACAATTTACTTATTTTACTATGCTAACAAGCATGAGGTACACAACTGTTTTCCATTGAACGTTTCTGGTTGGCTTGAAGATAATTTACCTCTGATCTAAGCAGGCGTCATTACCTTATGCGCAAAGTTTTTGTTGGACACCACTAACCTGGATGTTCTTGTGGAAACCTGATATTTTTACTAAAATAGATTTGCAGGTATTGTGGCCGTGCGGTCAAAGTCGCTGGATTAAGGCTCCAGTCTCTCAGGAGGTGTGGGTTCAAATCCCACCATTGCCAGTTCTTCCTTACAGTTATGTTTGTAGCAAAGTATAGGAATTAGATTTTCTGTTTGTGTTTTGTCCTCTTACCACCATTCACGAAATTTCAGTAATTTTGCCTTTCACACTAAGCGGGACTGACTACTTAATCAGTAACAACACAGAGAAATCAGACTAAGAATGGTGAAAGATGGTCTCTTTTTCCAGCCAGTTTTTCCTTACAGTTTTGTTTGTAGCAAAGTATAGGAATTTGATTTTCTGTTTGTGCTTTGTCCTCTTACCACGATTCCCGAAATTTCAGTATTGTTGCCTTTCACACTAAGCGGGACTGACTACTTAATCAGTGACAACACAGAGAAATCAGACTAAGAATGGTGAAAGAGGGCCCAATTTACCAAAGTGAAGTAAATGAATTGATGAAGGGGTCAAATCCCTTGGCCACAGCCAATGAGTAGACAATTTTTAACTTCACATGATTAACCTTCAAAATAACTACTTGGTAGAAGTTCAACAACATCTTAGACTGAGGATTGTTTTACTAAGTAACCAGGTCGAGATAGCAGAGGATGGTTTCGACCCATCTACCTCTGGGTTATGGGCCCAGCACGCTTCCGCTGCGCCACTCTGCTGCTGTAGTGGTACTTGTTGGCCTGTACTCTCTTGTCGCTAAGGAAGAATTAGGTCTGACATTTCGCCATGGATCAGAGCAGGCTTCATTACGTTATGCACAAGGCTAGGCAGGACAGCATGAACCTGGATTTTGGTGTGGAAACCTATTTGTCCGCCGAGTTTGCGCCTCAGACCGCAACATAACTTACATTGCCCAAACATTTCCTTTCTGTTAATGGCTTCTAAGGTATTGTGGCCGAGTGGTCGAAGGTGCTGGATCTAAGTTCCAGTCTCTTAGGAGGCGTTAGTTCAAATCCCACCACTGCTAGTTCCATAACAATGGAAGTAGTATCCTACAATTTCTGTGGATGACTTTAGACAATATGCTTAATTTACTATGCTAACAAGCATGAGTTCCACAACTGTTTGCCATTGAATGTTTCTGGTTGGCTTGAAGATAATTTACCTCTGATCCAAGCAGGCGTCATTACCTTATGCGCAAGGTTTTGTTGGATGCCACTAACCTGGATGTTCTTGTGGAAACCTGATATTTTTACTATAAAAGATTTGCAGGTACTGTGGCCGAGCGGTCAAAGGCGCTGGATTAAGGCTCCAGTCTCTCAGGAGGCGTTTCAAATCCCACCACTGCCAGTTTTTACTTATAGTTTTGTTTGTAGCAAAGTATAGGAATTTGATTTTCTGTTTGTGTTTTGTCCTCTTACCACCATTCCCGAAATTTCAGTATGTTTGCCTTTCACACTAAGCGGGACTGACTACTTAATCAGTGACAACACAGAGAAATCAGACTAAGAATGGTGAAAGATGGCCCAATTTTCTAAAGTGAAGTAAATTAATTGAAGAAGGGGTAAAATTCCTTGGCCACCGCCAATGAGTAGACAATTTTTAACTTCACATGATTAACCTTCAAAAGAACTACTTGGTAGAAGTTCAACAACATCCTGGACTGAGGATTGTGCTACTAAATAACCAGGTCGAGATAGCAGAGGATGGTTTCGATCCATCGACCTGTGGGTTATGGGCCCAGCACGCTTCCGCTGCGCGACTCTGCTGCTGTAGCGGTACTTGTTGGCCTGTACACTCTTGTCGCTAAGGAAGAATTAGGTCTGACATTTCGCCATGGATCAGAGCAGGCTTCATTACGTTATGCACAAGGCTAGGCAGGACAACATGAACCTGGATTTTGGTGTGGAAACCTATTTGTCCGCCAAGTCTGCGCCTCAGACCGCAACATAACTTACATTGCCCAAACATTTCCTTTCTGTTAATGGCTTCTAAGGTAGTGTGGCCGAGTGGTCGAAGGCGCTGGATTTAGGCTCCAGTCTCTTAGGAGGCGTGGGTTCAAATCCCACCACTGCCAGGTTTGTGACAATGGAATTAGTATCCTACGATTTCTGTGGATGACTTTAGACAATATACTTATTTTACTATGCTAACAAGCATGAGGTTCACAACTGTTTGCCATTGGACGTTTCTGGTTGGCTTGAAGATCATTTACCTCTGATCCAAGCAGGCGTCATTACCTTATGCGCAAGGTTTTGTTGGACACCACTAACCTGGATGTTTTTTGTGGAAACCTGATTTTTTTACTAAAAAAGATTTGCAGGCTAGGCAGGACAGCATGAACCTGGATTTTGGTGTGGAAACCTATTTGTCCGCCAAGTCTGCGCCTCAGACCGCAACATAACTTACATTGCCCAAACATTTCCTTTCTGTTAATGGCTTCTAAGGTAGTGTGGCTGAGTGGGTGAAGGCGCTGGATTAAGGCTCCAATCTCTCAGGAGGCGTGGGTTCTAATCCCACCACTGCCAGTTCTTCCTTACAGTTTTGTTTGTAGCAAAGTATAGGAATTTAATTTTCTGTTTGGGTTTTGTCCTCTTACCACCATTCCCGAAATTTCAGTATTTTTGCCTTTCACACTAAGCGGGACTAACTACTTAATCAGTGACAACACTGAGAAATCAGACTAAGAATGGTGAAAGATGGCCAATTTTTCCAAAGTGAAGTAAATGAATTGAAGAAGGGGTCAAATCCCTTGGCCACAGCCAATGAGTAGACAATTTTTAACTTCACATGATTAACCTTCAAAAGAACTACTTCGTAGAAGTTCAACAACATCCTAGTCTGAGGATTGTGCTACTAAATAACCAGGTCAAGATAGCAGAGGATGGTTTCGACACATCGACCTCTGGGTTATGGGCCCAGCATGCTTCCACTGCACCACTCTGCTGCTGTAATGGTACTTTTTGGCCTGTACTCTATTGTCGCTGAAGAAGATTTAGTTCTGACATTTCGCCATGGATCAGAGCAGGCTTCATTACGTTATGCACAAGGCTAGGCAGGACAACATGAACCTGGATTTTGGTTTGGAAACCTATGTGTCCGCCAAGTCTGCGCCTCAGACCGCAACATAACTTACATTGCCCAAACATTTCCTTTCTGTTAATGGCTTCAAAGGTAGTGTGGCCGAGTGGTCGAAGGCGCTGGATTTAACCTCCAGTCTCTTAGGAGGCGTGGGTTCAAATCCCACCACTGCCACTTACATGACAATGGAAATAGTATCCTACAATTTCTGTGGATCACTTTAGACAATTTACTTATTTTACTATGCTAACAAGCATGAGGTCCACAACTGTTTGCCATTGAACGTTTCTGGTTGGCTTGAAGATAATTTACCTCTGATCTAAGCAGGCGTCATTACCTTATGCGCAAAGTTTTTGTTGGACACCACTAACCTGGATGTTCTTGTGGAAACCTGATATTTTTACTAAAATAGATTTGCAGGTATTGTGGCCGTGCGGTCAAAGTCGCTGGATTAAGGCTCCAGTCTCTCAGGAGGTGTGGGTTCAAATCCCACCATTGCCAGTTCTTCCTTACAGTTATGTTTGTAGCAAAGTATAGGAATTAGATTTTCTGTTTGGGTTTTGTCCTCTTACCACCATTCCCGAAATTTCAGTATTTTTGCCTTTCACACTAAGCGGGACTGACTACTTAATCAGTAACAACACAGAGAAATCAGACTAAGAATGGTGAAAGATGGTCTATTTTTCCAGCCAGTTTTTCCTTAGAGTTTTGTTTGTTGCAAAGTATAGGAATTTGATTTTCTGTTTGTGTTTTGTCCTCTTACCACCATTCCCGAAATGTCAGTATTTTTGCCTTTCACACTAAGCGGGACTGACTACTTAATCAGTGACAACACAGAGAAATCAGACTAAGAATGGTGAAAGAGGGCGCAATTTACCAAAGTGAAGTAAATGAATTGAAGAAGGGGTCAAATCCCTTGGCCACAGCCAATGAGTAGACAATTTTTAACTTCACATGATTAACCTTCAAAATAACTACTTGGTAGAAGTTTAACAACATCCAAGACTGAGGATTGTTTTACTAAGTAACCAGGTATAGATAGCAGAGGATGGTTTCGACCCATCGACCTCTGGGTTATGGGCCCAGCACGCATCCGCTGCGCCACTCTGCTGCTGTAGTGATACTTGTTGGCCTGTACTCTCTTGTCGCTAAGGAAGAATTAGGTCTGACATTTCGCCATGGATCAGAGCAGGCTTCATTACGTTATGCACAAGGCTAGGCAGGACAGCATGAACCTGGATTTTGGTGTGGAAACTTATTTGTCCGCCAAGTCTGCGCCTCAGACCGCAACATAACTTACATTGCCCAAACATTTCCTTTCTGTTAATGGCTTCTAAGGTAGTGTGGCCGAGTGGTCGAAGGCGCTGGATTTAGGCTCCAGTCTCTCAGGAGGCGTGGGTTCAAATCCCACCACTGCCAGTTCTTCCTTACAGTTTTTTTTGTAGCAAAGTATAGGAATTTAATTTTCTGTTTGTGTTTTGTCCTCTTACCACCATTCCCGAAATTTCAGTATTTTTGCCTTTCACACTAAGCGGGACTAACTACTTAATCAGTGACAACACTGAGAAATCAGACTAAGAATGGTGAAAGATGGCCAATTTTTCCAAAGTGAAGTAAATGAATTGAAGAAGGGGTCAAATCCCTTGGCCACAGCCAATGAGTAGACAATTTTTAACTTCACATGATTAACCTTCAAAAGAACTACTTGGTAGAAGTTCAACAACATCCTAGTCTGAGGATTGTGCTACTAAATAACCAGGTCAAGATAGCAGAGGATGGTTTCGATACATCGACCTCTGGGTTATGGGCCCAGCACGCTTCCGCTGCACCACTCTGCTGCTGTAATGGTACTTTTTGGCCTCTACTCTCTTATCGCTGAAGAAGAATTAGTTCTGACATTTCGCCATGGATCAGAGCAGGCTTCATTACGTTATGCACAAGGCTAGGCAGGACAACATGAACCTGGATTTTGGTGTGGAAACCTATGTGTCCGCCAAGTCTGCGCCTCAGACCGCAACATAACTTACATTGCCCAAACATTTCCTTTCTGTTAATGGCTTCAAAGGTAGTGTGGCCGAGTGGTCGAAGGCGCTGGATTTAAGCTCCAGTCTCTTAGGAGGCGTGGGTTCAAATCCCACCACTGCCAGTTACATGACAATGGAAATAGTATCCTACAATTTCTGTGGATCACTTTAGACAATTTACTTATTTTACTATGCTAACAAGCATGAGGTACACAACTGTTTGCCATTGAACGTTTCTGGTTGGCTTGAAGATAATTTACCTCTGATCTAAGCAGGCGTCATTACCTTATGCGCAAAGTTTTTTTTGGACACCACTAACCTGGATGTTCTTGTGGAAACCTGATATTTTTACTAAAATAGATTTGCAGGTATTGTGGCCGTGCGGTCAAAGTCGCTGGGTTAAGGCTCCAGTCTCTCAGGAGGTGTGGGTTCAAATCCCACCATTGCCAGTTCTTCCTTACAGTTATGTTTGTAGCAAAGTATAGGAATTAGATTTTCTGTTTGGGTTTTGTCCTCTTACCACCATTCCCGAAATTTCAGTATTTTTGCCTTTCACACTAAGCGGGACTGACTACTTAATCAGTAACAACACAGAGAAATCAGACTAAGAATGGTGAAAGATGGTCTCTTTTTCCAGCCAGTTTTTCCTTACAGTTTTGTTTGTAGCAAAGTATAGGAATTTGATTTTCTGTTTGTGTTTTGTCCTCTTACCACCATTCCCGA
The DNA here is from genome assembly GCF_054856555.1 of Leptonotus elevatus. Lineage (NCBI taxonomy): Eukaryota > Metazoa > Chordata > Actinopteri > Syngnathiformes > Syngnathidae > Leptonotus > Leptonotus elevatus. The sequence goes on from NC_141240.1 coordinate 23,276,841, forward strand.
AATTTCAGTATTTTTGCCTTTCACACTGAACGGGACTGACTACTTAATCAGTGACAACACAGAGAAATCAGACTAAGAATGGTGAAAGATGGCCCAATTTTCCAAAGTGAAGTAAATGAATTGAAGAAGGGGTCAAATCCCTTGGCCACAGCCAATGAGTAGACAATTTTTAACTTCACATGATTAACCTTCAAAAGAACTACTTGGTAAAAGTTCAACAACATCTTAGACTGAGGATTGTTTTACTAAGTAACCAGGTTGAGATAGCAGAGGATGGTTTCGACCCATCGACCTCTGGGTTATGGGCCCAGCACGCTTCCGCTGCGCCACTCTGCTGCTGTAGTGGTACTTGTTGGCCTGTACTCTCTTGTCGCTAAGGAAGAATTAGGTCTGACATTTCGCCATGGATCAGAGCAGGCTTCATTACGTTATGCACAAGGCTAGGCAGGACAACATGAACTTGGATTTTGGTGTGGAAACCTATTTGTCCGCCAAGTCTGCGCCTCAGACCGCAACATAACTTACATTGCCCAAACATTTCCTTTCTGTTAATGCCTTCTAAGGTATTGTGGCCGAGTGGTTGAAGGCGCTGGATTTAGGCTCCAGTCTCTTAGGAGGCGTGGGTTCAAATCCCACCACTGCCAGATCTTCCTTACAGTTTTGTTTGTAGCAAAGTATAGGAATTTGATTTTCTGTTTGTGTTTTGTCCTCTTACCACCATTCCCGAAATTTTAGTATTTTTGCCTTTCACACTAAGCGGGACTGACTACTTAATCAGTGACAACACAGAGAAATCAGACTAAGAATGGTGAAAAAGGCCCAATTTACCAAAGTGAAGTAAATGAATTGAATAAGGGGTCAAATCCCTTGGCCACAGCCAATGAGTAGACAATTTTTAACTTCACATGATTAACCTTCAAAAGAAGTACTTGGTAGAAGTTCAACAACATCCTGGACTGAGGATTGTGCTACTAAATAACCAGGTCGAGATAGCAGAGGATGGTTTCGATCCATCGACCTCTGGGTTATGGGCCCAGCACGCTTCTGCTGCGCCACTCTGCTGCTGTAATGGTACTTGTTGGCCTGTACTCTCTTGTCGCTAAGGAAGAATTAGGTCTGACATTTCGCCATGGATCAGAGCAGGCTTCATTACGTTATGCACAAGGCTAGATAGGACAACATGAACCTGGATTTTGGTGTGGAAACCTATTTGTCCGCCAAGTCTGCGCCTCAGACCGCAACATAACTTACATTGCCCAAACATTTCCTTTCTGTTAATAGCTTCTAAGGTAGTGTGGCCGAGTGGTAGAAGGGGCTGGATTTTAGCTCAAGTCTCTTAGGAGGCGTGGGTTCAAATCCCACCACTGCCAGTTCTGTGACAATGGAATTAGTATCCTACAATTTCTGTGGATGACTTTAGACAATATGCTTATTTTACTATGCTAACAAGCATGAGTTCCACAACTGTTTGCCATTGAACGTTTCTAGTTGGCTTGAAGATAATTTACCTCTGATCCAAGCAGGCGTCATTACCTTATGCGCAAGGTTTTGTTGGACGCCACTAACCTGGATGTTCTTGTGGAAACCTGATATTTTTACTATAAAAGATTTGCAGGGAGTGTGGCCGAGCGGTCAAAGGCGCTGGATTAAGTCTCCAGTCTCTCAGGAGGCGTTTCAAATCCCACCACTGCCAGTTTTTACTTATAGTTTTGTTTGTAGCAAAGTATAGGAATTTGATTTTCTGTTTGTGTTTTGTCCTCTTACCACCATTCCCGAAATTTCAGTATTTTTGCCTTTCACACTAAGCGGGACTGACTACTTAATCAGTAACAACAGAGAGAAATCAGACTAAGAATGGTGAAAGATGGCCCAATTTTCCAAAGTGAAGTAAATAAATTGAAGAAGGGGTCAAATCCCTTGGCCACAGCCAATGAGTAGACAATTGTTAACTTCACAAGATTAACCTTCAAAAGAATTACTTGGTAGAAGTTCAACAACATCCAAGACTGAGGATTGTGCTACTAAATAACCAGGTCGAGATAGCAGAGGATGGTTTCGATCCATCGACCTCTTGTTTATGGGCCCAGCACACTTCCGCTGAGCCACTCTGCTGCTGTAGTGGTACTTGTTGGCCTGTACTCTCTTGTCGCTGAAGAAGAATTAGGTCTAACATTTCGCCATGGATCAGAGCAGGCTTCATTACGTTATGCACAAGGCTAGGCAGGACAGCATGAACCTGGATTTTGGTGTGGAAACCTATTTGTCCGCCAAGTCTGCGCCTCAGACCGCAACATAACTTACATTGCCCAAACATTTCCTTTCTGTTAATGCCTTCTAAGGTAGTGTGGCCGAGTGGTCGAAGGCGCTGGATTTAGGCTCCAGTCTCTTAGGAGGCGTGGGTTTAAATCCCACCACTGCCAGTTCTTCCTTACAGTTTTTTTTGTAGCAAAGTATAGTAATTTGATTTTCTGTTTGTGTTTTTCCTCTTACCACGATTCCCGAAATTTCAGTATTTTTGCCTTTCACACTAAGCGGGACTGACTACTTAATCAGTGACAACACAGAGAAATCAGACTAAGAATGGTGAAAGAGGGCCCAATTTACCAAAGTGAAGTAAATGAATTGAAGAAGGGGTCAAATCCCTTGGCCACAGCCAATGAGTAGACAATTTTTAACTTCACATGATTAACCTTCAAAAGAACTACTTGGTAGAAGTTCAACAACATCCTGGACTGAGGATTGTGATACTAAATAACCAGATCGAGATAGCAGAGGATGGTTTTGATCCATCGACCTCTGGGTTATGGGCTCAGCACGCTTCCGCTGCGCCACTCTGCTGCTGTAGTGGTACTTGTTGGCCTGTACTCTCTTGTCGCTAAGGAAGAATTAGGTCTGACATTTCGCCATGGATCAGAGCAGGCTTCATTACGTTATGCACAAGGCTAGGCAGGACAACATGAACTTGGATTTTGGTGTGGAAACCTATTTGTCCGCCAAGTCTGCGCCTCAGACCGCAACATAACTTACATTGCCCAAACATTTCCTTTCTGTTAATGCCTTCTAAGGTATTGTGGCCGAGTGGTTGAAGGTGCTGGATTTAAGTTCCAGTCTCTTAGGAGGCGTGGGTTCAAATCCCACCACTGCCAGTTCCGTGACAATGGAATTAGTACCCTACAATTTCTGTGGATGACTTTAGACAATATGCTTATTTTACTATGCTAACAAGCATGAGGTCCACAACTGTTTGCAATTGGACGTTTCTGGTTGGCTTAAAGATAGTTTAAGCAGACGTCATTACCTTATGCGCAAGGTTTTGTTGGACACAGCTAACCTGGATGTTCTTGTGGAAACCTGATATTTTTACTAAAAAATATTTGCAGGTAGTGTGGCCGAGTGGTCAAAGGCGCTGGATTATGGCTCCAGTCTCTCAGAATGCGTTTCAAATCCCACCACTGCCAGTTTTTACTTAGAGTTTTGTTTGTAGCAAAGTATAGGAATTAGATTTTCTGTTTGTGTTTTGTCCTCTTACCACCATTCCCGAAATTTCAGTATTTTTGCCTTTCACACTAAGCGGGACTGACTACTTAATCAGTAACAACACAGAGAAATCAGACTAAGAATGGTGAAAGATGGCCCAATTTTCCAAAGTGAAGTAAATTAATTGAAGAAGGGGTCAAATCCCTTGGCCACAGCCAATGAGTAGACAAATTTTAACTTCACAAGATTAACCTTCAAAAGAATTACTTGGTAGAAGTTCAACAACATCCAAGACTGAGGATTGTGCTACTAAATAACCAGGTCGAGATAGCAGAGGATGGTTTCGATCCATCGACCTCTGGGTTATGGGCCCAGCACGCTTCCGCTGCGCGACTCTGCTGCTGTAGTGGTACTTTTTGGCCTGTACTCTCTTGTCGCTAAGGAAGAATTAGGTCTAACATTTCGCCATGGATCAGAGCAGGCTTCATTACGTTATGCACAAGGCTAGGCAGGACAGCATGAACCTGGATTTTGGTGTGGAAACCTATTTGTCTGCCAAGTCTGCATCTCAGACCGCAACATAACTTACATTGCCCAAACATTTCCTTTCTGTTCATGGCTTCTAAGGTAGTGTGGCCGAGTGGTCGAAGGCGCTGGGTTTAGGCTCCAGTCTCTTAGGAGGCGTGGGTTCAAATCCCACCACTGCCAGTTCTGTGACAATGGAATTAGTATCCTACAATTTCTGTGGATGACTTTAGACAATATGCTTATTTTACTATGCTAACAAGCATGAGTTCCACAACTGTTTGCCATTGAACGTTTCTGGTTGGCTTGAAGATAATTTACCTCTGATCCAAGCAGGCGTCATTACCTTATGCGCAAGGTTTTGTTGGACGCCACTAACCTGGATTTTCTTGTGGAAACCTGATATTTTTACTATAAAAGATTTGCAGGTAGTGTGGCCGAGCGGTCAAAGGCGCTGGATTAAATCTCCAGTCTCTCAGGAGGCGTTTCAAATCCCACCGCTGCCAGTTTTTACTTATAGTTTTGTTTGTAGCAAAGTATAGGAATTTGATTTTCTGTTTGTGTTTTGTCCTCTTACCACCATTCCCGAAATTTCAGTATTTTTGCCTTTCACACTAAGCGGGACTGACTACTTAATCAGTAACAACAGAGAGAAATCAGACTAAGAATGGTGAAAGATGGCCCAATTTTCCAAAGTGAAGTAAATGAATTGAAGAAGGGGTCAAATCCCTTGGCCACAGCCAATGATTAGACAAATTTTAACTTCACAAGATTAACCTTCAAAAAAATTACTTGGTAGAAGTTCAACAACATCCAAGACTGAGGATTGTGCTACTAAATAACCAGGTCGAGATAGCAGAGGATGGTTTCGATCCATCGACCTCTTGTTTATGGGCCCAGCACACTTCCGCTGAGCAACTCTGCTGCTGTAGTGGTACTTGTTGGCCTGTACTCTCTTGTCGCTGAAGAAGAATTAGGTCTAACATTTCGCCATGGATCAGAGCAGGCTTCATTACGTTATGCACAAGGCTAGGCAGGACAGCATGAACCTGGATTTTGGTGTGGAAACCTATTTGTCCGCCAAGTCTGCGCCTCAGACCGCAACATAACTTACATTGCCCAAACATTTCCTTTCTGTTAATGCCTTCTAAGGTAGTGTGGCCGAGTGGTTGAAGGCGCTGGATTTAGGCTCCAGTCTCTTAGGAGGCGTGGGTTTAAATCCCACCACTGCCAGTTCTTCCTTACAGTTTTTTTTGTTGCAAAGTATAGTAATTTGATTTTCTGTTTGTGTTTTTCCTCTTACCACGATTCCCGAAATTTCAGTATTTTTGCCTTTCACACCAAGCGGGACTGACTACTTAATCAGTGACAACACAGAGAAATCAGACTAAGAATGGTGAAAGAGGGCCCAATTTACCAAAGTGAAGTAAATGAATTGAAAAAGGGGTCAAATCCCTTGGCCACAGCCAATGAGTAGACAATTTTTAACTTCACATGATTAACCTTCAAAATAACTACTTGGTAGAAGTTCAACAATATCCTGGATTGAGGATTGTGATACTAAATAACCAGATCGAGATAGCAGAGGATGGTTTTGATCCATCGACCTCTGGGTTACGGGCCCAGCACGCTTCCGCTGCGCCACTCTGCTGCTGTAGTGGTACTTGTTGGCCTGTACTCTCTTGTCGCTAAGGAAGAATTAGGTCTGACATTTCGCCATGGATCAGAGCAGGCTTCATTACGTTATGCACAAGGCTAGGCAGGACAACATGAACTTGGATTTTGGTGTGGAAACCTATTTGTCCGCCAAGTCTGCGCCTCAGACCGCAACATAACTTACATTGCCCAAACATTTCCTTTCTGTTAATGCCTTCTAAGGTATTGTGGCCGAGTGGTTGAAGGCGCTGGATTTAGGCTCCAGTCTCTTAGGAGGCGTGGGTTCAAATCCCACCACTGCCAGATCTTCCTTACAGTTTTGTTTGTAGCAAAGTATAGGAATTTGATTTTCTGTTTGTGTTTTGTCCTCTTACCACGATTCCCGAAATTTTAGTATTTTTGCCTTTCACACTAAGCGGGACTGACTACTTAATCAGTGACAACACAGAGAAATCAGACTAAGAATGGTGAAAGAGGGCCCAATTTACCAAAGTGAAGTAAATGAATTGAAGAAGGGGTCAAATCCCTTGGCCACAGCCAATGAGTAGACAATTTTTAACTTCACATGATTAACCTTCAAAAGAAGTACTTGGTAGAAGTTCAACAACATCCTGGACTGATTATTGTGCTACTAAATTACCAGGTCGAGATAGCAGAGGATGGTTTCGATCCATCGACCTCTGGGTTATGGGCCCAGCACGCTTCTGCTGCGCCACTCTGCTGCTGTAATGGTACTTGTTGGCCTGTACTCTCTTGTCGCTAAGGAAGAATTAGGTCTGACATTTCGCCATGAATCAGAGCAGGCTTCATTACGTTATGCACAAGGCTAGGCAGGACAGCATGAACATGGATTTTGGTGTGGAAACCTATTTGTCCGCCAAGTCTGCGCCTCAGACCGCAACATAACTTACATTGCCCAAACATTTCCTTTCTGTTAATAGCTTCTAAGGTAGTGTGGCCGAGTGGTAGAAGGGGCTGGATTTTAGCTCAAGTCTCTTAGGAGGCGTGGGTTCATATCCCACCACTGCCAGTTCTGTGACAATGGAAGTAGTATCCTACAATTTCTGTGGATGACTTTAGACAATATACTTATTTTACTATGCTAACAAGCATGAGGTCCACAACTGTTTGCCATTGGACGTTTCTGGTTGGCTTTAAGATAATTTACCTCTGATCAAAGCAGGCGTCATTACCTTATGCGCAAGGTTTTGTTGGACACCACTAACCTGGATGTTCTTGTGGAAACCTGATATTTTTACTAAAAAAGATTTGCAGGTAGTGTTGCCGTGCGGTCAAAGGCGCTGGATTAAGGCTCAAGTCTCTCAGGAGGTGTGGGTTCAAATCCCACCACTGCCAGTTCTTCCCTACAGTTTTTTTTGTAGCAAAGTATAGTAATTTGATTTTCCGTATGAATTCCTTTTGTTCTACGGTTTAATTCGATAGCGCGTGACAAGTTATTTTGAAAATGAGCGCCTTGCAAAAATTTTGCAATATATGGAGAACAGTTTTGCTCAGCGGGATTGGATAACCGCTGTGTATAAACGAGAGGTCACGTGAATATTGTGTGGCCATCGTTGTTAACCTATTGAACTATTATACTAAAAGTGAGACGTCACTGTATTGATAAATATTAATACTACTTGCGGAGAATAGAAAGCGGAAGTAAAAAATAAAAAACTACAAACAAAATGGAGGGCGTTTTTGACCGGGATACAGAATGGTTTGTCCTGAATGCGCTTCCGGTTCATAGTCGGGACTTGTGAGTCGCAGCCATGCGGAAAAATAAAAAACGTCGATGAAAAACGAAAAAACAAACTATGGATCGATTGTATGAAAAGCTTTCGCTGGACAAAATGGTACGTCAGACTTTTGTATTTTCTTTGTTGGTAATGATGTAGTGGCTGAATTTGATGCTAAAATGACTCCAGCATTTGTTGAGCAGTTTACGGATGATTTGTTCGAAGTTAACCTGTTTACTGAAATCACCGTACAAAACTGCGGTTTAAATGCCGTAAGATTTGTAGAAAACAAATTGATAGAATAAAACCGTTTATTATTTTATAATGACTAAAGAGTGTGTGCGTATGTATTTGAGTGTGTGACCTAGCTTCTAAAAGGTGGGGGCTATTATTGTGATTGTGAGTGAGAAATGTGCATATGGTGGTTTTGTTTGTTTTTATTCAATATCTTTAACTAAGTTTGGTGTTGTTTGAGATGAGACTGTTGTGATAGTGGCGTTTGTTTTATTAATGGGAATGTGAGAAAATAGGTTTTGCGATGTATAATGTTAAGACCCCCCCTGTGACAATGGAATTAGTATCCTACAATTTCTGTGGATGACTTTAGACAATATGCTTATTTTACTATGCTAACAAGCATGAGGTCCACAACTGTTTGCCATTGGACGTTTCTGATTGGCTTGAAGATAATTTACCTCTGATCCAAGCAGGCGTCATTACCTTATGCGCAAGGTTTTGTTGGACACCACTAACCTGGATGTTCTTGTGGAAACCTGATATTTTTACTAAAAAAGTTTTGCAGGTAGTGTGGCCGAGCGGTCAAAGGCGCTGGATTAAGGCTCCAGTCTCTCAGGAGGCATTTCAAATCCCACCACTGCCAATTTTTACTTAGAGTTTTGTTTGTAGCAAAGTATAGGAATTAGATTTTCTGTTTGTGTTTTGTCCTTTTACCACCATTCCCGAAATTTCAGTATTTTTGCCTTTCACACTAAGCGGGACTGACTACTTAATCAGTAACAACACAGAGAAATCAGACTAAGAATGGTGAAAGATGGCCCAATTTTCCAAAGTGAAGTAAATTAATTGAAGAAGGGGTCAAATGCCTTGGCCACAGCCAATGAGTAGACAATTTTTAACTTCACATGATTAACCTTCAAAAGAATTACTTGGTAGAAGTTCAACAACATCCAAGACTGAAGATTGTGCTACTAAATAACCTGGTTGAGATAGCAGAGGATGGTTTCAATCCATCGACCTCTGGGTTATGGGCCCAGCACGCTTCCGCTGGGCCACTCTGCTGCTGTAGAGGTACTTGTTGGCCTGTACTCTCTTGTCGCTGAAGAAGAATTAGGTCTAACATTTCGCCATGGATCAGAGCAGGCTTCATTACGTTATGCACAAGGCTAGGCAGGACAGCATGGAACTGGATGTTGGTGTGGCAACCTATTTGTCCACCAAAAATGCATCTCAGACCGCAACATAACTTACATTACCCAAACATTTCCTTTCTGTTAAGGTCGTGTGGCCGATTGGTTGAAGGCGCTGGATTTAGGTTAGCAAGAATGAGGTCCACAACCATTTGCCATTGGACGTTTCTGGTTGGGTTGTAGATAATTTACCTCTGATCCAAGCAGGCGTCATTACCTTATGCGCAAGGTTTTGTTGGACACCACTAACCTGGATGTTCTTGAGGAAACCTGATATTTATGCTAAACACAGATTTGCAGGTAGTGTGGCCGAGCGGTCAAAGGCGCTGGATTAAGGCTACAGTTTCTCAGGAGGCGTGGGGTCAAATCCCACTGATGAGTTATTAACATTGTTTTTTTAGTTTTAATTTATATTTTAGCTGTTTTGGATTTAGTTGACTCAGTGTAGGCTCAATGAATTGTATTCTTGTCTGTGTTACTTTTATGAGGAAGGGCAACGAGTTCAAACATTCATTTGCTATCTCTAAATGGGAGGGCCGGGATTCTGCTGTGTCGGAAGGGAGTCAGGCTTATTATTATTGTATTTTTTCTAATCTGATTTATACCCATGGGAACAGATTCTCTTGTATTTGCTGAGTTGTGGATGGGTGTGTTGTGGGCTGATGGGAGGAGACTTCTAGTCTCCCACTTTTTGAATAAGTATTGATGCCCCACGTTGGACGAGACAGACAACCTGATAGAACACGGCTTCAGTGTCATCAGCTTTTTGTCCTCAGAAGCTTCTGATAATTAATAAATACCTTTGCAAAGGAACTTCTTCACTTGGATCTCACCATTCAGTTAATTGAACACGCAAAGAGTACAATACTTAATATTGTCTACTCTAACAAATGGTGACCGCCGACGCTGAATTATAACGAATGGTCTCCTCCGTTGAACCGAACGGACGTGGAGCTAGATGCGGCGTTCAAGGACGGGCGGAACTTCTAGGCCTAAATAAATAAAGTACGGTAAGTGGAGACTGTTATCCACGTAGAGAGGTTGTGTCTGTCTGGTCCGCTACAACTGGTTTTTCGTCTTCCAAATTGTCTAAATTTTAAATGAGATCTGTGTGAACAAGTTATAGTTTGATGTCGTTGGAGAGTTGATAATTCCGACGATATTGAACTAAACACGTCGTGGAGTGGTGCATTTGAAGGTGACGTGATGCAGACTCGAAGTGATGAAGCTTTTTTTGTACAGGAAGAAATAGCGGTTAATTTTTTGATTTGTTTTGTTTCTCGTCAACGCTATGAAGAATCCTTAGACCATAATATATATTGAAGATTATGGTATGCGCTTCTGTCTTTTTTGGCAGTTTTGGCCGATTTGAGGACTACTATCATAATTGTTCATGGCAATTGGTGAAAACGTCCTATCACGTAATATGTTTTTTGAAAAAGCGCCTGTTTGAAATTGAACAGTATATAGGGGTCCAGGTTGATTACAGCGATGATTGGATTTTGTGTCACTGTATATCAATCGAGAGATTACGTGAAACTTTTATTTCTATGGCGCTTCTACAATATGTAGTTTTGAGGTCAGGATTCCCGTTTGAATTCCTTTTGTTCCACGGTTGAATTCGTGAGCGCGTGACAATTTCTTTAAAAAATGAGCGCCTTGCAAAAATTTTGCAATATATGGAGAACAGTTTAGCTCAGCGGGATTGGGTAACCGCTGTGTATAAACGAGAGGTCGCGTGATTCTTATGTGTGTCTGTGTGTGGCCATATGTGTTAACATATTGAACTATTAATACTAAAAGTGAGACGTCACTGTATTGAAACCGAAAGTAAACATCAAAAACTACAAACAAAATGGAGGCGATTTCGACCCGGATATAGAATGGTTTGTCCTGAATGCGCTTCCGGTTCAGCGAAAAATAAAAGCGTCGATGAACAATGAAAAAACGAACTATGGATCGATTGTATACAAAGCTTTCGCTGGACAAAATGGTATGTCAGAATTTTGTATTTTCTTTGTTGGTAATGAAAAAAGGCTGAATTTGATGCTAAAATGACTCCAGCATTTGTGGAGCAGTTTACGGGTGGTTTGTTCGAAGTTACCCGTTTACTGAAATCACCGTATAAAACTGCGGTTTGAATGCTATAAGATTTGTAGACAACGAATTGATAGAATAACACCGTTTATTATTTTATAATGACTGAAGAGTGTGTGCGTATGCATTTGAGTGTGTGACCTAGCTTCTAAAAAGGTGGGGGCTATTATTGTTATTGTGTGTGAGAAATGTGCATATGGGGATTTTGTTTGTTTTTCTTCAATATTTTAACTAAGTTTGGTGTTGTTTTGTGTGAGATGAGACTGTTGTGATAGTGGCGTTTGTTTTATTAATGGGAATGTGATAAAATAGGTTTTGCGATTTATAATGTTAAGATTCCTCCCCCCCCCCCCCCCCCCGTTTCTAGGTTAAAAAAAAAAAAGTGGGGGCTGAGCTGTGCGCTGTGAGCATAATGTGTCCTCGTAATGGGACTTTTTCTTTGTCAAAATGGTAAGAGAGGAATGATAAACAATATAAAATAAGTAATAGTATTTGAAAGATATTGTTGAGTTTTTGAAAAAAGAATATTAAATTAGTGTTTTATTTTTATTTTTTATTATTTTTTTTTTAGTGACTGAGCTAATAAATCTTTACTCTTTAATGATTGATGACGATGGTTAATTTGTTAACTTTCCCTTTTCGGGACAAATGAATAAAGAGTAATGATAAAATAATGGCATTTTGTTTGAGCTATGTTGAGTTGATATAATTATGCCTACATCTGTATAGCTGTGGCTGGAAGTAAGATAGTTGAATAAGGAGTTATGAATGTTTTTGAAATTGACATGTTGATAATGATTTTTAATATTTGTTTTTTCTCTGAGTGTGTCATTTCAGAAACTGATGTTTGAGTTCCAAGGCAGATGAGGGTTTGATGGCCTTCACTGATTACAAACTGCGAACGGAATGCGCCCCAGCTGCTGATACGTTGTATGGCTAGTAGCTATTTGAAGGGGTATTGAAAAAAAGAAAAAGAAAAAAGAAATGAATAAAGAGGCTGTGTTTTTTACGAAACATTTTTGAGAAAGCAGGAAGTGAACTGTCTTGCTATGATCCCATATCCTCAGTCTGGCATTTTTAATGCATTGTATCAACGAGTGTGCATTTTTTGATCAGGTGAGCTCTCAGAAAGACTGTGTGTCATCGGATCCACATTGCAGACAGCGTCTGAATGGATGTGGCAGAGATCAAAGGTCAAAAGCCGCAGAGCAACAGTCTTCTCGTCCTGTGCCTAAGAAAAACATGATGTTCAAATTCCTCAATGCCCAGTGACTGTGTATACGCCTCGTTATAGTGACTTCTCCCCTATGGCTGTTTTGCATCCGGAGGAAATCTAAATGCCTGCTCTGAACATTGCTGCCACAGCAGCCGCCCTGCTGGCCAGGATTGAACATTGGCAACAGCTGCCGTCCTGCCTTTTGCTGGGGGTCTGGACAAAGAAAGTTGGTGGTCGGAATGGGAATACTTGTTCAAAGATATGCTACATAGTGATATGCAAGGCATTTTTAATGTGTTGAGTGGGGAACTGTGATCTATAGCAAGATATTTCAAGAAATTGAAAACGACATATGTAAATTTGAAATGAGGGATTGAGAAAATTTATTTCAATCTATAGCCTACTAAATTTTGCCTATATTTTTGGGAGAATCAGTTTCTGAATTGGTACAATGGGAATTTTATTAATATGATATGATATGATATATTTTTATTTTCCCCGTGAGGAATTTTTTTGGACTTCGTCCGGCTGCAGCTATAGTATAAAATAAATAATAGAATAAAATGAGTAGTAACAAGTAAAAGACTAACTAAGAGTTTGATGGCTAAATTAGATTTTTTTTTATTTTTTATTTTTTAACAGCACTGTGATTTATAAATCCTAGAAATATTTTGTGTGCTGTGTTTTTTATGAGCCCCGCTAATATGTGAAAGATTAGCAGTTTGAAGATGATTTTTAGTTTGATTAAATCTAGGAAATGGTAGATATTTGTAAATTTTGTGTGATTTTATCCTCAGCCCCACTAATCTGTAAAAGAGGTGAGGTTGATTGGCAGTTTAAATAATTTTTGGGACTCTAGGAGAATTAGAGTAATATGGTTACCTCTATTTTTTATGGCCCCAAAGTAATCATGTATATTAGTGTCTTAAGTTGTATCTGCTTATGCTCAGTTTTATAGTGTTTTGTAGCTCTTTTGTTTATCTCATGGCCTGATTTAGAGGGTTGAGTTATTTATGACGTTTTTTGAGTTATGAGGTCTCTATTTTGTCCTCCCTTTATCTTGACGTGTTTGAAAAAATCAGTGGATCTTTGTCAAATGAGGGAGTTTATGTTTAAGAAATTAACCAATGTAGACGAGTTAGAAAATTAAAATCAAACTTAAAAACGAAATTAAAAAGGTTGTGGGGTATCGGCCTACACTCCAATTGACAGGATGAGTTTGAAAGTGATAATCCACAGTTTGAATATGAAGAAATCTACCAGAGGAAATCGATCGCAAAGTAAGTCTGAAGCAAGCAAGGACAATAATGCATATTCGCCGAATGAAGGTAATTATATTATATTATATCTTTTATCTCAGAATCACATGTGAAAAATGTAATGTTTGGAGCCCAGTGTTTGCAAAAGAGTATAGATAATATGAATATATGTGAGTTTTTCCCAGCATGCCAGGATTCAGCCGATCATGGGATTCTGGGAAAAGAAGATATGATATGAAAGGCAAAGTTATGCAAATTTAGAATACATTTAGTCGTGGTAAAAAAAATTACCTATTATTGAACAAAACCTATTTGAAAAATAAATATTTACAAGCTCTGTCTTATATTAATGAATGAGCGAATGTCATTCACCTCAATCAAAGGCTGGGCTCTATTTTAATGTCACAAAAATAGATATTTTCTTGTTCCAACAGTGCAGGACCTACAGATCTTAATCAAATAACATTTATTAATCCCAACTAACAAAACCTATCAGGGTTTTTTCCTCCAAATAAAATTTATGTGAGTTTATGAGAAACTAAAAATGAAAAGTTTCTGCACTCAGGAGAACGGCCCCAGGGGGTTGGTGAAAATTCCACATCTGGTCTACAAGGCTTCCGGAGACGTGCCAGGCTCGGCTATCTCATCAACTGATGATCATCAATCTTATCACCTCCGACCTGGAGCCACGTCAGCTGACCCAGTGATCGTTCTGGAGCGGCCGTTTCGACATCATTCGACACCGTTTGAGGACATCAGTCAACGGATCAAGTCAAGTGCCTTTTCTTGGGCAATCATTCCAAGAAGAGTCACATTTTTCGGGCAGAATAATCCCGTGACAAATCGAAGAATTTGGGTAGTCTACCCCAAATTCTTAAAGAAGAGACGAACTATTGCGACACTCTTTTCATTAAAAAAAAAAAAAAAAGACCTTCAAAGAACTTCATCACAAGATGGCTTCAAAGAACACATATTCGTCTGCCGATACATTGCGACACTTTTTAATGAACAACATTTTATGTTAAGCCTCACATATGCTATGCTTATTCCACTAAAAATCTTTTAAATGTATCAAATTGTTTTTTAATGTCATATGATTGTTAAACTATCTCCTCTTTTGCTAAAGGGATGTTTTAAGGATAATTATTTTTACCACACAACCATTAAAAAATTTTTTTTTAATGTGTTGAGCTCTCAAGAGCTCAAATGAGGGAATGATGAGTTATTAACATTGTTTTTTTAGTTTTAATTTATATTTTAGCTGTTTTGGATTTAGTTGACTCAGTGTAGGCTCAATGAATTGTATTCTTGTCTGTGTTACTTTTATGAGGAAGGGCAACGAGTTCAAACATTCATTCGCTATCTCTAAATGGGAGGGCCGGGATTCTGCTGTGTCGGAAGGGAGTCAGGCTTATTATTATTGTATTTTTTCTAATCTGATTTATACCCATGGGAACAGATTCTCTTGTATTTGCTGAGTTGTGGATGGGTGTGTTGTGGGCTGATGGGAGGAGACTTCTAGTCTCCCACTTTTTGAATAAGTATTGATGCCCCACGTTGGACGAGACAGACAACCTGATAGAACACGGCTTCAGTGTCATCAGCTTTTTGTCCTCAGAAGCTTCTGATAATTAATAAATACCTTTGCAAAGGAACTTCTTCACTTGGATCTCACCATTCAGTTAATTGAACACGCAAAGAGTACAATACTTAATATTGTCTACTCTAACACCACCACTGCCAGTTCTTCCTCAGAGTTTTGTTTGTAGCAAAGTATAGGAATTTTATTTTCTGTTTGTGTTTTGTTTTTGACACCACTAACCTGGATGTTCTTGTGGAAACCTGATATTTATCCAAAACACTAAGCGGGACTGACTACTTAATCAGTGACAACACAGAGAAATCAGACTAAGAATGGTGAAAGATGGCCCAATTTTCCAAAGTGAAGTAAATGAATTGAAGAAGGGGTCAAATCCCTTGGCCACAGCCAATGAGTAGACAATTTTTAACTTCACATGATTAACCTTCAAAAGAACTACTTGGTAGAAGTTCAACAACATCCTAGACTGAGGATTGTGCTACTAAATAACCACGTCGAGATAGCAGAGGATGGTTTTGATCCATCAACCTCTGGGTTATGGGCCCAGCACGCTTCAGCTGTGCCACTCTGCTGCTGACAATAAGTGAACAAGACGACTTCGATATCTTTAAATTGTAGAAAAGCACGCACCTGTTTTTAACTGTGGGCTCAGTCTCGTGTTTGCAATGTGAGAAAAATGCTGACGAAATCTTGCAGTCTTCAAAGTGGGCAGATAAGGAGGAACAAAAACTACACAAAGTGGTGAAGCACGATGCAGCTCAGGTGAGACCACTCTGACCAATATTGCTCTCATTTATCAGAATAAAAGTTGATTTGTGATTATTGGATGCTGAATTGAAGAAATAGGATTGTGGGAGTGAGCCGGCCATGATCTGGTCTTAGATGGGCTGTGAAGTGAAAAAGCTAATGTGCTGGAATTGGACTCTAATGTGAACCGAGTTGGTAATTCTCTCTGTCACCAGCCTTAAGCAGCAGGGAGAAGAGAGCAAATGTGAGCTCATTTATACAGCATGCTACATCTTAATGGAGATTAAATCATGCCAGATTGCTAAATGTTCTGCAGCACAATGGGGTACTGGAAAATATGTCAAGTTACAAATTAAACATACTTTGTTTCTATCTATACTTTCTCTATTCTTAACGGGTTAGTAGTAGTAAATTTTCAGCCTACACTGTACTTCTACTCCTAGCACTAAAACAAGAAAATAAGTAAAAACTGTCTCATTACTATTTCATTTTGGATTTGGATTCCAGCTTGTCATCATTGTTAAAACACCAATTCGGATAAATTGTGTCAGGAGAGATTGATTTTTCACTGTGGTTGAATGAGAAGTATAAACATAGACTATTCCAACGCTATTAGATTGTAAGCAATGCATCCCACCTTCATGTGACACAAATCATTGACAACTCACCACACTCAAGATGTCCGTGTCAAGATGTCCCAACTGAGTACCAGCAGCGAGGAGGCTCATAGCCAGAAAAGACAGCCAACCCTCGCACATCCCTGGCCATACTTGGAGTAAAAAACAACAAATTTTGAATGTGCTAAGCCAAGATGAAAGTTTATTATTTTGGTGCGGGGCCGGTTAAGGTTAGGCTAAGTAACCCTAGTTTAGTTATACATCAGCCAAATGCTATGAGTTTAATTTATTGCTACAGTTATATGAGATGGCAAGCAAACAGGCTTTTTCTCAGGTGACAGCATCACATGACAAATTCCGAGATGTCAACATTTTCTTGTCTCACTAGTATGCCCCAAAACTTTTGTTGAGAGAGTGTATCTAGTCACATGGGAACACAGCCAATCAACAAAAATGAGCCCATCCGCATTGGATGGTTACCTGGCAATGAGGCACTGTGGGGAGAGGTAATAAGTGACTGACAATAAGTTTGGGAGGAAAAGCTGGGAAAAAAACGGAATATTGATGCCGGGTGCATCCTATGCTATGTGCTAACCTTCAACAAGAACACTAAACTGTAGATAAACGTCTCTTCACTATCCATGGTAATTAAGCTCCATCATTGTCAACATTTTTGACCTCCACATCTTTAAGCAGCTCACACTTTGCTTCTTAATGTCTCCAAGTGTTTCCAAGGGTTGATGCATGGGGGGTGGGGGGGGGGGGGGGGGTTCTTGCCTCGTACATGCCTTTCACCTAGAAATATCTCTCAGCAGCAAGTCAATTACTCTGGGCTTTAATGGAGTCTGAACAAGCCATAGATTGCACACACATCTGTAGCCTGAAAGCTCGTCTCTCTAAGTGTGTGGGTGTGCGTGTGCATGTGTGTGTGTGTTACATTGCGCACTGCTGCAAATTACAGACATTGGAGAGCAGGTGCCTTGGCCATCTTGAGCTGTCTATCTTTTGAAATCAATCGGGTTCTATAGGTGAAGGACAGTAATCCAAGAATTGTTCAAAAAATGAAAGAAAAAAGATGAGTCAAAAAGCATGTGTTGCCATTTGATACATTGACCATCATTAGTAAAAAACAAACAAAAACAAATAAACACACACACACGAAATAAGACTCGATTAACTAAAGAAACCATCTTAAAGACTAACAATAAAAAAGAGAATTGTTAAAGACCATCAGATGAAAATTGGCGCTGTTGGTCAGTATCAAAAGTGTTAATGGTTGTGCTTTCATTGCGTTGTGTTTTTTTTTTTTTTCAGTCTCTGATTGAGTAGAGGGGCGTGTCCTCCTGTGCCACATCTGTTTCTCATTCACAAATTAACGCTTTTACAAGGACTGGAACTGCCGATACTCTTCGTCTGAGTTTTGACCTTGCTACGTCCTCGCCCAAGAGCTTTATTCTGACTTTGTGTTCCAAATTCCTATCTCTAGCTTTGTTTCTTGTTTCCAGTTTTTCACGTGAGTCTTTTGACACGTAGTTTTATGTTGTTGTTTCCTCGGCTTATTGCCTGAGTGTTTGTTAACCACGTGTTGAGCCTTTTTTGCTCCATAGTTTTGTGTTTCCTCAGCTTTATGCTTGAGTAATATGTATCCACGTGTTGTTTTTCCCACGTCGCTTTTAATTTATCCGCTTTGTATAGCTCGTTTTGTATTTTGTTTTTTCTTATTCGCGTTGTGCGTTTCTACAGCCCTTGGGTATTGTATTTTTGTCACTTTATTTTCCTTGCATACTTTGCAAGCAACTTTGGTTAACTGCTTTTCTTCTGGCTTCGTCCAGCGCTTTGTGTCGTAGAATTCCGTTGAGTACAATTAAATTTGTCAATCCACACCCTTTGTGCCTCGGCGTTTTTGGGATCCGCTATCCGGTTATTCCTGAAATCATTACAAAAAGGTTGTTGTCAAATCAATTAAGAGTCAGAATCAATTGAGAATCACACCTTCCTCCCAAAAAGAAAACCAAATGGAAATATATCAACTGAAATGTGATTAGTCATTTCTGGACAATAAGCCGCTACTTTTTTCACTTGCATTCGACCCTACAGCTAGTACAAAGGTGCGGCTTATCCATCAGATCACAATGGGGAGCACTATAAAGGAAGCGCAAAAGCGTCAAGTAGAGCAAAACAAACTAAGTGAGCCCAAATACAGTAGGAGAGACAGAACGAGACAGAGACAATTTGCGCCCTCATTATGGAAAAGAAAGTAGCGGGAATCCAGTGCAGTAACATTAAAACACCTGCGGCTTACAGTCGGGTGCGGCTTATATGTGTAAGAAACTCGAGTATTCCCCAAATTTAGCTAGCGGCCCTTGTAGTCTGGTGCAATTTATAGTCCAGAAATGACTGTAGTTGGATTTTATGGCAGACTGCTTCTATCCAGGATAATACCTTAAAATGATGATTCTTGACTTCATTCTTCAAAAGTCAAAAACAAAAGAAGTTGACAATGTCATGAATAAAGAAACTAGATGAGATTTAAAAAAAATAAAATAAAGATGATCTTGTCTGACAATAGTGTGGCAGCTGTGCCTTTACCACAACCAATAAGTAGGTTGGTTGTGCAATCCTATTACGGCAAGACTAAATTCTGTTGTGTTCCTTGGCCCTCATGCCTTAGTGAATCATGGGAGAGTAACACCTGGCTTAGTTAGATTACAAGGACGCGTGCCTGACTAAAAACTGGCAGCAGCGGTAAAATACAGCATCTGTTGAAGGGCAAAATTATTCAGCAAGGTCTACAAACCCATGTTCAAATGCCAGGGTTTTGTAACATTAAAAAAAAATTTACAGACAGCAAATCCTGCGAAAGGCTTTTCCACCATTATTATGACCTGTAAATTGGACGACTCTATAAAAAAGAAAATTATTACAGAGTAGAATTAGTGAATATTTCAATGTGAAGTGTTTTGAGAGGGTATGCACACTTGTGCAATCTAAATGATTTCGCTTTTTTTTTAATCATAAAAAGCCGTCATTTGAACTGGGTTATGTAGACTTACCCAATGTGCACATATTGCAAGAAGAAGAAGAACGAGATATTATACCTCAGCTAATTTGTTATTTTTAATGTCTCAATCCATTTGTCTCCATGCTGTGAGTTTTATGTTCTGATACATTAGCATGTGGAGAAGTACAGTATAAAGATGAAAAAAGGTGCATGAGATCTCCTCTTCACCAGGTATTGCTATAGCACTGCTTGATACTGTGTCTGTTACTTGTCTTTTTTCGCCAAGACAATAAACGGTGCAAGCGCTGTCGTCTTTAAAATTGTAATTTGTGTAATCCCTGTATTAGAACAAGTTTTTTTTTTTTTTTTAATTATTCCACTACTGGTGACCCATGGTTGTATTGGGCTTTTGACTTCAATCTACAATTCTGGTGGGCAGCTACTGATAAGAGTATTTCACAGATGTTGTCATGGCGTTGAGTGCTTTAGAGACACTGGCGGGCTAGAGTCTGATTCATCATGGCAGGCTCACCTCTGATGTCAGGATGTTTGTGTTCCCGCCGAGTCTTTGCGTGTGTTAATGGATGATCACAGGAGCTTTATGACCCGATGTCATCTTGAGATGTCAATGCTGCCAACTTGATCCTTCTAACTGCTTTTAAATGATCCAATCTGTCGTCACAAATGGTACTGTTGGCTTTTAGGTTAATTCGCAAACATTATATTAATGACGTGACCAAGCAGTTTCATTGTGTGTGTTGTCATTTTAATTGCTTAAGTCATTAAACACTGTTTCTTTATGAAATGTTGTAGACCATATAGTATATTTTCACTTTTTGCAATAAGTCGAGTAATTCAATGACCCAGCAGATTTTGAAAGCCAGTTTTCTGTGCTACGATAGTTGCTGTCTACGATTTAACCTTTAAATCACTGCACTAAAACAATATCACCTAATAAGTATGTGTTTTTAAAATCAAGGCCGGTGTGGCATGTTTTGAATTTGAACAAGCATTGGAGGTCTGCACTCTATACAGAGTAAGCCCAATATTCTAGCTTGTAGTGAAACATCTTGAGCCGTATATAAAACCAGCCACCAGCCAGCCGTACTGTAAAGCATTTTGGGGACTATAGATATAGCTACGTACTTGTGTTCAGCCTTAGAAATTCCGCTGTATTATGCCAGTACTCGGAACAGAAAGAGGGTTCGACAGTTTTACATATGTTAACATGTATAAGTTTTAAAAAAAATCATGCAGATGAGAGTTGTGATGCATAGGAGTAGTAAGAATGGGATAAAATTAAGGTAGAAAGTTGGAAATCTGGGCTCAATTCAACTGTGATGTTTTTGATGAAACCAACAAAGAGATGGTTGAAGCACACAAACCATATGGACTCAGCCCAGAGGAGGGACCTGGGGATGTTTTTAACATAAAATATTCTGTTTAGATTTTAGTTATTCGTTGAATTTAATTCACAGTCAAGAGGTTCCACTGGGCTTCGGTATTTTAAAATATTCAAAGAGGGGAAAGCTGGAAAGTCAAAAGTGAAAGTGGTCAGTTATCTGAAAGCTCCTTTAATTCCTTATTCCAGGTTCTTGCTGACTTTTATTAAGTATTTTGTGAGTGTGCAGGTAGAGAAGGAAATCTCACTTCGGGGAGGCAACAAATGTCACATCGGGGAGGCAACAAACTCTCTGGATATTTCACGGCATGTTTCCATGACAACAGTGTTGCTCAAAACTGAACCTCAGTTTGATGTCTGTTTTATAGCTACACGTTTCTGGCAATTTCTTGATTTTGAATCGCACCTATGACGTTTCCACAACTGCATTATCTGACTGGAAAAAAAAAGCTGTTACTGCTTTAACTAACCACTGTGTTCAATCATAAAGATTATTATTTTATTTTGTTGTTTTGATCCCAAAGCTGACTTTAACTAGCAAAAAAAAAATAGAAGAAGAAAAATAATCAACCAGTATTTATTATTAAAAACGATAAAAACAAGTTCCATTTGCACAGGTAAAGGAGTTTGTAGGCACGGTGGAAAGAAGCAATATGATCAGTCATTTTTGGCTGAGGTGGCTTATGGTTACAGTCAAGTGGAATCTGGGTTAAGCGGTGGCTGAGGTAAAAATGCAGGCCTGGAAAGCGTTTGGTGAGGTCATAGAGATCTACAGGCAGGGCAAGTGGTGCACCATCAACACTGTGTATGGTGGCGATGGGGCAATGCTGAGCTGACCTCGACTTTTACAATTCTACCAGCCTGCCCAATGGGGAAACCAAGTGTTCTGTGTTTGCTGGCTTCATCAATCTGTGCTCTTCACCCTAAAAAGAGTGACATTCTCTCTATCGCCCTTCATGCACAAATTATGATATATATATATATATATATATATATATGGGATTTTTTTTCTCAAGTGTTTTTATTATACTTTAGTACACTTCTGTCGGCGATCCTGTTGTTGATCTTTTTTTTGCACTTACAAAGGTTGACCACTGGATGGCGATGTATGTCAAGATGACACCTAGTGTCCACTGGAGTGGCTAATGGCCAACTGTGGCAAAAAGATTTGTTAATATGGGAGAAAACTAAAAAAAAAAAATAATAATATGGGAGAAAACTACTTTTTAATAGCTGTCCACTGCACACAGTAAATTCTGAGTGGGACCAAATAGACTCAGTTTTAGAGTAATATTTACACTTGGAAGAGAGTAAAAGAAAGAATTGGAAGAAAAGAAAAAAAGGCACTCAAGGGTTGAGGAACGAACTCACAGCCTTCAGCTTGGGACACAGCCGATCTACTCCCTGAGCTACGCAGCTGCTGCTGTGTGTTAGTATATCGCTCGTGTCAGCTGGAATCTTTGTAACTCCAAGAGCAAAAACAATGTGTTTGGTCTCCTCTTGGATAAAAGCAAACACTAGGAGTGGCATAGCTCAGATGGTAGTGTGGCAGTCTCTCAAACTGAAGGTCGTGAGTTCGTTCCTCAACCCTTGAGTGACTTTTTCCCTCTCAATTCTTTATTTTACTTTCTTCCAAGTGTAAATATTACACAAAAACGGACTCTATTTGGTCCCACTCTAAAGAACCCGTGGGCAGTATTTTATTTTGAAATGGCTTGGTCAGAACCATCAAAAAGACCAAAACGGGTCACAATACCGCCTAGGAAATTTTTTCTCTAGATAAAGTCAAATTTACTATGTAGTAACCACTAGCCATTAAAGGGCTAGGTTGGAAATTCAAATTCCACATTAGTCTGACGTGGTGAAGAAAGTTTTAACAGTCAATGTATGTTCCCCCCTTCAACTGTTGGTTTGAGCAGTGGATGTCGTCCAAAGAACACAATGATGGAACAAGCAGGGTGAGAAGCTCAGAGAAGTGTTGTTTCGGAGGAACCTGACGTGGGTGAATTGGGCATCTGGTTAGGATGTCTCCTGGTGAGGTGTTCTGGGCATGTGCAACCGGGATGAGGCCCTAGGGAAGACCCTGGTGAACTTGCTCATGACATCCTTGTGAATGTCAGAATCAATTTGATCACTCCTGTTATTGATGATAATCAGTACATTCTTTAAAAAAAAACCACACACAGGGAAATAAAACTCTCACAGGGAGAGAGAGAGGGAGAGTGAGAGGGAGAGGGAGCAAGAGATGCTGGTGCTTGAGCGGTTGAGGAGTCGAGGAAGGAGTGAAGAGGCTGAATGCTACGGTAGCTGAATTCTTTTCCATATTCAAACACTTCTTCAAAAATGTCTGATAGCTTATTTAACAACATCACGGAAGACATTTAGTCATTTTAAAATTTATTTTCAGCTGCTTTTAAATGCATTGTTGTTCCTCTCTTCTGCTGGATCTCATTATTGAAGGTACATTCTAATGGTTTTGTTATTTTAAATACATTTCCTATACAATATTTTGACTATATTCCTCTCTGTCTCTAGGGTGCACGAAGGAGGAGGAGGAGGGAGCGGGGGCCACCCAGCAGAGAAGCGTAGTACAGCTTTTGGAGGGACACTTGGAGAGACAGAAAAGATTCAGAGGAGAAAGGGCTTACGCACTTTGAAGAATAAAAGTGGATGCATGTGGAGGAAAAATGACGGGGTCTTTCTTTAGCTGAACTTTTTGTTTATCCCAAATCAATTCCAACTGTCAGGATTATTTTTAATGTAGCCATTGTAGCTGTACAGTTAAGGATCTTACTTCACATCACTCATACTTGTTTGAGATTCATCTTTAACCTCAAGTGTGCATGAAGACGTTTCTCTGGAATTATCCTTCGATATGAATCATTAGTGTCTCTTTGGTTCCTGTCCAAAACATGGAGAACATGTCTGACCCCGACGTCTTGTCGCCGCCGCTGTGCGACGATACGGTTGACTTTTACGCCCTCTCCTCGGGAAACCGCACCGACCTGAACTGCACTCCTCCCTCCGAGTTGTACTTCTACGCTGACCTCTATGTCATCTTGCCCGTCATCTACTCTGTAATCTGCGCCGTGGGCCTGACCGGCAACACGGCCGTCATCTACGTTATCCTCAAAGCTCCCAAGATGAAGACGGTCACCAATATGTTCATCCTCAACCTGGCCATTGCCGACGACTTATTCACGTTGGTGCTCCCGATCAGCATTGCCGAGCACTTGCTGCACTACTGGCCCTTCGGGGAGGTTTTGTGCAAAATCATCCTCAGCATCGACCATTATAACATCTTCTCCAGTATCTACTTCCTGACTGTGATGAGCGTGGACCGCTACCTGGTGGTCCTGGCCACAGTGAGGTCCAAGCGCATGCCGTACCGCACCTACCGGGCGGCCAAAATCATCTCCCTGTGCGTGTGGGTTTTGGTCATCGTCATCGTGATGCCATTCAGTATTTTTGCCGGCGTCTTCATCGACCCCAACGATGGCAGAAAGAGCTGCGTGCTCAGCTTCCCCGCACCGGAGAGCTTATGGTTCAAAGCCAGTCGGATCTACACCCTCATCCTGGGCTTCGCCATCCCAGTCTCCACCATTTGCATCTTGTACACCATGATGCTCTACAAGCTGAGGAACATGCGGCTCAACAGTAATGCCAAAGCGCTGGACAAAGCCAAGAAGAAGGTCACCATCATGGTCTTCATCGTCTTGGCCGTCTGTTTGTTCTGCTGGACGCCGTTCCACCTCAGCACCATTGTGGCGCTGACCACCGACCTGAGGCCCACGCCCTTGCTCATTGGGATCTCCTACTTCATCACCAGCCTTAGCTACGCCAACTCCTGCCTCAACCCATTTCTCTATGCCTTCCTAGATGACAGTTTTAGGAAGGCCTTCAAGAAGATGCTGGAATGCAGGCCTGCCTGAACGCAGTGCAGACACATGGGTCCGCAGAGAGGATTTTTTTTTTACATTTGTTCAAAGGACACCAGTAAAAAAAAAGAGCACTTATATCAACAAAATATTTAAAATGTGAAAACATTTTCAGACTTTATTCTTGCACGTGCAGTTTATCAACACCAATGTAATTGTTAATTTGTTTGGAAGAAGTTCATAATTAAACTAATTGTCCACTAAGATGTTTTAAATATATACTTGACTCATTGAGCCATTTTCAGCAGTAAAACAATATTTGGTCTATAATTAATGAATTATTCTTCATTAACAATAAATACTTTTAAAAACTAATTTTGTCACTTGTTGTCGACTGAAGATGACATCACCTGTGCTGAGGAAATAGGTAACGACCAATCACGGCTCACCTGCCTTTCTGGGGTTGGTCAGCAAACTGAGCCATGATTGGTCATTACCTGCTGCCTAAGGTGATGTCATCTTCAGTCGACAGCTGCTTCGAATGGCTCAATGAGACAAGTATCCCTTTAAAGCAGAGATAGGGAAACCCTGGTCCTCGAGAGCCACTGTCTTGCCTGTTTTCCATGTCTTTCTCCTCAAACACAGCTGACTCAACTGATCAGCTAATCAGCAAGCTTTTTAGAAGCCTGATAAATGATTGTGTTCATCAATCAGGTGTGTTGACTGAGGGAGACATGGGAAACAGGCAGGACAGCGGCTCTCGAGGACCAGGGTTCCCTACTCCTGCTTTAATGGGTGGTCACTGGTCCAGACTGACACATCATAGTCAAATAAAAGTTCACTCTTAAGTCTTTAGTAACCTAAGAAGCATTCTTTTGGAATGTGGCAGAAGACACAATACCTGATGAAAACCCATATAAGCACAGGGAGAACATTAGCATTATTGTTTTAATGAGCATAGTTTAAGACCGTCTTTGCCCCTCTACAGATATATAGTTACAAAGGTATTGCTAAAGGTCATTACAATCTTTGTCATCACTTCAGTGGTAATGCTGACTGTTGTTGACGTGCTGTTGTGTTTTGCAAAAATCTGACTTGTGACGTGTGTTACGTTTGGCCTTTATGTAACACAAACATGGGAAAGGAGGGCTCCTACTAATTGATGTGTTTGTAAGCTTTTGTCGCCCCCTGGCAGATGTAGACGTTTATTACAACAGTCACATCTTGCTGTTGTAAAACAAAAAACATTTAGTTTTTGCTTTTACATGAATCAAAGGTAAAGATTTCTTACATACGGACAAAAAGACAATAGATCACTCAATGAAATATGAAATTTGCATTGCCGCTTCATTTATCCATGTGAAGCACAGTTAGATTGTCTTTTTTTTTTTTAAATACCATTATTGCATATATACTGTATTTAGTTCAACATTACCAGTAACTTAACATATTGCCTTAAACTAAACATTAATAACATGTTATTTTGTTTATCAAACTTTTTATTAAATATTTTTATTTCTTTTTGTTTTGTTTCAATCAAAATATTGCTGCATCTCACCTGCTAGATGCAGATAGTGCTCCCTAATACACATCCTAACGTATTTCCCATCCAAATTGGGGGATATCAAGTCTCAAGTTTGACATTTGAGCAAACCTTTTAAAAAGTAGCAAAACATTTTATATTTCCTCCTTTTCCAATATCAGATTTTCTTCCACGCCACATTTTTAGAACGTAATCCTCAAAATATCAATTGGTCCCACTTGTGAAAAGTGCCTGATTTATATTGTATTACCCATATTCTAAGCAGGTCAAAAAGTTTTGTGTGTGGGTGTGTTAAGTTTCCCTTTTTGGATGTTCATGTCATTTAATCTTTGTTCTGAATATCTCTGCTCATCCTAATCAATAAATGTAGGCAATACTGTATGTACAGTACTGTCTGGTCTTTTTAATTCAAGTTTAATCTTTTGTCTTTTCTTTTTGTTGGTGTAGATAAGGCAGACATATGAAGGTTAAAAAAAACGATTTTTCTAAAGGCTTCTTTCATGCATGTTTACCATTGAAAAAGGAATGTAATGAATCAAAGTCTCTGCGGTGTTTCAAATGAAAAATTCTTTGCTGTTTAAGTTTGTGAGTCAATGATGGGGAGTTTGAATTAATCAAGGTTATTGGATAGTTCTCGCTTTTCTTTTCTTTTTAAATGATGTCAATACAAAGATTCTCCTTTGCAACCTTTTTTTTTTTTAAGCCTGGTAGAGCTTGCCTCAACTTTGAATGTGACCTTTCATTAGTTGTATAGATGCGTTGAATGTGATTTGGGTCCACTG
Source organism: Leptonotus elevatus (assembly GCF_054856555.1). NCBI lineage: Eukaryota > Metazoa > Chordata > Actinopteri > Syngnathiformes > Syngnathidae > Leptonotus > Leptonotus elevatus. The sequence continues at coordinate 23,303,807 of NC_141240.1, forward strand.
TTGTGTAATTGCACACTGACTGCTTCATTGTTATTTCATGTGCATTTCATGTTTTAGGAGCGAAACAGACCATTTGTATTTAGGCCTGCTGTACATTGATGTGTTGATGGACAAACGCCTACTGGTGCAGACATTTGATCACCTGCTCGCATGCCGTTGTTTGTCATTTGGTGGAAAGAGAAAGTGAGGCCACGGCCAAAGTGGAAGCTTGAGTCAGTCCCAAGGTCATGTCAATCAGCACTGAGCCAAACAGTGGCAGAATGAATTAGTGACCCGCCGGCAAAAGGTCGCAGTTTCAATCTCATCGACTGCTGCTTCCTCTCATTATGAAGGCATCACACATGGGGAAAAAGTGCTTGATAGATAAGTGCTTGCTCTTTATTTAACAGATTTTGTAACTGTAACGTGTTTGTATTCTTCTGCACACAGCAAACAATTAAATAAATGTAACATGTGACTTCACAAATAAATATATCAATAAAGCTCAACGTGATGGAGTGAAATCCTTGAAATTAAATCATACATACAGTAGTTCCATTCGTGAGTTTGGATGGGAGATGGGATACACAATGGACTGGTCTTAAACCAATCACAGACAGGACAAATGTAGACAAACAACAATCCACACCCACGTTCCATGCAATAGACAATTTAGTTTATTTAATGAAGGCAGACAAATCCCAAAGCGTGGGCGAACATACAAACTCCACACAAGAGAGCTGGAGCTGAGGTTAATAATTAATTGAACCAAGATGCATATTTTACTCTTTTTTTTTTTTATATATATATAAATATCACCGCAAGCCAAACAAGTAGTACTGTAGTCACAAAAAGTAAATATGCTTGAATAATTATGATTTTTGTCTCAATTTTCTCACAACTTAGTGTGACATCTGGGTCTGTTAAGTTTAACAAAGTTATTTTTGGTCTTATTTGTTGTATGAATGGTAACAGGTACTTTCTGCCAACTACTGTATTTATCACTAAATTATTCATAGTAAACAAATAACAATTTTCATACCAATTAAATGAAATTGTATAATTTCCAGCATGCCACAATAACCAAGTTGGGAATCACCGCACTAAACATCATACTGCCTATTGTTACGGCCGTTTTTATTTATTTATGTATTTATTTTAAGTGGTGGATTGTGTGCGTGTGTTGGTGCTCCTCCCTGATTGGTGGTCCTCGTCCCGGTTTAGGCCACCAACCGGTGCAAGGGAGGAGCACTATTTACCGAATTGGTTTTAGGTGTGCCAGCTCAATAAAAGCCTTTTGTTGCCTCCAGTCGGGGAGCTGGGTGGCTGTTTTGGGTATCCTCGTGCGTTTGCTTGGGTTTTGGCTCAACCCCCGCGCATTCCCCGCACTGCTTTCGTTTTTTATTTATTTATTTATTTTATTTAGGGTCCGCTGTCTTTCGTTGGTGCACCATTTGCCATACATTCGACCATTCACTAATTGCCACCTTCCATTCTTGTGACTTAGGAATTTTGCCATAACCGTCATCACTTTTTTCGGGCAGTCACTATTCATTCGGGTGCACTTTGACAGTCGGTGATTCGGGAGCTTCTTTTTCACGAGGCGTAGTGTCTGCGTGTTCGTGTTATGTCGCGTGTTCTCCCTATGTCCAGTTTGTGTCCACTTTTCCATCTCTCCTCCTTCTCCCGCGCCACAACAGCAATGACGTGCCACCCGGCGCGCAACACTATGTTCGTATGCACCTGAAGAGCTTCGTGTGTTTAAAAAAGGAGAACGAGTGCATCTGTATGGCGGAGGTGGAGGGAAATGCTCACAGGACTGTCTGCCGGTGCATAAAGCGATGAGAGGCGGGTGCATAGATAGATAGATAGATAGATAGATAGATAGAGAGAGAGAGAGTGAATTATGCACTTGGGCCACTAAGGTGCGCTAACGGCACATTATTCAGTCTGCTGGGTGTAATCATGGTTGACCGCTGCATTCAGCATGAATGAGTCTAGTGAATTGAATTGCTCATTAACATAGGATATTTTCAAGTCATCCTTAATGAAATATTTGTGGTCAATTTAGTCTTGAAACACGTTTTTATAAGTTCAATTAAAAATGTAACGTGGTATCAGTCCCAATTTTGATTGGAACGCTGTGTAATGTAAATAATATGACATAATACAATGACAACTGTGCTGAAAACTAAGCAAGAGAGTATATTTTTTAAACATGAACATATTTATATTTATTTTTACATATCCAGATAAAATGAACAATATGAACATATTGATGAAATATTAAAACCTTTTTTGTGAATGCCCCCTCAGAATAATAAACAACCCTGGAAATGTAAACGTTATAATTTTGAATGTATGATGTTATATACAGTGTTCGTTGTTCCTTGCAAATGTGCATGATAAAAAGATTGAATGCTGCTTTGGTATAATAGTGGCTGTACCACTCATTTGTAGCATCTAAACTGCTGATGGTACGCGTGTGGAGGCTGTGCAGACTCCACTCACATGTTCATGCTTTCCACATAATCACTTGAGAAGTATTACTTCTTCAAACGATTAAACAGGTTTGTTATGTTGCCTGTTTTTGAAGGCACCCGTTGCCAACAGAAATTGTTTTGCTCCCCGTTGCTTTAGAGGTACCATTACACACGCAGGTGGTTCCTCTAGGCTGTCACTCATCAGAGGTGGATTGACGCAACGTGGAAAAGCGTGCTTGCTGTGGTCTGACAAGTTCACATTTCAAATTGTTTTTGGAAGTCATTTATATTGTGTCCACTGGGCCAAAGAGGAAAAGGACCATTCAGATTGTTATATTGTTAAGTTCAAAGTTCATATCTGTAAACCCAACATTAATATCGGTAGGTACATATTGTACTCTCTTGTGCAGATCCGGAAAATCAGAACGCCACTGCCATCTACTGTGTTCTAATAGTAGTGCAATTATGCTTACCTAGTACTGTATATATGGCAATAAAAAACAACAACAAAAAACATTTTCTTCGGGGTCATAGGCCTATGTGACACCCCCCTGTCACCCTGGACTCATCGCCAGACATGCCCAATGTATCATCAATATTGTCTCTGAAATAGTAGCATCTAAAATTTTACTGAAGTGGAAATGTAAATATGTTCTCTCAAGTCTTACCAATCAATATAGACTCAGTTTACAAAGGCTGTACTGAGCAATCAGGACAGAGATGCATGTAATACTTGAATAGGCCGCAATACATCCAATATCCTAGACATCATCACATGATCAAAAACACTCAAAAGATGCAGAGAAAAAGAAAAAGAAAAACTCTTGCTGAAAACACTTGAGAGAAGACTTGCAAAATGTATGTCTTTTAGAGTGTGACTCCCAAATGTTGTTTTAATTTGGTTTAAATTAAGGACCACGTCTTTTTCATCTATCATTTGGATACGTGGTAGTCAATCAGCCTTATTTGTACGAGGATCCGGCTCACATTTGCGTGTCCTCTCTGCTGCTAAGAGGCCATCTGAGCGATGAAGAGATTAAACCGTTATCAGGTAAATGAGTTTGACCCACGCTTTGTTGATCACCCGAAGCCAAAATGGCGCCTGGCAGTCTCGTCTGTGTTCCCTCCACCCTACTCGTCGTCACAAGTGACTTTCATAGATGATCATTAGTATGCATGAGAGCAGTTCTCGTTAACGCTTCCTGGCCACACTGAGGTCGCACGGGAAAATGTAAATATGAAGCAAATAAATCCAAACATGTCAACTGGGAACCCATCACACGCTTGTGGATTATTCTTGACAAGAGGGGTGTTTATAAATGAATACAATGGAGGGCTTCTCCAAATCTTTTAGCAGTATTCTCTGCCTAATAGTAAGTTCGCAAAATCTCAATTAATTATCTAAATCTCAACTATTGTTGGAGTTTGCCACTTTCTAATTTGTCTTTTTTTTTATTTTTATGTAATGTCATCATCCATTAATTTTGAAAAAAAGTACCTATTTTTTATTGTATATATATATATATATACATATATTACACAGTACTCATTATAATAAGAGAGATTAAATTGTGCATTGCACACCTCACGGAGAACCAGCTCACACACATGCAGGCATGCAAGGAGACATTTCATGGGGGAAAAAATACCCAAGTAAAGTAATGTGACCTGAAAATGCTAAAACTCAGTTCACCCTGTGTATGCGATGATTGGACCATCATCAAAAGCAGATGACCCTTCACGCTTATTCATGCAGCAATCAACTGCCGATTCAGAAGCTAAAGCTGCTATAATACCACCGGTTAATTCACTTATTAACGTGAATGCCCAAAGTGATTCCATTGCTGTATCGTTTGCAGAGGTGGACATTCCGTCAATATTGATGGAAAGTGGGTTTTCTTGACAATTAATAGATGACGGGAAACTTTGAAAATGTACACTTATGAATTCACCCGTCAAACATTAATACCCCGTAAACGTCAACAATTTAGCCAGACAAAATTCAAATATTACTATCAGAAGCTCGTGTTGGCCACACTGTTAGTCAGCGCTAATCTGTGCTAACAATACAAAGTGCTTACCTTCTGGCTTGCTATGATAGCACTTTAGCCGCCGCTTCAGTGTTTTCCCCCCGTCTGAAATTTCAGTCAGCCTAGCTGATTGGGTCATTGTTTGACAAATGTGTGGCGAGTTGTTATGTTGTTAACCACGTTCACTCTTTAATGACAATGCTGCAGAAGCGCAAAATGGCTCACTCACACACACACTTATGTCCCTTTTAAACATTGCACAGCATTTTGCTTGGGTTTGGTCTGAACCATCTCTCCCTGTCTTCATCCCTTCAGTCTACATTGTTGTCACTGTTTAATGATCCGGTGGTTTTTAAAAGTGTGGGGCAGTGAGTAGTCTCCCTTTATTGAACATGAAACTGCTTATACCTTCCCAAGACTGCATGTCGCATCTCTCTCTTAACATACAGTAGCTTAATATAGTGGTCATAATAATCTAGTTGTAGTTTTTTCTTATTCTTCCCAGGGCCCACCCTGCTGAACCAAAGTTCCCACCAGCGATGGCAAGCCTCACACTCAGAACCCCCACCCCCCCAAAAAAATACTAGTCCTTACTTTTGCAGTGAGTTGTGTAAATGTGTGTAATTGTGTATGCACAATGACGACTAATATCCAATCTGTCTGCTTACATGACATACACCTTGGCAGATATTACACATTCCTGATTTGAGGACTGATTTGAATCTAAAGATGTCCGAGAGAATGGCCCCACCCTCTCTGCTTCTGTGGTCATTGATGAGACATGGAAGGAGACATGGAAGAAGAAGAAAAACAGACACAAAAAAAAAACTCTTTGCATTCCGTCGCAAAGATTTGTGTTAAATTATTGCAAGTTGTTTTCCTTCTTTTTCCATGTCACCTTCGGTGCTCCATTTGACGCTTACCTGAACTGGGCCTCACAGGATAAAACAATCAAAGTTGCATCAATTGAATTCAGGAAGAGTTACATAGGCAGACTAAAGACCATGAAAACAGCAGCAAAACTATTTAGAGAAAGCAAATTTCACACAGGAGGTTGAGAGTCGAAATTTGAACCCACAACTTTGCGAATGTGAGGTTTTGCAATCCACTCTGCCTCATTTACTTTACTTTACTTTACTTGACTTTCTTTATTTAAAATTTAGCCATTACTCTGTCTTAAGACCCCATTCGAGTTCCAAGGATATCTTGTCACAACACTAATATCCAATGAAAAGCATTGAGCTTTGTTGTTGCTGTTTTTATGTCAATATAAAGTTTGTGTTGCATTTTGGATAACATGAAAAACACACAATTTGGAGCTAGTGTATAGACAACTCATGTATTATTTATTTATTTATTTATTGTTGTTATTTTGACTGAAGCAAACTAATTTGACTGCACATCATTCAAGGACATTGAAATTAACATTAAGTGCTCTCTCTTTCGCTCTTTCTCTCTCTCTCTCTCGGCCGTCCTCCGGTGCCCCCATCTCCCCTGCTGCCCCCGGTGTTTCCGTCCCTCCACGCGGCGGGGGGGTGGGGTGGGCGCAACTGCCCTCTCCGCTCCGCTGTCCGGCCCCTCTTCGGCGCCGGTGCCTGGGTGCGGGGGGTCCGCCGGTTGGTTGGGGTGGGGCGGTTTTATTGGAGGAGGGGGTGGCGGGGTGGGGGCCGGGGGGCGGCTGGGGCTGGGTTGGGGTGGATGGCGGGAGTGGATGGGGGGCGGGGGAGAGCGGGGGCTGTGGACCGGTGGGGTGCCTGGCGGGCCTGCAGTGCCCCGTCCTGCTGCGTTGGGTTGGGGGCGCGGACCGTGTTTGGGTGGGGGGCGCTCCTGCTCCTGGGTTTGCTCTTCGGCCGGTGGCCTTGGCGGGGCCCGGGGGTCGTCCTTTGGCCCTGAGGTGTTGCGCTTGCTCTGTCCTGGCAGGGGTCGACGGCTCCCCTCTTTGGTGGAGATTTTCATGCATGCCAGATCCACCACACTTAGACACAATCTGCTTCCTCCTCAGGTCATTGAGTCGGTGGAGGCTGGTGTCTGTGGATCTCACTCTGCTTCGTCTGTCCTTCCTTCCTTTCCTCAGTGTCTCCTTTGGTCTCTTGAGGTCTCCCTGATTTTTTGGATTTGTTGGAATTTAGATGTTTCTGGAGTTGGTGAGGAATTCTGGTTGGTGGCCCGGCGGGTGGTGTCTGGCCGGTGCTGGATTTCACTTTCCTTTGTTTTCTTTGGTCCCCTCGGGTCTCCTGACGGCGGTGTTCGGTTTAGGTGAACGGTATGGGATTTTTTTTCTAATAGGTTTTTGGTGAGCTAACGAATACACACACACTCGCACGCACATACAAAAAAAAAAAAAGCAATGATGATGACATTACCGAATGAACAATACTGAGCTCTTTTTGAATAAAAAAAACAAAACAAAAAACATTAAGTGCTCTCTTTTTCGCTCTTTCTCTCTCCCTTTTTTTTTGAAGGAAGTCAACCCCAAAAAATATTATTGACAATATGCTCTATGCAGCCCCACTACTGGTTAATATTGCATTAGTGGAATATGATATAGGCAGTAAAATCCAACAGGCCATTTTGCCACTTGCTGTCAAGTGAAAATGACATCACAGTTGCTCAGGTCTTAGGTAACAACCAATCACAGCTCAGCTTCAGAAAACAGGTGAACTGTGATTGGTCGTTACCTCAGCCCTGAACGACTGTGATGTCATCTTCAGTCGACAGTAAGCGGCAAAATGGCCGACACTTGAGATGAACAAAAGTGGCCGGATTTTGCTGTATAACTCATATTCCACAAATGTAATATTATCATGTTTAGACTAGTAAGGTCACATATAACATATTATTGTCAAGAAATATTTAAGGTTGACTTCCACTTTAGAGACAGCCCAAATGCACCGTGGCACAAAATGTCGGTGGATCTTGATTTTCATATTAGCTCAAGCTTTACCGTGCAATTGCCAATTTGGCAGACCAGTCTCCACGCAGCTGAGGCTCATTAGCATGAGGCTCACTATCAGGCTTCTCCAGAGCTTGCTGATGAGCTGTCATTGGAATCAGCTGCGTTGGAATAGGGAGACATGGAAAACAGGCTGGATGGTGTGCCCCAAGGACAAGGGTTGAGAAACACCACAGTAGGCTGTTCAATGTCATTGTCCTAAAAACCGAAGAGAGGGGCGGACCTTTCAACTCATAACCACCTGGTGGTGTGTTGGCTCCGACTGTGCCGTTCAGACTTGGCAGACGTATTGTGAAGGTTTACTGGGAACATCTGGCGGAATCCCCTATCGGAAAGAGTTTCAACGCCCACCTTCGGCAGAACTTCTCCCTTGTACCGGGGCAGGCGGGGGACATTGAGTCCTGGGAGGGACTCAGGGTCGAGCCACTACTCAGCAGAGGTGGCTCGGGCATTTGGTTCGGATGCCTCCTGAAGAGGTGTTCCGGGCATGTCCCACCGGCGGGAGGCCCCGGGGACGACCCAGGACACGCTGGAGAGACTATGCCTCGCGGCTGGAGGAGCTGGTTGAAGCGGCTGGGGAAAGGGAAGTCTGGGCATCCCACCTAAAGCTGCTGTCTCCGCAACCCGACCTCGGATAAGCGGTAGAAGATGGATGGATGGATGGATGGATGGACGTAATCGTGATGTCGTATCCGGTGCATAAACGACATCCGCCTTTGTTCATTTGAATGGGAGTTTGCTGATGTAGTGGGCAAGAAAAATGCTGTCTTCTATCGCCAAATACTCCGCCAGTTCTGAACGGAGTAATCCTCAGCACGTCAGGATTCCTGTCTTTCCGTGTGAGGGGGTCCCCTAATGTGGGGTAAGCGTGCTAAGCACAACAACATGTAGCTGACCTAGTGATTAATAGTCAGACGAATGTTTACTGTCAAGGGTTAGGGACCATCCACAACTTACATTTCCAGAGTGATCAATGTGGCTTGTGGCATTGTGACTTGACTGATAACTTGAGTGCTTCTTTGGACGCAATAATTCCTTGTGAGTCTCTTTGTCATCATTGGCAGCCATGTTATTCTTTGCGTGTTTACAGCACACGATACGTCACGATGATCATGTGACTGTCCGAAAATGGCAGATACTGTACTTAATGCAAAAATATTAATTATCACTCAACATAAATTGAGTTTAAATGAACTATTTCACAAAATAGCTGGTTATTTATTTTTAATAAATCATTTTTAACATAAATGTTCCTTTAATCATTTCTTTTTTAGAACAGATTTGTAATGATCTTAAAGGAGGAGGACACTTAAAGGTCCCATAGTATGAAAATGCACTTTAGTGGGGTTTATAATATGCACCCCCGGCCTGTCTACAATCCAACAAGGTATGAAAAAAGTCAGTCTGCGACTTCTTTAGCTTTCGCCTCCTTTCTAAAATGTGTGTTTCAAACAAGCAGATTAAAATCCCGTGATTTAGTGACGTCAAAAAGACACGGAAGTGCACTCGACTCAGCACCCTCAGGTTAGTGGCACCGCCTCTGGTAAAGGTTTGTCACGCTCAGTGAAATTCGAGAAGCTGTCTGCGCATTTATTTTTCTCTCCCTGCTCGCAAATGCTCCGTGGAGAGGGGAAACATTGATCAGGAAAAAGTGGTTGCTTCCTTCGTCCCAATTCTTTGAGAAGACAGTGATTAATTTTATTCTTGAAGGACGTGTACCGACACCATTTCTCAAAGGACTGTTTTGTTAGTGAAAGCCGATGCAGCAGCATCAATGTCGTTGCAGAATGTTTTCAAAATGAAACTCTTTCATTAGTACTGTATTCTGCACCCACTTTGAGCAGAATCAAAGCACTCATTGAAGATATGTGGTTGGACCCTCACATTAGTCAGGCTGCGAGCTGAATAGAAAAACAAATCTAGAAAGAAACAACCCTGCACAGAGTTCCATGATCTTTTGTTATTACCATAGTTGCCAGGGTTGTGCACGTATCCAATAAAAGAAGATTCGATACATATGTTGAGGATAGACGAGGTGCAATACGATGGGATGGATTTTTAAATGGAACGATTCCATTTGGTTCAATTCAATGGGATTATAATTAGATTCACTATGGTACGGCTCAGTTTGAGAGGGTATCAAACAACAAGTTTGTTGTTGTCATTTTACATGCATATGAATGAACTTGTAAATAGAATGTAAAATGTAAATTTCTTCAAAAATGTACCTCTCCAATAAAAAACGATTTGATGTCTATCTCGATATGCCTTAAAGATTCGACATGGTTGAATTGAATGCACTCACAACTTTTCAAATACACCCATCATAGTTATGTTAAAGGTTGGGGTGTTTGCCTGTTGATGCTTTATTCTAAGAGCAATGTGGAATAATAATTAATTACCATAATTTCTTGAGTAAATATGGGACACAATTTTATTTGATTTTTTGCTAAAAAGAACAATTAAATATTGAGTGTGCATATTATACACAAGTACAAGCAAAATTAAGAAACAACATCGCTCACACTGTTAGGATGTTGAACGTTACCAAGGGATATGAATAAGGTGTGATGATCTTTATGCCTAATCTTTCAAATTTATATTCAATAACATCATTTTCGCTGCTCACTAAGAATCATGACTGCCTTACAACTGGAATTGTCCTGGACTGTGTCAGGGTGAGGAACAAGTGAAAAAGCCTGTTAGCCTGAGAACTAGCTGGTGGCTCGCGCCGCTTGAACTCGTGGGACATATTCCAATTACAGGAGGCATTAAGCAGATATATTTGCAGCTAAACTTATACAGCAGGGATGTGCAGGCATATGATTATCATTTTAACAAAGTGTTAAATGAATGTACCAGAAAAAGATTACTGATATAGGTGAAAATATATCAAAGTATTATGCCGCTGTCCAATGACATCCAAGAATATCCAATTTAGTGTTTATTGCAAGGAGCACAATGTTTTAGTAGGTCATAAAAACACCACAGAAACGACTCTATCTTAAGCATCATTTCTCATCCATTACTGCCTGTTGTATGCCTAATGTTTCGGAATGTTTTTGTAATGATGAACAGGAAGTTATGAGTCTGGATTGTCTGGTTCATGCTCCCCTCAGTTAGAAGCAAATAAATTTAAAAAAAAGGAAAAAAAGGACATATTTACGAAAAGTAGATGATTCAAGTGATTCTGCACTTACCAATTATCGTACTAAAGGCAAGTGATGAAATCTTTCTGTATTGTGTTCAGTTAAAAGCCACAAACTAGATAATAAAAAAAACACCATACAAGTATCAATAATCACCTTAACAAGCCTAATTGTCAACTACTGTAAAGAAATGTTTTTATGCTAGTGTTAAGTTATTAACATTGTTTTTCAGTTTCAATTTATATTTTAGCCGTTTTGGATTTAGTTATAGCTGTGGAGCTCAATGAATGGGATTGTCTATTGTATCTGTCTCACTCTCCTGAGAAAAGAAGGGAGTGTATGTAGTCTGGTACCTGTCTCTGTCGGAAGAGACAGGCTGATGTATGATTGTTTTTCTCTAATCTGATTTATACCTATGGGAACTCGGAGAGGGAGTAGAGAGGGATTTTCTGGTATTTACTGAGTTGTAAACAAATGTACTGTGGGCAAAGGGAGGAGACTTTTCGTATTCACCCACTTTTCAATAAATAATGATGTGCCGGAGTAGAGAGACACAATCTGACCAGAACACGATTTGAGTGTCGTCAGTTTTTGTCATCAGAAGCTTCTGTTTTAATGATACCTTTGCAAAGGGACTTCTTCACCAGAATCTCACCATTCAGTTAATTGAACACGCAAAGAGTAGAATACAAATATTGTTAACTCTAACACTAGTCAGAATTAGCTTAATATTGTGGCCTTTTACCTAGCCTAGCAGCTAGCAGAGTACTCCCCCTTTCACAGCACAACAAATGGCTGAGTGTTGTATAAATTTTTCATACTCACCACTCATTTTAATTACACCTGTCTTTTCTCCAATATCCATAATATTTCCAGGCTGCTAATTTATTCCTCATAAATATCCTCATCGTGTTTGTCTTGGCTGCTTACAGCTACCTGCCTGGTGCTGCAGGTGACAAAGTGGTAAATAAAGTTTGTAGTCAGTAATTATTCCTCAATTAATTTGATAAAAATGTCACATGGGTCATCTTGTGGAATCTCACTGCAAAGGAACTAAGCTGAAGTGGGTTTAGGAGCTTCATTTAGACCAAAGCATTGCTTTGCCACCATGATTTGGCATCAATAGGCAGTAACATACCACAATGGTAGTCCATTGATTTCACAAATGACATATGTACTGTATGTTTGCTCCTATTTCCTGCTTGTTTTGATTTGCTTGTTAGAAAATTGCATTATAAAAACTCATGCTGAGCATTACTGACAGCTGCTAACTGTCAACAGTCCTACAATATGTTTTGTGTACATTGGAGAGAATAATTATCTTAATTGGAGAAACCCAGAAAGCTACATTAATAGTCATAACATTCACCTCCAATAAACTAAATGCTCATATTTGATGTTTCCATGATTACAAATGCCTATTCATTAGCACCCACATCCCAGAATCCAGTCCAGATGCTCTCATGGACTGGTACAAGTTGATTAAAGTGGTTCTGTCTGTGACCCAGGAAGACAGCGTGCTTCACTTTCTAACTCAATAAACTTGAGGGGGCGCAGGTGTGCAAGCTGGCGGCAGCATGGCGGGGGAGCGTGAAGGCGCCAATCGCCTCCTCAAAGCCACTAGTTATACCAGTTTTCCATTTCCTTTGACTTTTTAATAGGATATGCCACAACCATCATTTTAGAATGCTATGCCAAGGGAGCATGAAAGCAGTGTACTGACAAATAACTTTCAACTGTGTCGCACAGCCAGGATCTCAATTAAAACCAATACAGCTCTCAGTCCTATCAATATATTGTAGGTTTGAAGAAGAAGAGTTGAAAACACATTGACTTGCCAAGGAACTTATTTAGATGCCAGCTACCTTGCTATCTGGTGTTATATGTTCAAAATCAGTAGCATTCATATCTTGTATAAGAAAACAGGTTGTCAGAAGAGAATCAGCTGAGAACTGCCGCAATTTTAGGCCACCTGTGTGCTAAAAAAAGAAAAATCATACATAACTATAAGTCCTAAAAACCTGTACAGGACTTGAGAATTTGGTCTGTTGAACTACAAAAATGTACCAATATGCTGTAGCCTCTGACCTCAGCTACTGTAGCATTTTGAATATTCAAAACCAATAAAGAACCCAAGGCTCAAAGCTGAAAAATGCCAAGAAATTAAACAGCAGTACTTTGGAAACTTGGACAGAAATAATACATGCTGTCAAAAAACGGGACAGGACTATGTGGCTTTAGCGTTGGTGTTAATAAATAAAAATAAAAATAAAAATAAAATCTGAAGTACTAATCCAGCACCTAACTTCTGTCACAGAGTTTATGCTGCATTTGAGGACGGTCGGGAGTCGGATTTATCTGAGTTGGTTTTTCCCAGTTACAACCTGAAAACGTTTAAGGCGAAAGTAATTGTTTTTTATTTTGGTCCTCAAAACTATTTTTGACCTCCAGCAAACTTGCCTTCTCACAATTGTGCTTCATTTATTGTTTTTATCTTATTTCATAAGCACAGCTTACAGCTGTGTTACGTGGAGTTATGTCGAATATTTTTGAATGAAGAAAGCTATCTAGCTTTTACTCAAGTAAATTCTGTTTTACCATTCACTGTCTGTGTTTCCAAAGGGGTCGCCATTGTAGAGTGTCGTCACATTGTAGTCTGTCGGTGAAGTCGGGGTACGTATATTTTCTGTTTTTTCTCCCCCAACTTCGCAAATGGGATTTCCGATTTCAAGGTGGTGTTCCCGCACACACTTCCTGGTTTGAACTTGGAAAAGTCCGACTTACGACCATCCTCGCATGCAGCATTAAATAGCATGTCAATAATTGCCAACAGGTGCGACCAGGAAGCTCCGCCCACCAACTCTTCCAAAGGTGCCTGAAGAGAAGCAAAAATGAACTAGAGGAACAGGACCAGTTTTGTTTTTTTGTAATAAATGAATAAGGTGTTTACTTTTATGCAAAAATATTATTTTTCAAAAAAGAGATCAGTTGAGCAGTTCAGTCCAAAATTTGGCTGAAACCTTTTTGCATTATTTATTTATTTATTTATTTATTTGAACTTTCACATTAGACCGACTGGTTGCAATTTTGTTTTATTTGACAACAAGAATGCATTAGACTGGTGGCCAGCCAATCACGGGTCACATATAGGGACCAACAACTATTCACACTCACATTTACACCATTTTACACTGAGTGGGAATATTACACGAATGCTGCTTGCAAATTAGGTGAGTGAATCATGACACAGTCGATACATGTTCAAAATCAGTTTGTTGATATCATCTTTGTAAGTCTTGATGCAAGCACTCAAGCAAAGTGTTTTTGTTAATGGCACACTTACCCTGATTCTCACCCTTATCATTTACCTAATTATTGCATTTTGTACCATGTTACTCATGGGGAAACAATGACACCATTTGACAGACAATGGACAGTATAAATAAAACAAGAGATTGTGGTGATATCCGACACTGATTAGCATCATCTGTAGTGCTTTGGAATCAGGAGAGGAACTATGCAAAAGCATGCATGATGTGTTAATGCAGCAAAGAACTTCAGCCTGATGAATAAGTGGCACCAGTGGTTTCAAGTGTGTTTAAAAAAATAAAAATAAAATAAAATAGAAAGAAACGGATGGTAGATTAATGAAAAGTGCTTGGCTCTTACAAAATAATTCATAAGAAGTGGGCATCGCAATAACAACAACGCTGCTGATAGGCAGTTAGAATCTTCAGATCAACAGATTACCGAAATTTGCCAAAGGATGATTGGAGATGTGAACGATGAATTCATTAATCAGTGTATCACTTATGCTAATAAACAGCGGACGGTGGATGATGATGATGATGATGATGTCCAAAGAATTTCTTTTTGGTTTGATCATGTTGGGATACTACATTTTGACATTTATGCAGTAGCCTACCTCCTTGCATGTCCAATATATGTGTTGCTCCAGCAGTGCTGTAATGACCATATGTAATTCAAATGTTATTCTGTACAGTAGTGTATCTCAACCCCGGTCCTCGGGGCACACTATCCAGTCTGTTTTCCATGTCTCCCTATTACAACGCAGCTGAGGATCTGTATCAGGCTTCTCCAGAGCTTGCTGTTGAGCTGCCATTGGAATCAACTGTGTTGGGATAGGGAGACATGGAAAACTAGACTGATTTGTTAAAAAAGTTACACAAAAAGAAGAGTTCCATATTTGTGTTTGGTTATCCAACTGTTCCTCAGTTTGCAAGCTACTTCCTGGTTCATGGAGGATGGATCATGACATAAATTAGACATTATATGATGTCATTTAACCACCAATACGAACCCTACTTAGGTGTTTTAACAAAATGCCCGTGGCAAAATACCCCAAGGATAACAAAATTACCCTCATCACCCTCTTTCTAATCCCTTGCCTCTTTTCCACATATGCTAAAAAGAGATACATTTGCAAAGAGTTTTGCAGGCTTTGTGATGACAATCATGGCTCACCTGTTTGGTCATGTGAATTCACAAGGTGAGACGTGATTGGTCATGAGCAAATTGATGTCCTCTTCACCGGACAGCAAGTGGCAAAATGGCCGCCCCCTGAGATGGATAAAAGTGGCTGGATTATAACTCATATTCAACAACAAATGTAATATTAATCATAATGATATGTTTACACTAGACAACATATCATTGTAAAGAAATAGTTTTTGGGTTGACTTCACCTTGTATGAGGATGAGCACAATAGAAAATGGATGACTGGACACATTTATTAGCGTTAGCTTGTGTTAAGTGGCAAAGAAACACAGTTACCTTACCAATAGTTTTGCAGGGATTGTTCCCTCTTTAATAAAATTAGTCCACAAAATATCACAGCTTAGCTGACTGTGTATAGCTGTCAGTGCTGTTTAAAAAAATTATAATATCATTATAATTTAATTTTTTTCGTACCTTTACAGTAAGGGTGCAAGCATATGTTTGGTTCAAACGGCACTGCTGGCATAGCTGCATATTTTCCTATCCTATGTTTTATTGTTAAATGCTGCTCTGAAATAAATAAATGTATTTATTTTATCAGTTTTTTTCCCTTTCTTTCAACTTCTTCAAAAAAATTGCTAAAACTGGGACGAAAAAAGTTGTTTAAATTGGAAGCAGCACATACCTTTGAAAATTGGGGAAGCTAATGAGCTCTTTGCATATAAAACTAACAACAGTCAGACCCACCACGGATTCTGTTGCCATCTCGCTTTGCACTTGGCAGCTTATCCAAGGATACCAAGAGGGCTTCACACTGTTGCATTGTGGGTCAGAGTGCAGCCAGTTAGAGCCTAATATGTTCTGACAGGACCAAAATTGAGTCCACTTGTGTTTTATTGCTCAATATTCCAAGCACTCTTTCATCCGATAAGAGAGAAACCTGCAAACCTAGTTTATATTGTATCAATATCCAGGTTTGTTGAATAAAGATGTGACTTTTCCAAAGACGCTGCAGATTTCTTGCAACATTTAACGTGACGAACATAATGTATCTTTGGAAGTTGTGATAGACAAATCAAACAAGAATCCAGAATCCATAAAGACAGAGCATGATGGGGAAAGTAGAAGTTTGATTAAAAACATTAAAGAGTGCTAGTGTTTAATACATTTCTTTGGACCCACTCAAACAGGATTTCTCGCAAAATTCTGTAACATCGCATGGAATTATCAGCAGTGTAGCATGCACATGCGCACATGCACAGATGGTTATCTGTCTCTATAAGTAACCTACGACTGACTGGAGACCAGTTTAGGCTGTAGTCCACCCAGGAATAACTCAATTAATGAGGCTCTCTCCGGTGGCATAATGGTAAAGACATCTTAAGTGGCAAATGTGGACCTTTTGTAAAATAACTGCCCCAAAAAGAACTCTTAAGATACTAAGATGCATTTGAAAGGCATATTAGGCAATAGGAGGAAAATAAAAACATATTTAGAAAACATGTTGCAAATCATGACATTTCATTTGGGGCACATGAGCTGTAACCCACCTATTAGATGAAGTGAGATAACAATGTCATCAATCTTTAAATTAAGATTTGACAAACTTGGACTAGCATCAGAAGAACCCAGAGCCATATGTTTGAGCAACAATAATGACACAACACAGATTAACAATTGCGTAACAACGCATGTATTGTTATATAAAAATAAAAAAATGGTATGAAAAATAATGATTTTTCATTAAAAAAGCTCAGTCGTTTTAAACTCAAATCTGTTGGGGCCTTTTTTAAACATTTAAAGTTCACTTGTTCTGTGTGACTGTCTGTCACGTCCAAGAGTCGGCTAAATCCAAAAGATGTATGAAATGTTTGTCCTACCTCGACCAACCGTCCATTAGGGAATATGAAGTTGTTTTTTCTCCTTGAAGGTTCTTGGGTTAGCTCGCCATCCAGATGTGATCCATAATCTTGTACTGGTCTTTAGATTCGTCCATACCCCCCAAAAAAACAAAAAAAAACCTGACCGTTGCAGTAAGCCTTGATGACTGGGCGCCGTCGAATGCTCTCACCACGTACAACAAAGAAAAATGGGGTGGGGGTGGGGGGGACTCTCTAGTATATGCAGTATTAACTCCGGTCCAACCAGCGTTTGGACTAGCTACTGCTCAAAACAGTATTTACGAACTGTAAGTAACAGCAAGCAGGTCTCAAATTTATTTTACCACCAAAAAAAAGCTTCCAAAACTTTCTGCTTGTGTCACTGCTTCACCTCCTCGTAACCGCGTCACGTAAACTCGCGAGGTAAAAGAGGAAGTACTAAGGTGGAAGCGTCCCTAAACTGACCTCTCAATCCATAGACTGAATGTGACCTTTGCTGCTTTTGATTCGCTGAGGGCAAGGGGCCTTCAAATGCACTTGTGGGAAAAAAAAAGTATAATACAAATGCAAATACAATCATTATCTTTCTCTTTTCTGTTTGTTTTATTAAACACAAATGTTATTTCTTTATAACTCTATTTTCTCGGTCTACAAAAGTTTTTTTTCTTTCTTAACTTAAATTTGTACCTGTGTTACATAAGGATAAAGTAATTTTCTGGTAATAATTGTTTGAAAAATATAACTTCAAGGGGGGTGGGGGTGGGGAAATTTTTGCAGGCAATGTAAAAGAGGCTAATGGTTGACTAATTATGCAGGCTGGAGAAATAAGTGGATAGTGTTAGAGTAGACAATATTAAGTATTGTACTCTTTGCGTGTTCAATTAACTGAATGGTGAGATTATGGTGAAGAAGTCCCTTTGCAAAGGTATCATTAAAACAGAAGCTTCTGATGACAAAAACTGACGACACTCAAATCCTGTTCTGGTCAGATTGTGTGTCCCCTCTACTCCGGCACATCATTATTTATTGAAAAGTGGGTGAATACGAAAAGTCTCCTCCCATCAGCCCACAGTACATTTGTTTACAACTCAGTGAATACAAGAAAATCCCCCTTTCTGTTCCCATAGGTATAAATCAGATTAGAGAAAAACAATAATCAGCCTGTGCCTCCCTTCCGACCGGCTGAGACCAGTCCTAGACTCTCTTCAAGATAGCAAATGTAAAAACCCGTTGCCCTTCTTCTGAGAGTGAGACAGATAATACAATTCTATTCATTGAGCCATACTGCTATAACTAAATCCAAAACAAATAAATTGAAACTGAAAAACAATGTTAATAACTTAACAGTAGGTAGTAAGGCCTTTCCAAAGTAATGTTAGCATAACGCTAGTGTTCCTCTCAAGATGAGATTGACAGACACTCGGTCCTCTTTATTACGAGATAGTGTTGCTTGCACATCATTTTCAAGGTGCTATTTCAAACACACATAAAAGAGGCCCTCCATGATGACCGAATGCAGAAATGTTATTGTCTCACTGTGCATTCTGTAGGCCGTAATCAATGTGGAGAGATGGATGTCATGATGAGTGGTCCTCGTGCACCCTCTGCGCAACATGAGCATGCTTTACTGAGAGGGTTGCTGCTGGTGTCTCATACAGTACAACACTGCAGCTAAAATAATGTAGCTGCTTGTTTGGCTAACCTTTGACAATCTGCTCCACTCACACAATGGCAGAAATACAATGTGAAGAGTTCCACAAGTATCTAAATCTGGTAAACTGGATATTTTATATGGGAATAAACGAATGTTGTGTTACCTCATAGAGTGCCTGGGGTTATATAAAACTATGCAGCATTTCAAAATTTCCTTAGCCAATCATCCCATAAGGCTTTAAAAAAATGTACTTCTATATTCTGGTTGGACAAGAGCCGCTACGCAATAATGCACACAACACAACTATATACTGTTATAGAGTGTGGTAGATTTATTTTTATGAAGATCACATGGGCTGGTAAAGATAGTGGAGTCAGTGACAGAAAATGAGGATGAGAACCAGAGGATGGAGATGGAGAGGGGAGGACGGGGTGAATGGAGCAAAAAGGAAGCAAAAAGGGGATGTCGAGACGAGGGAGGAAAGACAGATGCATCAAGAAAGGTGTGACAGGATGAGTTCAGTGGAGAGCAACAGCCGTATCAATTTAGAAGACGCATTGTGGAAGCGTGTGGATGCAGGCTGGGAAGAAATCTGCGATGCAGAAAATGAAGGGAAGGAAAGCAACAAATGCAAATGAAGAGGTTTAGCTGATGAGAGCAGTGGGAGTTGAATGAGATGGAGTTTGAGGTTGGGAATGGCGGGGGCACACATTAAACGGTGCTTCTCAGCTGTCAAAAATCATGACAACTGGAAGGCGTGCCTGAAAGAACAGAATGTACTTTAAGCCCCCCCCCCCCCTCCCAAAAAAAAGAAGAGTACTTTGTCTTTATTTTTTAAAGTGCTTTTTCCCATTCATTTAAAAAAAATTTTTTTCAAAATGTCTAATATAGCCGTCCGTGTAAGCTTTAGGAACTTTTAAGTGCAATATGAGGCAGAAACATTCTTATTTTTACATGGTGCCTGTGTAAAATAACAAGGTATTATTGGCTTCAAGTTGTGTTCCTATATTCTAAACAGCTAAGTTTGACATTTTGTGTTGAATGTTTTTCTTTTTTTTAATGGGCAAAAATGTTTTATGAAATAAATGAAGACAAAGTTCTATTTATCTTTAAAATAATAAATACAATAATAATAATGAAAAGACCTCAACATGGAATTGAAGGCACTTCCCTGTCTTTTAACATGGAGAGTGAATTACAAAGTAGCCTTGGTCCAAAATATTGAAACATAATTCAAGTAAGCTGTCAAACTTACTTATCAGCCGGCAGCCAGACATTCAGACAGTCATCGTTGGTCATGCTAACAGGTAGCCGCTAGCCACTTACGTCGGAGACTTCTGCCGTGTCATACAATGACAGCGTAGTTAATTAGCGGTTTCTTAGCGCTGTAAATTAGCGATTGAATGTGTGTTCGGGATAGCGTTGTGTTGATGTTGGTCGCAGCTACAATGTCAGTCAACTACGATCAAGTAAAAAGGAAAAAGGAAGTCAAGCTAGCCACCACGCCACGACGTGGGCAAACTTCAACGTAAAAGTGTATTAAGGCTATTTGCTTTGCCGTCAATATATTACTCTATTTGGTTAACTTTATTGTGAAGTTAGATTTAGCGTGTATACTCCGTTGAGTATATTTCAGCTTCCTTGACTTGAATGTGCATTTAGTTTTTGTTTTTTTGGGCCTGATCCGAACCGACCACGGATCAATGATGATCCATTGCACCACTAGTGTTCGTATTTTGTCAGTTTGGCAAATGCAATATGCGCCAGTTAGTACATAACATACATGTTTGTGCCCATTTTTGACCAATGTAATCCTTTAAAGTGGCACTTAGGAACTTTTCAACCTTAATAAAATATTTTCATAACTCTTCTGATGAATCACTGAATGGTGCATTTGCCATGGCCGGAGGGGGTCGGTATAATTTTTACAAGCACTAAACAACTTTGCTGAGGATGGTAGGAACACTGCCACACAAAAAACTACAAATGTGCTGACTGTTTTATGGCATACATGACTTCCCCCTTTCCCCATTTGTTACAAAGATGAAAGTTAATTTGAATGTCACCTCACGATTGCTGCTTTCCTGGCAGAGCTGCAAAACAACTGAAACATTTTCTGAGGAGACAAAATAGAAAAAAGAAAAAGAGCAGAGGTGGGTAGAGTAGTCAAAAATTGTACTCAAGTAAGAGTAGCGTTACTTCAAAATAATATTACTCAAGTATAAGTATAAAGTAGTCATAAAAGTCACTCAAGTACAAGTAAAAAAGTATTCGCTGAAATGAATACTCAAGTACTGAGTAACTGCTTGAACATGAAGTCTGATTTATTTTTAAAAACAATGTCATCAGACAGACAAAAACATAAAATTGTGGAAATGCTGGCATCTTCAAATCATAAAATAAAAAAACTTTTTCAGCTCGAACAATAGTGCTTGGAGATTTTTATTTTAGCCCTCTGAAAAGGCTCAGCAGGACACATACATTGTTATGGCACGTGTTCGTCTTTGTTTGTTTTTTGAACATAAGACCACAGGTCATAAACCTGGAGCAAAACAAATAAAAATACTATCACAACGATATAATGCTAATATTACATGTATAATTATACAAATACATGCACTGTATACATTTTGTTATTTATTGTTGAAATGTATATTCTATGTTGTTTCATTTGATTTCAAATAACATCTATTTTTTATCACAACAAAGTTGATACACAATAATCACAATTGAATGTAATCAACTACATAACCCATAATGCTTTGCAAGGTTGGCTTATGCGCACAACGGCTCTGTTCTGCCCGTCACCGGGTCAAACAAACGTGCGACGGTTTACCCCAGCTTCACATAGAACTCTCTTTCGTGTAAGCACTGCACGCAATAGTCACAAGGTGCGTTTCCATTACCCTCAGTTTTGCGCAAAAGCAAGCTAGTAATGGAAACACATGATTTTCGAAAAAAAACTTTAAAAAACTATTGTTTTTACGCTCTCATGAGGTGTTTTTTGAGTCGAAATAGAAGTATTTCGCAAAAGTGTCATGGAAACACTTTTTGCGCTTTCCCTGTGGTCATGTGACCCCCGCCCGGTCACGGAGGAAAGGAAGTAGGAAGTACGGGGCCACTCGCTTTCATGTCGGAGCTGCCTCGGGAGGGGATAACAAGTCTTTTTAAGCCCGAAGCGATTCAGTTAAGGAGCCAATATGCCGCCGTTCAGCGCACGTCCCATATCGCTGCATGAGAAATGGCCGTTGCCGCTGGCAACGAGCAGACGAGCGACATACGCCGCACGTCGTTGTTGAAATCCATCCGTCCGCACCATAACACGAGTTATAAGCAGACGCACCAACACCAAATGGACAAACCCGTCCGGTGAGGGGAGCGAGATGTTTTTAAAGTAATATTAACAGCTCCGGGCGTCTATCTTTCGTGAACATCATGAGCACCTCCTACAGAACTGCGAGATCGGGCGAGACGGGACATTTACAAGAATTGCGCCTCAATGTGTCCGCGGAAATGCTCCCACACTGTCAGTCAAGTAGAGCACTTACGTGAAAATATGGTAAATCTAATACATGAATGGGGCGGAGCAAGAGTAGCGTTTCTTCTTCACACATCTACTCAAGTAAAAGTAAAAAGTATTGTGTGGTAGAAGTACATTTATTTCTCAAAAAGTTACTCAAGTAAATGTAACGGAGTAAATGTAACTCGATACTACCCACCTCTGGAAAAGAAGATAAAAGGACAGTCAAGGATCAACATTGGCCCGACTTTGACTCGTCGGCGTGAGTTAAAAAAAACGACACAATGCTCTTGTCCTCGAGGCATAACATTACTGCTTTTACCCATGTGGCAGCGCCATGATCAACTTAAACTGAAAGTTCCTTAGTGTTGCTATAAGCCCGTATCCCACTGAGGGGTGAAGGTTTGCAAAGCTAGAGAATGTTCATTTCTTGTAGGGCTTAGTTCAAGGTCACAACATTCACTAAAAGTTTGCAAACAGTTTTAATCGTTTTTCTTGTCGCAAGGAAATTTTGAACTGTCTAGTCATTGTGAACGTTTGCAAACCTTGTACGAACTCTTGACGGGAGCGTCATTTTATACCTTTATCAACACTTGCAAATGTCCGCCCCTCATTGGGATACGGCCTTAGTAAATCAGACCTGTATAGGTTAACAGTTAAAAGCTATGTCATTCTTTCTGTCAGTTATGTCCTTGTACTTTCTTCATGCAGTTGCATGTTGTGTCCAGCAAGGGACTTTCATCTTGGGCAAGCATTGTGGGAAACAAAGCACAGCCAGGCACTGTTGAGCTGCGGAGACAAAATGACAGCATGTGCAAAAAAAATCCAGTTGTTATGCGCAGATGGAGACAATCATTTGCACTTTCTGTCACACTGTGAAGCAAATTACTGACATAGTACATCAACCTGTTCCTGATTCACTCATTAGCACTATTGAGGTGAGAAAGACGATCCAGACGACGAGAAAGACAAACAATTATGAGAGGATTTCAGAATGTATCCATGTGCACAAATTGGTTTGACCTTTACTGTAAGAGACTCTCATGACAAAATGTGATCAGTCCATGCGTGCATGTGCTTGTGTGCAAGGGCATTGTGATTGTTTCAGAAGTGTGAGTAAAGGGCAGATAGCTCAGTATTAATCCAACTTTTAAGAGTAAATGATTATCCTCTCGCATTTTTGCTCCTCTCTCCATATTGGCAAAAGAAGCAACTAACAAAAACTTTCAAACACTCGTTAAAGTAAAAACAATAATATTAAAGCATACATAGCTAGATAATTGAATGTCTAATGGGGAAGGGGGGGGGGGGGGGGTGCAGTGTCCCCCTTAGTCCTCATCTCCATACCTGTTTGTGTGTGTATGCGAGTGTTGATATTCCACATATTGGCAGACCTTCCTCCCTGTCACCATTTAAGATGACAAGAAGTGACACTCACATGCTCGGCTGTCCGATTGTTGGCCAAGATGAGGTCAATGTGCACATGGTCATGACCTCCAGCACAATGTTTTGACAAGGAGGATCGGCCAGGTGGCCTGCGCGCACCCACACGCTCTGTTGACAGATGTACGTGCGTGTCAACCAATCCCTGGCAAATAACACTCCCCACTTCCTGTTGAATTCAATTGATTTGTCACCCTATATTGTGAGGCTGAGTGTTTTCGTTTCTGGGAATGTAGATAAGACAGTCAAGTGTCAAATCCGTAGGCCTTATTGACGCATATACACCCATATTCAATACCACTTCATGCCTCCATTCCAGCAAACTTCGGGTGAAATGACTGATCACCCGCAGCCAATCACAGGACTGACACAGAGAGACACACGAGCTTTTATGACCACATAGATTTCTTAATAAGCCAACTGTATGCATTGAAGACAATTCGCAATATTTAATGAACATAACTAAAGGAATACTGTAATGGCACATGAATGTCATGGTTTAGTTCACATTAAGTATGGCAAGGTAGCAAAATCATAAAACAGTTTATTTTCTGTCTAAAGGGAAAAAATGTTATGCCATTTTTAATAACATTACAAAATCTAGGGCAGGGGTCTGCAACATGCGGCTCTGGAGCCACATGTGGCTCCCTGTGGATCTCTAAAAACAATTTGCAGAAATTAATATTGTTTTACATATATTTCAGTTTACATATACTGTACATACATTTTTCTTTAAATTAATTCATGATTTAGATTATTATTTTTTTTAAAGAAGAATTAAACATTTTAAAAAAAAATGTCAGAGTACAAATTTGGAAGTTGTCAGAAAAAGAGAGATGGACAGTCGATGAACAAGTTTTAAATTACTTAAAAATGTCCAAAAGGTGACCATAAAATGTCAAAAAGAGGAAGAGGAAAGCAGAAAATTACCACAAAATGTACATGAAATTGCAAAAAATGTCAGCCAATTGAATAAAAAAGGCAGGGGAAAAAAGAAAAAAAATTAAACATAAAATGTCCACAAAATTGCCAAAAAACAAAGTCAGAAAATTGATTTAAGAAAAGGCAGTAAATAAAACGTTCAAAAAGTAACTATAAAATCCAAAAACAAAAGAAGAAATCCCCCAATTTACAATGAAATACCCACAAAATTGACCAAAAATTGAGAACATTTATAACTAAGGCAGGGGGGAAAAGCAAAATAAATAAATAAAAAAAGCCATAAAATGTCCAACAAAAAGAAGAAGATAGGCAGAAAATAACTATAGTATGTCCATAAAATTGCCAAAAATGTCAGAAATTTGACAGAAAGGCCAAAAAGTCTAAAAATGTATGAAACATTAAGTCTAAAAATATATATATTTTTAAAATATGTAAAATAAAAGAAATTCAAAAACAAAAAGCGAAAGGTAGAAGAAAATGAATATCTACGTATTGGATGCTGCATATTTTTCTGTTCTGGCACAGTTCTAATTAGCTCTTGGGCCCTCAGTGCATTAGACTAATACTAACACACTGTTTCCATCATCGCACTCTTCAAATGTTTCGCGGCTCCAAACTGATTTTTTATTAATTATTTGGCTCCTTTGACAGGAAAGGCTGCTGACCCCTGATCCAAGGTGTATGTAACAACAGTGTTGCCGGGCTCCCCTTTGGCCTACCAGTACTTGCAAGGGCTAATTTCAGCAAGACAAAAAAGGTTGTGTAAAGCGTGCTATAATTTTGATCCATGGGCTAAGCACATCACAAGCACATTTTTATTAAGGAAAATGCAGCAACAATATGTCTCTGTTATTGCTGCTTTACTCTTCTTCAGCTGTCCCCCCTCACAAAGTTTGGTTCATTTTAAATGGCCACAGGATCTTCATGTGTTGTTTAAGACAGAGACTTGTTTAACATCACAACATTCCGTTACGCTTCGCAAAACTTAGACGCGCACATCTCATGTGACGCTCAATTAGTCTCCCTGAATATTTTTACCTTCGTCTCTGTGGGCTGTGTTTAGAAAACAAATACGGATTTGCATGCTGACATTTGCTAATTGGGTCACCCTCAGAAGCAGGAGCAGCATGGAGTCGAGGGGAGGTGTGATGATGAGGCTTTGGAGATACACAAACGATCTTATCAGAGGATGACATCCATTTTACAGTTTTATCTCTGAGGAAAAGAGGAAAATTACACGCACAAGTGTTATTCATGTGAATTAATAACTTTCCTATGTAAGCTCATAACTGCACTGGAGAAACCGGTCATGTCTTAAATGACTGATCATTTGGTCATCTAACCCCCCAATTCCAACCCGTAATGCTGAGGAGAAGAAGTCTTTTGGTATGACCCTGACGGGGGTTGAAGTTTCAGGGTGGACACTATACCATTAGGCCACTGAGCTGGTTAAGTTTATTGGGGAAAAAAAATAAATAATAATAATAATTTGTATTTCCCATCTCATAAACCTGATGCAATAAGACACTTGACCAACAGAGTATATACTCAAAATATATTTATTAATCTTAAAACATGAGCCATATGCAACATGTGAACTCCAGATGAGGTGAGGATGGAGAGAGAAGAAGCGAAAGAAGATGATGGAGAAGGCAGAATATCCCATTTATAAACAACACACATGGTAACAGGCCTACACAATCCGACCACGATATCAAATGAAAGACTGCTTTCTGAAAGCAGTTGACCCTCAAATTAGCAAATCCAAAACAACAATGTAGCATAGCCTTAAATGGCTCCAGCTACAGTACAATGCCATGGTGGTACTGATGTGCTGTCGTTTTCATTGCGCGTGCGCAAGTCCATTTGACTCAAACGAAATATAGAACCTGGAGGGCATGGAGAAAACAAAATATTTGAAGGAAATTAAAAACTTTATTTTGGGTCCTTTGGATGCATATTTAGTTCCGTACAAATAAAAATTGATGTCTGTCAATGCAAAATAAATGGTTTTCACAATCAAATCAAAATAACTTGATCCTGTTTTGAATGGGAATTATTATTTTCAATGAACAACTGCATGTAATGTAAGAACATTTACAGTGCGCAGAAAATGCTTTCAGAAGCAAAAATAAATAATGACATTTAACAATAATATTTGTATGGGTCTAAGGACAGGCCTCCGCCCACATTGTGCCTGCATGCACAACAACTTTGGACACCTCTGATAATGTACACATGCATTTGTATTGATGTTCATCATGAGCATGCCTCGTTAGAAATGCACCCATGAGATTTAATGGCTTGGTGCTCGGGAAGTCTCTAATTGCCATATACAGCCCTCGTGATCCTTTTATCTTCCCAGATTGAGCTCTCAATTGCACTCATTCTTTACAGAGGTGATTGGCACCGCATAGCACACACGGATAGCTTCGGCTGGCTTACTGCTCTTGTCCTGTCCTGTCCTCTATCAATCCTATTTTAAAACCTGCACCATCCCTTCCACACAAGCCAGCAAGGTGTTCCCAGTCCGCATACAGATACAATCCAACTCCATTGTTACAGTTTTTGCCAAATTTGGCTCATTGAGTCCAAACTCTACACGCAAGCAAATAGGACACAATACAGGGAAATAAACTATTCACTTCTATGTCAAATTGAAACTCTGCTATCAAAACATAGCAATCCTTTGTCAAAATGTCAAAACAATCCCCACTTGCATCATATGAATATGCTCTCAGATCAGCACCACCACACTAGTCTACTTTATATAAAACAACAGTCTTTTGTTTTTAATTAACTTCCACAGAAGGCACTTTTTCCACAACAGCCAAAAGCTGAAATACTCAATATAAAATCATTACTTTACAATAGTGTATTTTCCAGTGGAATCAATTCAGTTAAAGCACAATTGGAAGAAGAAAAAAAAACGGCACTACTGTAAACACACTGTTGGGGTCTGGCCACAGAATCTCATCAACATCACTAACAATGTCTTCTCTAACCTAACATTGGGGAAAATATGCACTTGTGTGCCGAATCCATGCCTGGATTGACCTTACCTC
This sequence comes from Leptonotus elevatus, assembly GCF_054856555.1. Lineage (NCBI taxonomy): Eukaryota > Metazoa > Chordata > Actinopteri > Syngnathiformes > Syngnathidae > Leptonotus > Leptonotus elevatus. The sequence goes on from NC_141240.1 coordinate 23,331,364, forward strand.
AATGTCTCCACAGGCCCGTTCCATTGCCTGCAGAAGAGGCATACGGACGGGCATGTGGTCATAAGCATGCCATATCCAAGCAGAACATTCTTCTATAAGATTTAGAAATGGTGACTAAGGGGGCAAGCACACAACCCCATATTGATGGTTGGTGAATCATTTCTGGACCAGAGCAGCCCGATGGAAACTAATATTATCCCAGACAACAACAAAACCTGGACTGCTCTGGTCTGTCCTGTACCACTGCATCATGAAGTGCATCTAGAAATGTAATTACTGTATGTGTTGTGCATTGACGGGACCCAGTTTGGCATGATGGTACTTTGCAGTACACAATGTGATATTTCCCCCACGCTGCCCCGGGACATGCGCAATTGCCCTTTGGCCAATTATAACTAGTCCCTGTCATCTGTTTTTGCTGGGGTTGAACCCAGCCTCGTCAATGTAAATGCATTCATGCGACAGGGAGCTCCATCCGTGTCTAAAATTCTCTGTAACAAAAAAATGAATATTGTGGATGGCTTTACTCAACACACACGACAACATTTTTCTGAATGTATTTATGCTTGCAAAGTTCTCAAAAAGTTCTTCAATTAAACAATGTGTGTTATATTTCGAATAGATGTGTTTTCTCAATGGTGCCTTGAGATTTCATTTTTGAACTAAGTGTCTTATGTATGAAATATTGTGTAGTGTACAAGAGCAAGTATGTTACAAAAAGGAGCAGGTGTGTTGCAGAATGTTTAAGGTATGGTCACACTTTAAGGTATTGGGACAACAACTTCAAGTTATGTTACTTTGGTTTAAGCATGTGTCTATAGTGTTCAAGCAATGGGCAAAAACGGTAATGCTACGTGACCTAGCTGCTAAACAGGACAGGGTTTTATTTTTAAAGAAAGAAAACAGTACAGCGCTGTCATGAGTCTGTTCATGATGCAACAAATCTTGCTGCAGGACATGATAAATTGCAAATAGAGTGCACTTAAATGACAGTTTTATCTACACCATATGGTGCCCAAAGCACTTTGCAAAACCTCATTCGCCCGTTCATGTACACATTGATACCTTAATGGGCGGCTGCTGACACACAAGGTAATGCCGGGCCCACTGAGAGCAAATTAGGGTCCAGTGTCTTGCCCGAGGGCACTTCAACAGCGGACAGTTGGATCTGGGATTCAAACCAGTGACTCTTTGGGTAGGCCTATTGTTCGAACTGCTGAGCCACAGCTGCACTATGTCAGAAAGATGAAAAATGATTACGTCACACCTGACCAATGAATTAGCTCATTCATGAAGATATTTATGTATGTTTGCGTGTACAGTATTTGTGCACGCTGCATTTGGTGAATTAGAGCATTATTCCTTTCCCACGGAATCCCTTAATGTAGCAGAGCAAGTGTCCAAACATATGACTGTCTCCTCTCCAAAGAGAAGGTGGGTTAATCGTGTTTGTGCGTATGTGTGTGTGTTTATGCAGCCTTTGGATTTTATAGCTAATTTCTGTGAGAGGTGCTTGGTCACGTGATAAAGCATGCAGTAAATTCTGCTCGAGCCTGTTGCTGTTCTTTTGTGTGTGTGTCGATCTGAATATTGCATGAGGGCAATTGAAAGTAAACGCACACACACTGTTTGAATGACAAGCATGGGAAAATGCAAGTGTGCTGCCCAGTAATTCACATTGATGGATGAGTAATCAACTAATGACGCTTGCGAGGAAGCACAATCGTAAAACAGGAGAAGGGGAAGCAAAAATGATGGAAGAAATACATACAGTAAAGTAGGACAAAAGGTGATACACACAAGTGATACATACACATGGCACAAAATGGTCTCTTTTCGTGTGTAACGCTGGACGTTTTGAAAGTATTCTACAAATAAAGTTTTTTTCTGTAACTGTAATGGCACACAGTTATCCTTAAGTAACCTGCGTAACACATGTATTCCATTACTACACAAGCCCGATATTAAAGACCCTGATGTATATTCAAAATGTTTAACAAAGATACTATATCAATTCTTAAGACACAGAGTGAGTGTATGTGTGCTCACCCAAGCAGGTTTTTGCCGTATTAGGATCTCATGTCATTAGAGAAGGTTATGTTCTGGGAAGCCATGTAAGTGTATACTTCTTGTCTTTTGGGGACTGATATCAGTTCAATTCGGAGCGTATGGTACGTATCATATGTAGCAAATGTGCTAAAAAGTGGCCCCCTGGCATCTCGGTGTCTGATATCAGACGTCCAGTTGATACGTTTAGAAGACAGTGTGCCATCTCCATTTTTTTGTACTTGAGAAAAACCTGATCGACATCAGCTGATCAACAATAAAAATCTTTTCCGACCAATTTGAAGGCATCTCAGCGTTTCCTTTCATCACTAACCAGCTGATCTGGTGAGCTATCCGTTCCACGAGACTCCGCTAAGGGAATCTTCATGTAAAAGATGATACTCCAGCATGGCGCAGCACGGTCTGCTAAATTCCCAAACTCAGCCCTGGCATGAAAATCAAGATTGAATAGAGAATTTTAAGTTTGGTAAGAAAGCAACAAATTTACTGGTAGGCTATGGTAAGAAGGGAATTAAAACAATTCAAACAGACTAAAGACTTAAAAAAAAAAAAAAAAAAAGAAAAGGACCAAAGGCAATTGAAAGAGCCTTCATGCTTCAATTTGTTTGTTGTTGATCAGGTGGTCGTAAGAAATACAAACCCGTTTGCAGGCTGTTGTAAGAAGAAGAGGGAATGCCTCAAAGTGGTGAAAATGGCCTTGTTCCAACTTTTGGAAGATTTGTTGACACCATGAAATTTAAAATCAACATAGTTTTCCCTTAAAATTATACATTTTCTTGGTTTAAAGTTTTGACCTGTTCTCTGTGTTCTATTCTGAATAAAATATCGAAATTTGGCACTTCTACATAATTGCATTCATTTTGTGTCCCAACTTTTTTGGAATTGGATTTGTATTTTGTATGCTCTAATTCAAAGGACTTAGCTTTATTTGTTGAGATGCAACATTTTTTTTAGTTTGGTTTTTTACGTTTCTTCCAGTCGAGAGAAAAATCGCTTACCTTGCTGAAAGTTTCAGCTTTCACTTCAGTCTTTGTCAAGGCTGTAGCCTGTCACCGCTCCCTTGTGTGATGTGTCTAAAAACAGCTTATTGGATCGTAAAGCTTCAAAATAAAGTTCCCGACCAGAACAAGTGTGTGCTTCACCCACCCGCCGCCACTGTAAGAGGGTGGTGATGTTTCGGGTCGGGGAACATTATTTTGAAGGTCAACCCAACCCAATCAACTCTTTTTACACTGTCTATTAGTCTATTGACCAGCTGCACTGGTAAACATGGATAGATTAGTGTTATTAATTAATATATTGATATTAAAATGTAATTAAATATACTTACAAAAATTGCTTAATGCCAGTAATAGCGATACAGACCCCCTCAGGCCATTAAAAATTTGTCATTCAAATAGGTGTAATTCGATGTTTCATCAGAAGAGTTATGAAATGAAAATGTTTTTAAAGTTTGTAAAAGCTCCTAACTTATGCTTTAATTTACAGCACTTGGCGCCCAAGCACTCAGGGGCAAGGTCTCAAACACTTTAACAGCTTGGATGACTTTTTATCCTTTCATTTGCACATACAACGGGTGTCAAGGACAGCATTTTATTCACCAGTGAATTATCAAGAAAAAAAACACTTTTGGTTTCCTGCCATTTGCTGATGCCGAAAGAGTAGTTCATTTTTGGATTATGGCAACTCCTTGCCAACAGGTTGCGTGGCCCGAACAAGTCAAGTAAATATAGTCCAAAAGAGTCCTCACCAGAACCGAGAGAACTGATCCTCTTTTTTTTTCTTTCACTGCACTGGTTTCACATACAATTCTGAATTAAATTAAAAATCCTCCTCCTCAGATACAAATCCCTGACCAGGCACCATTGTAGCTTAAAGAGCTTGTGGTGTCTCATCAATTGAGTAGAAAACTATGCTCCCAGAGCGGAGGATTAACTTTTAGCTAGCAGGACTCTCTCTTATGGAACCCTCTTTCTCTTAAAAGTAAAGTTTTTAAAAAAAATTCCTTCATGGCTCGAGTTTATAGCAACTCATCTTTGCTATAGACTCCGGTATATTTCAAAATAAAACCGTTATCGAACTAATTTTTTGGGGAGGGAAGCTAGCTAACTACATAGCATGACATGAGTCGGACATTTAAGACAAAATCAAGCTCAGAATAAATTAAACATGACAAACTAACACTATTTCAACACAAAACATACACACCCATGGTAGAAGAGTCATGGTAGAAGTCCCGGAAATAATGTCCAAAAGCATATTGATGTGACAACAGGCAAGTGTGGCTACTGTTTACCAAAAGGACTCTATATACACGGTTGTTATCGCGTGAACTCAACTCACCAGCGTGAACCCCCGTGATCTTGTGGTCTGGCGGGTGCAGATTTCCAGACACGGACAACGCACGCGATGTGAATTGCATTTCGTGCGGACGCCGTACAGAAAACGCACCGCGTCCGTTCCGCAGTCAGTGTGAATTGAGCGTCAAGTATGCTAAGCCTAGACGGGTGATCTCCCTTGATGCACTCCCATTCAATTTTTTTTCTTTATCCTTCTCACCTCTTTATCTAAACCCTATAACCCCTGAACCATGAAATATATGAGAGAAAATTAAGATTTTTTTTGTAAATAGAGTCCTTTTGCACAAACAAACAAAAAAACATTTTTGAAAATCATCTTCCACTATGTGTCATATTTGATACATCCGGTCACAATGCTTTAAAATCATACATTTTATCGCTGTCAAAATAATAAACAGACATATCAAACATGCTAGTATTTCCAAAAATCAGAAAGAACATTTGCCACCATTAATAAGAATAGGTGTCTCTCCTTTCTCAATTGGGGCGATCTTGCAAGGTCGCTGGAAAAGCCATCAGCCGGGTGATACTGCCCTCTAATGGATTATCCATGCAATGCATGTGTCAGATCATATACAGTACGTCAGGGTTTTAATGGGGGTAAACAAATATTAGACTCATTAAACCGAGGGCTCAAAATGTCTTGTCTATATTAATATGATACGTTTGGCGTTATAGGTTTAAAATAACATGACTGAAAATTCAATTACTATGGCTACAGCTACAGTTAGGTGTGTTGTTATCTAATCACCATTCATGTAAGATGTTTCTATAACCTGTTTTTCTTTGATTTTATTTCCCCTGCGGCTGGTGCTCACTTCTTCTGGAGGTGCGCTTTCACATTTATCTTCTTGTTATCGGCAGCCGTGTGGTTTGGGACGGTGTTGCTTGGAGTGGATCGTATCCTCTTTGTTGCTGTCTTCATGGGGCTGCTACTTCATGGTGATGTGTTAGGGATTGTGCCTGTTGTTCTCTTATCACTCAGCACCTTTATCATGTTATCTCGCACTGTCTATCTTATGTCTCGCAATCTTTTTTTTCCATTGCCAAATACTTTTTATGTGGGGTTGAATTGTTTTTCATTTATGTATGAAGCGTGCGGTACTTGACCTGCTCAATGTGTGCAGTGCCTTGAAATAACTAATGTTGTAAATGAATTAAATTATTAAAATCACATGAATGATGAAGGATATTGATGAATACTTTTATTCATATAATTGTGATTGTTCAAGTCTATGTGAAACCGGTTTGTGCTCATCTTTTAAGTGGTAAAACATTTCCAAAGATGTTTTTCCTACATGGAGGCAAACGATGCTGAGGGTGGATATTATTTCTTCTTGTGTGGGACATTTGTCTTTTGTTCTTCCAATGAGAATCCATGAAAACCACAACTGAGTTGCTTTCCTCCATCACTGAAATTGAATATGTAGGAGGGATTCGGGGATAAACTGTTCATTTTGTGGAATAGATGCTACATTTATAGGACAAAGTTATTTCAAATTGATCCAAAACTGACTCACATTTTGAATTGATGATAACAAACCGTGACAATAAGCACTACACCATGAAAAGTCAATGATAAAACATCATTTTGTGAAGTGTCTTATTACTTTGAGTCCGCTGTGCTGCAAAATCACTATTTATATTATTTCACTAAATCCCCAAATTATTATTATTATTATTATTTTACTGATAGCTTAAGTGTCAGAATGCAACACTTGATAAACTTGTTTAAAAAAAATCTCAGCCCACAACGATTTAGACAAACAACACCGCTCCCTTGATTGAGTCCGCTTGAATTATTAATGCAATAATTACTTGCAGTGGATTTTCCTCAATCTCATGAATGTTCAAGGTATAACGTTACAATAAGGTTACTCTTATGAAGGATTTATGAAGTGGTTATTAATGAGGATGTCAAAACTTAATTAAAACTTGTTAGGCTGCTTCGCCATATACGAACAATTTTAATGACTTTACTGCTTGCCAAATGCTTGCTTCTTTGTCAATTAAATGTAATAGCATCTCAATAATTGTGAGTGAGAAGCATTACAGCAGCAACTCGCTAAACTGTGATCCCACACCTGTTGTTGAGAACTGTTATTTATACAAAAAAATAATACAAACGCAACACTTCAGTTTTTGCTCCCATTTTTTATGAGTGACTCAAAGATCTAACATTTTTTCCACATACACAACATCACCATTTCTCTCAAATATTGTTCACAAATCAGTCAAAATCTGCAACAGTGAGAACTTCTCCTTTGCCGAGATAATCCCACCTGACAGGTGTGCCATATAAATCTGGGGAAAACCAGTTCTGACTGGTTTTATGAGTCACTCCCACCCCAATAAAACAACACTTGTTGGCAGTCTAAGGCACACCTGTGCACTAATCATGGTGTCAAATCAGGACCTTGATATGGTTTAAACTGGTTTGTGAACAATATTTGAGCGTAATTGTGGCATTAGGTATGTGGAAGAAGTTTTAGGTCTTTGAGTTCATTTATAAAAAATGGGAGCAAAAACAAGTGTCGCATTTATATTTTTGTTGAGTATATGATGGATCTTTACTGTTTCATAGAGTTGACTGCTTCATTAATAACCTATTTATATGTGATTTATAAACCCTTACTATGATCATGTTGAAAAGCGGGGAAAAAAAGAAAAGAAAAAGAAAAGTTGCCGTTGAGCATGAAATGGAATCATATTCTTGTTCTGGGTCCACATGGCTAGTTGACAATAATAATAAAAGATGATAAACGGACAGCCAGTCTCTCTCAGTGTGTTTTACTTGGTTCTACTTTGGTTGTTAACATATTTCTACAACGGTATGAACTAAATAATTATGTGTCCTGAAATGTATTGTGTTTAACCTTTAAAATTATAGTGTGCAATGATTTTTCTTTTTTTGTTTGGCTCTACCATGAAACTTTTTCTTCCATTTTATTGTATGCCTAATGCGAGTGGACGATGACACTCGTTAGTGCTGGGATGGAAATGACTGAAATGTCTCACACATACAAACAGTCACAACAGAGTGATGCTCTCTGTCTCATGAGTCGTTCTAAATTTGTCCCATGCTTTATCCTTAATGACGTGCAAATTTACACTGACGCAAACAAGACGACAAAAGAAAATGTCAGAAAGTGCACCAAGTGCGAGAGTCATTTGTCATCACTTACAAAGAATGACACACCAGATGGTTTGGTTGACAAATGCATCTAGCGAAGAGCTGATAGAAAGTGTTTACAAAAGGACAGGCACTTTCAAAAACCTGACGTGGCAAGACGAGACGTGAACAACTGCAAGACGTGGGAAAAAACAGGACAAATAAACAGCAGCATGACAGCAGGAAACGACAATGGTTTGACGCAGACAAAGAGGGGACAAGAGGCTAAGGCCCCGTCCAGACGGAAGCAAAGCCGGCTTCGTTCCTCAAACAAATCTCGTACACACGGAAGCATTTCAAGACTTGCGTGTGTCCCAAAGAAGACGCTGAGGACGTTTAACGGCTGTGCTGTATATGCCAAGTCTGGAGTGGCGCTGTAGCGCAGCCAGAGGGAGTTAACGGAAAGCGTAGAAGAAGAATCAGCGAAGAAGACAAATACTTTTTTTTTCTAACTTTATTGCAATCTACAGAACAAACATGTATGTAAAACAACATGAAAAAGACGAAAACAGGAGAAGTGACAATGGCGGATGTTTCAAGTACAACACCGCTTGTTGAACGTGGGAATAAAGAAGCAAAATATTTAGCTGGAAAAGGATAAGCAAGCTAAGAAGGCTACGCAAAACGACTACGACACGGCTATCCGCCATTGTTGTTGACAGCTGACGGTTTGCGCATAGTCACGCGAAAATTGCCGCATACGTCATCAATCTGCGACAATGCGTCGTCATCGAGCTGCGACCATTACGTCATCCCTGGAGGAGTGTCCTGCATTTCAAGCTCCGAAACCGCGCCATCGTGTGGACGAGCGGCCGAACCGGTAAAAAACTTGTGAGGATACATTGAAACTGGCTTTCGTGTGGATGGTCTGAATACACACACACTAATTGACACAATGAGACACACTTGGGCAAAGGGTGCTGATTGGTTGACACATGAGGAAGGCAAACACAGGTGGACATGACAATGCTCGACGAGACGAGACTAGGGAAGCACACAAGCACAATATGACAGAAACAGGGTTATGGTTAGGGTTGAGGACAAAATCAAACAAAACCAAAACTAAACCCAAGCCATGACAGAAGCAAACCAAAAAGTAATTCAAACCCAACCCAAATCATGACAGATGTAACACTTAGATTTTTTCCTCTAGGGATTAATAAAACTTCAATAAATCCAGGGTGTACCCCTAATCTTGCCTAAAATCTGTTAGAGCAGGCTACATTTTATCTGTTTCCCAGATGAAGATAAGCGTTATAAAAATAACAATAAAAATGAATTTTGGGGTGTGTGTGTGCGTGTGTGTGTGGTGACTGCAAAAACATGTAGCACCAATTTATGAGTCCCACCAACTCTGAACATTGGGTCAGAGTGGCTGCAGTTCATCGACCGCTCACTAGTACACAATGAAAAAAGTTGATTGGAATCAAATCAACGATGAAATGAAATAAAACACAAATATAAGTTTGTTTAAAATGAATGAATACTTTTAGCTGACAGGCCTCAAGGAATAGCCATTTTATTAGATTTTTTATCTTAAAAATCCCAGTCACCGGCATCACGCCCTTACTGCTCAGTTCAAAATCGCAACGTCAACGATAATTACGCTTTTCTACTGACTACACTAGATATGACTACCTACTTACAAGGTGCACTTTTAACATTTCAGCATCAAGAGCTAGAAAATACAAAAACATAAATTCACACTAAGATGTGGAGATAAGTAAGAACTGTGGGGTCAGTTCCCACTCAGAGATTGTGTGAAAATGGCTGTCTGCTTCTGTATGTTAATTCTGCTTCACTGGAACAAGTCTGGTATGGTTTGCTTTTTTTTACCCAGTCAGCTGCAACCCTGAACAAGAAGAGCGGAAATTGAAATGGAAAATACAAAATGGATGGACGGATAAAGAGATATTGCTTCGGTTGTCCAATGAAACTTGAACTCCGTTGGTTCATTGGGGCAAGATGTTTTGTTCCGAACAATTTGGTGTTCAGCCTTTTTTTGCCATTTGTGTTCATTTTTAATAGCAGAGATGATGAGAAAATAGAACGAGAGGCAGATCCGTATCAAGGACACAAACTCACCTCATCAGAGACACGACAGATGCCCGACCCTCCTCCAGTCCTTTCCGTGTCCATCTGCACCGCCGTCTTGTCATCCATCTTTCTGAAATCTGTTTTTGTCTTTCTTCCGCTCGCGACACGTGTCGAATGTGACAGAAAAAAACTTTTTTTTGTAGATTGTGTTCCAGTCAAAATAAACAACAACAAAAAACTGTTTTTGTCATATTCTCACCTGACAACGAAACACTAAAAACATTAGATTTCTCTGCATCGACCCCCATCACACTTCAGCACTGCTACATTGCAACCTCCAAGGTTGAATTCTATATGTTTACATTTTCAGCCAATTTTACCAATTGCAAATAATGGAATTGAAAATCAGGATCAAATAGTCATCATAAAATCTTTAGTAATTGTCCAGGCATTTTTTTTGTTCAGAAACATTAAAACATTATTTCTCATGCAAGTACACTAATAGGTTGACCACTATTATTAATTAACCACTAAAACTAAAGATATTTGATACCATGTTTTTCAGACTGTTACCTGTCTTTCCTGATTCTATCCATCCTGGTCACTCCCAAAGAGAACCTCAGCATCTTCATCTCTGCCACCTCCAGCTCTGCCTCCTGTCTTCTCCAGACCAAACAACATCGCTGGTCTCACCATGGTTTTATAAACCTTTCCTTTCATTTGAGCTGAAACTATTCTATCACTCATCACATCTGACACTTTTCTCCACCCGTTCCAGCCTGCCTGCACACGCTTCGTCACTTCTTTTCCAGACTCTCCATTGCTCTGGACTGTTGACCCTAAATACTTAAACTCCCTACCTTCTTGGTCTCTTCTCTCTGTAACCTCACTTTTGCACTTGGGTCCCTCCCATTCACACACAGATACTCCATCTTGCTACGGCTACCCTTCATTCCCCTCCTTTCCGGGGCAAACCTCACAATGTCATCTGCAAACATCCTAGTCCATGGAGAATCCCGTCTAACCTCGTCTGTCATCATGTCCATTACCATAGCAAACAAGAAGGGGCTCAGAGCTGATCCCTGATGTAGTCCCACCTCCACTTTGAACTCCTCCGTCACACCTACAGCCCACCTCACCACTGTCTTACAGTCCTCATAAATGTCCTACACCACTTGAACATACTTCTCTGCCACTCCAGACTTCCTCATACAAAACCACAGTTCCTCTCTGGGCACCCTGTCATAAGCTTTCTCCAGATTTACAAAGACACAATGCAGCGCCTTCTGACATTCCCTGTACTTCTCTATCAGCATCCTCAATCTAGCTTCATCTATTCTTTCCCATAGCTTCATTGTATGGCTCATTAGCTTTATTCCTCTGTAGTTGCCACTACTCTGCATGTCTCCCTTGTTCTTAAAAATGGGCACCAGCACACATCTCTTCCAAGTAACTATTGAGTCGTTATTGATAACAATGCCAAGTGCTGATACCACTACTAAATTTGATGCATAAGACCCCCCCCCCCACCCAAAACAAAAAACAAAACAAAACATAACAAAACACTGACAGTCATTTTAAAGAAAGATCAATATCTCCCAAGTTAAAAATTTCTATTCTTCTAATTTCTAACTTGTCGTTTCTGATCATAAAACGGCAACAAGATGGCGGTTGACACTGGTATCGGCTGCCGTCACTAGTATCGGTTTGATACTGATATCTTATATCGGTACTCATCCCTAACTAAAACAATAAAGTCCTCACAAAAGGTGTAATTGTCTCGTATTGTAATTCTAAGGCTACGGTCACACCGCAGGACGTGATGCCCAATTCTGACTTTTTGTTAAATCCGATCTTTTTATGTACCGTTCACATTACAAAAACAAAGGTGACATCTAATGTGAACGCAAGCGCGCCCGTGATGCGACGTCACGTTGCATGTGTTCACAGAAGTAAATATTGTCCCGACTCGCAATGGTTTACCGCCAGCCAAGCCACTGAAGCGAATTTTATTAGTATCATATGCAAATTGGGCTGTGCTGAATTGTTTATCTGTATATGCCCTGGAGACCAGTCTAGGGAGTAAAAAGTCAGCTGGCATGGGCTCCTTTTCACACACAGAAAATTGATGTATTATATCATGATTAAAAAGTTCGAGTTCTAGTATCACAAATAAATGGACTTGTTCTTAACATGATTAGAATCTGAAAAATTGTAAATCTCCAGTTGAGGCCCATTAAAGTAGTACAGTCTTACAATTTGTCATTAATTAAGTGCAGTTTTCTTTGAAGACATATAAATTAGTTTTTTTTTTAAATATATATAAATATTTAAACCTGGGTAATGAGTCAAAGACAAATGAGACAAAGTGCAATGCTCTAACCTCGGTTTAGCTGCCCATCCTTCTAACTCTGATCATTGTCTCTGGTAGTGGTTGTTGCCATAGCAACATAAGACCTCTACGTGACAATGGCAGTTAGCAGTAAATTGACAAAACACACATAGAGTGCTTATACAGTACCATCTCAATTTTATGTTTTTTTTTTTGTGTGTGTATATATATATATATATATATATATATATATATATATATATATATATATATATATATATATCATTTTTATTAATAATAATAATAATAATAATAACTGTGTGCATATTCAGATGTCCTTGGTTATCATTTGCATCGCTAAGGTTCTGTACTGAGAAGACAAATTTACCCAGAAACACCTACATCAGGGAGTCATTAGCCATTTGTCTGCAATCTGTAGGTGGGTGGAGCCAAGATGGCTGCGAGGTAGCAGGACGTGTTTTTTTCAGATAGTTGAGATGTTTGTGATTACCAACAAGTGATGTTGGTACAAATCTTTTCATGTACCTTTTTTTTTTTATGGGAAAGGGTGTCAAAGATACAAGAAGAAACTAGACACGTTTCAATCGAAAGACTGTCAATTACGTCCGCGGCTACAATGGACGTTGTTGACGAGAGTGAAGAATCTTCTAATGCCATTTTTGAACCAAAGAATGATACTCCAAAAATACGCCACTCAAAAGGACAAAAAATAGCAAAGATGAAGGTAGCATTCTAATGGCAATTCAGGCTGCGTCTGCAAAACACGATAAGTATTTTAAGAAAATATAAATAATTGAAAGGACAACTGAGGCCACTTCACAAGAGGTAGCTAAGCTAACTGCGACGGTCCTGCAACTTACATTGGATGTTAACCAACAAAAAGAAAAGATGGAGGAAATGGATACAGAAATGGAGAAACTTCAGTCTGAAAATAAGCTTTTGAAAGCAAATGTTGCTGAGAGTCAACGCTACAGCCGTCGCTGGTCACTGAAGGTTCATGGAATAAAGGCGGAAGATCGTGAGGACATCAGAATCAAAGTTATCACCATCCTGGAGAAAACGGCTTCTTCCATCCCTGATTGCTTGAAAGGAGGGATCGACATCGTTCATCAAGTTGGGCAGCAGCGTCCAGACGGTTCGACCGGATCAACAATTGTCCTGTTTGCTTTGCAACGACACCGTGATGTTGTATGGAAGGAGGCGAAAGGATCAAAGATTCTTCAAGCTAAGGATCACCTAGGCTTTATCTCCAGAGGATAAAGCTGCAAGAGATCCTTTTGTCTTCATAATGGGAAGAAGATGAACATTCCAGAGGTAACTTAGAATAACTGTCAGTAGGATGAAACAATTTATCCGGAGCTAAGGATTATTTAGTTTATGTTGTGGGACTGTTTAGATTTTCAAGTGATTTCCATTTGCCTAATGTTGAGTTAAACATTTTAAGTTCCCATACTTTTTTTTATTTTTTATTTTTATATAAAATTATTCAATTAATTAATTATTTTTTGGTCTTCTTTTTCTGAAGGGCGTAGTGATAGTATTTGGATCTGCTTTAGGTTGAACTCCAAACTAGAACATTTCTGTATCTATGTGGGTGCAATTTTATTTTATTTTATTATTTAATATAACACTCATACTAAAACGAATGGGGAAAGTGCTGGGAAGGGAAAAAAAAGGGAAAACTCTCCCCACCGGTCACACATTGTATGACTGCCTGAAGACGATAGTTCCAGAAAATTGACTGTTTCCAATACTTGTCTAGGACCCACTTTAAGTTCCTACACTTTTTTTTCTTTCTTTTTCTCTCAAATTAAAAGGTTTTTGATTTACCTACTACTATATATTGTTAAATGTTTAACCAGTTTAAATGGTTGCTAATTACCACCTCTTTTAGGTGTTTTTTTTGTCAAGCGCATCTCTAGTTTGGTGCTCGGGATTTCAGGTAATCTGCTTTAGTTTCATGGATTTTTTGTTAAATTCTCTCAATGTTATGTCTTTAAATGTTAAAGGTTTTAGGGATATTACCAGGCGTGATTTAATATTGTTTCAGGAAACATATTCTGGTGAGTCAGATGTGAAATCTAGAATTGATTTATTTGTATTATCTTCATCATCAATATACCCCTTTAACAGATCACATGAAAATAATTTTGAAGTTGGGGGTAATCCAAAACAATCTTATTCAAAAATTCAATAAATCTTTACTTAGTGATAGATCATTTAATGAATCCATTAAAACCTTAATAAATAACACTCTCATTGAAAATGTTGACAATGACTTTTGCAGGAAATGGGAATTTTTTTTAATTTAAGGTCCGATGTATTTCCATCAAAAGAAGCAAAGAATTAAATAAAGAGAAAATCCTCCATGAAGGTGAGTTACTTGCCAAACTTGACTACTTTATTAAAAATGAACAGTCTCGCTTTTGAAGAGGAAATTGAATTGAAAGATATTCAACTACAGTTGGATCAGATCTACTTGGAGATGGCAAAAGGGGCATTTATTAGATCTAGATGGTTGGAGGAGGGAGAAAGAAATACTAGTTATTTTTTCGCGCTTGAGAAAAATAATTTCAAAAGAAACTCTTTTACTGCTTTAGATATTGATGGGAAATATCTCTAGAGATCATAAGTTAATATCTACTTTTATTAGCTCTTTTTTTATTATAAAATTCTATATGAAACCAAATTTAATGTAAAAAATTGTGAAAGTTTTATGGAATCCCCTTGATTAATGAAGATTTCCGATTATCTTGTGACTCTAAATTGTCTAATGTAGAAATCAAGGATGCTTTGATATCTATGAAGAAGGGGAGGTCCCCTGGGATCGACGGTTATATCTGTTGAATTCTATACCCAGTTTTGAGATCTTTTAAATATTCCTTTAATTGCCATATACAAAGGATGCATCAGTCAGGGAGAGATGACGACTACAATGAAGCAAGGGGATATATCTCTTATGCCCAAACCAAATAAAGATCATTTATTAATAGAACATTGTCGCCCCTCTGTTGACAATAGATTACAAGATCCTGGCCTTGGTTTATGCGAATAGACTAAAAAAAAAGAGCTCCATTCCATCATTGCTGAAACACAGACAGGATTTATGAAAAATCCTCATATCAGCTGTAATATAAAACTGATTTTAGATTTGCTAGATTATGCGGACGATGTCAAATCTAAAGCACATATTTTTTTTCTGGATTTTTACAAAGCTTTTGACACCGTAGAGCATAATTTTCTAATTTTATTCGGTTTTATTCCATACCTAAATATACAACCGAAAGGGTCTAGTAAGAGGCAAAAGCTTTTAATTTCTGTGCCTACCCCTTGAGCACTACAAAATAGATGGAAATAAGAAATAATCAATAATTGTACATTTTATATACAATGATGCAGTTTAGAACACAGATCATCCAATAGAAAAAGGAAATCATGAACAATGGAAAAGAATACCAAACATTCAACACACATCAACTTCATTACGCTGCTAAATACATCTATGATCTATCTTTCCATAGTATAGCTCATTATCATACCATACTTACAACATTTTTTCATCATACTTAATGACCTACAGGTTTTGATACTTTCACAACAGTTGTTCCACAGATTGACACCTTTTACTGACACACTTTTAACATTTGTACGTATTTTTGGGTTTTTTAATAGTATGGATCCTCTGAGATTATATTCTTTGTCTCTGACTTTAAACAACGTCTGGATACTTTGTGGTAACTGTCAATTTAAACAAAATTTGGAGTGTGTTACGACTTACTATGTCATTAAATTTTAGTATATTTAACTGAATAAAAAGTAGATTGGTTGGTTCTCTAAACGTTTTTTGACTAATAATTTGTATTGCTTGCTTTTGCAACAAGAAAATAGCATTTGTATTTGTTTTGTAAGTGTTTCTCCAAACCTCAATACAGTAAGTCAGATATGGAACTACGAGTGAATAATATCATATTTTCAGGGAGTTTTGGTTAATACAATGCTGTGCCTTGTATAAAAGAGCAATAGAGTTTGACATTTTCATTTTGACATAGTTTATATGAGATTTCCAAGATAATTTACTATCGATTATTACCCCTTGAAATTTAATTTGGGTCACAGTATCAATTTCAACCTCATCAATTAAAATCTTTCTGCGTTCATTTGATGGCCGATTTCCAAAAATGATGCATTTTGTTTTCCCAGTATGTATGTAGTAATTGATTTGCATCAAACCATTTCTTAACAAATTGTATTTCATTCTCAACTATTTCCAGGAGTTTATCTCAGGTGATCCCCACTTAAAAAAACAAAAAACATTGTGTCATCAGCAAATAAAACACCCTCCAACAAAGTGGTAACCAAATCTCTCTTCGAGCTTTTGGTTTTGGGAATACATTTATTGATGTTGTCCGCATGTTTTATAATGGTGTCAATAGCTCTGTTATGATAAACCAGAGTAGTTCCAGTAGATTCTCTATTCATAGAGGGGTCAGACAAGACACTTTCCCCCTCTTTGTTTATTATTGTCACAGAGCTATTATCTATTTATATATGTATTAATAGAAATGTTGAAGGGATCTCAATTTTTGGCAGAGAACTTGGGATTTCTCAACTAGCTGACGACACCACTTTGTTTCTGAAGGATAAGAACCAAGTTGCTCACTCTATAACTTTGAAGATTTCTCCCTATCAAGTTATCACATTTTCATCAACTGGCCCTTCTTGCTGGGGGTTTTGGCTTTAGTCACAATTTTTCACCCCACAAAACTTTCCTTTGGAACAGAAACAAATGTGTATTCCTTCGTACTTGGTATGAAAAAGGAATTAATCACGTTTGTAATTTATTTGATGAATCTGGTAATATGCTGTCTTATGAACAATTCATGTCAGTACATAAATAATTGTTCAGTTCCTTTCAAGACCTTTAATTTAGTAGTACGTTTCCTAATGGCCTGATTCAACTTATGGCGAAGCATTTAAAATATGATAAACTGTTTTAACAGTTCCTGTTCTGAAGCTTGATGGAATTGAATTAACAGACACAAAATGTAATAATAAACTTATACGTCAGATTCGACAAAAAAATAACAAAATTGTGCCTAGAGGAAAGTTTTTCTGGGATTCTAAAATTACAGATATAAATTGGAAAAGGGTGTGGCTTTTACCTTATAAATATTGTATTACTAATAAAGCCGAAGTAATACATCTTAATATTCCGCATAATACATATCCAACTAATTATTTGATATCCAAATTTGCAGATATTGTTCTTTCTGTGACAAAGTTGAAACACTATCTCATTTATTTTATGACTGTGTGCTCACGAAACAATTTTGGCATGATTTAGTGGCTTTTTTTCTTTAAAGGCTCTCAAACCCTTACAATCTTAATCTAAAAAATGTAGTTTGCTAATATAGTAACTCAGAAGACAACAATTTTGAACATCTATTTAATTTTGTTATTCTTTATGCTAAGTTTTATATTCACAAATCAAACATTTCCAAGTCCTACTCCATATTTGTGTGTTTCATTTTGGAATTAAAACCCATTTTAAAAGCTGTAAAATTGGGCAACCAGTTCAGGGTGTACCCCCGCCTACTGCCCGAAGCCGGCTGGGATAGGCTCCAGCACTCCAGCAACCCTTGTGAGAAATAAGCAGTTGAGAAAATGGATGAATGGAAGCTATAAACTTAATCAACAATAAATAAATAAAAAATCTGTAAATCAGCGAATCTCTTGGATGTTTTTCTTAAATGATTATGTTGAACTGTGTTAATAAAAGTCTTCTTTTTTTTTTTTTAAAGAAAATTAAAAAAAAAAGCAATCTGTGGGTGTCACACAACTGTGCGTGTGTGTGTGTTGTGTGTGCATGAGTGGGAAGTCACTGCACCTTTACGGGATGTCTGACGTGGGAGCTAATTTATTACCCCCGCGTGAGCTCGCATTTATGTGTCACAAAAGCCTTCGCAGAGAACTCTAAAGTGGGTTTTCAAAACAACAGTGTTTATCAAGTTTTCTAACAAACAAAATGCATCCCGTGCTAACGTTCCCTGCTGTCCTCCTTAATGAGGCCGAGTATAATGTAGGCCATATTTCTTCAAATATCTAAACTTATTCCTAAAATCCAAGCACACCCGCTAATAGGATGTAGCTACAGTGTCTGATTGATGCTGTGTTTTTGTTTGCTTCTTTAAGGCCCCCACAAGGCTCAAAGTTGCAGGTTCAAACCACACTCACTGGCCCAATTATAGTACAAAGTAGTGAAGAGATTCCTTCTTCTTAGGTCTTTATCTTGAATTAATTCAAGCCAAAACTAGTAAGGGTAGTCAGTAAAGCGCATACCTTCACCGTGGCACAATACAGACGCAATGAATTATTAAACATTTCTAGTGGACAGACATGGCACAAGATTTGAAAATCCCTTATTCATTCTAAAGTGGAAAAACTTGCAAGAACCGAATTTACTGGCTTTATTTAAAACAGTGATTCTTAACCTGGGTTCGACCGAACAACAGGGGTTCAGTGAGTCAATCTCAGGGGTTCGGCGGAGGTCAAGACACACACCCGACTCAAATAATTTGTGATGATACGCCCCGCTTGGCCATCAATGGCTACAGGTGATCATGCATCATGCTTGGCCTATCCGTGCTGCAGGGAATTTGGTGTGCTCAGTAGGTAGTTAACTTGTGGCTGTTGTGATGGTGTGTCGTGAGATTTCTTTACTATTGGAATCCCTTTATACTAACTATGTTGAGCAACAACAACAAAAAGTGGCCGGATGAATATGTGCAATATGATTTCACATGTATAATGGAACATATGGTGTTCAACAGGGCTCAATTCTGGGGCCTCTGCTGTTTGTATTGTATCTGCTCACCCCTGCATTCCATCTGGAGTAAACAGTGGACGGTTGTTTTAAACTTTCAAGCACAACTGTAGCACAGAGATGGCTTAACTCCTTTAGCATCTGCTTTGATAAGACATCTCGTAATGGCGGTAACAAGGTGAGAAAGGACTAGCTAGTGGATATTAATTGGCAATGCAGTCAGCTGGGAAGCACATGAGCGACCAGGGAGGAAGCAATGTAATTTTGCTTCAACATTGCAGATCTCCATAGAGCAAAAATGTGACATCAGAGACTTGGCTCACCATGGAAACACATCTGCTGATGCTACTATCAGGTCTGTGTGATTGTCCAATCCTCAGTCACTCGATGAAATACAAATGCAAAACAGTCAAATATAATTATAGGCAGAGGGGGAGAGCGACAGGACCAGAATTTTAAACACAAAATAAACACAGAATATTTGTAATGAATTAGTGAAATGGGCCGTATGTAGATTTTTGTTGTTGTGTGTTTGTTTGTTTTTGCATTATGTTCTCCTGCCCTGCCATTTCCAAGACAGTCCAATGGGCAATGCATATTTTGAAGCATCATGCACACAGTAAGTACAAAATGCATTTGCCTGCCTTGAAACTGACATCTGTGGGTTGTAAATGTTCTTCATCTGTAGAAATACATGACATTAAATTAGAAGCCATTGTTCTTTAATTTAGCTTTATTGAGGTAGAGCAAGAAAGGATCAAAGGATCACAATTTCAACCACGGATGTCAAAACAAGTTCCCACCGACACTTGAACTCAGGTGGATTGAAAATCCAGAGTGCTCACCATTACACCACAGGACCAGTTGATGATGGAAGTGCTGGGTTGGGGTATAAATGTGTAACATTTTCAGTAAGATGAAAGGCTGCGCTCTTTCGTTCACCTCCTTTGTCCCTTGGAAGCTTGAACGGTTTGATAGTCGAAAACGTTGACATTGAAAACAACACAACTTGAATTGACATTCTACAGGGGATTGGGTTTGGCTTCTTAGATTTCACCCTACAACTTTTTTCATCATTGATTTTTTTTCAGGTTCTACCTACTGCATTTACCCACTCCATCTTCGCTTCTTGGACACGTTCACTTGTGGAGAACATCTGCGTCTGACGAATCTAAACTGTGATCTTTCTCATCAGCTTGTGTCTTTTCACACATGCAGCTAATTAGCTCACAAGCCGAAAAGAATACAAAAGAAAAACACCATCATGGGGAATTCAAGTGCCTTCTTTCCTGGATGTCGAGCTTTATTTTGAGCTATAATTATTACCGCTACCCACAGAAGTGGCTTGTCCTCGATTGATTGCCAAAGAAAACACGAGATGCAGCCCCTTCACTTGCTCATAAATGTAATGTTTTGCTCTACTCTACAATGGGAACAGGAACGTGCACAAGGGGGTGCCTTGGGCTCCTCCCTCTTCGCTACGGGTGCCGGCGCTGATAACTGTGTCTTGTAGAAGGGGCATTCATTTTTAATTGAGCGGGCATAAAGATCAATAATCTTCCATCACCCCCATCAAAACAGACCATTACGATTCTGCAAACTGAACGTGCATGTTGTTGTAAGACAATTTGGAATGTTCAACATTCTAAGGTTACGTAAAACACATTGAAATCACTTCAGTCTTTAACATACATACCATAGATTACAAGTTTCTATTAAGATCAATATCAGTAGTTTAATGAGCAAAAACAGTTTTTACAAACTTCAGACAATTCAGTTTTCAAAGAACATAATTTTTTAAAGGGTCTGTATCACAGTATTTTAAGCCCTTACACAGTTAATTATAAACATATATGTGATTAAATATTACACGTCACATATAGATAGTATTCACATGACGTCATGTGGCCCATATTGTGTGCCGTTCACAGGTCCATGGAATGTCAAATGGGAACGGACAAAGAATGGTCCAGAATTGCAAAGATAAATCGAAAGGATTTCCAACTGACAAAGTTTACCAAAGTGTGTCATTGTAAGATGGTAAAAATGCTTTTACCATAATGCTAACCGTGGCTAGCTCTGGCTAAAAATAGATCTGGGGGTCAAGATGTTCAATTTTGAGATCTCTCCAAAAACCCTCCTTAAAGTCTCTATTGTCGTTTCCCACAGTCCAAAAGTTGAAATTGTTGTTAAAGTGTACGCAAATAAGTGATGAATCAAAAATGTTGTTGTTGTTGTTTTTGTTGTAACATGCTAGCGCTAGTAGCTAGCGCAGTTGGAAAACTAGCTAACTTGGTTTAAAAATAACTCGAGATTCTTCACCTCGAATTCACAAATGATAAATGCATATAGCAACCAATGAAAGCCAAAAGTACAGAAGACGCAAAAATGTCTGTGTTTTGGGATCGAGCCATCCTACCTCAGAGCATACGTGATGTTGCCATGTAGTCCAGTCCAGGCAGTAACATCGGCAAATGTTTGTAATCCAATCGATTCCACTTATCAAATGTTTCAACGTGTACCGCTGCAAAGAATGTTGAGCTAACTCTTCCGCATAATCGCTTACACAAGTAACGTTAGAGGAAGCTGGGGATGACATACATCAGTAAAAAAAGAACATTCGGTGTAAGCAAAATAGAAACACAGCTGAGCCCGCTGGAAAGTTGACCCACCAGAAGGGGCTGACTCGCGATCTCGTGATGTCAACCAACACTATCTTTAGTGAGGACCCGCTCATTTTCTTGGATTGGGAGGGGCTGGTGCTTGGAGAGCAGGAATGACCTACAATCGTCAGAGATGGGTGAACGGAGGAGCACACCACTCCTGACGTGTTTTGGTGAGGAATTAGCATTTTAACATGGCTAAAAGCTCCAAAACGTTGATTTTTCATGATACAGACCCTTTAAAACAGGGGTGTCAAACTCTATTATTATTACTCTAATATTAGCTCAGGGGCCACATATAAAAGGAAATTATATTAACAAGTGGGTCGGACCAGTAAATATTAAATTAATGAATTATTAAATATGATATTAAATATTAAATAGTTAAACAATAACTTCAAAACAATTGTTGTCAGTTATACTCGGATTTTCACTATTTGCAGGCCAGCCCTAAATTGCGGGGTTCAACTAAAATATATTGTTCCAAAAAACAACACATGAATGCACGCGACAACACTTTGCCCGTACGAGTTCCGGCCGTGTTTTATCTACCTGTTCTGCATATATATTGTTCACAGAATGCATTGTGCGGCGCAGGTAATGAAGGTATAGGACCTAATCAGGGTTGGGAGGGTTACTTTTAAAATGTATTCCGTTACAGTAAGAAGTTACCTGCTAAAAAAATATAGTTACTAACGTAATCCAAGTACCATAATATTAAAGTATGTAATGATTACTTTGGATCACTTTTTGATTACTCCAATACCAATTATGCTCATGAAGTCAGAATGAAAAGAACTATCACCACAATTTATATTTCTATACAGTGCGTCCCTGCTATTTGCAGGTGACAGGGACCAGGGCAGCCTACCAATAGCAAAAATCCTTGTGTAATTGGCAACCATTTAAATGCATGTACAGTATAGATATGTTGTTTGATTGATTTGAAGGCCATATGTAGATAGATAGATAGATTGAAAGGATAGATAGGGAGAAAAAGGACAAATTATGCTTATAGAAGCACATTTCCCATGGTAGCTCATTTCACCCACCCACACGCACGCATGCATTAATAATGCTATGAGGATGACCATGCGTGGCATTAACTGCAAAATGAACTTTTATCCCAGTCACGAGTTTAGTCATATTGTGTATGGTGAATTGGTGGGAGGGATATTTGTTCGGAAGATGTAACTGTCTCACATTATATTGTAGCGGCAGCTGGCAAGAAGTTCAGCGTAGCATGCCGCAGGATCGACTCTCAGCTGAAACATTTTCTTTGTTAAAGATAAATCGATCCCTCAGCAAGACAAGAATGTTCCAAATACCGGTCGCCAATTACTTCCTCCTTTCGTGTGTGAACCCTTTTAAACAGGCCGCGTGCCCAAGACGACGTCAACAATTATTTCTCTCTTGCTTGCTCGCTCTCTCTCTCTGTCATTCTCACCTGCTCTCTCTCTCTCTCGCCCGCTCTCTCTCTCTCTCTCTCTCTAATCCCCATTTTTTATAAATGTACCTGTAATCTAATTACATGTTTTTTTCCTGCAACTCTAACGGAATACAGTTAAAAAAAAAATTGTAATCTGATTACGTAACGGCGGTACATTCAGTTACTCCCCAAACCTGACCTTAATCCGTCATACGTGTTTGTGTACCAGTAGCTGAATAATGACATCCAGGTCAATTCCGTGTACAAGTTGCATTACTCATCTGACCAGTGCTTGTGAAATTATGAATTTATATGCTTTGATTTTGACCATCCAATTAATTGGTCTGACATTACTTTTTTTTTTTACTTTACAGGTCATCTCGTGGCAGGATTAAATCCGTTTGCGGATGTGATCCGGCCCACGGGTCGCATGTTTGACACGCCTTCTTTAAACTAGAATTATCAAAGACGGTTAAAAGTCCCCAACCTCCCTAGCCTACATCTTTTCACGACTATGAAAGGCAGTTTAGAACAAGAGCCTAACACTCAATGAACGTCAAAAATGAATAGTGTTCGTTGAAGCTCTTAAACATGTAGTTGTAGACATCAACAATAAATCTGACATAATTGTGTACATTTTATAGAATTTAGAGTCTTGAATTACTACAATTAAGTTTTTTTGTAAAAAAAATAAAATAAAAAAGGAGGACAATTCATAATTTTTATTGAAGCAAACATATTTGTTTGTTTGGATTTTTTTTTTGGAACAATGGGAGAAAGCCAGATTAGAAGCTGACATCAGAAAACCAGAGGTGAAAAGCAAAGGTGAGCTTTGAACCTGAAGTCTTTTTGATGGCAGAACTCAAGCGCTAACCCCTCTTCCACTCCATCAAACATAATGGCTACATTACCACAGCGCTTGCCCGTGTGAAGAAAATCTTCACATCTCTACAGGGTGATACAGAACCCTCCCACCTGTGTCTTCCAATTTTGTCCTTGTTTCTTGGCACTATACTGGATTACAACCTCCTCTGCTCCCTCCAGTGGTCACTAACTCATCTTGTGTAGATCCTTGTCTTGACAATTCTGTCTTCCATTTTGACTTCTTATTTTCTTGAACCTCTACCCCCTCCGAGCTTACAGTCTTCCTCTTTAACCCTTCTGAAAAAGTAGATTAAAGTAGAAAACCCCAGCAGGTAGGTATGTATGTGTTGGTAGGTTATGTGTGTATTCCATCTTCACATATGCAATTGTATTTGTGAGTTTATGCAAATGATGTGAGTGTTTCCAGGCACAATTTGTCCTCAATGTATTTACTATAATTACAGCTTTCTTTCTGAATGTTTTGTATCAAGAGAGTCCTGCTGATACCCCTGGAAGTTATGAGTTCAATAACAACAAACCTATCTGGGTACACATACTGTATCTTCCTGTGACTTTTTACATGAGACCAACAGTCCTAAAACCTATGAGAAAAAATGCTATGGTACTTGTTGTTGAACTCCCAACATGGGGTTAGTGACATGGTGATGGCAGACTCTGGACGGCCCAACAGTCTCATTCTCAGCCGAGGTGTCCTAGAGGTCTTTCGGGCCCTGTTGCATTGACATCTCAAAATTTAAAATTGGAAACTAACATTTGAAAAACAGGATTATTTTTTCCCATGAATAATAAATAACATGATACATAAGCATATTAGAAGAAACTCACAACTCCAGCTCAGTGACTGTCTAAAGGATGAACACCACTTTGTTTGAAGATGAATTTGGAAAGAGACTTCAAGAATAAATGCCAAACTTTGAAATGTAAATATACACCAAAAAAAATGTTTAATTTTATTATTATTATTTATCAAGGTTGCTCTTCATTTTCTACTCTAATCCAATCGTCACTAGGGTTACTTACTCCCCGTTGCTCACCAAGCGCATCCACTGAAGAGAACATGGCAACCAAAACTTGCGTTTGTGTAGTTGAATTAAGACGAGGCACTATTGTGCCACCTCTAGTCCCTTGTGCATGTTTGTTGTACAGAGATTTTGTTTTTCACCAACAATTTTTTTTTTCACTTCTGCACTGTTTGTCTGTTGGAGGTCCGTATAGAAGAATCTATGAAAATAAGAGAATCTGAACCTAGTTATGGATATTACCGCACATACTTGGATGTTGAACAATGACTGTTTTTCACAAATCCTGTTTATTGTCGAGTCAAGCTAAGTCAAGTTTAATGTTGTGGTTTGGGTTTGGTTAGTTTTGTTTTGTTGTCTAATGTCTATCATGATCTGTATTTTGTTTGGTTAGGTCTTAGTTGTCATATGTCTCTGTTGTCATTGTGCTCGTCATCCCAGTCCCTTGTGCAGCTGCAGCTTCAAGCACCAGCTCCTCTTCCGGCGGCACACGCCCTGCGGCCTCCTTCGGATCCTGTTCCGGCGGTGCAAGCGCTGCGGCCGCCTTCTGCTCCTCCACTGTCAGCGCACTCCCTGCGGCCGCCATCGCCTCCTCCGATCTTCCCTTCTGATCCTGCTTCGGCTGCCCTCTGATCTTGCCTCGGTGGCGCACATACTGCAGCCATCCTCTATTCCCGTCTCGGACTCTGCCGCGGCCGTCCTCTGCTCTTTGTGGCTTGGTGGCACGGACCATGCCGCTGCCGCCTTCTGCTCCAGTGTGGTATCGGGGACGCCCTCTTGACTGGCCCCGACGGGCTCCTCTCATCTGGCGACCAGGATGCCCTCCTGAATGGCCCCACCAGGCACCTCTTATCTGGCATCCGAGATGTCCTCCTGAATGGTAACTTGGCAATCGCTAGATTGATATTGTGATTCACTCAATGTCAATCTGGGGTTGCTTCACGGTGATTTGCTCGGGAAAGGCAGGACATTCGGTACAATACTTCGAGCTGATTGGATGATACGACATCTTGTACACTTTTGTTTTGACCAATCACGACCACGGATGAAAATGTCGTCTTAGTTATTGTTGAAGGGGGGGAAGCACGAAACGCCTCTCGCTGTTCAACATTCAACAAGGAAACGGTGAGTAATTATGAAGAACATAATTAATTCCAGCTTCCATTCGTCCATTTTAGATTTGTTATTTTCCCTCGAGCGTCGAAGCTGGTTTCCTGGTTCCGTCACAGCTGCATAATACCCCCCAAACACAAGGTTGCTCTCTGATTGATCCGAACCACCGATCGGTGGAAATCAACGGGTACGGTACAAAATGTATTCTTGGGAGTTTGTGAACTCACAAATACCACAAGAATTCATCTTGCAGAGCAAGGTTACCTGAATGGCCCCGCCGGGCACCTCTTGTATGGCATCCAGGACGCCCCCCTACCCATCCCTGCCCGGCTCCTCTTGTCTGGCGTCCAGAAACCCCTCTTGACTAGCCCTGATGGGTGGGCCGTGTTCCCGCCTCCGTACTTCCTTCTGCCCACCCTGTTTTTGGACTCTTTTGTTTTGGACTTTATGGGCAGTCTGGGATCCGTCCCTTGGGGGGGCCGGTGGGTACTGTTGTGGTTTGGGTTTGGTTAGTTTTGTTGTCTTTTGTCTATCATGATCTGTGTTTTGTTTGGTTAGGTCTAAGTTATCATGTGTCACTGTTGTCATTGTGCTCTTCATCCCGGTCCCTTGTGTCTTCCAATCAGCGCACTCTGCCACGTGTCTCATGTCCAGGTGTTTGTCATTGTCTCGTTAGTTTGCTTCTTGTGGCGGCCGTGGCCCAGGAGGAAGAGCCATCCAGTGACCGGAAGGTTGGCTGTTCTATCCAATATTATTATTCTATTTAGTTCCCTCTTTCCCTGCAGTTTTTGTTGGATCATTTGTTTGCATATCTCAGTCTTTGTCAGTTGTCCTGTCTTTGCTCTAGTTAGCCATGTGTGTTTTGTTTGTTACTTTGTATCTACTTCTGGTCTTTTGTTAGCCGAGTAGTTGTAATTCCAAGTTCCTTGTTTGCATTTCGTTTTTTTTTAATGGAAATAAATCCCTCTCTCTCGACTCACCACTTCCTGCATTTGGGTCCTCAACACCCCGCACCTGACATTTAATAGTATAGCCCTCAATCACAAAAGCCTCTCAAAGGGCTTTGGAGGCCCACAAAGATTGACAACATCCCCTGGTCTATTTGTATGCTGTATATCTTTAAATCACCCACTAAAAGACCATCAATTCTTTTATTCAACCTTCACGTCATTGTGTCACTTGTGCATGGGGGGAAAAGGCAGTTTCTCATTTATTTGAATAAGTTACAAATGCTTTGGCACATCCATGCATATGATTATGTACAATTATCCAGACACAGTGATACGTGAACACCAGCTGCAAGCTACCTCAGGCCAAATTGAGACATCTGAGAGGTGGAGGACAAATGAAGTAACCTGGACACAAGATGAAGTCATCTTGGTTAATCAATTGTCAGTAATTACCTGTCTGCAGTCCTCTCACACAGTGAAATATATGAAACTCAGTCAAAGCTTTGTAGTCTGAGACGGGGTGTTTACTTGAAGGAATAATTTCTACTTTAAAGAGATCATTATGAAATCCCTGCAGCAAGTTGCTTGTTGCCTATATTTCAGAGTGAGTCCATCCACACCACTACAAGCTGCTTAACAAAGAGAGACGATTGGTTGTGCAAGACAGCTGTAAAACTCCTCACAATTTGTAGTCAACCCCAAAGATGTTGTGACAGGGGCCTAACCCTGACCAGACCAACCCTACAAAAAATCAAACGGCGTATGAGAATCAAGTTGAAGTCACTCAGGTGTACTTGATGGATTATTGCAATATCTTTCTAAGGGGAGCGCTGCTACTCGAGGGCACTTAGCGGAAGATTAAAATGGGTTATTCAATTAATGAAGCATCGCCCACTCAACGCCTACTTGATCGACACATATCCTGATGGACACCTAAGAGAACTCCCCCGAATATCTCACTTGCAACGGCCACTTGCAACGGAAGTGGCCCATTGCAAAACAACAAAAACAACCAATCTTAGAGCCTTGGACTATTCACAGCACACAAAGCGATTGAGCATGAACGGATCCGCTGCAACAGGAAAACAACATCAGCGTCCCACTTCACTTGATATTGCTGTCCAGTTGGGATATCGGCTTTAATTATTGTACCCTACTATATTTTGCCCACATATCTGTTCATTGAGCAATGGTGCTTACCCTCAGCAATCTGCTTCATAAACTTAAAGGACACACTTCATTTGGTTCACATGCCCCTCTAATGAGATTCAATATGAGCTGATTTTAAAATTCTTAATTCTTTAAATAATTAAATCTATTCCTAACTAGTTTTGTTAATGTGGTTATATTTTAGTGGTTGCATTACAACTGCAGTGCTTTATTTGTCTCCTTCCTGATTTCTGTTCCGTTTGAACCGTTTAGATGACACTCGTTCAGATTGGCAAAAGGAATGTACCACCCCTGTGGATCTGAATGAAACTCTATTCACATTCTGCCTTTTCATTCTAAATGAAGTGTTTATATAGATAATTCATATAGAGAATGTTCATTCCATTTGGTCATTCGCATACATTCAAATCAGAAGACATGGCGCCATGTAAACACAGCCACTACCAGTTGGCCCTCAAGCGGAAGGGACATGCAGCAGAACAATAACCAGAAACATACCAGCAAGTGCACCTCTGAATGGTTAAAAAAAACCAAGAGAGAATGTTTTGGAGGGGCAAAGTCAATGTCAAAAGTTAAATCAAACTAAGATGCTGTGGCACAAACTGAAACAGGCAGTTCATGCAAAAAGCGTCAGGCATGACCAGTTTAGGGGGCAATTACCTTTTCACACAGGGCTAGATATCATTTTTGATTTTTTTCCCCCCTACATGAATAAAATCATCATTGAAAAAAGAATAAAAAGCATTTTGTATTTACTTGGGTTTTCTTTGTGAGATGTTAAAATTGGTTTGATGATCTCAAACATTTAAGTATGATAAATAAAATATAATTAGAAATCAGGAAGGGGACAACAACAAAAATCACAGTAGTGTATATTTCAGCAAAGTGGGAAATGTTTCTTATATTTTGACAAAACTGCAATACACAACTTCAATAATAATCATATTTTTCATTAATACAGTATCTGTGTGAGTTTAATTTAAAACTAAGCATTATTATAATTCACACTGTGTGTGTACAGGTACATTTATTTTATATTATATTGTGTAGTTGTACCTAACGAAGTGGCCAATGGGAGTATATTGAAGGAGAAATATTAAAGCTCGCTTAGATGCATGTGAGATGTGAAAAGAGAAATTTGAACGGTCTTGGGGGAAAAAACAGCACATGACATAACATGTTTTTATTGCACTGATAAATGCACATCGACACTGGCACAGTTTGGAGACTTAATTGACAAGCAAAAATGTGCGATAATGTGATTCAAAGTCGAGCTGTTATTGAATGTTTGGATGAAAATACCTCAAACAACTTAGCTCTTCATGCTCATTTGCATCTTTATTGAAATGGAGTGCAGCGACTATTTATTCTTTTTTTAAAGATGTGTAATTTTGAGTGATTATGACGACTGAAAAAGCACTTTGTCACTTCACACTACAACACTGCCTCCGACTGTGACTGGCAAACAGTTGGCGGTGTCTCACTTCGGAGGCCTCATGCTCATTTAGAATGTGTCGCTAGTGTGTTGCTAATAACGGAGCCAGTCAAGATCAAATTCTGTCTTCATCAGAACGACTGAAATGCAACATAGTTGGGAATCTGGGGAAAACAAGATTCTTACTGCTCTCTGCGCACGGTCCAAGACTGGAAACTGAACTGCTTCGGTGTCATGTATTTTTTTTCCATCAATAAATTTAATTAACGTTTGCTCATGTTTAAAATAAAAAAAATGTGTACATTGTTATGGAATAAAAACATGGACAGTCCATTTTTAGCAAGGCAGTGGTCATATTGGAGGATCATTATCATGTTGGAATACTTCCCCGCAAGCCCAACTGTCCTGTGGCCCATTTTCCGGAGAGAGGGGATCATGCTCTGCTTCAGTATGTCACAGTACATGTTGGCATTCATGGTTCACTCAATGGACTGTATCTCCTCAATGATGGTGCCACTCATGCAGCAGCAGACTATGACACTTCCACCACCAAGCATGACTGTAGGCAAGACACACTTGTCTTTATACTCCTCACCCGGGCACTCCATCTGAACCAAATATATCATAGTCTCATCAGACCACAGGACAGGGCTCCATTAATCCATGTCTTTAGTCATCTTGACTTCAGCAAACTACTTGTAGGTGTTCATCATCTTTAGAAGAGGTTTGCTTCTGGGACAACAGCCATGCAGGCCAGTTTGATACAGTGCACAGCGTATGGTCTGAGCCCCAACCCTTCAACCTCTGCAGCAATGCGATTGTATTTAGGGGTATTACACTGCAAGGTTCAAATTGTTTTTATTTGAATTTCTTTTTTAGTATGTGTGTGGGGGGGGGGGGGCGTGCCTGCGTGCGTGCATGCGTGTGAGTGCTCTATAATTCACCTGAAACCTATTAAAAATCTCATACCCGTCACCTTAACCAGATAATTCAGAGTCCCGCCAGAGTCATGAAGTTGTCAGGAGACCAGAGGAAGGGTCAAAGGAAAGAAAGATGAAACAAAGTGAAAACCAGCATCAACCAGACACTGCCTACCACCCACAGGGTTACAAAACCAGAATCTTTCACCAACTCCAGAAACTTCTAAATTCCAACAGATTAGGGAGACCTCAAGAGACCAAAGGAAAAACTAGAGAAAGGAAGGAAGGATAGATGAAGCAGAGTGAGAAACACAGACACAGGCCTCCACTGATTCGGCAAACCAGTGGGAGAAGCATATTCTATTTGAATTTCAGTAGATGCTGGTGTGGTGGATCTGGCATGCATAAAAAACCTCCACCAAAGAGGGGAGCCATCGACCTCGGGCAGACAGGGCAAGCACAGCCCCCCAGGACCCCCCAGGCCGCGGCAGCGCCAGGGCATAGCCTCCGAGCCCCGCGGGGCCACCGGCCAGAGAGCAAACCCAAGAGCCTGGAGCGCCCCTGTTACGACCGGCTCTGCTCGGGGAAGGGAAGTAACACAAACGGAGAGACTTCTAATAGTTGAATGAAAATCCGCAGTTTGAATTAGGGTGGTAGGGGTTTAACAAATTGAAAAATGAAAGACAACTACAACAGCCAGGTACACATTTAACAAGTGGCTGGTCAGGCACAAATGGAGTCACACAGTAAACACAAAGAAAACAAGAATACACAAAAAGCACTAATGGGTTAACCAAGGGAATACATAAATTAGCTCAAACACCGAGTGTCTCAGTAAAACACTGAAAACGAGAGACACGTAGCGAGACGAGGCGAGCTGCACTACTGAGTTCCAGCCGCCCGGTTATACGGGCAGTCCAGCCAGGTGTAGCTTGACGATTGGCAGGAAGGTCCGGTGCTGTCACAGCCGAGAAAGTCGGGGACGGCCGCCAACCAGGAACGGGCTTCGCATAGTCGTCTAATCAGAACGTGGTGCTGGCGCAGTCGTATAATCATTACGTCGCGCTGGCACATTTGAAGCTGCATCGCAGGAAAACAGACACCACTCAACACACACACACACGAGGGGAGCGTAGAAGCCGGCCGCCCCCCTAACCGACAGCCGTAACAGCCCCCCACCCCAACACGGCCCGCACCCCAGGCCCAAGTAGCAGAACAGAGCACGGCAAACCCCCACGGCGCCCCACCGGCACGCAGCCCCCGCTCCCTCAAAAAAAAAACAACACGCCCCACCCACACCCGCCACCCACCACAGCCCAGCCGCCGCCACTTCCCCCAGACCACCAGACACTTGTAGTACCCCAGCCCTAACTGCCACCGAGTCATCTCCTATACCTCAGGAATTGATGTAATTTACCACAACAACAGAAGACGTCATGTTGTCTGTTGACCCCAATATGTTGCCTCACATCTTCAAAGGCCTGTCATACATGTAAACGACACCTAATGCTGTTGATACCCCCTAATATGAAGACATGTGGGCACATAATGAGTCGAACAAGCTCTCTGTCGTCCCAAAAGACATGTAAGTTTCTTGTTTTGGATCAATGGAGTTGAGCTAAAAACAACAACAATTGACTGCAGCGTGTCTCTTTGGCTCAGCTTTATGGTGCATATTTCTCTCATAAATAATTCATACACACAAGCCAACATAAGTCACTGCAGTGCGATGCCTTGACTTGGCCGTCGAGACTGGGGAGGCTTCTGGCAGCTGCGGTTGTCCAATTAAAAGCTTTTCCTGCAAAGAAGGTGGTCCTCCATTAACCTGATGAGCTCATACCAGAAAAATTCATTAGTGTGGATGTCAGTGGGATTTTTGTTTTTGTCTGCAAATGTCTTCATTGACAAAATTTGACTTGATTTAACCTATTACTACACTCACAATGCGTATTATGTCAAAGCAGCTGAAAATGCATCAGAGTACACGAATGTCTCTTCCACACTATTTGGACTCCTTCATTCTGCCTCTGGGCTTCCAGATATCACAGTGCGTTTCACATATCATGGAAGTAGACGTCACATGTGACAATACTGAACACCATAATCCTGGCCCTTGGGTATTTTGAATAACCCTAAAAATACAACTAAAAAAAGGAAATGGTGAAATGTAGCTCTAATAACGTGCATGGACTCAAAATTGAAGCAGCCTAAAGCTGGTGCCTGGTGAGGCGGGCAAATAGCAGTCTGATTGCGGCGCTCAGCTTCAATCAGTGAAAAAAAGCTGCAGCGGGACCCAGGATGCAGCTGGATTTAGAATCGTGAAGAGAACAACTGCAGCAGCTGCTTGTAAAAGCTACAGTAGGAAAGGACAGGATCAGCCATTTGTAGCCTCTTTCAACCAGTTGACTTCTCATCTGTGTATATCAAAACTTTGGCCTCAATGTGTCCAAAAACACATTTGTTAAATGTGTTGAAGAATTGTTTCAACGGGCCCAATTATTTTTTTACATTTACTAATTACTAAATTATTATGAAAACATGCATGCTAATTTTTTTCTACCAAAACTCATATTGGCTGTGTATATGTTAACATAGCAGCAGATACTGTACAGCTCACACATTATTCACATTTAAGTAGCACTGGACAATTTGATATTCTTTTGTGTCACTTATGCCTTTCCTCCCACCCGAGGGCATCACTTCACACTTCACACACTCTTAAGTGGAGTGTAAAATAAAAAGCCTTCACTCATATCTACTGCATTCGCTAGATTTCCACACACTGTGAACATCTTTGAATGTATTAGGCTCTATGGGTTATTATGTTTCTCTAATTAGTCTCACCCATTTAATTTTGAACTGAAGTTACCGCTCGGGTTTTGAGTTTAGGATATAACTTTCTTTTTCTCTGCTTCCTTTGTTTTTCAAGAGCTTTCAGACATTCATTTTTCTTGTTCTGTTGGCCTTTGCCTTAAAAAAATTATATCCAATCTCGATCTCATCTTTTGAGTACCACACTGAGATAGAATCAAACTAGTGCCAAAAGTTGTGTTTGGGCATAGTGATCAGAGTTTCAGGATTCTTAACTGGTACGTTTGGTGAAAAATGCATTTAAGAAGGGCCTAAATGGGGCACAGAATCAGGTTCATATCACGCTTCGAGTATTGACCTTTTGCACGTGATGTCACAGGCCTCATAGGAACGCCCCCTCCGGGGATGCTGGACGGCAAAAGAGTCACTTGCCTGTATTGTAACCATTGAATCTCGTACAGCGTAAAGTCCTTTATCTAATCGATTATCTTATAAAATGGTCATATCTTGCTGTGCGGTCGGTTGACAGACAGGCAAAGGAGTAAACCAAATGTTGCTTTTTTATCACATACCTACTAATGAAGACAAAAGTCGTCGATTGATAGCAGCAATCAACAGAAAGGCCTGGCAGCCCACAAAGTATTCACGATCATTTGTTGTGAGGTTAGTAGATAAATGTTGTAATTAGTAGAGAAATGTTCATACATTTTACTAGTAAACGTACACTCTAACAAAGAGTGTAACAGAGGTGTCAAATTGCGTGTTTCAAACCCCCCCTTTCCTGAAAATGAATATCGGCTACAAATATCGGTTATCGGCTACCTTGACTACTAATAATCGGCATCTGTATCAGCCCTGTAAAAACCATTGGTCTATCTCAAATGAAACTTTGCAGAAATATTCTTTATGCCTCACTGAATTCTCATTGTGAAATTTGGTGCAGAAGACATCTAGGCGCAACATGAAGAAGATGATGTAATCAGCAAATGTTAGTACACAGAATGACCCACATGAGTTTAAATGTCCAGTAAAGAAAATATGAAAACAATTCAAGATAGATAAGCAAACAACCGTCGGACTAAAGACAAGAAAACTGCTGCCCTGAAAGAGTCTCCTTGATTCCTGTTGCTGGCAACAAAGAAAAATATTACAGTATGTTTTTTCGGTTCCCATTCTGTCCATAGCCATGACACATGAGATCATGACAAAGACTGATATGAGTACCCTCCTTGACATCCTGGTGAAGAATGAGAAGGATATTTATGAGAAGCCAGAGAGTAATAGTCCTTTCATCATTGATGATCAATTTCTGCTGCACAGCTTACCACTGAACTTGCCACCTCCATACAGAGGCTTTGGCAGAAGTGTTCTCAACCAAGGCTTAACCTCATCAGCTGAAAAAGTACTGTACACGTTGCCTTTGACGATTCAGAACACAGAAAGTGACAGGAGAGTAACTGACAACAGGACCTTTGCCATCACTGGACCGAAGCAGCGATGACTTCCATGCGATTGAATATTTACCTTAAGTCACGGTTCTTTATGAAGCAAATAACCCAATTTCTTGAAAATGAATGGTAGAGCCCGTCGTACGCAGATATGATTGAGTCTCAAGATTTGTTTCTTGATATACCCGGGGAATGTTATCGCTTCCAAGTGAAAGACGGTGTCATTAACCGAGAGACAGTTGACGAAATGAGGAGCGATCATGAGGAGGGTGACCACAAGATATACTTGCATTCTTTGGCAACCAACATAGACATTGCAGTGATAGAATTTCAGTAGCTTTCAGGAGAAACTCTGGATCAGAATGATTCGACTTTGATTGGTGTTGAACAGGGACCTGACCTTTGTGCTGGACTACCAGCCTTCCATGCAGACATGGGGTCTGACTGTACAATAGCGTTTGTCAGGTTTGACCTTTGGTTTAAAATTCGGGGGGACCTCTGTTTAATGGACCCTGATGTAGCAGATTTCAAATTTAACAGGCATAAAATTGTGTTTAGTTCACTCAAAACGCTCCCGTGTACAGACAGTAGTTGTCAAAATCTGATTTGATGAATTGGCTGGTGTTGTTAACTGGTGCAATCAACAGAGAGAGAGACTGGCACACATATTTCTGGGTTGTGATGCTGTTGTCAAAGACACAGCATATAGTACAATACAGACTAGATCCGGCTAACAGATGTACTGATATGTGGTAGCCATGTTGGCGGGGGGGGGGGGCGTTCCGATCCAAGGCAATGGAATGCATGGACATTATTAGCATAGCGTTGCCATAGGCACGCGACTCATAAGTACCGTGTCATATCTACCTATCCTTATATCTACACTTGTTTTGTACACGGCTTCGCTATATTGATTCTGGCACCGTCACCATTTGCTTTTTGTCAAGCCCTTTTCCCTATGGCGTCCAATCATAACGGAGGTGAATCTCGCGGCTCATGAAACCGACCAGCTACACACCATTATCTCCCCGCCGCAAGCACCAGGGAGGAGGTAAGTTTGGATAAACAAAACGTAAACCTTTTAATGAAAATGTCTTGACACTGTAATGATGGCTCTACACTTAACTGCCTCTACACTTTGTTTGCAAAATGTGCTGTTTGAAAACTGTTGTAACATCAAAGTAAACAACATTTTCATATTATTTTTCATATAGTCAACAAAAATATTAATGCAACACAATATCACCCTTTCTCTCAAATATTGTTCACAAATCAGTGAAAACTTTTGCCACATACACAATATCACCATTTCTCTCAGATATTGTTCACGACCTAGTCTAAATAATCCATCCCACCTCCATAGACTGCCCACAAAAAAGGCCAGCCTGAAAGGTGCAGTTGTGGGCAGTCTAAGGCACACCTGTGCACTAATCACGGTGTCTAATCAGCATCTTGAAATGGCACACCTGTGAGGTGGGATGGGTTATCTCGGCAAAGGAGAAGTGCTCACTATCACAGATTTATACTGGTTTGCGAACAATATTTGAGAGAAATGGTGGAATTGCGTATGTGGTAAAAGTTTTAGGTCTTTGAGTTCATCTCATAAAAAATGGGAGAAAGAACAAAAGTTTTGCGTTTATATTTTTGCCGAGGTAATAACCAGGATCTGGTGTCGTTACAAATACAAATGCCTCTCACTTTGCACTCACACTCGATCACTCCTTAGCCATGGAGAGAGGCTTTGGGACAAGCTATGCTAAGCTAAGTTAGCTAGAGAAGCTTTAACTCTCAAGACAAGTTTAATCATACAAAACGATTTAGTGGAAGATCATGTTTTTTTCTCTCCCCGTACCGTGATGAGGCCTGTTGAGTGCAAGGCTGGAAGCTTATTTAAAAAGCACCAACGTGAGGCTGCATTTTGCCAGAGGCATGAAACAGGCATTCACGCAAGCGTCGTTAGCAAAAGAATTACAGCACAGAAAGTCCTGGAGTTAGGACATTTCGACTTTACGACGCTCATGCCTTGTCCCCAGCACCTTGTTTTTCGTTAACATTTCCCACAGTAATCATGCCATTTTACACTCACACTCATTGCTTAACGCTTAGCGATGACACACAGACCGCATGCTAAAGCTAAGTTAGCTACTGAGAGGTTTTAACACGCACCTAGTGTCCGTCCGTGATAAATGTCCGTGTGGAAAAACGAAATATTGGTTCTGGCAACTTCCGGGTGCTGCAAATATGTTTTTGGAAATTACAGTACCAAATATTTTGACCTAAATTTCGACTTAAGCAGTGAAATCCGACATACGCGGAAATTTGGGCTACGTTGCTAGCACAGGAACGGAACTCACTCGTGACTCATGTGTAGAGTGTAGTCTACAAAACACCATAGAGTGATGGTAGGGCTTTATATTGGTGAGTAAAATTCATCTTACCTTATCCATTTTTGTACAGTGATGGCCAGTCCCCAGATCGTAGTCACGTCACCCTAATCCTAACCCTGTTCCTGACCACATCTCCAAGCGACCCCAGCTCCACTTGGCAGCAATAACATAAAACTTTTTTTTTTTTGTTAAAGCAACCCCAAACCCTGAGCAACATAACTTAAGAATGGCTATCTTGTGGCTCTGGACTGCGCACACACACAATCAAATTGTGTATGTTTGTGTGTGTCTGTGGTGTCGGTTGACCCTAATTTTACTGTGGAAAGCATTTTGTGATGCAATATTTGTATGAAAGAGGTTTGTTGTATCCAAAGATTGATTTCTGAATCATTGTCAAGGGAATGCAAATGTTTGCATCTTTGAAATGACTTTGCATGCTATTAAAGGCAAGCAAATGCTAAAAGTGGTTTTATCGAACTGTGAAAATGATGACCTTCCCTTTGAGCTTGCTTTATGCCCAGCTTCCAAACTGCTTCAGTGTTACCATGGTGATGGACTGCAGGTTGAGGATCACTGAAGACAAACCACAAAGTGTTAATACTTTTGTTCTCTTCATCCTCAACAGCACTTGATAACAAATACAACAATTTCCCCCAGTGTGTAGGCTACTTTATGTAAGATGCCTGAGAGCTTTTCTCTTATGAACAGTTTTTTTAAGTATTCTTTGATGTTTCTCATGGAATATAGTTGTTATGTTCTTTTGAAAAACGTCACATTTTACTGATACATATTGACCCTGTGATTGGGGTTTATCTACAAAAACTACCAAAGTTGCCTTGTGTATTGTTATATATTATTTTATATTATATTATATTATATTATATTATATTATATTATATTATATTATATTATATTATATTATATTATATTATATTATATTATATTATATTATATTATATTATATTATTAAATAGAATTACAGGATAGGCCTACTGAAGCTCTTTAATGACAACTGACTTTCTCTTGCTGGTTGTGGCAGTCAGTCAGTGTGTTAGTCTTATTAAAACAGTATTATTATTATTATTATTATTATTATGGGCACAGTGGCCGACTACAAAAACAAAATATTTTATGTTTAAAGCTGATCAAATTAATCCTATTTATTTTTTTCAAATATTCGCTAATTTTGAATCCGATGAATGCAACACGTTCCATAAATGCTGGGAACGGTCAGCGTCCAACTTCATTGGAACTGGGGTACGTATTAAGTATTAAGAATCAAAAGCAATAATTTGACTGAAATAGCATTTTCACTTCAAACTGTGTGCTCATTTACTGGTAGGATTAACTACTTTACACACAGCTGAGATCTTTTGGAAGGAAATATAGAAAGGACGGGAAAAAAGCAAGGAAAGACAGCAAATAAAATTAAGATAAAAGGGGGGAAAGGGACAATAAGGTAGGCCAAACTGAATAAAGGAAACAGGAAATTAGACAGACGTATATGATGGAAAGCATAGGGCATGGGTAAAGCGGTTGAGCGATTACGGCTGTATCATGATACTGCTGAATTGCTGGTCGAGGTTCTGGGTTTGAATCCCCGCTTGGAAGCAAGCATGAAAGTATAGGACAAAATGAAAGAAAAGGACAAGAAAAGCAAGAAAGAAATCATGAAAGGAAAAAGGGAGAAACAAATTGCAAGTGGAAAAAGAAGGAAAGAAAGGGAGAAAAAATCTGCGGTCTTGATTGAGATCAAATT
The DNA here is from genome assembly GCF_054856555.1 of Leptonotus elevatus. NCBI lineage: Eukaryota > Metazoa > Chordata > Actinopteri > Syngnathiformes > Syngnathidae > Leptonotus > Leptonotus elevatus. The sequence goes on from NC_141240.1 coordinate 23,370,165, forward strand.
AAAATATAAGGTTTGTACAAAATCATTGCTCAAATTTGATACAAACTAATACAATTAGCTTCTTTTGTTTATTAACAAAATGTATACCCTATATGCTCTAAGTTGTTTTGTTTTGACATGAATGATTTTCCTGTAGCCTATTTGCGAGCATGGAGATGAAGATGTTGAGCTTCGATTCATCTGTCAGTGGTGGGGGAGGAGTGCATCTTATACACCCCCTCCTCCCCGGGTCTGCCAAAACCTCCTACCCCCACCCGTTTGCCACCCGGCTGATGCGGAATGCTCCGCGCGGAGAGGTAAAGCCGTTCGTCCCCCCCTCCCTCTTCTTCATCCGCACCGGACCGACTGCTTGTGGACCAACACTTCTTCTTCTACATCTTCTTCTTTTCCCCGGTGCAGTAGGCTGCGGAGTGAAACGAGGAAGGCAGCAGGACGCTGCAGTCAGGCGACAACTACTTGCGGCGTATCTGCGTTTAGTCCGCAAAGAAAAAGGTAGGACCACGACCAGGAACGGGACCTAGACTAGTCTGGGCTTCACTAGATCCAGACCTAGCCCGCTGCACTAGAACATGAAGATGCGCTGATGATTGCGGGGAGGGTTTCAAGACATCTGCAGTCGGCTTGTGTCAACACGCCGTGCAGATGATGCGTTCAGTGTGCAAAAATGCGGCTGCAGTTTATACCGCGGTGCGTGTATAGGTGACGGGTCGCACGCGAGAGGGAGAGGGCTGCAGTGCGTTACATTACATTCAATTGTATACCTACTTAGACGCACCTGTGTGTCGGTCGGTCTGGCTGAGGTGACTTCTTTCACTACCGTGCGTGATGCATTGTGGGACGTCTTGCTGTGATTTTTTTGGGACTCGAGTTGTTGATGCTGACATAGTTTGCGCCTCATCTGCATGGCAACAAAACAAAAGACGTGTCTGGCGTGCACGCAAAATAACTGGCGTTCTCTTTTAACAGCATAGTTGTTCATGTTTGTTTTGTGCAGGTTAAGCAAGAAGTTGATGTGACAACATTGAGGCTAAATGTGTTAATACATTTGATTAGGTTTCACAGCTTTATACACAATATGGCGGAAAGGATAGTTTGCCTTCAAACTTGTTGCTTTAGTGATGCGCTTTTGACCACCACCAACAACAACAACAAAAAAGCTATACATGCCGAAAGTATTAAGTGGGGCCCTTTACACTTTAATGGACTGTTTAAACAGCAAACACATTTAACTGGGTTTGTGACTGTTAAGTGTTGTGGCCTGTATGTCAAAACCAACACTTGACAACAAAAAACAAACAAACAGGCAATAGCTCAACTAAAAATACGGTATTGTGCATGCCAGGCCGGTAGATGGCAATGCCACTGTGTAAGGAAACCAGACACACATGCACACCAGATTGAATGTAAACACAAAATCTGGATTAACCACCTCATTTTTGTTCACTTTCTTCTGTGCTAGTATTAGTAACAGTTTATTGTGCGCTATAAAGCAAGCTACTCTGAAGTAGCAGTGGAAGCAGAAGCTGCGAGTGGGTGTGTGCGTGTGTTTTTTTTTTTAATCATCAGTGTCATCGCACCCGGGTAGAAATGACTACTTATGTAACCAAAGTTATTTAGAGTCATGAAGACTAAACAACTCTACATCTTCTTCCGTTTTCACTGATGTATGCTTACGTTAGCTGCTTGCACTTAATCACACAAGCGTACTTATGAACAATAAGAAATCACCTTTGCATTTTCATAAGACTGGATTGGGTCTTTGTAATGTAATGTTAATGCAACAAGTGTTTTCCTATGAGTTGTCACATAAAAGGAAGCCTTACATGGACGCACACTTTCGACTGTGGGATGAATGCATATTCATCAAAGCTCAGACACACACACACACGCACACGCAGGCTCGGAGATTGAACCTGGAAAACAAAACACACTCAGACAGATTTATTGACGCTCTGAGCATGTGCTGTATTTATCAGGCAGATGCAGCCAGTCTTTCATGGGCGCACCTTCATTTAGGGAAGGTCAACCGCTTTGATGACTTAGTTTTTGAGGCTGCCGGCTGAAAATGGTCATTTTTTTGAATTGTGTGTGATAGGAAATAAATAAATAAATACAAATCTTCATCTCCATGAAAACTGTAGGAAAAAGTGTAGTCGCGTAGTGACACCATTTTACAGGAAGTACAATGTGAGTTCCTGTGGTGAAAATGAATCAATTAATGTAAAGGATTCTTAATAACTTGATTGTACTGCAAAAGAACAGTTAAAATAATTGTCCTTGACACCCTTCGTCACGGTATTGTTAAGATTTTATCGATACTACTACTCTTAATGATCGGTACTTTTTTTTTTTTTTAACAACTGCAACAACAATAATGTAAAATAAGTGAAAAAAGATTTACAGAAAAATAGATGTTTTGAACAAATTATGACATTTTGCCACTTTTGTTAAAGTCAGCAAATACAGCCTCCTAATGGGCTCTGCACCCGGGAGGCGGCGTCGCTCGCTCTCAATTCATTTTCTATGGAAGCAGGGCGACAAGGCGAAAATCGCCTTCCCCCAACCCCCTCGGCGACACGCGACATTCGTGCATGTGAAAAATCGCGCGCGTGCACGGCTCGCGACGCGATACCAGAAAGTTGAAACATCTTCAACTTTTTGGCGCTCCTAGCCGAGGCTTCAACCAATCAGCAAAGGTTTCATTGACGAGCCAATGAACGAAGGGCATGTTGCACAGTGGGCTATCCAGCAAAATGGATGAGATAATTTTAGCAGCGTTTATCATTTTGTAAAAAAACAAACAAACAAAAAAAAATATGATTTTGTACGATACGTCACGCAATCATTTCCGTGACGTCAACAAAAAGGCATGGAAGCATGAGAGCTTGTTGGTACAGGGTTAATTTGTCCGGTAAGTTTTCTTTACCATTTTTGTAACAGTTAATAATAATAATAGGAAATGGATGGATTTTCATACTGGAATTACGTACTGTAGTGAAACTTCTCCGTTTACATTACAATGAAAACGTTTAGATTCCCTCCAGTTGTAACAGCAGAGTGACGTATGTTGCTGCCGCCGTCGCGTCCCGTGTGTCGAGTTTGACATGGGAGGCGCCGAGGTACGTAATTCGCTGTGGCTTGTCGCCTCCCGTGTGTCGAGCCCATAATGCTGCAAATTCAACAAATGACTATTTTCAGTTTACAACCAATAAAATGTGTTGGAGCACATTTGCGGTCCCTATCAAGGTTTCTTATTTTTCCCCTTAATGTTTTTTTTTTTCCTTGCCCTCTTGTGGCTCGATCAGGGGATGTCGTAATACTTGTCAACTGTGGCCCTTTGAGACTTTTTTTGTGATTAAGAGCTAGATAAATAAACTTAGTGCATTTGAACAAAAAGGCCATTTTTATTTTCTGGAAGAAAATACGGTTATCATTCAGACGTTTGTATAAAAACATTCAAATTATTGAAAATTATGCTGAGTGCCATTTGCATTGACACTTTATAAAAAAAACCAGACAAAACCATCATTTGCGTCAACATTTAAAATGCAGTGTACGTCTTTACTCATCATTGTGTTTTCCCTGGAGTAGTAATTGATAGAATTGTGCATCGTTTTGTTGTACAGCAAGTTAAGTCAGCATTGTGCTTCGTGAAGCTCCTGTTGGTTTCGCTGTGACAAGCTCAAAAGGAGCTTGCCAGTAGCTGACGTTCACTCAATAAAGGAGCCCGTACCTGAAGCAAATGAGAAGAGAAGTTTCTCTTCTTACCTTGAGTGAGTCACAAATGCCACAGAATTGTAAGACATTCAAGTAGGACAAAGAGTTCCTTCTTCAAATTGTTAATCATCTCTCATATTATGTAAAGATGATTCTGTATCAAGAGAATATTTGTAATGATTTAGTACGGTACGGAAGAAATGGCCCTTGTGTGAGTGCGCCCTAAAACGTTATTAACTAATGGGCAAGGTTTCCAGTTGTAAATAACATTTGAAATGTTAAACAAGTGTAAAATGTTGATGGCAAGGACAACCACCCACCCTCGCTTTCACACCTCGGGACAACTCGGTCTTCAATGACCCTAACATGTACATTTTTCAAATGCAGTCGGAAACTTGATAAGCATGCAAGTGCCAACTCCACTCGGGAGGTCCAGAGCCAAGATTTGAACCTGGAATCTCTCAACGCAGAGGCAGATGTGCTAACCACAACGTCTGATTGAATTCCAAAGTGTAAAAACATTTTCCTGTTTGAATTTTGTGACAACCCCCGTATAAGAGTAAAGTAAACACGAGAAAGACAAGCAAAGCACTCAGGCTGCTATTACTCGACGGTGTGGCCACAGTAACGCAAACACTGTGAGGAGTTGCAAGATGATCATGGCTGCTTGAACCGCTTCCGCACTGCTACACAACTTGATTTACTGTCCTTGCCAGCCAGCCAGCATTTTGATGAAAATGAATGCCCACAGAATGTTGAAACATTTCCAAACGAGCTTTGGTTTCAACTAACCGGAAGGCAGAGGGTTCTTGATTCCCTCCCCTGATTAGATCACTTTTAGTCTCCTGACACCTGATATAATTTAAATATACAGGAAAGCCAGACATGTTTCTGTAGCACTTTGGGATGCAGTATATCACAAACGTGAGTACAGTACTCACATGTTCGTAACTATACTCAATCAAAAATATAAACGTCAAACTTTTGCTCAAAGATCTAAAACTTTTGCCACATACACAATATCCCCATTTCTCTCAGATATTGTTCACGACCTAGTCTAAATAATACATCCCACCTCCATAGACTGCCCACAAAAAAAGCCAGCCTGAAAGGTGCAGTTGTGGGCAGTCTAAGGCACACCTGTGCACTAATCAGCATCTTGATATGGCACACCTGTGAGGTGGGATGGATTATCTCGGCAAAGGAGAAGCGCTCACTTATCACGGATTTAGACTAGTTTGTGAACAATATTTGAGAAAAATGGTGATATCGGGTTTGTGGAAAAAGTTTTAGATCTTTGAGTTCATCAAAACAAAAGTGTTGCGTTGATATTTTTGTTGAGTGTATTTTACCAGCATATGTATTTTCACAGGACAACACAGGGGAAATAATGACACTTTGCTACAATGTTACCTGACTTTGTGATTGCACATATTGTATAACTGTAAAAATTTGGTCTCCTCAAAATAACTCAACACACAGCAATGATTGTCAACAGTGCACATCACAAGTGAAAATGATCCAAATCAGGCCCAATTAGCTATTTTCTCTTCCCGCGGTGTTATGTGACTCGTTATTGTTAGGTCTCAGGTGTGAAGGGAGAGCGGTGTTACATTTTGTGTTATCACTCTTACGCTCTCATACTGGTCACTTGAAGTTCAATATGACACCTCGTGGCAAGAAAATGATAATCTTGCTCTACATGAAAAAGGCTATGATAGATAACACCCTCAAACTGAGCTGCAACATGGTGGGCAAGAACATACATTTGACATACAGCCCAGTCAAGAAAAACATTTGAGCGCTGTCAACATTGTAGCATAAACGCATCAAATTGGCGTCCGTGGCTGTGTTGTGCCAGAAGGAAGAAATGGACATGAACATATTTGCTGAGGACAAGCAAATTAAAGGCATGGATTACAGTTACTACGGTCTGTGGGCTGATGAGACCAAAATAAACATATTTGGTTCAGACGGAGTCGAGCGTGTGTGGCAGCAACCGCTACAAAGAAAAGTGTGTCTTGCCTAGAGTCAATTAAGGTAGTGGGAGTGTAATTGTCTGTGGCTGGCACGAGGGAGTCACAATTCTTTAAGGGAACCTTGAATGCCAACATTTAGTGTATAGAAGCAGCGGAAAGTGGACCGAAGGGTCGCATTCGAACAAGATTACGACACCAAATACACCACCAATATGGCCACTGTCTTGCTGAGGGTAAAGGTCAAGCTTGGCCAAGCATGGCATTTATTGAGCGTCTTTGGGGCATCTTCAAATGGAAGGTGGTGTAGCACAACCGTCACCTTCATGACTTGTCAACATTGAGGAGGAGTGAAAGAGGATTCTTCACTGGCAACTTATACGACTCTGGTGGACTTCAAACTCAGGCAGCCATTGACACTTTGGGCACACATTTTTTCTTCAGGGTCTACTCACTTTTGTTGCCAGTGGCTTTGATATTTAAGCCTGCATGTTTCGTTGTTTTGATTGGACACTAAATTGATGCCATTATAAAAGTTGTCAAATGTGTCATTTTCCCCCCCAGTGTTGTCATCTGTAAAAAAAAAATTATGTAGAAAAATTCATCAGCATTCAAAACCACACAATCGACTGAACTCTAAAGAATCAATTAGTCTATTATTTTGCCTATACATAAAATATATTTATTGGGGGTGGGAATCTTTTAATGTCTCACGATTCAATTCGATTTCGATTTTTGGGTCTGCGATTCGATTCAGAGCGATTTTTTATTCAAAATGATTTGATTGACAATGACTTTTTCCTTCAATCTATAGATGTGCTAGGAATTGTAATGATCTACTCCAATCTGACTCGCGAATGCTCATTAGCGCGCTACTCGCGGCACTTTTAGCACTCAAAAGAACGGCTCCACGCTGAAAAAAACCTAACTTTTATTGGAATAACTTGATTGTGACTTTTTCCTTCTACTCTCTAATGTTGCTACAACTTAACAGTGTATTAGACCGCGTGGAACCACAGTGCCCCTCAGTGGCCAAACCGGGTACAACATGAACAGCGCTCCTAATAAAGGCAAGACAGTATAAAATAAATTAAATAAAATCGATTTGGGGACATTTAAAATCGATTCTGAATCGTACTAAATGAGAATCGTGATTCTTATGAGAATCAATTTTTTGGCACACCCCTAGTATTTATTCACTGGTGGCTGCAGGAATTAAAAAGCAAAAATATGAAACCGTAAGAGGGAGTGCAGTTGTTTACCTGCTTTTACTACTATTTCATAGGCAGTTGCACAAAGATGACAACTTTGTCCAAATGGAACACTGAAAAATTCTAGCGAGGCCAGCACTCGGCAACACTACACACATGCTTGCTATTCTTTTGACTTCCCCTCAACAGCTTCCATCTATTCATTTAAAATATGACATCTTGTCTTACGCAAGATCTGTAATGAGCACCTGTTATCATAAAATGAAAACATTGCGTTGCACTAATGCACCTTTTTTTCCGCCCTGCAGTGTCTTGATGTGGATTGCGTATGGTGGGATGTAAGAAGAGTGTCTGTGTTGGGGGCGGGGGGTTTAACGCATATACTGTAGAGTACATGTATTGAGGCTGGCAGTAACCGCGGGGATGCTGCAGCCGCAGAGTTAGTGTTTTGATGAATATTCATCACGGAAAGAGGCAGAGCAGAGGAGTCGGTTTTGTAGCAGCAGTTTGAGGTGTTGTTGCAGCAGCTGATGCAGGAAAGCATCAGTAACTACTGTACTGTTGCTAAAAAATGGGGATGGTTTGTGGAAAGCCCTTCTCTCTTATGTTTAAAAAAAAAATAACTTTTCCCATCTTCCATTGTCTTCATTGTGACAAGGTTACTATAGTAAATAAATTAAAAAATTACATTAAAAAAATTAAATTAAACTTGAAAAAAAAGTTAACAAAATACAAATGAATGCTTTTAATAAAACAATAATTAACTGAAAATACAGTTTACGTTCAAAAATAAAATTAAACTTACAATGGTAAATCGTAAAAATGTCCTTCATTTTTGTCTTTGAGAATGAATTTCATGCATATGCTTTCAGGGTTTATTTTACTGTAAATGTATTTAATTATGTACAACTGTTCAGCTATACAAAAGAAGGAAGGGTGATCAGTCATTTTGGAATTGTGTTTTACTTTAGTACACAATACTTATTGTGACCTTTAAAAAAATTGCACACAACAAATACTCCTATTGAAAAAAAAAAACTAAAACTACCAATAATGCATATGAAAACTAAAGGGGGAAAAAACATTTTCGAAGAATTAAATACTATTAAAACCCAACAAATTTATTCTACAAATTTATTCTACAAAAATATGTCATCAAAGTGAGAGGAGTCGTGTGGTGAAAGAATGACTAACTGTTGCCACTGTAAATGTATAGTCACGCTAACAATTACAATTTCAAATCTGTATGTAATATACAGTAAGTTTACGTCATCGTAACTGAGCGATCTTATATACGTAAATGAAAAACTATTTGGTAACATGTTTTGTTTAGACCAGCAGAGAAAGACTCAAGTCTTTTTGTGTTCTTCTCAGGTCATCGTCTTGCCCTGTGACCTCGCCCCGGACATGGACTTCCCCGACGAGCTCCTGCTGGCCGAGCTGAGTCACATGCAGCTCTACAACGACTCGCTTTTCCAGAACAACTTCAGCAGCGCCTACAATGACACAGACGCCCTGCTGCCGACTGGAGTCAAGGTCACCATTGTGGTGGTCTACATGATCGTTTGCGTCGTTGGCTTGGTGGGGAACTTTCTGGTCATGTACGTCATTATAAGGTAAGAATAACTCTTTGTTGAACATACTATTGTGAGTAGATCTTAGCACCCAAAAAGTCCACTCACCATTTGTGTTAGTGTCAGCGCTTATCCTCACTAGGGTCATATAGCCCAACAAATGAAAAATACAATTTGATCAAAATGTTAAATGGTAATGGAGTGCTCTTATATTGGGCTTTAATGGCATTATACATTATAGGGGTGTGAATTGCGTAGTACCTGGCGATTCATAGGTCACGATTCGATTCGATGCCGATTAATCCCGGTATGACTCTATAATTTGATGATTGCGATTTTTTTCTTTTTTACTCAAATTTTGAAAATACTAATCATTAAACTTGTACATGTACACTGTAAGATTTGTATGAACATTTATTTATTTATCTGAAACTTCAGCTTTATAACTGAGCTACTGTATTTAACAAACAAAAGGTTGCAGTCTGTTTCATGTTTGAACAGCCTTGAAATAAAATATTAAGGCTTAATGTTCCATTAATAGAACATTCTTCCATGCTTAATGTGTGAACCCTAACCCTAAGTAAGACGTTTTGTTGAATATTTCCATCAAAAATCAATTTGGCCACATTTAGAATCGATTCGAGAATTGTGCACTGTAAAATTCCGATTTATTGCCGAATCGATTTTTTTAACACCCCTAATACATTACAAAGATTTATTCACTGATCTCATTCAAATGTAGCGGAATGTGCGGCGCATTGACATAACAACCCACAGGAAGGTTTTGCTTTGTAGTTTACCATAATTAAATTTAATCTCCAGGATCTCGCACCATACCGTGGCCAATGGCAGAACCAGGATTTTTTTTTCCCCATTTTAAATCCATCCTCGTTGTGTTGTACTAGCCTCGTGCTAGCTAGCACTAAGCTAGTTCCGGCGTACAACTTTGCAAACTCCCTTTGCTTTGTTGCTAAGATGGCGCACTGACTAGCTGGGCTTTATTGACTTACTACTTAACAGTTACATTGAATGCATGTTAGTCGGGCGTCTGCGGGAAAGTAGCACACATGTAGCATTCACGCACGTACATACACATACGGAGACGGTATAAGGCCCTCTGAAAAGTCCTGTTTAATAACAATACGCTATGCTGACTGGAATCGGAAATTCTCATTCGGCGTTTGTTTTTCGCAACTCTATCCAAGTCACCACCAAATCGTGTACAGCCCGACTTGGCAGTGTTCCAAGTTGTATAACAGAGAAACATCTGATGTGCCGTGATGGTAGAAATCAAACACATCCTGAAATTGTAAGACCACTGTTGCTATAGTGATGGTGAGTGATGAGTGGCCTGTTTGTACAATACATTGGTGTCATGCAATCCAAACCTACCTACGAGCTATTTGATTACGTTTCCTGTCACAGACATGCTGCAGATGGGTGCTGGAGCTTCACCCTTATATCAAATTGTTGATAACACTCCACAAGGAATTGCTCTGTGTTTGCGCTCTACGGGGCATTTTCATGATGAACAGGGCGGATCTTGGGCCTAGTTGATTTCAATTAAGCCACAGTGTGAAGAGAAAGGAGAGCAAGAAAAGAGCAGAGACATTTTCGCTCATGAGGGAAGCACTTCAACACCAACGCTTAAACCTCTAACACCAAACATATCATATTAAATACAAGACATCTTTTTTTCTTATTAAAACCCTGACGTATATGATCTGACACATGCATTGCACGGATAATCCATTAGAGGGCAGTATCACGCCGCTGACGGCTTTTCCTTGCAAATTTGCCCCAATTGAGAAAGGAGAGACACCTAGGCTTATTAATAGTGGGAAATGTTCTTTCTAAATTTGGTTGATATGTCTGTTTATTATTATAGTTTTGACAGTTATAAATGTATGAATTTAAAGCATTGTGACCGGATGTATCAAATATGACACAAATTAAGTCATATGTGGAATTCGATTAAAAAAACAAGTTTTAGTTTGTTCAAAAGGACCAATAAATACCCTATTTATAAAGAATCCGAATTTTCTCTCATATATTTCATGGTTTAGACTTACTCAGGGTTATTAAATTACACTTGCCATTAAGAGTGTGGCTCACTTCCAACGTTATGCAGGATTAGCACTCATGATTAGTTAAATCAAACAAATCGGAGCTTCGATGCAGTTGATGGCATTCAAATGACAAATTTCCTTCTTTTCATTATTTTGTCTTCCAGTAACACTTCCAATTCCATCACTTCAAACTTCATTTTGCGCTTGTTGTACTGTTTCAAATGTTCCATGGTGAAAACGTTGATTGCAACCATACTTTGACACCTGTGAAATCTGTTAGAGTGAATAAACATGCAATTTAGCGCTCGCTATTTGGTATTGTAGTAAATGAAGCCCAAAGTGAGGTGTCGTCATGACAACAGTGACAGAGGAAAGAGTGATGAAACAGTCTGGTCATATGTTTAAAAATAGCACTTTCAAACGGACTGTTTTTATTTTGTTGTAAGGTCTGTGTACTGCTAAAACCACTTGTCTTTATTCTTCTTTCAGGCTTTCTCGTTAGAGTGCATAATTTAAGATAGCTGTGATGTTCAAAGGCCAAACCTGAGCTCAAACTTCTTCTTTTTTTAACCTGAAATCCCCAAACTAAACACAGCTTGCTCTTATGACCTTCGAATGTCTCTTGTTTTAGAAGCATGAGTTGTAGGAGATTGCGACCAAAGACACTCGGAGGCGTGTCACGATGACTCGGCCGTGTTAGAGGGAAGGCGGCAACGGTGGGAGGCAGGAAAAAGTGAAAGGATGATTCACTTTCATAGAAGGTCCCAGAGTGGGGATGAAATGCCAACAGAGATGATGTCATACCTTGATGAATCCAACAAAAACGCATTTTGTATGGGACGCAATCACACGCCATAATGAGGAATTACTGAATGGGTTCTTTTGTGTCATGTTCATCCTTACTTGTCACAAAGTCACATCTCGGATTCATCAAGGTGACTTTGTTGCCAGATTGAGTTAGGTTACGCATTACAACATTCAATACATTGCTGTTGTCAATCACATAGAATTGGATTGATCAAATGTTCTCATCTACGACCTGATGTCGCCGCTACATCTTGGATGAGAGCAATGCAATGCAGGCAGAAATATTTAGATACAGTGAACCCCCACTATTGTCGCATTCAGTGCCATTGACGGACACAGACGTCAAAAATCAATTTTAACTGTGCTGACAGTGAATGAGTTAAATGCAGAAAGTATAGGTAGGACAGTTTGTGAGTGAATAGCTGAATAGTTTCTGAATGCTGACCACTTTCGGCTTTTGTTCATCCTACCTGGCCTTTTCACATGAAGAAATTCGTAGCTGCCCAGTCGTTTCGAGGGTCTTTGCTGTAAATGTGACCACAACTGTATGAGAATTTCCAAAATGTCCTGAAGGTGGCTGAAGCCAGCTGCCCAAAACAAAAACTGTCAATTTAAAGATAAATTCAGTTGAATAATATACACTGAATACTTACATAAAATCGGTAAGAAAGTTCATCAATTAGTCAGGTTTAATTATGTGGACCCATGTTACGTTTTTTAAATAGTATACAATGACATTGATATTGTCGGTGAAATGTGGCTTAATGATGATCTCGTCTTTTCAAGTAGAAAAAAATAATATTATTGGGCCAAGCCAAAAATCAGATATTTTCATATTTATAGTGCCTTCGATGCCCCCTACTGTACAATTAATAAAGGATTTATGAAGGTGCCAATTTGGTCCTGTTACAGACGTTTCTATTCTTTAGTGACTTATTTCTTAATACATCTGATTTCCAATTGGAATAATTGCTTTTTAACAATGCCAGGTTTGTGAAGTTTATAACCTTTAAAAATTCTTGTTTTATTTAAATTACATGCTAAATAGAACTTTGTTTAAATAACGTGTTTCCACCTTACAAGACGTTTTACATTTAACTACTCATTCACCTACTGATGAGACACACTCGGGAGCACCTGGGTGCTCAGTATCTTGCTCAACGATACTTCAGTGTTTTTACAATGGCATGGGACCAAACCGGGCTTTTTTTTCAGGACGTTGAAATAAACCGAAGAATAATGCAGGTAGGGGGGTGGGGGGGGATACTTCAAACCCTCATGTTTTGAAGCTCACAACAACAACAATAAGGGCTTAGAACAGGGATTCATACAAGCATGTGTTTTCTCTTGCAGCCTTCACAAAAGAAGGTGCACCTCAGAGAGGAACATAATCATAGTGGCCTAAGGCCGAAGCTCAAGATGAAGCCTCACTCTGGGCAGCCTTCAAGGACTCTTGCCTGTTTCCATAACAACCCATACGTGTACGGTAGTATCCACTTGTAATGGGTGAAAATGTGCCCAGGCTTCGGAGCGTTTGTCAAGAAATCCAGGATGGAATTTCTGAAGCGCGGATCAAAACGGGATTCATTTTCAGGAAATGGCATTATTGATGACGTACGCAGTCTCAAGTGGTGGTTCACGCGTTGTCGCGATTAATGACCAGGCAAGGAAAATTCGAGGAAATATCGTGTTAGTTATCCGGTTGGAACTTGGCCAATTTCTTGTGACAAATAGATTTATTCATTGAGTCTATAAAAAAAAGTGCTCCCCATAAAGCTACAAGATATCACACATAGGCCTATATGCTATGCTATGCTATGAAACATGTTACTCATGCTAACACATTTCATAATTTACGACTAGACTCAGAAGCTTTTTTAAAATCCCAATTCCATGTTTTGTTGTTCCCCAATCGTTTTTGGAGTTATGACCTTATTTTTTGTTAAATCGTTTTTTTTTCTTTTCTTCTTCTTCTTCTTCTTCTTCTTCTTCTACTCAGGTGACAAAAATATTTGATTTAGAAGTACAGTGACAAAACATAAAAATGAAAAAAAAGTGCAGTGACACCTCACAGAACTTGACGTTGGCAAAATAATTTATTTGGAATGTAGTAATAAGTCAAAATTCAATAAAAAAAAAGCTGGGTTTCCAAGTGCGCTTAACAGGTGAAAAACATTTCAGATTAATCTTTGCTTGAGCAGACTCAGTCAACAACGCTTCATTGTAACACCAAAAAAGACATTTTAATTCAAGCATATCTGTTTTAGTTGTTGCATTCTGTTTGCCGGAGATCATGAATTTGTATCCAGTTTGCAGGCTGTCGTTGAAATGTTAAGAGGAAAGAAAGCAGAACTTGAATGGTGCAGAGAAGCCTTTCTTCTTGTTTTTCTTCCATGCCTTATTATCAGATTTTACTCTTTCATCCTTGCGTCCTCCTCATCTTCTAGTTGCCGAGAGGGTCGGCTAATGATTGCTGTAGACTCGCAGCACAAAGCAGGGTTCAGTTGCATTAGGAAACGTATCAGCCATGCGCAGCTCATTTGCCTGCTTCATAATGATCATGAAAAAAAGCCTGGTTCAGAAAACAAGGTGCGACAAATTAGATACCGTCTTGTCAATTGGTTCTTACTGCACTGAAATCGTGGCCTTTATAAGTGAGGCATGGAAGCCTTTTTTTCTCTATAATATTGTTCCCTCTCAGGCAGATGTTTACATTATCTGTGTATGTGAATGGAAAGACAGTTACAATATGCACACAAAAAACTATGATGAAAGGGCCTGCATCAATGTCACCCCTGACAGCACTTGGAGACTGCTCTAACCCCGATCGTGCAACCGTATGTGACAACCGAACCTCCCACTTACCGTTAGTCGCGGCTTTTAAAAATATCTTAAAGACGATAATACGATTAAATCCGCTAACATTGCGGTACACCACTTGTGCCACGTACTTAGACCTGCTTTTAGCTGGTCTAAATTCTGGTCTACTTTCACCAAATTGCGCCGGAGCCTTGTAATAAAATAACATCCACAACATGATATGCCAAATTCCCAAACAAAACTCCAGCTCATTGGGAAAGGAATGGCTAGGTCAGTGTTTCCCAACCTTTATTGAGACAACACACACATTGGAAAACATGTGGTGACAAAACCACAGGAAGCATATAAAAAGAGAGACTGATGAGCAACATTATCTTCTTTCCAGTGTGTAAAAGAAGATGATTATATCTCACTGTAACATTTGCTGGTGTATTATAGCTTGACATATCATTCAAGTTACCAACAAAGGACAATTTAGCTCCATTTTGTTGATGAGTTTCCAAACCACCATATTCAGCTAAAGATGCTTGTTAAACCCTTTTAATGAATGAGTTTGGGTGACAAAGTGTCTCCATATGTCTATGGATATGCATATTTCTGTTTTACCCAGATCCCCAACGATTTGAAAAGCATGTCTGAGTGTCGGTAGAATGACATCTAGAAATGAGATGACAAAACAGAATGTATTCATTCATTGTCTACCGCTTATTCTCTTTAGGGTTATGGGTGAACTGGAGCCTGTACCAGCTGACTTTGGGATCAATTCCAGATCAGTCAGAATTGTCTTTAACAACATTTTTACCTGATGTAAGTATCTAGAAACAGGCATAAGATGTAAGAAGAGGTTTGTGTGGGAATTTTGACATTCAAATGCAAAATTACAAAATATATATATAATTTCACCCATTTTTTCCCTTGGTGTAGCACAAGTACTAAAATTCAAAACAGTCAGAATTAATGTTCACTCAAGTGATATATTGACCTGGTTGTCAGCTACACTTTTGTTTGACATTCGACTTTGTTTGCCCGGAACATCGTCAGGTTGGGCCTCGTAACATTCCGTGTTTTATACACGTGTCACTGCTGGCCAAGGGCAACTCCACTCCTGTCAGTTGGTTTTGGATAATTTGCTAACTGTGTTTACGTCCTGGCTCCAATCCTGATTCCTAGGTCCTCCAGCTTCAATTCTTGTTCTTGCTGAAATTCAGAGATAAATCTCCTGCTTAGCTTTGCCTGTCTTTATTGAAATTGTGTTGAAATCAGCTGCAACAACGCGTTATTTATCAAGATGATTCAAAATGTTTGTTTGCATCATCCAATGGCCGTATCAGACTTATGTGACTGCACAGTAAATGTCATCAAGGAAGGTCAAATGAATTGTGTCACACTTTACGTGTCCACTGCACTCAGACATACCTGCAGGGGCACTGCCAATAAATCTGCCACTTTGATGGTAAGACCTGTGTCTTGCTGTCAGAGGAGGCAAAACCGCAACTCCATCGTCAAGAGTTATTGGGTGGATGGATGGATGGATAGATAGCTAGATAGATAGATAGACAGACAGACAGACAGACAGACTTCCGCTCACCTATTGAGGACTTACACGACGGCTGGATGTATGCTTCCAAATTTGTGGAAATAGTTTTGAGGAAGATGCTTTCTCTTCCAGTATGACTGTGCCACAGTGCACAAAGCACAGTTCATAAAGGTATGCTTGGTTGAGTTTGTTGTAGTAGAACAAGCCCAATAAATCCATTTTGGATGGGGTAATGGAAATGGAGCAGATGGGGAACTATTCGCACAGGCTCACTGTAACATCTTGTCGCAAACATTCCCAGAAGAATCCAAGCTGTAAGAGCTGTAAAAGAGACAGAATAACTTCACGCTTCATATCCAAAGATTTTTGACTATATACTAGGTTGCTCACAGACAGATACTAATACCCCAATACTAGAGTACAATATATAATAATGGATATTCTGTGTTCTGGGTCATGTAACTAACAGCACAAATCTATAATTGGCATCATGTCAATGGCAGAATGTGGAAAAACTGTGGACAAAGTCAGCCAAACAAAAACAAAAACATGTTGCAGGTGAGCTTAGAGACATTTTTATATTACCATTAGAGGATGAGGAGAGGTAAGGTGAGATGCTGGTTAATGGCGACTATCCTGTAACACATAGGTCACATGTTCAATAGCATCATCCCCTTTCTCCCTTGATGATCCAACACCTCCCCAAGCCCTTCCCCCTACTCCCATGGATGCTCCCCTTGGAGCTGCTCCAGTTCTTGGACAATTTAACGACGACATGGGCTGCTGGCGGGTGACAAGACTCTCGGCTCTCATCTCCGAGGGGGGGAAAAGCTATTACGATTGCAGTTTGTGCGACATACTAGCCCGAAGACAGTGTCGAGTGACAAGTGTCGTCAGGCCGCTATCACTCTCACTGCTCTCTTCCATTTGGTGGCGCTTTGATCATTGCTAAAAAAGTTTGTCAAATGATGAGATGTCATGTTATCAACTGCACACAAGGAATTATGGAAGTTATGAATTATTTATACACTGCAGTGCGAAGGACAACTGCTGTATGGGAAGGAGGAACGTAGTCAGTGTGACATACTGTAAAGTAGCAGCAAAACTATTACGGTCATCCTTATTTTAAGTTAAAAAAAATTCTTACAATGACAAGTTCATGAGTCACACAGAAAAACCCCCAGCTTCCATTCTTTTCTCAGTTCATTTGAGCTAATCTACGAGCATGTCAGCTAGGAGCGTAAATTAAATTGCACCGGAGGTATTTGTGTCTATAGAGCATTAAATTCAACTGTCAAAGCAGTGAATGAAACCCAGCGTCAACGCCTTTGTCTTGGATACGTCACAAGGGAATTTGGCCTTGTGCACACTGGAGAGGACACAAAAATACAACGGCTAGCTTAGCTTCTAGGACAAGCGGCTGAATTAACATTTAGCCCAAGAGGATAAGCATTTCATGAAACAGATGGATGGATGGGTTGAAGATCACCCTTGGTTCTGACGTTTGATAGTTTACAGCAATGGAATCCTGGTGATTTAAGTTAGTAATTATCTTCAACTAAAGGTTGATGCTGCGTTGTCTTTTGACATGCTTTCAAAAAACAGCGATCGCAAATTTTTCGCTACGAGTCCAGCCCCTAACCACCACATATAGGACAACAAATGACAATTCATATGAAAACAACAACGTTGTGGCGTGTCACTCATTATTAACTGATGGGTAAATGGAAAGCCCAGTCAATGACGTGACGTCACATTCCGGGTGCGCTGTTTGGGCAGATACAAGATTAGACACTGCCGGGGGTGCACTTTAAGTGAATAACATTTAATATATGGTGGCATAATCCTCATTTGCAATAACTATCCACCTTTCCTGAGACAAGGATTAACCTCTACCGGAGGCCAAAGATCTACATATGATCCGAAACACACAAGCTTATTTCTGTTCAAGCAAAGCACTTTGGTTACATTTTCTGTCATCTAAAAATAATTGGAGAAAATTGAAGATAAAAAACTTGAAGCAAGACAACCGATCTCCAACTCATCTTTGTCAAATTTCCACAATTCTATATTTTGCATGTTCATTGATGCAACTGGTAAGCAATGTGCTTTTTCTTTTCACGAAAAGCTTGTGTACGTGCGAGTGTGCGTGTGTGCGCACGCCACTAATGATTCACACTAATACACTGAAGGCAGCCGTGAGAGGTGCCAGCCATCTCATCAGAGATTAGAGGCTCAGTGTCATGTTCAAGGACACTTAGGGAGGGCAACTGCACCTTATCCCCTTTTTTGGGTTGCAATTTTTATTTATCTGCCTGTTGAGAAAACACAGGGGGAAAATAATCTTTTCATCATTTTTTCTTGTGCGAGACAAGCTCTCAGGTTACCTAGCAGCAACATTTGTAACAAGTTTAATAGATCAGACCTTACCTTGGGAAAAGAAGATCGCTAAATTGTGAGAAGGCATTTGAATTAAACAAATCCATCAAGTTTAGAAATGATTGGATTTCAGTTCACAATATGATTGTTCCAATCAGCTTCCTTTGAAGAAATGCGGGCTATTGGGTGCGGGTGACATTTGAGCCTCGTTTCCACCGACGGTATCTACCCTACTCTACTCTACTCTGCGCTGCTCTACTTGGCTCTGTACCAAAAAGCAGTGCGTCTCCACTGCCACGGCCACCACCCGGGAGCCCCTCCTCACCTTGCCAGTGATGTCATGCTAAAGCGACGGCAGCTAGCGTGCACTGCACACACGGGCAAAAACAATGGAGAGCGCAAACAATGGTTTGTGCCTGTTTATTTCAGCCTGAAGACATCGAATGAATATTGCAGCAACCAGAAGACTGCATTCAAAAATGTTAAAAAGGTTTGCACCTCCTCAAAAGTCCAAGCATTAATCTGTTTTCCTGGGATGGTGGTTTGCGCAGCTGCACATTGATGTCTCGAACCAATCAATGGCCTCCAAAATAATTACGCCACGTTTTGGAACTGGGCTACTTTTTTTAGAACCGCAAAGGAGCAGGTACCAGCAAAAGCGAGTAGAGCCAGGTAGATTTGTTGGTGGAGACGGGGCTTTTGCAGAGTAGAGTAGAGTTGAGTAGAGTAGAGTAGAGTAGATACCGGCGGTGGAAATGAGGCTTTGGTCAATACGAGAACTGCAACCAATAGTAACAACCAAGGAAGATATTGAATCCAAATTTAACAACGCTCAAGTATTTTTGCAAACAATGACGACCATTTAGCCTTGTTTGTCAGACAGTAATTTGCATTGTGTCCTTTTACGCTCATCAGTCGTTGGGTCACAGGGATAGCAACCTAAGCAGAAAACAAACCTCACCAGGAAGGCGTCCATTAAGCATCCTAAACAGTTGCCATAGCAACCTCATCTCTCGATTAGGAGGAGCAGCAGCTCTACTCTAAGCCCCTCCCAGATGACTGAGCTTCCTGATACTCATCAGCTGCCTCCAGAGTCCCTTGGGCCAAAAAGCCTGAATAGGATTCCTTCTCTAGCTTGAAGACATCCCTCACCCTTGGTGTCCACCATTGGGTTCAGGGATTGCCGAAACAACTGGCGTCAACCATCTTACCGTCAAAGTTCCGACTGGCGGCCTCAACAATTGAAGCCTGCCCATGTACATCGTTTCTATCGAGATGTGGCCGTAGTTCTGCCAGAGATGGAAGATGAAACTCAAGTGGACTCTCACAGGTGTTTCCAGCCCCCCAGACCAGCATCGCTCCCTACCATTGGAGCCAACAAAAACCCACCGTGTGATCGGTTGATCAGCTCTGCCCCTCTCTTCACCTGCGTTAATGAATTTTGAGCGTCATTCGTAAACTGTCGGTACACCCTTCTGTCATCATCAATCCGTCAATATTTCCAGCCGAACCGCATCATAGTCGTCAACCCGTCATTCGTCATTTCTTGGCGAAATGGGCCTCTGTCAATGATTTCCTAATTTTTCAGTAAAATAGGCATTCCATCATTGACGCATTGATGATTAGACTGACGAATTGACGGATGAAAACCCACTACCGGTAAGTTTCCCATCAATCGTCAACAAAACAGGCATCCGTCATTGACAGATTAATGGAATGCCCACCTCTGATTATCCACAAAATCAAAATAGTGGTCTGTAGCAGGTGAAAAGTGTTCAGTCAAACCGGAAGTCAATATAAAAAACATTTATACAACTTTAGTGCTCGTCGACTTGATGAAGCGTCACTTGATTTCATCGCTGCACTTTGATTTAAAGAAAACATTATCAATGTTTTTTTATGAGACTTTTTGGGACCCCTGTAAATCTCGGGGCCACGGGCAACTGCCTATGTTTGCCTGATATTAAGTACACCCATGCCAAGCACAAACATGGCTGGCTTGCTTGTTTGTTTGTTAGCTAGTTAGATGTACAGTGCAGTTTGCATGTTTATTTAAATTCCTCAGTGAACCAGTGAAGGCAAGCCCTCACTTTCTATTATGTTGACAGGACATAAAAGAGAATATAGTGATGGTACATAGTAGCAATTGTGTTGCTAAAAACAAAAAGTGGTTTTATCAAGTTCATCCTTACTCCTATAAAATTCACATTATCCAACTTGACAATTAACAGTGGATTAGTTGGTGATGTTGGGATTTGGTAAACGCTGTGTGTTTCTGTGTGTGTAAGCATTCACAGACAGGAGATGATGAACACTTTGTTAGACCTGGCTACATGACATCAGTACATTACGATAATCCCTCCATCTGTGCAGGGATCAAGGTAGGCCCTTTGAATGGCTTACTGAGACTCTTGACGGAAAGAGTGGATGTGGTCACAAGGAGGGTTGTGATAACTGCGCAGGCAGCGAGTGCTCACTGAATTGGCTTTGTGGTTGTCATCAAGGGGACATGGAATGAAAGGGCTCAAGGTGTAGCGCTAAACAGTCTTCATGAGCTTTGTCGTCAACGTGTAAACAGGGTATAGAGGTAATCAGAAATAAGAGAGACAGAAAATGATTTCTTGTAAAGGGTTGACGAGAAGCTTTCTGATCACATTTTTGTCATGCATGCCTTCTTTCAGGCAAAATAGCACTACGACGTCATTCAAACTACACTTGACCACAGTAGAAAAATGTATTTAGTCTCAAGTTCTGTTGTTTAAGACCTCTTTTGGTTCATATTCACCAGGCTTTGAGATTAACACAGAAAAATATCCAGTGGCATTTGGGGAACTGGCTGGACACAAACCTGGTTTGCAGAAAGAAATTGCATTTTATTTTATTTATTTATTTATTTATTGGGGGGGGGGGGCACTTCTTCAACCTAAATGTTCTTCAGGCTGAATAGTGGCTTTGTGACACCTGCAAAAGTGCTCAGAAATATTTTCTGTCATTTAAAAGCGGCATTTTTTTGCCAGATATCTCTATTCTTTGGCCTTTGGCTCAGCAAGAGACCGCAGCGTTTGTGTTTTTTTTGGTGCCTTGAGTATTTTGTGTTATTTTATTGATACTGTTTTTCTATACTGTACTTACTCACTTCCCTATGTCTTGTTATTAATTTGTGGGTCTGGTACCCGCATTATTATACAATTTGTCTATGCATGTGTTGTGTGGCTTGAGTGATTAAATTATTAATGTGAACTAACACACTCTACTAATGCCATATAGTAAAACCTTACTTAAGCACAAAGTGGATATGGTATTTGACAGAAAGGTCTGATCATTGTGAATGAGAGTTTAGTTAACATTCTATATTTACATTGCTGCCAAATGTATTGGTTGGCTTCAGATCCAGCACACAGATTGTTAAAATTAAATGATCGATTTTTGTTTCTAGAGTTCTACCAGAAGTGACACACAAATTAGCAGATGAATAAATTGGCCTCCTCCTTTTACAACGAGGAGTTTGCGTAGTGAAGTATGGAGGCATAAAGTGGAGGAACCAAGTGCAAGCAAACTGGACACAGGACGAGACAAGACTGGCTGGAAGAAGGAGGATTGGCTGACAGAAAGAACAGGGCTGACGAGAACAGGTGAAAAACGAAAGCCTAACGAGTTGACTAGACATAAACAAGGAACACAGAAAAACATGACAGAACCCTCCTTAGTTGTGCTAAAGAATGCACATTTTAATTTCTTAGCTTGGAGAAAACAAACCACTCATCTTTAAATACGCTAATGCAGTGTTGTGTTTAAAATAACTCCCCCCAAAAAGTTAATAAATCCTATGACAGTATATTTTCCGTTCATGCAGTGACGAGCCAACACAGTGCTGGCTGTGGAGTGTGAATAATTCAAAGTGATGATTAATATTTGAAAGGGAACAGCACGCCAGATGAAAGAGTCATCAGATTGCGGATTCCTTTCATCCTGGTTCCTCCCTCCATCTTTAATGGAGGGAAGAGGAAACGCAGGAGTCGGCTAGAAGATCGACACGCAACTTGTGAATGAGGAAAGTTTTTATTGCAATTGGACAAGCGATGGTGCAGTGAATTTAAAAGTGCAGCATCATCTCAAAAGAAAAGTCAACTTAAGGAAATGAAGGCAAAGTTATCTCACTAACTAAGGTGAAGAAACCAAAACTTTTCTACACATTCCACTGCAATTATTTTGGCATCCTGTCACATTAACAGGCATCTTAAAGAGTCATGGGTTCAAAAGCAAAACCGAGAGGTATAGATAATACTGTACCCCTAAAAATATAATACTTAAGGACAGTCTCTTGCTGTTTTTCTTGTTTAAGCTAAATGCGTCAAAACAGTGATTCTCAACTGGTGAGTCGGGACCCCTAACGGGTGGGTCGCCGACGGGAAGTAAAACATTCTTGGTTTGTGATGGTTCCAACATACAATGTTACAAGGTTATGAATTCCATGCCATGAGCTAGTATGCGCAGAAACGTAAGAATATGTCAACGCATGACGCAACACAAGAAGTTAGCGCAGTATATATTTATCAAGGGCTTTTTGACACAAATGGTTACTGTGTTAAGGTAGATTAGTGAATGGACTATACAACAGGGGACAAATCTTCTTTTTTTTTTTTTTTATGTTATGTCACTGCCGTAAACTGAGGGCCCCCTGTCCAGTGAAATATTTAAAATGTACGCCAAATCTTGACAAAATATTGCTTTTTGACAGGTTTGTGTGAGAAACATTATTACTTTGGTCAAAGGACTTTCCTAAAAAGAGAACCGTGACGAGATTTAGGTGAAATTCTATGAGGCGCTCTGATAGGCACTTGAATGGAAGCATGTGTTTTTTAGCGCTATTTTATAACAATTTATTTTCTTTAATGTTGTTAAAAGTGGGTCATGACTTGATGACAAGTGCAAAATGTGGGTTCCAGGTTGACCACAGTTGAGACCTCTGCTAAAATGTTATCATATCATAGATCGTCTTTACTGACGCTCCACAGCCTTAATTCACAGAGTTAAAATGTGGCTTTGAAGCTTGTTGATGACTTATGCCAAGTGCAAAGAGGGAGTTGAGTCACAATTTAATCTGCGCGTTGGTTGATTCATTAGTCAGTATGATTGCACAATCAATCACAGAACTAGATAACCAATGTAATAAGTCATAAATTTGCCCTTCGTGGAGGCCTTTATGAGGAAATGCACCCGCTGTGTACAATTTATTCTTCTTTTCTGTCTTTCTTCTTCTAACAGTACTTGTTGAATGGTATATTGCTGTGTTCATTTTCTGCCCATTTTCTTCATTCTACCAGCATTGTACTACTCTGATTTGCTTTATCAGTACAAAAGTCTGACTAGTGCAGACACTGGAGACGATTACAATCACAAAACTTCTGCTTAGAAACAGATGGGGAAATAATTTGATGTCTACAATTGGCGTAGAATCCTCTTCTATGCTGAAAAAAGACAAAATGTCAAGTATCACACCAGGCTTGTCTGTTCATGTTAATTTCCACGCCAATCTTCAGTTTGTGGATGTGAATTGAACAAAACTTCTCCAATCAATGGTTACTGTTTGAACTTGTGCTTAGCTTGATCCATCACTCACATTAATAACACTTGAAAAGGGCCAAGTCAGTCCAGTCATACCAGGACCGGTTGGTTTAGAGTGATGCTTTAAATGAATTCCAAAGCTGAAGGTCTGATTAAAGTGCCCCCGCGTCCCCCGCAAGCCAACTACAGGATCTAGTTGTGAATTTTAATGCCGCACCACCACCACCATGCTTCTACTTGTCATGCACACTAACTGAAACCGTTGATGTCTTTGTGTGTGTCTATGTGTGTGTGTCTAAAGATACACTAAGATGAAGACGGCCACCAACATCTACATCTTCAATCTGGCTTTAGCTGACTCTTTATTCCTCGCCACTTTACCATTCCAGGTGAGTTCTTGATCAATGACTCTTTTTTTTTTGGGGGGCATAAATTAACAATTTAGAGTGAAGTGTTGTGCCTGTAAGGTAAAAGATGCCCCCTCGTGGCTGCAAGCCACTTTGATTTCATCAGATTCATCTGCGATCTGTACTGCAACAAAACAAGTAGTGTTAAGTGACCAGTTTTTCAAGGATTTGAAGCCATCGTTCAGCCAATTATTTTTTTTTTTGCTCTGACTTGCAAGTTAAATTTTTAGATATAAGTGCTGTGGTGGCAGTGAGTTCAACTAATGTTATCTAATAATGAGTAACAGCAGATAGCAATTCTTCAAAAAGGAGGCTTAAAGTTGTTTAATGTCACATCCAGTTGAAGTTTACTGTCAAAATGGACGTAAAACAAAGAGAATTGCCGTTGTGTATTTAATACAGCCACATACGCAATTTTACCTGAGGGAAGTGTGTGAACAACAAAAGGAGCGGCACACTAACCATTGAGTTGAAGCAAAAAAAAATGGGCAATAACTGTTTATTTAGTTATATTTTATTTAATGATGTCATTACTGTGTGTTTTAAGTACAATATTATAGAGTACATTTTTACTTAACACATGACCTAATACTTGAAATTCAGAATAAACTGCTCCTTTTATTCTTTACTGAGTTTCAGTTTGTTGAAACATTTAAAATGTCCTCATTGGGTCAACAACCATGGAAAGTAAATGTATTTTGGGCATTCACACAATTGATTTGAATATTATTACAATCTAATGTGTTTTCAACACTGCATCTGCATCCTCAATTATTCATCCACCAAGTTGCATGTGCAATCTTGTTAACAAAGACAATCAATCAATGACCTCAAAATATATTTTCTGAAATGTCATCAAGGCCAAATGACTATTTACATTTTTAATTAATGTGTAAATGAAGTCTAATCAGCGTAAGGATCAATTAACGGCGTGAGAGAAAGGTGAAGCACTTTCACGCTCCACTTGACAGAATCATGAACTCTTCATGGAAGCGCTTGAGTGTGGATGGGGAGCTCCACATCCTCATTGTTTTCATTTGCCAATGTTTCCAGGGCACTGACGTGTTCCTGGGCTTCTGGCCGTTTGGAAACGCCTTGTGCAAGGCGGTGGTGTCCATCGACTATTACAACATGTTCACTAGCACCTTCACGCTGACAGTAATGAGCATGGACAGGTATGTGGCTGTCTGCCACCCTGTCAAAGCTCTGGACATGAGGACGCCTCACAAGGCCAAGGTAAAATGTGCACTTAGCATACCACACAACAGAATATAAACATGGGATGTTTATATGGGATGGGACTGTGAGTGATGAAGCACCAGGCTGGATTTACACTACACTGTCCTTGGATATATTTGTATCCTTGAATTTTGAGGGGGAAAAAATTCTGTCAATATTTAAATGGAAAAAAACTGATAAAATAAAAAAAAAAGTAAAATAAAACTACTGTATACTAAAACAGTAATTGCAAAACAAATACTGGGTGTTCCTGCATGTTTTGGCCTCTTAGGGGCAGTGTGTTGCCGTACATCCATGGTGTACATGCTTACAATAAGAACAGAAGAAAGTCACGATTGAATTCTATTAAAATAACTTGATATTGGGAAGAATTGGGTTATTTGAGTAGTGTTATCTTTCCTCTGAGTATGTGTTTCCACAGCATGTGTGTGTGAATATGCGTTATTTGAAGAACTATCACTCCCGCAGGTTGATGCTAACTTCCTGTTAGCATTTGAATGGGATCCTCCATTCACTTGCATCAGCAAAAGCGCTAGGCTCGCGATGTGTTAAACACGAAGAATGTTTTGTATTTAAATACACACTGTACTTATCGTGTTTTTAGAGTGTCATCAAACAGCTTGAAGGTCACTTAGGAACGTCTGAATCACACTGATTCGCTCCGGACTAGCTACAAGCTACATGGTGCATTCAGGGTCCTTTCACAACGTAGGGAACTTGTAAACGCTCCGCAGCGTTCTGCACAATAATCTTTTTTCTTTCGATCATTACATTTTAATGATCGAGAGAAGCCAAAATCAAAATTGCGATAAAATTTCGATAAATTGTCCAGACAATA
This sequence comes from Leptonotus elevatus, assembly GCF_054856555.1. Lineage (NCBI taxonomy): Eukaryota > Metazoa > Chordata > Actinopteri > Syngnathiformes > Syngnathidae > Leptonotus > Leptonotus elevatus. Next base: position 23,396,304 of record NC_141240.1, read on the forward strand.
TTCAAATCAATGTCAAAATTCTGGTTTCTGAAACATTCCGGACAACCTGTCTACATGTGTGAGTGGACATAGTTACTCCTGCATACATATTCCGATATAAACCACGATACACAGCGTCATTATGCAAATCAACGTAATTTCCCTTTTTAACGTTCTACGGTCAATAAAGCACATTACATTCATGTCACTCGCCACATTACAGTTTTTATCCATAGGTTTGGCACATTTCTTAAAACTGAAATTACATTTTCAAAATACCTTGGACAAATCCCAAAACCACTTTACAATTGGTGCCAACTAAATGGCATTTCTCATCGCTTTCATCAAATTGCCAATCTCTTAGTACATGTCTCAATTGCCTCTGTGAATCTGTGCAAATGGTTGTGTATATTTAGCCTAAAGTTAGCAAAACTTGCTCACATTTAGCACATTTTCCAAATGAATAGATCTTGCTGATTAAACTAGATTAGTTGTTTTTCAGTCTAATGGCTATCCTCTCCAAAACATGTCACCAGGATTTCAGTGTGTAAGTCATAATATGCAAAATCATCTGTTCAATTGTCAAAATTAGTCAAGCATATCACAGAAGTTTAGTGTAGAGGATGGTTGAGACATTCCCGCCGTTTTTTCCCTCGCTGCATTGCAAGGGAAAGTATCCGCTGCGACGTGAATGAAAACCTTCGGCCCAACAAAGAGCAGCGTATGGATGGTCAAGAGAATGAGGACGATGGCCAAGAGGGTGAAGGTGACGATAGTGACTGCACAAATTCTGTAGAGTAAATTTGACTCCATTTAGAGTAAATTTGACTCTATTTTGAGTAGGACCTGTAGACTCAGGTTTAGAGTAATATTTACACTTGGAAAAGTGTAAAATAAAGAATTGAAGAAAAAAAAGTCACTCGAGGGTTGAGGAACCTTCAGGTTGGGAGACGGCCGCAGTACCACCTGAGCTACGCCACTTCTACTGTTTGATTAGCTCCAAGATGTTTTTGGTGTTGGAGTTTTAAGATTCCAGCTGACACGAGCTCTGTGGCTCAGGGAGTCGACCGGCTTTTTTCCCAAACTGAAGGTCTTGAGTTTGTTCCTCAACTCTTGAGTGACTTTTATTTATTTATTTTTCAATTTTTTTATTTAACTCTTTTCCAAGTGTAAATATTACTCTAAAACTGAGTCTATTTGGTCCCACTCTAAATAGTAAAATTTACTCGACAGAATAATGTAGTGAAAGTGTTAAAGTAGTTGGTTCTTCATTTATGCTGTGCACTAGATATAATTTTATTTAGTTATTAGTTTTTCATAAATATACAGAATTTGGATTACACTTTCTTTTGTTGCACTCTAATGTATAAGTAACTTTGTGTGAATAAAAAGTGTTGCAATTTCCTTTACTGTGAGTGGAGTATGTCAAACCGCAAACTTTGAAAACTGCTTTTGTAAAATTATTTTCCCCCCTCAGTTTTTTAGATAATATTTTATTAGCGGCACGTCTGCTGTTGTTACAAAACGTCTAATCATTTTGACTTGCCGTGCTCACAGAATGCCAAAGGGACGATGCATTATGAGGGCATTGACTACTTGTATGACATAGAAATTTGATTTTGACACATAGGTAAGCTGTTTTGGCAGAGATTCGAGCTTTTGCAGGTGATCCATGGTATTGTGCAAAATCATCCAAGTTACTTTTGGCAAAATGACTAAGTGAATGCAGATGAGCCAAAGTAATTGAGAAGGATCTTTGCAGTTGTGACTCTTTGTTTGGGAAAGGAACTTGGAGTGAAGCATGTGTGAGCAGTTTTGGGATAGATATGTGCTTTTGCTAATGAACTGATAGGTTGTCCATAAATGTAAAGTGTGTTTGGCCAAATGAGCTTGCAGTTTTGAAAATGTCATCTCAGTTTCAAGAAATGTGCCAAACCTGTGGAGAAAAACTCCCCCAAAAAATAATTTAAAAAAAATAGTCGGTTTCCCCCTTGCTCCAAAAGTGTGGTTCTTGTGGCATTTTGACAATAGAGACAGAAATGAATGTGAAAATCTAGTTCAGACCAAGATTCCCTGCGAATAGAGCGGTTGCAGAACACAAACCAAAGTGATGTTCAAGAGAGGTAACCCGATCACATGACTAAATATTTGGGTTAGGAAAGAGCATACAGTATTTGGGTTTTTGCACGTGTGGCCTTTCAAAACCCAAATACTGGCAATATTCAGGTTTTGAAAGGGTTATTGACTGCATGTAAACATAGCCAGTAGCCACTTCGACGGGCACACAACGGGAATTGGACATTAACCTGCCCAAGTCTCCTGTGGCAACTGTGAACTGTGGCCATGCCACATCAAATATGTATGTCGGTTCTGTTTTTCATCCTTTAGAATATATGGTGTGTGTGTGTGTGTGTGTGTGTGTGTGTGGGGGTGTGTGTGTGTGTGTGTGTGTGTGTGTGTGTGTGTGTGTTTTATTATTATTATTATTAAATACAGACCAAAGAAACATGTGTCGTTCCCTCCATAGTGTTGTTTTTGTAATGACTTGAGTGTGCCATTCTGACTTCCTGTTCCTGTCAGCGCACTCCAGGTGTACAACGCCGTCAGCCTTGTTCAGACAACCTAGCGGGGGCGGCTTTCATTGGCCTATGGGGCAATTAGAATTGAGCCCTCCGCCAGCTACTTGCAAACTAATTACTTGTCATTTTTGTTCAGGTGGTGAATATCTGCGTGTGGGTGTTGGCCTCAGCCTTTGGAGTTCCCGCCATGGTGTTGGGGGACGTTGAGCAAGAGAATAACAGTGAGTGACTACATGCATCCTGTATTTTCCATGTGCACTAGACATGTGAGCTGGTATATATTCATCTCTGCTTATTATGCAAAACAATACACAATGGCGAAACGGTGCCACACAGCATTTATTTTTCATTATCCATTACTGAAGAAGGTTCAAGGGAACAAAAAGGCTCAAAGCTATCTTTCAGCAGGGCCCCGCGGAGCTGTAGCGTGCATCAACTTGTTCCCAAATGTGCTTGCTCTCGCTTTTTTTACAGCTTTTATGGTAGCGCATCTCACTAATGTGCTCGACACATGCGATTTATGATCAATCAAGTTATTTGCCAGCAAAGTGACTCGTCATGGTGGATGTTATGAATTCTTACACTGTGGCATTTAAACAACATCTGGCACATTTGTATAATTTGCAAAACTGAGTAACACTTCATATTTCTGTTTCGAGTGTGTAAGTAGTTAAGTGTTGGATGGCATTTATTTACTTAACTGCATGAAGTACCAGGTGTCAATTTGAAATGAAGGCTTTATTTGTGCAGATGTTTGAGTAAAAGTGGAGATAGATGCACTTATGTCTATTGATTGGACCACAGAGAATTGAATGTGTAACTTCTGCACATTACCCAGACCCGTCACCAGAGCCCAGGCTTAAGGGGGGCACATGAAATGCATGGGGGGGGGGGGGGGCAAATGTTTATAAATACCCTACAGACAGCATGAACTTGCCCCATATATTCGGATAAATTCACATAGCACGGCCGTGCATATATCCATTGAATGGCGCCCGCTGACAGTATTATCATAGATAGCATTTACAGTAAGTACACATAGAATAGACGATAACGCCGTCTATTCTGTGTACTTCGGTAATCTCTGTGTGCGGGTGTGTGTGTGCATATGTGTTTACAGTCAGGCACAATTCGAGACGGACTCTTGTATGTCACGAATGGCGTTGTTGTAGGCTGAAATGCTGACATTTTCGGCAAACATAAATGACAGTGGTTTGTCCATTTTCTATTGCCCTTCTCCTCACTCGCTTTTCAAAGTGTAGACTTCCGCCAAGTTTTATATAAAAATGTGTCACTTTGCGTCATTACTTGTGTGCAGTCATGTGACATCCTGGCTCCATTGGATTGGTGAGACAGTCATGTGACACAAAGTCTCCCTGAAGTAATGAATACAGTGTAACTGGATTCAAGTAATGAGACAAAGGCTGGGTTCAGTTCAAACCTACTCCAGTGCAACTGCTCCGATAGTGCGGTTCATTTGGTCAAGTGTGAACGGAATCATCTGCAATCATGTGCATGTGAGTCATTGCAGGTCTTCAGCAAGGCTGGCTATAGATGACCAAAAAACAGATGTAGGCGCGACACCTGCAGTGAAAATACAACCCGAGAAGACTGAGTAGTAAATAAGCAAGCAATATTATCAAAACACTAAGATGAGTCATCATTTTGCCCCATAAACACTCATGTAATAAGTTTCCACGTGACACTTTAATCTGGAGTCAGTTTATCTGTTCTTTGATTGCCTCTAAAAGCAGTTGTACAGTTCAATCATGTCAACCGCAACGGTTTTAGTGGCACACCCTCCTTGATGCTCCGGTGAACTCCATTTCATTTAATGAGATGTCTATTAGCCCAACGCACAATCGCTCCACTCCAGTTAAACTTTACTGCCGCTGCCGCTGCTCTGCCGCCACCACAATGACACACTCAAAGGATCATCAGTGTGAACTTTGGGCTGACTTTCTGCAAATATTTGTTTTCCCTATGTCACGTCCTGGATATTCGTCTCACTTGCGACTAATATTTTAACCTTTCTATGTTTGTTTCACGAAAATCGAGACCATTAACATAAAAGGTCTGGATGACTTGCTGTGATTGATGAAAGCATGAATTCTGCTCTTGACCAGAAAATTCTCAGGAACAATGTTCGGCCATTGGTTCATGACCTCATTTGGATTCTGCACCATGACAACAATAATCAGCAAGTCGACTTCTGAAAGGCTTAAAAAACTAAATGAAGGTTTTGGAGTGGCCTAGACAAAGTCCAGACTTAGAATCTGATTTGAAATGCCCTGGCATAACCTTTAAAAAGCTTCACGCTTGGAAACAACCAGTTATCAGGCTTTTTACACAGGACCATGTAGGTTAGGATTTTTTTTCCTCCTGAGCAATTAATCAAAAGTCAATTACAATTTCAAATATACACTCCACAATTACAAAATCGGCATAATCTTAAACAAAAATAAAAGATTATTAATACTTATTTTGAGTTGTTTAAATGTATTATTATTATTATTATTATTTTGATTAATTTACTAAATCTTGTTTGGTCCAAAAGGAACTTGCATAATTATAGAGTTGCAAAAAAATGTATTTGTCTTAATGTTTTAAAAAATATAATAATAAATAAAAATAATAATTTCTGTAATTCCATTCAAAAAGTCAAACTTTCATAAATTGTAGATTCAGGGCCCACAACTTAAGTGATTTCATGTACTTGTTTGTTTATTTTTTTACATTATTTTTACTTCCAACTCATAAAACCCACGAAAACAGGATGTAAAAAATAAATTAAAATACATTAAAATAATGTGAAGAAATCCCCTTGTATCCCAGCGAGGTAAAGTCCAAAACAAAAGGGTTTTATTAATTAAACAAAAACAAGGTGGTGCACAACGCGCTTACAAAAAACAACAAAGTTCTAAATCAAAGCAAACTCAAGTGGCATGACGAGGAACTAGCAAGACATGGGCGAAACGACAAAACTTGGCAACGGCAATGGACCGACCCAGACTGGACAAACACAACAGACTAAATACACCAACACTAATGAGACACACCTGGGGAACACAATAGGTTGAAGGCACCGATTGGTCAGACACACTGGGAAGGGAAGGAACACAGGTGGACGTGATCATAACGAGACAAGGGGAGAAATCAGGAACACATGACAAACACCAACCACAGACAAAAACAACAAACATACCCATAATAAACCAAATCCAACCCCTACAAAACCGAAACATAACAACAGCAAGCATCAAGAAAGCAACATACATTTATGATTGTGATCAATTTTATATTGTTATTTTGAATGTGAATAGAAAAGGTGAACATATTTGTTTAAAATTTGACGAAATTGTATCTCTGCATTTGTTCCATAAACGCACGCACGCACTCACGCACACACACATTATTAGCAATGCAGATGTTAGCTCTTCCATCGGAGTCCAGGAGTGCCTTTTCCACTTAAGGGAATTGAACCTGGGGTCAAACAGCTACAAGCCTTGACCCCAACTTCATGACCACCCACGGTATCCATTAAAATTAATTTTAAAAGGCTCCTAATGTGGATTCAACGTCGATTCAGCGTGTTTATCTGTGTGTGCGTGCACATGCGCTATGCTCTGCATGAGGCCCAATAGCTTCCCCAGAGGAGGTCATGTTTTGCCAGCTAGCCTGCTGACAGAATGGCGAGCCGCCCGTAATCCTGTGGTCACACCACCTGCCGAATACTCTTGTCTTTATGAATGAATTATTTAACATTAATCCACATCATCAACTTTTTTTAAAATCTCATTACGCATTTTTGAAAAAATGTTTTGTAAGTGAAGCTTTGCCTTGTCAGGGTGTTTGCTTCTATGTGTTGATTGGTTTCCCACTCTGACCCTAATTAAAGCCAGTGAATGAAAGTCAGGTCTTCATGCTACAAACTGACGCATTTTTGAAAAAGTCTCGTGTGCTATATTAAACAAACCTTTGTAGCTTCCAAACTAGACAGCAAACCCAATTTTGTTTTTGTTGGCAAACACAAGATGGAAATTTTACAGCTAGCAAATCAAGCAAGTAATAGCCAGTCAGGATCCTCTAGCGTCACCATGCAGTGGCTATTACCATGGCAACAACAGCTCAACTAACTTTAAAAAGCATATTACTTGTTATAACAGAGACCTTTTTATACTCTAGCATTATCTGTAAATGTATCTTATGTTTCATTTGGTAAGAAAAAAGTGTTAATTTATTTATTTATTTATTTTAAAGATGTATAGATACTATTACACCCAATCTGGTTATCAAATCAATCATCTGTATTACCTTTGCCACTGATGCCCAAAGTCCATTTATTTATTTATCTATATATTTTATATATATTTTTTAAATAGTTTGTGAAAGTAGTTTTGCTTCCTTTCAAAACAAAAATTCAGCAACATAATTTACTTTTTAAATTTTTTTTTATTATTACGTTATCCTTGGAAGACGTCATTCTACGAGACGCGCCCCATTCTGCCAGGTCGCTCACCACTACATCTGCGGTCGGTAAATTGGTTTCTCCGTTTGTATTTACGTAGTCTCACTCACATTAAACAAAAGCCAAGGTCATAGAATGCAGAAAACTCAAGCAAAACGAATGCCATTATTTGATAAATCTTGTCGACATGATCACAGAGCATGCTGCGTGCTAGCCTAGCTTCAATTGAAATGTAGTGACACAAGTTGTAATCAGTCTCGCAACTACGATGAAGTCTGGCATTGGGGCGCAGTTGGTTCTGAGGACGCGGGGAAGATGTTTCAGTTTCATAAAGAACCACAATCCTTCCCATCCACTTTCACCGAGGCAAAAATCTCCGCCGGTAAAAGTAACGTTCCTCTTCCATTAGGACGGGGCATAAAGCTTCTGCTCCAACTACTGATGCGTTTAAGGTACACAGAATATGTCGAAATTTGTAACTCTCGCTCAGAATTTTAATAAACTCTTCCTGAAGACTTGTAGCATGTACTCAATGATAGCTGAATTGAAATATACTTCAAAATATAAGTGGAAATCGCTACATGGTCTTTGTTTTTATTTTAACTAACAGCTCGTTTTTGGGGGGTTGCGGTCAGAGTAAGGTCCTAATAAGAAACAGGTAGAAGTGTGTTCATAAATTAGGCTGACAATGAAGAACCAAAAAAAAAAGAAGAAAAGAACAACAACAATCACAGCGTTTTATCAAAAACAAACAATGTAGCTTGCTGATATGTGGCAGTTACAGTAATTGTTGGGTACAGTCCCAATAATTAAATATTAACATCTACAACTGCAGAAAAATAATAAAAGGCATTTGCTCTTACCTGAATCAAGCTAAATGTAAAGTAAGACATTTTTTATTCTACTTGCACTATAGGAAAATCCTAATTTTAAATGCAGATTGCAAATGTCTTATTTTGATTCAACATGATATCAAGATAATTCTGATTTTATGAAGTACTGCAGAAATCTAACATTTACTACAGAATGGCTGAAGTTCTAACCATTTGAGAATAATAAGGCCTATAAATGATTGATGATCAAAATTGTTATAGATTATTTAATCGATTAAACGTCTATTCATCAATTGATTGTTGCGCCTCTAATTACAACTAGACATTTTTTAGTGCATTGCTGTGCAACAGTGGATTGAATGTTGACTAAAGAACTTGTGGTTCTGCATCGATCCAGTTGAAGCCTGCAGCAACCTTGACAGGTTTTAGATTTGAACTCCAGCAATTCTCTTCCTTTGACCAAGTCTGATCTTTCTTTATCTTCTTTTTTGTCCTACGCGTTGTCCTTCCTCATTTCATTTCTGCATCACTTCATCTCATTTTTATCTCCCTTTTTATGCCGTAGCATGATTCCCTCTCTCCTGCTTCCTGTCTCAATCAGAACTTCACACTCCTTTTCTTTTCATCCCTTACTTTCCTTGCACTTTCTCATTCATCTCTTCTTTCCCTCCTTTAATCATTTCAACTTCCCCCGTCCTGCTCTTTTTTCGATATATCTCGCCTACGAACCTATTTTCCTCTTCTCATTTTATTATTATTTCGCTCATAACTTTTCTTTCCTTTTCCCGTCATTGGTCCCCAAATGCATTATTGTTTCATTTTATCTTCATTTGATTGTTTGTTTGTTTTTCTGTTGTCAGCATCTCCACTGATCACTTAAGACTTTGATATTATTTACTTAATATTTAATAATTTCACTGTCATTTGGTTTGCCTTTCCTTTCAAGTCTAGACATACTTTTATCATGTCACTCATTTCAAGATGAAATAAGTATTCTTTCATTTTGTCTCTTCGGGCTCTATAGTCTTGCCCAGTGCAAGTTGAAATGTATCTTCTGCCCAGATTTAGTCATAACTGTTTTAATTTCCTAATTTTCTCAGTAGAGCTTTGTTCTGCGGATGTATCCTTGTGATTGTTATCGCAATTTCTGCCAGGTGCAGTCATGACTGAATAACCTCCTCTATTTCTCAAATGGGCTTTGGTCTGTGTTTGAATGATGTCCTTGAGTTTTATCTCATGTTCGGTCAACTCCAGTTGAACTGTTTACTGGAAACTGTGTGGTACCGCCCTTCAAGATAGAATAAGAATATTGTAAGTCCTCTGTAATCTTCGCACTTGTGTGATGCTGCAGCCATTGTCTGTAACTCACTTGTGCCCGGAATATTCTGTAGAAATAAAAGCTTTGAAGGAACTGTTCATCGATTTCCAGCCTGTATTCAGATAACTAACATTCTCACTACCCGAAAGAAAACGAACACGTGGAGGAAAAGATCTACTCCACAACAAAGTCTAGTATAATGCACGGACTAACCGTGTGCATAGGTGGACTTTCCTTTGTTTTGGTATTTGCAGTTAGGAGAGCAGTTAGAAACGGCTGATTTGCGCCGTTGTGGGCGTGCCGTGAACACGGCCGACTAGCTTTGCGTCCAAGGGAAGTGGCTCCTCTCATTCCCTTTAAATTCAGGGTGAAAGAGGTGCACAGAGTCCTTGCAGAAAATCGAAACAGGCGTTTACAAGAAAGCGTGAGCAGACCACCATGGGTGGATGATGTAAAGTTAGTTCAGTCTTTTCTTGTCAACTGGTTTAACCCACTTGTTCTGTTTAAAAATGCTAGTTTAATCTCGTGTTGACTTTTCTTTGGTAAAAATAATTCAAAATTAAAATCAACAAAGTTTGCGGCTTAAAATTATTTTTAGTTTTGTAAACACCTTACATCTGTTGCGTTACAGTGTTGTAAGATGGCAGGGCATCTTATCCGGACATTTGACAGGAAGCAATATGCAGTGATTGGGGTGAACAGCCATGCCCGAGGACACCTGTTGAGTTGAGTTATAGAAGCTTGTACCGATCCATGAATAAGAAATATGATGGCAGTGACATCACCTTGTTTGCTTTGGGTACCCATTCAGTTGCATACACTGAGGCTGAAACTTACCATAATGGGGTTATTATAGAAACATACCCAATGACAAACTCATATACACACAATATACAGTGCAATTTCATATTTTGATAACGACAGTTTTGAGTTATAATATTTAATACTTAGCCATTGACATCACCAATGAGGAGTTTAATCTTTTTTTCCCCCTGCTATTTAAAATATTTAACAATTTTATGTGTATGTGTCTGTGTGCAGTATCATCACAACAAACAACTGAAATAAATCAATCAATAAATACCCCCGCCCCTTCCCCCCCTTTGACTTAATGAATGGCATTTCAGTTGGAAAATGCATCACTGCAACAATGGCGAGGCCCAGTAACACAGCAATTGTCGGAAGAGATGAAGTGGAAGGGGACAATTAACATTTAGGAAGGTGAGACATTCCGAAAGAATGATTGCCACTAAAAGCTATTGAGTGAATGACCTTTTCTTCTGCTGCTATTCAACATCCGGCAATTGACTTCCTGCAAGCAGGTTTAAAGCTGACGCAGCTGATGTGATGACTACAAACTAAATGAATGAATGAATGAAAAAATAAAATTGTACTGTGCACTTAGTCATTGTGTGCAGGGAAGATGTGAGCACAAGATCACATGGAAATAGAAGTAAACTGTTTCAGTGTTAAATTGCCAACGTGACTACATCTGTAGCAATACAGGCAGTGTTCTGTTCATTTGTTTAACCATGTATTTCTTGTTATCAGCTTGAGCATGTGCTTGTAGTTAATAATAATGCATCAGATTCATATAGCGTTTTTCTAGACACTCAAAGACGCTTTACAATGGAACGGATACATTATTGGTGCGCTCACACATTCACACTCTGGTGGCGGTGAGCTACTTAAGTAGCCACAGGTGCCCTGGGGCAGGCTGACAGAAGTGTGGGTGCCAGTGTGCGCCTACGGCCCCGCCAAACATTTGCACCTTCCATACACCAGTGTGAGTAGCACTGGAGGCAATGTGTGTGAAGTGCCTTGCCTAAGGACACAACGACTTGGGGAGAGCAGGGATCGAACAGCCGACCTTATGGTTACTGAACGACCGTCTCTACACCCTGAGCCATGGCCGCCACATGAGTGAAATCAGTGCATCGATGAGTTGTCAGACAATGAATGTAATGAGATTACATTGAAATTCCCAGCGATAGATTACGATACGATACGATACGATACGATATACTTTTATTTCCCCCGTGGGGAACTTTTTCCTGGACTCCGTCCAGCTGCAGTTACAGTAAGGAAGAAACAACAGAATAGAAAGAGATAAAATTAAAGTTAAATAAGAAGTGCAGCAATAAGAAATCTTCACAGAAGTATACATGTGTAGAGAAGTACATACATGAGGACTACACACCCCCATATACACACACACACTCCTAAATATATATATATACATGAGCATGTACAGCACGGCTGCATATATTCCACACACACAACATTGCACCATATATCTATTGTACTGAGTTAATGTCGGTTGTTAAGCAGTTTGATGGATGTCGGCAGGAATGAGTTCTTGTAGCGGTTCAGCCTGGTTCTGGGGGCCCTGAATCTCCTGCCGGAAGGCAGTAGCTGGAACTCATGATGCAGAATGTGAGTCGGGTCAGTAACAATTTTCTGTGCCAGTCCGGTGACGGACCGCTCATAAAGCATCTGTAGGGAAGGATGATTCCTGACCCCCATGATCTTCATGGCAGTCCGCACCAGACCGGCAATCTGTGACCTTGACTGCACAGTCAGGTTGCCGTACCAGGCCGCAATGCCGTATCTGATGATACTTTCCAATGCAGCCCGGTAGAACAACAGCATGATCCTCTGCTCCACTCCATAGACCCTAAGTCTGCGTAGGAAATAGAGACGCTGTTGGAGTTTGGAGCAGAGACTTCCAACATGTACCCTCCAGCTGAGTGTGTTGTCAATGTGGACCCCCAGATACCTGTATGAACCCACCTGGCTGATGTGATTGCTTTTGATGACGACTGGCCTGTGGTCACCAACAGCTTTTGGATCAAATATCACCTCCTCCGTCTTCCCCACATTGAGCACAAGATGATTCTGGTCACACCACTGGACAAATTGCTCTATTTCTGAGAAATAGTCCAGTGGGCTACCGCCGGCCTGCAGCAAGCTGACGATAGCTGTTTCATCAGAGAACTTAATGATAAAGTTATCTGGGTGTGATGTCACACAATCATTTGTGTACAACGTGAAGAGGACCGGGGAGCTGACGCAGCCCTGCGGGGCGCCTGTGCTTATCAATCTGGGTTCCGAGAGGGAGCCGTTGACCCTGACTTGCTGTGTGCGCTGTGTCAGGAAGGAGTGATACCACCTCGAGATGTACGGGTTCACATTCATCACCTTCAGTTTACCCAAAAGCAGGTGCGGCTGCATTGTGTTGAACGCTGAGCTAAAGTCAACAAACAACACACGTGCATAAGCTTTAGGGCCGTCTAGGTGTTTGCTGACCAGATGTGTGATGCTGTTGATAGCATCGTCAGTGCCGCGACCCTGCTTGTAGGCAAACTGAAGGGAGTCTAAGTGTGCATCCACCTCCCCCCTGAGCAGAGTCACCATCAGCCTCTCGAAACACTTCATGACAATAGAAGTTAGAGCCACAGGCCTGAAGTCATTATTGACCACAGGACATTGTTTTTTAGGAACCGGGGTGATTACTGATTTTTTCCAGAGACTGGGAATGGAGTGTGAGTCCACAGATCTCTGGAAGATGGGCTGCCATGCCGCTGTGAGCTCCTCTGCACAGGATTTTAGCAGAAAGGCAGATCTCCCATCCGGTCCTGAGGCCTTTTTTGTGCAGACAGACCTAAAAGTAGATTGGACACCATGGGGATGAATCACCAGCCTTGAGTCCTGCTCATTCACTGAAATGGACCTCAGGACCTCCCCACATTCAGAGGAGAAGTCCTGAGTTTCGAATCTTAAATAAAAGTAATTCAGCTCCCTTGCCTTCTGGAGGTCATTTAAGGTGCTGAGACCTTTTTGAGCAGGAGTCAAGTTGGTGATCCTCCTCATGGTGTCCCACATTTCCTTGGTGTTGTTAGCAGCAAAGTGTTGTTCTATAGTCTCTTTGTGCTTCCTTTTTGCTTCTTTAAGCATGTGATTAAGTTCTTTTTGAACCAGTTTGAGCTGGGCTCTGTCCTGGTTCTTAAATGCCTTGTTTTTGCGGTTAATACAGTCTTTAACCTCCTTAGTAATGTACGGTTTGTTGTTGGGGGTAAACAGTTATTTCCTTTGTTGGTACGATATTGTCCACACAGAATTGAATATAGTCAGTTACAGTCACAGCAGCAGTATCCACATCCAGCCCATGAAAGATATTCCACTCCGTGCATAGGAAACATCCTTTAAGGGTCTAAAGATTAAAGCATCGGCAAAATGTCAAAAGTGTGAGGAAAAGCAGAGAAAATGAGACAGAAGGGAATCATGATGGATACGTGATGCGTGGTGGAAGGAAGCATCGCTTGAGGCTCAAGTGTCAAAGAAAACTAGGCTCGAAACAAACACGCTTACAGACCGTCAACCCCCAACCAAGGCTTGGATGTTTTGTTAATTATGTACATTAGTAATACATAATAAGACATTTGGACATTGGTTGAGCTTACATAGAGTATGGGAGGTTCCATATAGAATTCGAGAGGGGTGTTATCACCTTGCAGGCCATTATTATTCAATCAAATAATTGTTATATTTGCTTTACACTTTGATCCTGAAGTCTTAATTTGGGTGACCTCCTTTTAGCTTTTGAAATCTTAGATGCTCGATAGTTAGTCAGCCAGTTATTGATTTCACAGGTGACAAATGTATTGGTTAAGGTCTGCTCTGTCTGCATGTCGTGCTCCTTTTTCTCCTTATCAGTCTGTCGCCTCAGACACATTAGTCTCAGACTGCAGCCTCTAATTAAAAGCAATAAAGCTGCCGTCTCGTCTTCTGTCATGGTCCCTCGACGCACACGTCATCTTTTTGTCCCTCCGCCGTCAAGTGCCATTACACGTGCATATATTCCCCTCCTTTTCTTTTCGCCCGCCTTTCAATATTAGCGTCGCTGCCTAATCACATGCCTTATTTGCATTTTTCATGTGCTCTTCATGTATGCAAATATCATCCACATTGTGCATTACAAAGAAGGTTTTGATTGTGTTTATGAGGCAATATTTAACTCACAATCAATTGAGTCAAAGCACAGACGTTGCATGTTTGCCCTCCCATAGATCTGCTCAAAAGTGTCCTTGGGTCTGAATCAAATGGCATGGACGCCATACAGCATTTGGGGACTATTTTGGAATGGCAAGGTCATTTAGCAGAACTACATACATCAACACTTCCCATAAAACACATGCTCGTGTTGTAGTCAAGACCACATCAACCGAGACCAAGACATTATCAGGACTAGACATTTGGAGGTTGACACCGAGACAACTTTATTCATTCTGTGATCAAACTCGTAAATTAATATACTTATACTATAATTAATATAATTCCCTGTTGCAGACCTCTCTAGTGGGGTATATTCCACGGAGGAGGCGGGACTTCAGATTATCTGGTTTTCACACATCAGCTTCGTTTCCTGTTTGCGACATGTGGGCCGCGTCCCAGTTCTTGCGCTTCCGCCTTTGTGCCCCTCGGTTGTGCGTTCTCGTCGACGGGTGCGAGTGTGTAGTGTGTCTGTCTCAGTTGTTCGAAGCCTTTCAGAGAGTTGCGTAAGCGCGCGGTTGGGGGTGCAAGTGTTGGAACGCGGTCATCAGTGGCCAGAAACGGCACTGATGTGTGAAACCTGGAAGTCGGAAGTCTGTGACATCTACCCCGTTGTCCAGGCTTGAAGGGTCCTATCCTTCCACAGATCTTCAATATGATTTAGATCAGAACTCATAGAAGGCCACTTCAGAATAATCTAGTATTTTTAGCTGTGTGTTTTTGGTCATTATAATGATGCAAAACCTATGAACCAAGACCGACCAAGCTTTCTGATACGGGGCAGCACACTTCTCCAGAGAATACCTTGGCACCTTGTGCCAGATGCTGTAATGCACAGCTAGAACAAAACAGAGGAGACAGTCCTCCACTAAATATGACCACATAAGTCATTTGAAAAGGTACCAAATTACAACCAAGTGTTGCGTGTTTTAGTTTAGCAACCTCTATCGGCCATGTTAAATAGCGCAAAAATACAAAACTGAGACTCAAACCCGATGCGTCTGGTCGGGAGACGAGTGTTTATGTAACTGAGCTATTCGTCCAGTGATTGTTTTAATGTTGAATACATATCTTCTTAGTGTAGACTACATGTTTTGTAAGGTGTACAACCTCACTGTGCCCTTTCGTAATCTCAACCATTAGTGTCCCATGTAAAGACGTAACGTGTACTGTACAGCCTCACTGAAAGTCTCATTCTAACACCAACCATGTCCGTGACGGCAAATTGACATACTTGTCAACACTAAAAATGAACACTAAGATCTTTACTGGACTGTCAGCTCAGTAAGTCAGACGTTAGTCTCCTGACCAGACGATCCGGGTTCGAGTATCAATTTTGTATTTTTTCGTTATTTAACATGGCTGACAGAGGTCGCTAAACTACAATACGTGACACTTGGTCGTATATTGGTGCATGGTAAAACGACCAACATGGTCGTTTTTGTTGGAGGACTTGTTGAAGCAGAGCCTCCTCCGTGTTTCACAGTACGGACAATGTTCTTTTCTTCTCATTGTGCTTTATTTTTTAATGTGAACATTGCCAAAAACGTCCGTTTTTTTCTCATCTGTCCATAGGATGTTCTCCCAAAAGCTTTGTGGCTTACAGTTTGCTCAATTCCAGACTCAACATTTTTATGGCTTAATTTCAACAGTGCTGTCATTTTTTATCATCTCCCATGAAGTCCATTTTGGCTCAAACCACAATGGATAGTGGGATCTAACACTGATGCACCTTCACATTGGAGTTGACCTTTCATTTCTTATGTTTTGGGCTTTTTTGTTACCATTTGCATTATCAGGCTCTTCAATTTGTCATTAGTTTTCCTTGCCCAGAGAGATTGGCTACAGTAGTGTGGATCTTAAACTTCTGAATAATATGTGCAACGCAGCAACGGTAGTCACATCAACATCAAACTGCTTGGAGATGGTTTTATAGCGTTTACCTTTAATGTGTTAGTCTGTAATTTTCTATGTAATCTCCTGACACTTCCTCTGGCCGTTCTTTAGTGTGGTAAGAAGAACCATGTCACCTAACATCATAGTGATTACTTGTCACCCATTAAATAGGCCGACTGACTGATTACAAGTTTGAAGACACCTTTGATACTAATTAGAGGACACACTTTGGCTGACCATTTCCCTATGGTCAAATTATTTTCAATCTTTTCTAGAAGTACCATGATTTTTCTTTCTTTCTTTCTTTATTTCTTTCTTTCTTTCTTTCTTTCTTTCTTTCTTTCTTTCTTTCTTTCTTTCTTTCTTTCTTTCTTTCCTTCCTTCTTTAATAACTCTGTTGAGCCACAGTTTCAAAGCAATGTCTGATTTGGTAAATTTTCATTATATTTTCATTCTTACTTTTGTCAGATTCAAGTTATTTCTGTGACCATTGTGGCTTTTTCTTCCATTAACAGAGGGGTACCAACAATTTGGTCCATTTGTGTATTTGTCAATTGGTACATTTCAATAAATGGCTGAACATGCATTGGCGACTGTTGCCTTCCTATTTCTGTCACTCAACTCACTGCTAGTTCCAACATACCGTTAATTTGATGATTTTTTCCATAAATATTTCAGACTTTTTTCTTGTTTCTGTGTCTGTTTTTATCCGTGGATGTAGGTGTCGAGTGCATCGTCGTCCTACCCGAAGAACGAAGTCATGTCTTTGGCACTTGCGTGTTCCTCTTCTCCTTTCTCATCCCCGTGGCCATCATCAGCATCTGCTACAGCTTGATGGTCAAGCGCCTACGCAGCGTTCGCATCCTGTCGGGCTCAAAGGAGAAAGACCGCAACCTGCGGAGGATCACCAGGATGGTTCTGGTGGTGGTGGCGGTGTTTGTGGTGTGCTGGACCCCCATCCAGATCATGGTCCTGGCCCAGTCGCTGGGCTTTAACCTGAGCAGCTTGTCCACCTTGGTCCTCATGCACTTCTGCATTGCTCTGGGCTACGTCAACAGTAGCCTCAACCCCGTTCTCTACGCCTTCCTGGATGAGAACTTCAAGCGCTGCTTCCGAGAGTTCTGCCAGCCTTCGCCGTTCCGTCTCGACACCCAGCAGTCGGGCCGGATGAGGAGCATCG
Organism: Leptonotus elevatus; assembly: GCF_054856555.1. NCBI lineage: Eukaryota > Metazoa > Chordata > Actinopteri > Syngnathiformes > Syngnathidae > Leptonotus > Leptonotus elevatus. Next base: position 23,413,609 of record NC_141240.1, read on the forward strand.
CCCGGGAGGTGGCGGCCGCCTACAGCTGCAAGGCCGACGGCGGCGGTCCCGGCGGAGGGACTGCCAATCCCGCGTGACTAGGCGTGGAGCTGCCCCTGGTCGGGGTAGATCCCACACAGAGGGGAGAGACACCGGGGACGGGGAACTCCAACACAGAACTGACTCAGATTACAGCTCTCTAGCGGCACGAGCCCCCCCGCCCGACAACTGTACGACTGGCATGGGCTGGGGGGGAATCTGATGAGGACGATGGTGCAGAAAGGAAAAGAATCTGAGAACACATTGATTTGGGAAGACCCTACGAAGGTTGATTCAAAACAAGAATAGAATCTACAGTATTGCGGGACATTTGGATCTTAGATGGTGTTTTATTTGTGAGTGGTTACATCTTGATTCTTGGAATGTTCCACAACGTAAAAAAGACCACCACTTGTGTCAGGAGATAAACCCTATTTAGGGTTTATTTTTAAAACCAATTCTCTCGCTAACAAGACCCACTGATTGCATGTCTAGTCAAAGACTGGACCTGTATGAGGAAGATGTTCAAACCACTCATTTGGTGCTTTTAAGAAGATTGTATATTGACAATGGAGGTGAAAGGTCCACAGGCCGAATCGTTTTGGACTTGTGAAAGGAAGGAACAATGATGGTGATTCTCATCGGGATGTATAGATTCCCTTTCTTTAATCACTAATGGGTCCACCAGATTCTTGTGATCAAGCCTTAAATGGGGATTTTAAAGTGGTTGTGAACATTAGGATATGTGTGACACGGGATTTGGTGTCTGAAGGCCAGTAATTGGTCATATGAATGTGACTTAAGATACATGCTTAGAATTACTTAAGAATTCACTCAATTGAAGCAAATGCTGCATTCCATAAAACGGAGAATTCCAAGGTTTCAGACCTCCCACTGGGAGAATTGCAATGGAAAGTGGGGGAATTTATTCCAATGCAGTGCTTTGTCATTATGCATACTGCAAATGTAAAACGCTACTGTATATAGACTCTCTTTATTTGTATCAATTGCTTCTCCTTGATATTGTCATTCATAGCAGCCTGCTCTGCATGGAATTTAGTGTTAAGATATGTTGCTATATTCTTTCTGCATGCAGTCATTTGATAATACTGTGTATATATAGACAGTATAAATATTTGTTACTCGACTACATGCTCTCCGTTTTGTTTAAATTTGCTTTACATGGAACATTTGGAATCCTCGGATACCTCGAGATTTTCTGGAATGCAGCATCAGCCCATTCAAACATGGAGCGTGTAGTTGAAACATTTTATTCACAATTTGGCTTCTTTGGCATAAGAGGCATGAATGATACAAGCCCAGCATCTTCACAGGTGCTTTGTGAATGCTGCATGGAGGTGATGTGTTGTAATTCGCCAAGTCAAGGGTCACTTTTGAGGCTTGGTTTTTGGGAGAGCGACACATGAGAAAGGGGTCAGCAAGCTCGGACCCCACTCCAAGGGACAAAGGGGCTCACTCTCTTCTTAGTGTCTTAAAGCTGACATTAACCCTAAAACAGAAACCACAAGGTGTTATCATGATGCTGCACATTTTTGTTTGATTATGCCAATCCTCCTTTCTACCTTTTTTTTTTTCAACTGTGTATCCTGTTTAAGGCTTTAAGGTGAGAGGTGAGCTGCGCCTACAACAGATGCGTTTGCAGTATTAATGACCTCTTTTAGCCACCTGTTACCCTTTAGAGCTCGTATGCTTGACATTGATTGACAGATGTGATGAAAGAAAATGTTTCCAAGACTTGTTGTATTTAATCACTGTCACATGACCAGGGCTGGATTCACACTATCTGTCCAATGAGCCAATTCCAAATGAATGCCTCTGTTTGTTTGTTTTTAACTAATAGTATCTATTTGCGCGTACATTTCAAATGGCACATATTCAGTCTGTCCTTTACATTGAATGCTTTTTTTTCTTATTCATGTTGTTTGGGCAGATTGAGCCGATATGTATCAAATTCGCATATATTTCTTTTAAGTCCTGATTCCAAAATGAGGGTGAGATTCCAAGTGGTTTTTTTTCTCATTGTGATTCTATGAAGTATATCCACACCCTGTAACTTGGGAGCAAAAAAAAGAGGTAATTGTGTCACTTGTAGTTTAAATCCAGCCCAGGAGACAGATTGTCCCCAAATTGAAGCAGGGTTTAAAAAAAATATTGATAACATTGTTTTTACAATTTGTATTCCAAATCCACAGATGACTGAACCCCTGACTAAGAAATGATTAGAGAGGAGTTCAAATTTAAACTTTCACAGACAGCAGATAACTTCTCCTTTAATCTGTAATTGTGTCTCTAGTTGTGTTGGATTTATTTTCTTTGGATTCAGTGAGGAGAGGAAAGTACACTTGCCTTAATGATTGGAATAGTGAAAATATTGTTTTAATGCTGTGAGTTGAAATGATTCCGTAGGTTAAAGAATCAATGAGACAGTGAAGTAAAAAGTTAATGTCGAGTTCTGATAACCATTTCCTGGAGTCCAACTTTAATGATTTTTGCGTATTCCAGCATAATGAGTTTATATAACTGAGATTCTTGATTTTATGGCCACTAGTAGGAGGAGTCTTTGTCCGATTGCGACACACAGGCCATGGAGGAATCCCACGAGCCTGCAAGGATTAACGGCATCCATCGGTGTCTCCATGGCAACGGTCAGGACACAGTGGACACAATGGTGTGCTTAGCGTTAAAAAAATAAATAAAAGTTTTTTAAAAAAGACACGGACATTGAGTTGAATATGGTGTGTTGTTTGGCTGACTCATCCTTTTGTATGAAACTACAGGTAACCATAGCAACAACGTGGTTCCTCTACCAGTGGATGAAAAGACTATAAAACAAACAGCAGCCATACACCTGATTATACACTTGAAGGTGATCGCATAAGACAAACATTTTAATCAGAGAATAGCTGTGTAAGGCATTACTACACTTATTGAAAATGTTCTTTTTCTTAAAGGTCACTGTTGTGTAACATTTGGTGTTCTTTTTGTTGTTGCTGCGCAAAAAAAAAAAAAAGCTAAAGAGGACATTGATGCCAAGAGGGTGCACACTGCTGCCTAGTCGGTACGGAGTGAGCGCTCATTTACTGCCTGTTAAATCCTTGTAGATATTTCGTACCAGCTGTGTAAAGGTATTAACACAGCTCTGACCATCATTTACCTCTGATCTCTCGTTTCTTGGTGTTCTCAGTACGTAGGTTTAAAAAGAAAAAAAAGTGCGCCTCTCCGAGCAGCAAGGGGCGCTTAAGTGCACCTGACTCCTCTCATCCGTTTACATTTTGCAGACCACATGAATGTTGAGCCAATAACTGTTGAAAATCCAAATGTATAATGAAAAACATATATTGTTGATGTTGCTATTTGATAATTGCTATGAAAATGTTGTGTTGCTTCTGTGTTTTTGCTGTGCAGGAGACACTGGTATGTCTTTGTATCTCAGCTGATTGGAGTAATGACGTCAACAGTTTTTAGGGCTCAAGTTTTCCCTTTGTGAGACCACATCGTAGTTAAACAAGTACAAAGTGACTTGTGGTACGTATATGGTCATGTGTCCGAGCTGTTTGTTTCACACGACTCCAGGCACGGCTAGGTAGTAACGTGATACTAGCTGGCTTGTCGTCATGGAGAATTTTCTGCTGAAGCTTATACATTTAAATTGTATATATATTTTTTGCACATGGCATTAATAAAGAGATTGATGTTGATGAACATAAGGTTAAGAGAGTGTTTCTGTACGCAGCTGAACATGTAGAAGTACACATCATTACATAATAGTCTATATTGTCGATGTTGTGCGGAATTGTCACATCTCTGAAATCACTACTTTTCAAGAAATAAAAATAAAGAAATAAATAAACGCCCCCTTGCTTGAATGACTAAATACCACAACTTCATCTTTCATCATTGTGCACCAATATCAACACAATACTACCGCAAAATCATATCCATCTGCTAATTTAATTTTAGGGATTGAGAAGTACTGACATCAGGTATTGTGTCCGACCAATAGGCAAGGCAAGGCAGTATTATTTCTATTGCACATTTTATACACAAGGCAACTCGATGTTACGCAAACAAATACACAACACCTACAAGCATCAACAAACACAACAGTTTTCAACCTGGATTTACGTAAAAGCGTGTACACTCAGGGCTAACTTCACTTCTGTTAGCAGCTTATTCCACTTGTGTGCAGCATAACAATTAAAAGCAGATAGATAGATAGATAGATAGTGAAATGCACTCTGACAAAGGTAAAACTTTATGGAAAATGCGTGAAGAATTAAAAAATAAATTAAAATAAACTTCTGAGTGTTCCTGATGTCAGGAAATTAGAATATAAAAAGGTTACAGCTCGAAACACAATGGACTTCTGTGAGGTCACAACATTGTCGTACCCGCTATAACAGGCATCTTATTAAATGCTGTTGAATACCACAGTACCTTATTAGAATGCAAGGCACGGAAATCATCACGTGGAGTGTTAGCTCTTTAAACAAAGCTGTTTTGATCTGAAAAAAGAACAATTGTAACAGACCTACAAGCCCATGAGTGACTTAGGACAGGTCTTCAGCTGACTTTTGAGAAGTGGATGAGCTTGGTCACCACCTCAGTTAATTGGCAGACATTACAGTCAACAGTATGCCAAGACATTTCATAAACACCCTGAGAGCCAGGTGAGGAGCTTTTTTTGTTTTTGATACTTTACTTTTACTTCTGAAGTAAATTATTTGAGGTGGAATCATCCTGGCAATTCCAGATATTATCAGGATTAAGGTGGATAATACTGAAGACGCTTTGGGACTCAGTTTTCTCTGATTGGTTTTATTTTATTTTGATAACAAGCTGGTGTCTGAGGTACAGTCTCTTTGTCTGTGTCCCATCTTATAGGTCTGAAGTATGAATAGCTAATACTACCTCTTGAATATGTATGGCATAGTGTCAGAGTGTTATCTTGCTCTACAGGGCCTTCATGCATCAATCTTGTCTTTGTTCCTCCCAAGCCTGCAGTAATGATGTGCCCATTGACTTCTTTGACACCTAGGTATGCCATGGGAATCGTACCTATATGATTGAGCTGTGTCTAACCCCAACCATGAAGCAGTGCAGTGAGCTAAGACTCCAGTTGAACTACTCGTCAAATCTTCGATCCATCCATCCATCCATCCATACATCCATACATCATCTACTGCTTATGGTTGGGTCGCGGGGGCATCAGCTTTAGCAGGGCAGCCCAGACTTCCCTCTCCCCAGCCACTTCAACCAGCTCCTCCGACGGGATCCCAAGGTGTTCCTAGGCCAGCCGAGAGACATAGTCTCTCCAGTGTGTCCTGAGTTGTCTCCGGGGCCTCCCGCCGGTAGGACATGCCCAGAACACCTCTCCAGGGAGGCGTCCAGGAGGCATCCGAATCAGATGCCCTAGCCACCTCAACTGGTTCCTCTCAACGCAGAGGAGTAGCGGCTTGACACTGAGTCCCTCCGGGAGGACAGAGCTTCTCACCCTATCTCTAAGGGAGCGCCCGGACACTCTGCGGAGGAAACACATTTCAGCCGCTTGTATCCGGGATCTTGATCCGACCCTCAGCTTGTGACCAGAGGTGAGGGTAGGACCATAGGTAAGGGTAGGAACATAGATCGACCAGTAAATCGAGAGTTTTGCCTTTTGACTCAGCTCCTCCTTCACCACAATGGACCGATACAGAGTCTGCATCACTGCAGACCCTGCACCGATCCGCATGTCGATCTCCCGCTCCCTCCTGCCCTCAACAAGACCCCAAGAACTCCTTCACTTGGGGCAGAATCTCATCACCGACCCAGGGAGGGCACACCACCCTTTTCCGACTGAGGACCATGGTCTCGGATTTGAAGGTGCTGATTTTCATCCCAACTGCTTCACAATCGGCTGCAAACCGCTCCAGTGAGAGTTGAAGATCACGGCTTGAAGAAGCCAACAGCACCACATCATCGGCAAAAAGCAGAGATGCAATGTTGAGGCCACCAAACCGGATCCCCTCAACGCCTCGGCTGCGCCTAGAAATTTTGTCCATAAAAGTTATGAATAGAATCAGTGTTTGGCGGAGTCCAACCATCACTGGAAACAAATTCAACTTACTGCCAGCAATGCGGACCAAACTCTGACACCAGTGGTACAGGGACCGAACAGCCCATATCAGGGGACTCTGCACCCCCGTACTCCCAAAGCATTGCCCACAGGACTCCCTCGAGGGACACGGTCAAACGCCTTCTCCAAGTCCCCCAAGCACATGTGGACTGGTAGGGCGAACGCCCATGCCAGGGGAGATCATCAAATCTTAACGTTCATAATTAAAAATAAAGAACCCATCCATCCATCCATCCATTTTCTGTACCGCTTGTCCTCACAAGGGTCGCGGGGGTTGCTGGAGCCTATCCCAGCTGGCTTCGGGCAGTAGGCGGGGTACACCCTGTACTGGTTGCCAGCCAATCGCAGGGCACACAGAGACGAACAACCATACTCACAATAATAAAGAACCCTAATGTCAAATATGTATAAATTAAAATGCATCACACTTTGCTTTTTCAAGTCACGCACTGGGATAACCAGCTTGATGTTGCTGCACAAGTGTCTGGTCTGGATTGGGAAAACAGAAGAACAAGAGAACCAATTGATAAATGGGGAGTAATAATAATAATAAAGGGAGAACGGCATTTAACTTCTTGCCATCCACATCCAGTTTTGTTTTGCACAAATTTTCACCTTAATGGCATGAATTGATTACCTATGTTCTTTGATTCCTAGCAATTGCTTAAACTGATAGTGCCAGTTCTGCCCCGTTAACTTTATATTTGCTTTTATTTTTCATGATGAGTTAATTTTATCATGTATGAATTAGACGATAAATGTGACAATTGGTGATCTTTCAAGCGTTCACGATGAAACAATTTAATACTGGACATGTTGGACATGAAGTGTGTCTATGCCACTGTCTCATTACCATCCATGGGAATTGGAGTCTGTTTAGTTGAATATTTACATTTTAGTTGCAAACAGAATGCCTTCTTTGCGACGTCCACTGTCACCAGCAGAGAAACATTTGTTGACACCACCAATTACACAAATACGATTACTGTAAACTGAAGTCATTTCCAGACAGCCAGAATGAGGGGATAGTGGGGAACGGGGCTCACTCATTCATCCACATCCAAGTCAGTAAGAATACACATCATCGTCATCATCTTTCAGTCATACTTGACAGTTATTGCATGTCGTCAGCTGGGAATAGAAGCTTAATTAGAAGCCGAGATGGATGGGGGGAAAAAAGGAAGGAAACAAGCAGACCAATTGTGAACCTTTTGGGATTGCTGAATGATTTAATGGACAATAATTGGACAATTATATGTTTGGGAAATTCTATTTCAGTACTATCATTATTGTGACACAATGCACAAAACAAGTTCCATAAAAGCATGCTTGGATAAATTGGGTGTGGAAGGACAACCTTTGAGATGAACTAATAAGTACGGGGACAGTTGTAACACAGGTTAGTTGTAACACTTGCAATTGTTTTATTCAGGAACAAGTTAGGAATCAGCTGATTCACCTTACACATGCTTATGCTTTTTTATGGAGGCTGTCCCTGGTATCGGGCAGTGAACTGGTTGCCAGCCAATCCAGGCAATAAATAGATCCAACAATAAAAAATAAAAAAAATAAAACAAAATACAGTATAAGTATAAAAAAAATGCCAACAGTAATTAGACAAATAGCATAATATTTCCCCAGGAACAAATTATGATGCAGTCTTTGTTTCCATGGGAACCTCAGACCAATCCAACACTAGAGTTGTCTAAATTAGAAAAATAGAATAGAATAATACTGACTGACATTTTCAGAGACATATCCATGCAACAATATGTTTATTATTGTAGTATTGTTATATTCTACCAGAAAACATATATTGGTGAGGAGCAATGCTATGGTGACACGAATACACAAAAACATTTTTGTTATTCCCCATTAAGTTGTTCTACTTTGGAAATACATCAACAACTCTAATAGCAACAGGGTCTTCGAACAATATTGACGCATCCACCCTTGACAAATCTCAACAGCTACACGTTGAACCTGTGTGACCTCCATTAACAACACAAGGGCATACGCGGTGGATATGAGAACTTTTTTTTTTTTTATGATGAGACCATTATGTGCAATTACAACAATGAAAAACACAACACAAGCCCTTCATTTTCGAGAACAAATTATAGAAGGTACAGTCTTGATCAAATAAATGATGCACATTAATATCATAATTTCAAGTCTTTCTAAGAGAAAATACCATATGTGTGTATGTGTGTAACTTCTTGACTCACACAGGAAATGCACAGATTTATCTATCAAGCAACAGCTGACAATTAACTTGCAAATGAGCTTTTAGCTTCCGTCTATGTTGCAACTGAGGCGCAGTCCACGAGCTCGACCCTATCAACTCGCAGCTGTGATTGGGTACGGGAGGTGGGTGTAATCATCCTTTACAGTTTTATCACTGTCACCCGCTTCAGTTTATTGGCCACTTTGAAGCCGGACTTTCCCAAATGACCTTGAATGAGAGGCCAGGTGCTATTCCTCAGCCAATCACAGGGTGCGAGACATACATTTACATAACCCTTAAAATACAGGCAATTTAGAATTTCAATGAACCCAAGTTTCATGTTTTTAACACCACACAGGGCCTGAGGCAAGAATTGAGCCCGAGGACTCTCGACTGGGAGGCAGAGACCTTAGCCGTTTCTTCCTATAGGCCAAGTAGGCGGCTGCCTAGGGCAAACTCTAAAGTCTCTACCCAGCTCTGTCGTTTCTATAGCTCTGTAGTCTTACCTGACAAATGTGTAATTCATGGGTACAAGCTTTAAAGAGACGCTGTACATCACAATTTGTAATATAAAAACAGATTAATTTTAATATTCTGTATTTCTGCAATATTACTGTAATTTCAATCGTGGTCTATTTGCTTGATAACCTTTGTCATTTGCCAAAACACTCAAAAGCTGTTTTATATATTGATGTAAATAGGACTGTCAACTTTAAATGTTTAATTTTAACTGTAGTCTGTTTTGCTCATTAATTAGGGCTGGGTTTAAAAAAAATTATAAAAGCCTTTTTTTTTCAATCTTAGGTTTTCTTGAAATTTGCTGTACACATGAATTTAAATGTATTTTCTTACACTTATGAAATATCGGACTTATTGCACTTTAAGACAAATTGTTATTTATATTCACAATTATTGAATTAGAATTACGAAAATGTTTTCATCTCATCCTTGCTAAAGTCAATGTTTGTGTAACACTAAAGTAATTATAACACCTACGGCGTTACTTTCAATAAAAAACGGAATCATTTAATCCATCCGCAAAATTTTCTTTGAAATGTAATGTTTGCGGAGTTTTTATCATGTCCTTCACAGTTAAGGAGAATGGATGTTCCATAATTAATCAATATCGATTGAATTGAAGTGAATAAAACTGAACGGAACTTGTGTAATAGATATTGTCATCTTAGAAAACCATCTAAAAGGTTAGGAATCTCGTCATTGTAGTTTGGCAAATTAGGGGTTCCTAAACAGCATCTTGAAGACAGTCGTACTAACCTCTATCACCGGGCAGCCCTGATACTCTTTCACGATAAAAAAAAAAACCACATCCATAAACATAAAAGGATTAAGTGCAAATTCAGTCACTCACACTGTATATGGAATAGCCTAACATAAATACTGTTGTAAAGCAAAAACATGACAAAACACATGACAAGTCACAGCGACTGCTGTGTATGTACCCTTTTTGTGGGCGAATATAGTCATGCAAAAAAAAAAAAAGAGTTCCTCTCCTCTGCTCAGTGGTTGTGCTTCTTGAAATCAATGCCGCCCATGAAGGTCACCACAGTTACCTCCAAACCCAATTAAGAAGCCATTTGTGTGCTGGACATGTGAGCAGAGCCACATACCCACGTGGGAAGACTAACAACAATGCGATTACATGAAATGCTTTGACCACATTCGCCCTCAGACGTTTAAGGATGCTATTACTGAGACTGCTCCAAATGTCTTCACTGCAGCACTCGTGTTTATTCTAATGAGGGATGATGGTGAGGCTTTTACATGATACTGGCCCCAATATTCGGAAGAAAAATTTAAAATCCAGTTGTTACAGAGATCATAATAGTTTGCTTAGATAAATTGATGGAAGAACAGGGAAAAAAATGGTTGCGTTAAAGGAAATTTAAATTGATTAAGAATGAACTGACTAATTTTGACACCCCTAATTTTAACATTCTTTACTGTCATACAATTGGACCACTGCTTATGTTTTAGGTCCAGTCAGAGGTTTGTTTTTTCTGGAAGCACCATTTTAGCTCAGAAGATACCAGAACCCTGACCAATAACAATGGGAACAAGCTGCTGGACTCATTTCCCACAGCGCCGACCTGCGGAGTCACTCCAGCCTGATAATGAACGGCTACAGACGGCTCGGGTCTCTACATCTGCGGGAGACTGCTTCTAATATATTAGAAGTCTTTATTTCGAAAAATGCACCTTATTTATTTATTGAATTTATTCTATATATATATATATATATATATATATATATATATATATGGGGGAGGGGGGTGCGTGTGTGTGTGTGTGTGTGTGTGTGTGCGTGTGTGCGTGTGTGTGTGTGTGTGTGTGTGTGTGTGTGTGTGTGTGTGTGTGTGTGTGTGTGTGTGTGTGTGTGTGTGTGTGTGTGTGTGTGTGTGTGTGTGTGTGTGACAAAAGGCAAAATGGTCCTCATGTGCCCCCCAAAAAAATCGATAATTTATATTTTCACACATTCAAATTCTACACTTTATTTCCTTTAAAATGATATATAATACATGGATGTACCTCAGAAATTGACAAAGTTGCAGCAGTTTTAATGTTGAAAGGTTGAAATCCCTAGTTTTGAGAAAAAGGGATTTAAAGTTTTGGTACTTGCATCTTCCAAATATCCAAAGCAAGCAGTACCTTAGGAAAAAGATATTAAACTGAAATTTTCAGGAACTGTTAAAAAATCTGTGGAAAGTCCATTCCAATCACAGGTAAGGCCATCGTCCGAGATTTGAACCCATTAAAAGTTTGACCTCTCAACAGATGACATCAGCCGCAACTTTGAAGATCACATTAAGCTTACAATTCATCTTCTGTGGCATCAGCCAAAGTTTGGTTATTTTATTGTTGCTCTTTGTGGTATTTTCTTGCTTAAATTAGGTCTGATTACCGCAGTAGGAAATTTGATTGAATAATTTGATGTCAATTAAAAGATTATTTGCCATTTGGTCTGCCATTTGCCTGTGACAAGTTTATGGATGTTATGTCTCAAAATGCATTTGGTCACATAAAGAAAATGTTTTGATGGTTCAACAGTTTTTGTTTTGTTTTGTTTTTTGTGTGTTTTGTTGTTCATGTTTTGTTTTTTCAACGTAAACTCCAAATATGCGCTGCGTGCATTTGGGACTGGCCGCAGGGAGGTTCGCTTTGGGAAGACCATTGCGTTCATTTTTCATCTTCAAATTTGATATTTATAGCTTTTTTGATTGTTATTTCATCGCACTTAAAAGAGCATGAAATGAACATTTGTGGTGATGTTATGCGACTCGAGGCAGACGGTTGATTCGTGACGCGTCAGAGTGGTCATTCATAGACGTGACGACATCGAGGAGTGATCAATACATTTCATTATGTAGGAAATTTACAATACATGAATAGATTGGCCTACATTATCACATACACGACATTTCAAAACTTTTACAATTACCCTCCTCGCTGTCGCGTCATGCTGCAGGTGCACCAGAGCACGCTCCTCTTCGCTGAAGAGTCTCTCCCTGTCTCCCTGGTGAAATGCGCAGTGCATAGGTCATTTACATTTAAGTAGAAATAGACTCCACAAAGACAGAGATTCCGGAATTGAAGATCACGATTTGGATTACAAACCTTCGCTGCGGTGTTTACCAATGACGGAGCGCTTCTCATGTATTGTACAACAAGGTAGGATGCTGTGTTATGTAGTTGTTTGTAATTGTTGTAGACAATTTGAAATTTTGATTGCTTGTACAAAATTGTGTCAACTAATACCAAAAAAAAGGATGCTGTGTTATGTCATGCGCCTTCTGTTTACTTTCGTGCCGAATAGTCACATTATGGTGTATTATATTGGTTGCTATGTCCATTTATGTCACTCATTTGTGAAGTGACGTTCGAGGTGTTCCTGTTACGCCCATTTCACACTGACTGTAAAATGGACATGATGGAATAGAAAGCATTCGAGTCTGCGTGTCAATTCACACCAGCTGCAGTGCGTTGCGTATGCGGTGCGGAACGCTTGCGGATTTTCATGAAGCTGAAGAAATTACACAGGAAGTCGAGCGTCGGCATCAAGGTAGATCCGGTATATTTGAAAATAAAACTGTTTGCGAACTCATTTTTGGGGGGAGGGAAGCTAGCTAACTACATAGTATGACACGAGTCGGACATTTAAGACAAAAAAACGGGCTCAGATTAAATTAAACATGACAAAATAACACTATTTAAACACAAAACGTACTTACCCATGGTAGAAGAGCCATTGTAGAAGTCACAGGAATAATGTCCAAAAGCATATCGATGTGACAACAGGTAAGTGTGGCTATTGTTTATTGTATAGGACTCTATATACACGGTTGTTATCGTGTGAACTCAACTCAACTCTCCTTGTGGTCTGGCGGGTGCAGATTTACGGACACGGACAGCTCACGCAACGCACATGGTGTGAATTGCAGTCCAAGCGGCGACCGTACGGAAAACGCACCGCGGCCCTTCCGTAGTCAGTGTAAATTGGGCGTTACACGAGGAATTCAGGGTTATTCAGAGACACGTTGCTTGCTAAAGTCGGCTAATAAACATGTTGGCTAACGATGCACTTGTCCTAATAATTGCGTATTTTCATACACGTATCATAGAATTTTAACTTTTGTGCTGTTGGGAAATGAAAATAGAGACCTCAAAGAGGCTATTTTTGGCGAAATCTCAAAATCGACACAGACTTTTTTTTTTGCTGAATTACGAATTTTTTTTGACCGAAAATAAAATTAAAACTGAAAGAATATGTCCGAAATTGGACCGAAAAGCTTGCAGTGATGCAAGCAAAAAACCGCTGGATGCAATCGTCAATTTGAATTAAACAGCGAACACGGGTGTGAGTGTCCGCCTTTTCTTCTCGATGGCTTTTCACCGTGAGTTTGCACCGGTCGGTTGCAGCAGCTCCCACGGTCATTGCGCACACCGGAGGAGAGGGGCGACGCTTGGTGTACAACATTTAAGTGGGTCGAAAAAAGACAGAACTGCCGTGTACTGGAATACAGGTGAGCCACTCTTTCTCCTACAGTGCCTTCCCATTTGTTATTATTATAAGAGCCCCTCGAACACTTCCACCTTTTCACCGGCATCCTGGTGGCCGTGCTAAATACTTTAGCTAATGCTAGCACTATTGCTATCAGCAGTTCTAAACACGCAAACACTTAACGCTATCTCCGGTTGGCTACAGACTTGTACAGGACGCCAAGTGTGACTTTGCAGTCCGTTCCCGAAGTCGATTAGCTGGCGCAAACAAATGTATCTATTTATTTTTAAACGTTGGTGAATATGTGAATGTTCCAATTTTAAGTGCGCCGCACCTTGTTCCACCACACACATCCGTGCCCGCCTGTGCAAACTACATTGACTATAAAGTGCAATGGCGCCGCCAGAAAATGCTCAATGCTCGTTTGGTGTTTAATGTACCATTAGCCAACATTTCAATTGGTATTGTGCTTTGTTAAAATGCCAGTGCTAAATAAATATTTCATAATAATATTATAATTTAAATTAATTATAATAAATGCAATGATAGTAAAAATTTGCATAGTTTTTTTCGGCGTATATATATATATATATATATATATATATATATATATATATATATATATATATATATATATGTGTGTACACATATACAGTGGTACCTCGGAGTTTGAACATAATTCGTTCCTGCGAAGTGTTCAAAGTCCGAATTGTTCAACCTCCGAAACATTTTTTCCCATTGGAAATCATGTAAATGCAAATAATCCGTGTCCAAGCTCCAAAAACAGAAAATTTATTTTTTAATTTCTATTTATGTTTTTTACATTTACAGTACAGTGCAGTATTTAAACAATAAAAGTACCTTACCTTACCTGTTCTGGTGTGATGGCATCAGTGGATGATAAATGCTATGTTAATGCTCGCTTTAGTTCAGTGCTGAGTTTGTGTATTTTACATTGAGCATATTGTTAGACTACTAAGCGGTCCTTGCGTACATTGTTTAACGTCAGGCATGTTGTTGAACAGCTAAGGTGGGTCCTTGTGCCAGTATTTACGTAAATAGTCACGGTAGTTACAACTGCGAGATAATCTCCTACATGGCGAAGAAAATTGTCGTGGAAAAATCAAAATAAACTCACGAGTATGGAGCACCTCCGGGAGTATTCACGATCTGACTGGAAATGAGCAGTGCATCGTCTTAATTACCGCAACGTGAATATTCGGCATTGCTCGGCTTCGCTCGGCTACCCATTTTTAAGGTACGTTCGGCTTAGCTTGCTTTGCTTGGGTGTTCAAACTCCAAAAATGAGTTCAAACTCCGAGGCATTTTTTACTCAGATATTTTGGTTGAGGTCCGAATTGTACGAGTTCCGAGACGTTCAAATATATATATATATATATATATATATATATATATATATATATATATATATATATATATATTTGCTTAGCCATTATTCACATATCTCATTCAAACATATTGCGTTGTCAAAGCCTACACTGGCCGTTAACACAGAAATAAGAAATAACTTACTTTAAGCACCAGGTCTACCCTACCGTGAGAAACAAGGATGTTGGTTTGTCTCATTTTAAGTCCATCTGCATTGTGTGTAGCTCGAGCAGAGGCGAGTGGCCTGAAGCCTATTCTAGCGGACTTCGAGCAAGGCCAGGTGCACCCAGTAGGCAACTGTTAGCCAGCTAATCGTATGGTACATACAGTATAGACAAACAATCATTAACACTCATATTCACACCTGGACAATGTCGAGTCTTTGCTTAACCTAACATGCAAGTTTTTGAATGGAGAGGGGAGCCAAAGTAATAAATAACATCATCTGTTAGGAAAATCATCTTTTACTTTTACAAAACAATCTAAAAAAAATTCAAGTCAAGGCTAAGGATTTATAAAGTCATTTCAATTCACCTCAGAAGAAGAAACAAAGGCTGGTTAAGAAGCTGACGACTTTCCCATTTCAAATAAAATAATACGCTATGTACCGAAGACTTCTTATTTTCACAATAAAATACATCATATAACATCATAATGCTGACAAGGCTGTGATGTCATAACGACACGCAGGAAGACATCACGATAGAAACAAAGTGTCAACAATGGCACAGCAATGGAAGGATGCAGGGTGCCTAACTTCAATGAGTTGATGCTACCGGGACTATGCTGTTTGACTTAGTGACTGCTTTGAAGCCAAACAGACAACAAACGGCCATGTTTTAATATTATGTGTTGGCTAAAGAAGCAGAGGAGTGAAGAAAAAGTGCTTGCTCTCGCCAATTTTCCTGAAAAAGATGGGGCGTACCCGCCGGTGCAGATGCTTACTCGCTTGCTTGGATCATTACTATGCTGTATCTGGGACTGCTGTCAAGTATGAATGAAATATGAAATGCATCTCAGAAGAAGGCCGTCGTACCCAAGTAGCGTTCCAGTGAATTTTTATTTTATTTTAATAGATTAGAAATTTCTGACTCACTATAATTCTGAAATGTCGAAATAGCTGTAGTAAAATAAGTGAGTATCTATTTCAAACACAAATATGTGTTCAAATACCTGTAACTACTATTACTCTATAGTCTCAACAACAAATAGTCGAGAGGACGAGTCCTTCTTTAAGTTTCTGTTAAATTTTAGACAACACTTAAACTGGAGGGTCTTGGTTCCTTAAGAAGAAGTCGAACCCTCTCCAAGAGAGGCCTGTGCATGTCTCCCGTCTTCATTCTCCTCTTCCTCACCGAGGTGTGGAGCTCCAATGCTCCCGTTGCCAAGCAGGAGGATGTGTTTAAAAAAGAGGCTTGTCCAGCGTTCCTGATGTTCTTCAACACCGCCTACCAGGCGGGGGCAACGGTGGAGCTGCCCTGCCGTTGCAAACCCGAAGAGGTGAGTCCATTCACAGTGGCCTGCCGTTCATCCACAATTGCTCGGTGATTCAGTGAGTAATGTTGGTAAAAGTGGAATGTCAAAGTTGAATACAAAGTGTACATGGAATGATTTAAGTAATGTTTTAACTAGGGGTGCCAGGTGATTAAAACTTTCAATCGTAATTAATCGCGTGACTTCAATAGTAAACTCACAATTAAGTGCAAATGTTATATCTGTTCGCAATGTATAATAAAGTGTGTTTTCTAAGTTTCATACTTTAACATAAAAGTGGGAAAAAAATGTTGAACTAATAGAAATATGGCTGCATATTTTAGTCATTGATACAGTAATTTCATAATAATTCACAAAATTTAGTTAAAATTAAAAAAATGCACTGTACTGTAAAAACGAGTGTGATTATGTTTTGTGTTAAGGTCATTTTTTCTGCCACTAGATGGCATAATTGCATTTGTAAGATGTCGGTGACAGCTCCGTGCCTTTTTCTTTTCATATTAAGAGCTACCGAATCTTTAACACGAAGTAAATTCTGCACATGTTTAAAATGATAAAAAAACGTGACCCCAGTCTGCACAACTATATGTATTATTATTAAATTTATTACCACAAAATGTTTACCTTGACGTGTAAAGTAACTTAAAATGAACTCAAAATGAACGCACTCATTTTGACACCCCTAATTTTAACATTCTTTACTGTCATTCAATTGGACCATTGCTTGTGTTTCAGGTCCAGTCAGTGGTTTGGTTTTTCAGGGAGCACCATTCCAGCTCAGACAGTACCAGAACCCTGACCGATAACAATGGGAACAAGCTGCTGGATTCAACTCAAATTTCCCACAGCGACGACCTGCGGAGCCGCTTCTCAATTCGTCTCTTCAGCCTGTTGATCTTTCGGACGGCTACGGGCGACTCGGGTCTCTACATCTGCGGATCGTCCAAGGGTGACTACTTCTATGCCTACGATCTAGACATCCAAGAGGTGCAGGAGCTCAGCTTCACATCAAGGTTAGAGGTCATACAGGAGATGTCGTTTCCTTGGTATTGATAAAGTCAGATGTTTGTTGCTGATCAAATGACCCTCCTTCATACGGTGGAGGTCCGTCATCATCAATGCGTCATTATTTCAGTCATAACTCCGTCACCATGCCACCCAGGGACGTACTGGGAACAAAATTCAACAACCCCAGTGATTCAGGTTCTTCTTTGTTGCTTCCAGGCTGACTGCTGAAAGTAAAAGCAACCGTATGAAAGACGTAATCGGACAAAGATCTGCTCATCTGCCCTACCAAGTCTACACTGCCTTCCGTCCATGGTCACGGTGCGATCGCTGCGGCGTGCGGGGCGAGCAGATCCGAGTGGGGCTCTGCTACATCCACTCCCGTTTCCTGCACGTGCGCTTCACGCGGCTCAACCACACCGTGACGTCCTGTGGCTCAGGGGCGGTGCCAGAGGCATTCAGCTACCTGAAGCAAAAAAGACTGGGAGCAAGACTGGAGGTCAGAGACTGTCATGTGACTTGTGCAACAGAAGCACCTTCCACTACCAAAGGGGATAAAATGATCAAATTTGTGGGTGACAGGTAAGCACACCTAATTCAACGGAGTAGGTGGGTGCAAGCTGATGCCGAAGTTACTCAGTGAAATATTGGCACCCTTTTCCAGATCCTAAATACCTTTGTATGAAAAATGTTTCAGGAAAACTCACATAAAAGATAGAGATTCAGTCCAGGAAAATGCCTTAAGGCCAGCAGTGCCAAATAGTTAACTGTCTACTTTCCTTGATCTTGTTTCCTTAGATTTCACTCCACTGCTTGTGTGCCTCCCAAACACCCACTTGCTCCACTCACAAAGCTGCTCTGAATAATCATTTTTGATTGAATATGCCATGTCATTTAGAAGGACTTAACACGATACGTCGAAACATTTTCTGTGTGCATACCAGTTTTATAAGAGGCTTGATTCTTTTTAATTACATTTTTACTTTTTTTATTGAGTTTAAATTCAGTTTTGAGAGTTTTGAGATTTGAAAATGCTTTATTTTAGATTGTTTCAATATGTTTTAGTATTTGGGGGGGAGGAGGGGGATATATTGGCACCTTTTCTGAAAACAATCCAAATACTGATTATATTAAAAATATAAATAATTTCATTTTAGACCGAATTTAATGAACTGCTCATCTAAGGGTGTACCTGATTTTGGATGTTTCGCTTCTCCAACACAGCTGATATATGATCAGCTCATCAGCAAGCTCTATAAAAGCCTGATAACGAGCTATTGATTGGAATCAGCTTGTGTTGGAGGAGCAGGGAAAACATCCAAAACCTGCAGGACTGCGGCCCTCGAGGACCGAGTTTGCCCACTCCTTATTGGGATGTAACGATAACAGCAAAATCGTGATATTGCGATATTAAAACTGCCACAATATCGTCGTCGTCATGTCACGATATTAAAAGCAGCACATCTGTTAAAAATGTGAAGTTGATTTCCATTTGTGAAGTTCTAGCACCCTCTGGTGGTTAGTTTTTTAGTGCAGTTTAATTTTCATACGGCATGTTTTGGCCCTTCTATGTTTAAAATCCACACTAATTGTCAGATGAGGAATGTAACATGCTTTTGAATCGTGTTAATATGTGGAGGAACTCAATGTGTGTGTGCATTAGCATGTTAGTGCCTTAATATTAAGTGTTATTAGAGATTGTATGTTGTTTATGTGCATTGCTGTTATGCACAAAAGCACAATATTGTGCTTTTTTTTAGTATGAGTTATTTTTATTTTACAATATCGTGAGCTTTTTTAATATCGCCATCCTCCCCACAACATTGTGATAATTATCGTATTGTGAGGTTTATATCGTATCGTGACGTTTGGATATCGTTACCTCCCTACTAAGCATTGTTTAACAAACTACAATTGTCAAACAATGTTTACCCAACAATCTTCTGTACGGCCATAGAGTAATGCATAAATAAATACATTTAAAATGAAGCCAAAGATCATGTGTGAACTCAATTGACAAATACAAAAATGTCAAATGAGTTGCAGCGAATCCTCATTTTTTAAAAGCGCTCTTTTTTTTCTTTTTTTTTACTTTGTTAACAATTGATTAGTTTTTAATTAATAATTTTTACAGTAATTTTTCGTTAACTATAATAACTGGAACCAGGGCCGTCCTAAGGGTGGAGCCATCCACCATATAAGCATCCACAGCAACCTGCCATTCATCGTTGATGAAGGGGCATCAGGTCGGCCTTGAGGGGGCATACATTTTGCTAAACTTCCGTCCGCACCCACATAATAGTAATATGTCTTGATCTATCCTGATGAACACACACTATTGAAGTTTGTCGTCTCTCTGTGTTGCAGTTCTGATTCCGAAAAGACCGAAGAGATGGTGGTTTCTTATTTAAACCACCCAGCAGACCAAATCCTGACCATCGGCTGTCCGAAGGCCCGGCCATACATGGCAGTAGCGTGGGACAGAGAATCCGAGCCCATTTATCGATCAAAGAGTTCGGGAGGTGGGAATTCAGGCTTCTCGTCTCCGAGGATTCGTATTGATGCCGGACATCATTTGGTCTTCACCCCTGCTCAACTTATTGACACAGGTACGGAATATATTTGGAAGCTGGAAGACTTGACTGTGATTGTTGTTTTTGCACAGCATGTGTCTGAGATTCAGTGTTCAAATGTCCTGTATGGAGTTTGCATGTTGCCCCTGAGTTTTATGTCGGTTTTCCCACGCACTCCGGCTCCATCCCATTGCCCAAAAACATGCATGTTAGGTAGCGTTAATTTCGTCTACGAAAACTTATCGTCAATACACATTTTTCACCGGACTAAAATTACACTAGACTAAAACCTTCATGACTAAACAATAACTGGGATTAAATCAGTATGCAATTTCGTTGAGTACTGAAGACGAGACGAAAATGAAACTTCACTTAATAACAACTGGACTAAAATCTATGGACATTTTAGTTTATGAACAAAAATTATATATTTTTGTAAAATCTTGTGTCTGCTAATCTGTCACTGTGACACTTTCATGTGACACAGTGACACACACCCTTTCAAATCTGCAGCTATTGAGTGCAACATGCACAAACACATGGAGGTGGATTCACGATGAAAGTTGAACAAAATAGTGAATTATAGTTATACATAAATCCAACGGCTATAATGTTCCAACGATAATGTTAATCCGACCGCTAAATAATGCTGGCTAATTTACTGGCTCATAGCATGCAGCCATAGTAGCCACTTGTTGATATACTGTAATTGTGTGTGAAGTTGTTTTTCATCAAAAACTGACTAATGATTTGGGTTGGGTTTGGGCTAGTTTTGTTTGACTTCTGTCATGGCTCGGGTTTAGTTTTGGTTTGGTTTTGTCCTCATGTTTCGGTCGTGATCTGTGTCTTGGCCTTGAGCGCTTCCCCATCTCGTCAAGCCTGATCAGGTCCACCTGTTTGCCTGCCCTTCCTTGTGTGTCAACCAATCAGTGCCCTCACCCACTTGTGTCATTCTCAGGTGTGCCTCGTTATGGCATTAGTGTGTGTGTGTGTGTGTGTATAGTCTCTCGTCTCCCCTCTGTCTGCGTCGATTCATTGTGTTTTTCCACTGCCCCTCCAACCCCCCCCCCCTTCCCCCCCAAAGCAAGTTCAGCAAAATTTTGAATGAAAATCTGTTTCTGATGTATGCCTTGTTACAATATTACAGTAAGTGTAATGCAGTAGCTTAATGCATGTATAATCGAGTTTGAGTTTATTTGAACATGAAAAATATATATTTTTTAAATCAGTAATAAACATACAACAACAAAATAAAATAGCTACAAAACAAGCAAAATTCAACAAAGCGCACCTAACAACGATTTTCCATGTTCAAAAGAGAGTGGAAGACCTGTTGTGTTTTATTGTGTGTACTGTGTAACTGTACCAAAAGGAGTTCTTTATCATTATTATTATTATTATTAAACCAAATTAAATGGACCTCCCCACACACCACACACGCACACAATCTGTCAGTCAGGGAGTTCCGGCAAGAAATTCTAACCACTTTCACCCCTGACTAAAACTGAGACTAAATTAAAAAATGGTGGATACAATTAACACTAATGTAAAGTTAAAAGAAGATTCTAAATCGTCCGTAGATCTGAATGTCAGTGTGAATGGTTGTTTGTCTGTATGCGCCCTTCCTTTTCCCAGGCCAGGGTGTACCCCAGCTGGATGTTAGGCTGGAAATGACGGGTACATTTTTGTTTGCGTCAAATGAGTTGCTTTTACAGATGTTTTACTTTTCAGGTGTCTACTACTGCTGGCTGAAGGGGCGCCGTGTGGCTGAGATTAAACTACTGGTCTACCCTCATTTTGGGCGGCGCATGTCCATCTCATCACATCCAGAGTTGCCTTTGGCCTTGCACATCATTTTAAAATCGTATGGTGTCATGACAGCAGTGTTTTGCCTCTTGCAGTTTCTTCGAATAGGCATAAAACACCTGCGGAGGGGTTCATCGCGGTGAAACTTTGTTGTTTAGATATTTTTTTGTACTGAATAAAATTTGGAACCACATTATTCAAAGAGAAGGTAATCTCTCCTTTGCTCTGAAGTAAGACCAAAATAAGCGCAGGACAATTGTCAGCTCATACCAAGAAGCAGAATATCCTATAGTCTCACCCAATTCTTTGTGATTAGAGCATATAAATACATATATATTTGGATGGCGGCAAAACATGTCAGCCTTTTGTAAGGTGGGGCTAAAGCTATGTAATGGAATTTGCATTACATTTCGCTCTGGACCCGAATTCCTCAACCCTGATTATAATTTATTTTTATTTGAAAATGAGAAATTATGAAAAGACGTATTTTACATATTAATTGAAGTTTGACTGTAGGATCCAGTGTGAGGAGTACATACAGAGGTAGTTAGTCCCACCAAATGCAGTGGCCACTGGGTAAGTGTGTTTGGTCTCCTGCCACAAGGTGCATCTTTTCAGCAACCCAATGTGATGGCAATCATTAGCACTCCTGATGGACTCGTGTTGTTGATTTAGAGAGCTGCAAGTGAAGAGGAGGCCAGCTGTGAAGGAACAATAGTCTCACTCACGCTTTCTCTCGGGATGCTGCGACGTATTAATGAGGACACTCCAATCCCCCCCCCCCCCTACCAAGCAGCATTGATCTTCTGTGATGCTGCTCTTCTTAAACAGGTCCAAAAATCCCCATAGTCCCTAAAACAGCGGTCCTCGAGAGCCACTATCCAGCCTGTTTCCCATGTCTCCCTCCTTCAGCCCAGCTGAATCCAATGATCAGCTAATTAGTGATGGGACGTAATCCAGGAAGAAATTTCTGAAGCGCGTGTCGAAGCGTGATTCATTACGGCAAATGACGTCACCGATGACGTTTGACACTTCAAGGGTTCAGGAAGTGGTTCGACTTTTCCAGAGTTTCACAAAAGTTGCGTGTCAGTAGGTGTTTTGAGCGTCACAAATTTGCCCATAACACGCTTTTTTTTTCTGTCAGGGAGACTGCTAAAAAAGAAAAAAGAAGGTTGTCCCCGGTTTGGCAAAACTAAAATGGAATGACGCGTTACTTTGAAAATTCACCTCATTTGCATTAAATTGCTTGTTTTTTTGCTTGCAAAAATCAGATTTGTTAACCATTCATCTATCATCACAACTATCAGTGCTCATAAACACAATCCCCATCACTTCAGTATCCATAAGCACAGTTCCCATTACCTCCGTTTTCATGTAATCAATTAACATCACATTACCCACACAATTTTAATGAACTGATTAACTTCATGAGTGTAACACAAAAATGTACATTCAGCAACTTCAGCATGTTAAAAAAATTATATAAGCGATACTCAAATTAATACACAATTACAGTATATCAACAAGTGGCTACTATGGCTCCATGCTACGAGCTAGTAAATCAGCCAGCATTAGTTAGCGGTCGGATTAACATTATTGTTAGAGCGTTATAAGATGTTGGATTTATGTTACGTTATAACTACAATCCAGTTTTTTTTAACCTTTCACCGTAAATCCACATCTGTGTTTGTGCATGTTGCACTCCTAGCTGCAGATTTGAAAGGGGCGTGTCACATGACAGTGACTGACAGATTAGCAGAGACAAGATTTTACAAAATCATATAATTTTCGTCTCGTTTTTGTTCATGAACTAAAATGCCCACAGATTTTATTCCAGGTTATATTAAGTTAAGTACATTTCCATCTCGTCTTTATTAGTTGATGAAAATGCATACTGATTTGGTCCCGGTTATTGTTTATTAATGAAGGGTTTAGTCTTTTCTAGTCTAGTCTAGTTTTAGTCCGGTGAAGAATGTGTGATGATGAAATTATTTGTGTTTTGTTTTCGTTGACGAAATTAACACTAGTTGGTTACACAGTGGTCCCCAAGCTTTTGGTTGGCATGGAAACAATCAAAAACATGATGAAACATGAAATGCACCATTACAGTGAATGATGTAATTAGTTGGAGCCCTTGATGTTTTTGTCTTTGACGACATCATCTTGTGTGTGCGTTGTACGGCAGGAATGTTGTAAGATGTTGCCTTACATTAAAAAAAAAAGAAAAAGGAAATTTCTCTGTTTCACTGATATTTTGCAAGTGCATGTGCTACTGTTATTTTTTGGTAAATTCCACAGGTTTGAATGCAACAAATGTTACAAAGTGACTTCGTGTGTATCCTACAACTTCTACGATAAATAATAAGGGGTGTGCCAAAAAATCGATTCTCATAAGAATCGCAATTCTCATTTAGTACGATTCAGAATTGATTTTAAATGTCCCCAAAACGATTTTTTTAAAATTATTTTATACTGTCTTGTGTTTGTCTGTGTGTGCCTTTATTTGGAGCGCTGTTCGTGTTGTACCCGGTTTGGCCACTGAGGGGCAGTGTGGTTCCACGCGGTCTAATACACTGTTAAATTGTAGCCACCTTAGAGAGTAGAAGGAAAAAGTCACGATCAAGTTATTCCAATAAAAGTTTGGTTTTTTTCAGCGTGGAGCTGTTCTTTTGAGTGATAAAAGTGCCGCCAGTAGCGCGCTATTTAGCATTAGCGAGTCAGACTGGTGTAGATCATTACAATTCCGTGCACATCTAGAGATTGAAGCAAAAGTCATTATCAATCAAATCATTTTGAATCAAAAATCGTTCTTAATCGAAAATTGATTCTGAATCGAATCATACACTCAAAAATCGGAATTGAATCGAATTGTGAGACATTCAAAGATTCCCACCCCTAATAAATAAAGTTCACGTTAGCAAACAGTTGTCTACACATTATTGGACATAACATTTTGGTGACAAACATGATGCCTCACTTCACGCCGCTGCTGGTCGGTACAGCTGAAGCTAGCAAGGTTAACTACCGTTGTCATTCACGACCATCTTATTTTCGTAGTCGGTCCCGTGCATATGTATAAGACTGTGTCATCTTGTTGGCCAGACATTTGCTGCTCTACAGAGTTTATAATCTGACGATTGCAGCAAACAGTCGAAAGTCCTCTGAATATTGGCCGATTTGAAAATGGGAGGTGCAAAACATGATTAGCAAACTTTAAACGTTCGAGCCAAAGTAGTATAGCCAACTAATCAACTAACCCAAATTTGTAACCGTATGAAACAAAATCATATGGCTCCGTCTTAAATGTAGCTTTGTCCAAGTGTGGAAGGAAGAAACACAGGCAGCCCAAAATGTGAGCACACACTGGATTCAACATGGGCCCTCCGCAGGGAACATTCACAACTTGGCCTAAGAACACAATTACAGAAGTTCCCCTGCAGAGCCTTCAGGCAGAATTAAGACATTTCTAAGCATGCTTAATTTCACAAAGAATTCAGTTCAGGTCAGTTTTTCTTACTTTTCATGCTCATCTGCATAAATATTGTTGAATCACTTGATACAGTATGCTGTTTATTTGCTTCCACAATTCTTGTTTTCAGTACCTGAGCTTACTAAGTGTAAAAGCGAAATAAAACTGACAATAATTCTATTTTTTTCAATTATACACTGAACCACTGCTATTCATGCTTGGGACCAAGCACCCACAAGTAGCAAAAATCCACAGGTAATTAACTCTAATATTAATAACTAATGTTTTTGTTACATTAAATTGTATTCATTAAAATATCGTGTTATTGTCACCAATAGCCTATATTTTTTGTTGAATACTTAAGACAACAACTAAGCCTCCTAAATGTCCGCTACACTTCTAGCACTAAAATATATATTTTTTTACTTTAGCTTGAAATCACTTTTAAATGTGCTCTATTAATATCTTATCATTACTAGCATAATACTCTACACAATACTAGAGTGTGAGATTGGTGGGCTTTATTTTCAAGAATTGCGTTTTTTTAATTTATGAATATGGGCATGTCGGATGACATTTTTATTCACGTCTGCCCACAGACTACCATGTTTTTTTTTTGTACTTGACCCAAAACCAAATGTTCTGTTATTGGGAGAAACAATCCACCACATGTTCTGTGATTGTGAGTGTCGGCTGGTGTCTGTGGATCTCACTCTGCTTCGTTTGTCCTTCCTTGCTTTCCTCAGTCTCTCCTTTGGTCTCTTGAGGTCTCCCTGATTTTTTGGATTTGTTGGAATTTAGATGTTTCTGGGGTTGGTGAAGAACTCTGGTTGGTGGCCCGGTGGGTGGTGTCTGGTCGGTGCTGGATTTCACTTTCCTTTGTTTTCTTTGGTCCTTCCTCGGGTCTCCTGACGGCAGTGTTCGGTTTAGGTGGACGGTATGGGATTTTTTTTAATAGGTTTTTGGTGAACTAACGAATACACACACACTCGCACGCACACACGCACATACACATACACATACTCACTCACATACAAAAAAAAAAAAAAAGCAATGATGATGACATTACAATACTGAGCTCTTTTTAGAAGAAAAAAATAAAAATAAAATAAAATGGTGCTTAATTGACTCAAATGGGAACTTTTTTGTGTTGGTGATTGTCAGGAGGAACACACCAGCTGGTGCAAACTGATTTTTCAACGTGTATAAAAGCCAGTGATGTGTTAATGCTGTGACTGTACTGTATGCGTGTGGCCAAATGTCTCCTTTTGATCGATTTCAAATGAATCGGCCAATTTCAAAGAACAAAAATTCAAGTACTTGCCTGACACATTGAAAAACACTGTCAAGTCTGAGCTTGATTTTTAGCCCGATATCAATTCATAAAACCATAAATCGATCCTTTTAATACAAATAATAATAAGTAAAAATACTCCATGCTTTCTTCACTTCTGTTCGTATAGTGTTGGTAAGAAAGTCAGCTAGCTGTCTCTGTTGTCCTGTTGTTCATCCCGATGGTTATTGATGTATTTATTTATTTATTATGACTTATTTCACATCAAACCAAATCCGGGCACGGCTTCATGGACCTTGCTTTGTGTATTAGGGCACAGTCATCACTTCCGTTCGTCTGTCCAGCCTTCCCTTCTATCCATCCACGGCGACATGCCTGATTGCTTGTCCTTTGCCTGAAACTGTGCTCGTTTGTTATTCCCCAAAGCTGACTACCTGTTTTGCTTTGTTTACGCTCACATATGCACAGACAGAACGGAATTTACCCGTGTTAATGACCAAACCCTTCCAAGTCAAAGAGAGCTGCCTAATGCGTGTCGAACGATGCGGTGCCACATCCCTGATACGGTGGTTAAGCGTGTTGTTACATGGGCGGGCTAATGTCACGGCCATGTTTAAATTCAGTCCGCGTCACGCTGCAGCAAGGTCATTTGCACCAGACACCACATCTCATTCTTTCAATGTGGATCTATAAATCACACAGAGGCCACTTCTTTAGGTATTCAACTTCATGACATCCGAGCCAAGAGCTGTATTTACAGTAGTACTGATTGACACAGGTGTGAATTTAACAACACAGTGATTAATACTATGACTTATGAATGACCTAACTTGGTTCCAACACACCCGTGAGTCTAGGATAAGTGGTGTAGAAGATGGAGAGATGGATGGTTTTGAATTGCCAGAATGTGATGTGAGCAGTGTAGGTAGACCTATTTCTTTGTCCGCCATGTTGGAGGTCCATATCAGGAGGATAAGCTAGGCTTAGTTGAAACGGAAAGACTAGTTAACTAACTCGTGTTTTTGTTTTTTGTTTAGTTTTTTTTCTTCCTGTAGTACCCTAATCAATTAAAATTATACTTGACTCATTGAGCCATTTTCAACAGTAAGAAGTTGATATTTTGTCTATAATTAATGTGATAACTTAATGCTAATTTTGCCACTTGCTGTCGACTGAAGATGACATCATCTGTGCTGAGGAAACAGGTAACGACCAATCATGGCTCAGTTTGCTGACCAAGCAAAAAAAACAGGTGAGCCATGATTGGTCGTTACCTATTGCCTCAGCACAGGTGATGTTTATCTTCAGTCGACAGAAAGTGATTTTTTTTTTTTTTACAGGTATTAATTGTACATGAAAAATAATGAAGTTATCAAATTAATTCTGGAAAAATAATTACTTATCACTGCTGGAAATGGCTCAATGAGTCAGGTATTCCTTTAACATCAGCCTTTTCTCCTTAGATGTGCTAAAGTGTGTGTGTGTGGGTGGGTGTGTTTACAGTGTTACCATGGCTGACTGTTTTATTGTATTAACCATTTTCTATTCAAGTGGTTAACTTCTTTTTACCCATTATATTAATATTAAGACGTTTATTTACATGTAATTGCTAAGCTACTAGTGTTAAACAACCTTGTGGGCGTTTAACAGCACTTTGATGATTAAAAAAAACTCATAAACTGCTTTAAAATGTGATGCTACAATGCACAGACTACTAACATATTCCTTATGTACCTTTTGTGCCTCCAGGTGGCGATGGTTGGAATTACATAACCCATTCAACAGGTGCCTGTGGCCGGCTCTAACATATTCTCATAATCGAGGTAGGTATAGCCTACATGCACCCCGATTCTCACATCTTAAATGTAAAAATGTGAGCAACCCCACACATGGTGAAGAAACAGTCCGCAATTTTTTTATTTTTTTTTTAGCTGCTCTTACTGTACAGTGTGTCGTGTACTTGAGATTACCAACAGAGTACAAACAAAAAGACACCTCCGTCGACAATCTCTTCCCCCAAACAAGATGTCTGTCACAGTACCACGACTTGACCAGTGAAATGCAGCATATGGTGCCACAGAGCATCCAGACTGTCGGAAATTAAATGTAAAGAAGAAATCGAAGAAGCTCAGTCCTTGCTCATTTTTAACACTGTGAATGACAGCTGATTTTGGCGTGCTTCAACCTGGACTGATCATGATAGGGTAGAGTGAGACAAACCATTCAAACTCACATTCACACCTATTGACAATTTAGACTCTAGTCTTTAGTGAACCTATCTTGAACATTTCCGGGACTGTGGGATGAAGCCAGAGTTACCTGGATAAAAGTGCAAGCATGGGGAAAACACGCAAATTTCATAGAGGCGAGCCACAGACGAGATTTGAACACAGAATCTCAGAACTGAGGCGGGCAAACCACTACGTTGCACTGAAACAGTGATGATTGAGTTCCGTTTACCAACAGGGGGCGCTAAAGTGTGATGTAGGAAGTAAGGAAGAGAAATTAGTGTTTAGAGGAAATAATATGAAATTATACTTTGTGGTTTTCATGTTACATCCAACCCACCATCACACACACTCACCTCCGCCTCTCCTTGGTGTATGGCGCCCCCTTATGCTCTCTCTCTCTCTCTCTCTCTCTCTCTCTCTCTCTCTCTCTCTCTCTCTCTCTCTCTCTCTCTCTCTCTCTCTCTCTCTCTCTCTCTGTTCTGATTCACTAGTCACCAGTCAATATCTCACCAGTGGTGCTAATGGAAAGTGAAAAGCACTTGATTGAATAGTTATTGTTGAAAAGTGTCACACACCGTAAAATCATTTGTTTAAAGATTATTCTGGTGGCTAGAAAATAGTATTGTCCTTAATATTTTTCATTTAGTTGTGAATTGATATAGCAAAATCAAGATGAACATCTCATCTCTACATGTGACATCACATTATGTCACTCATTGGAACATCTCAGACAGACATGAGTCACGTCAAACACATTTGGACATTGATTGTTTTTCTTTCTGCTGTTAATTCCTTGTCTCTAGATATATACATATATAGATAGATAGATAGACAGATAGACAGACAGACATACATATTACTTTATTACTATCATTATTGTTATTATCATCATCATCATAATCATCATCATCAAGGTTATAATAACTACATTACCCAATGATTCCACATGACAGGATAATTTTGTTCAGCGGGTTGATAACATTGATTCTCGCACACTTACTTAGTTTATTGTTCTAAAGTCCGACATAAACGTTCATTTAAAAATACAAACAGTAAGATGTATAGTGCGTAAGAAGTTGTGCCAACTTCTGCTTGAAGGAACGAGACGTGAAAGTCTGCGCATGCGCACGAATCATTCCCTCTCTCTCTCTCTCTCTCTCTCTCTCTCTCTCTCTCTCTCTCTCTCTCTCTCTCTCTCTCTCTCTCTCTCTCTCTCTCTCTCTCTCTCTCTCTAGTCACACACGCGCGCACACACACGCGCACACTGTCTTCTTTCTCCGGTTGGGAAAAACCCGAGCAGGAGGAGAACCAGTAGCGAGAAAAAGGAGGACTCCTTCCTCCTGTTCCGCCGCGGCATCTGACACATTTGCAGAAAGATATAAAGCAAAAGGGAAAGGAATAAAAGTCAACCGGCGCTGCGGAAGAGAAGAAGAAAAAGGCGGATGTGCTTCCGAACACGCCGCGGATGCCGCCCTCCGGACCTCCTCAATGCCAAGATTGTAAGTATGTGATCAGCTCGGCTGCGGAGCGAGCGGTGCGGGGAGGGCAGGCACGAGCGCGCGGTGGGGGCTGGAACGGGCTCCCGGCCGGGGAGGGGGGCGGTGGTTTCCTATAATAATGCTGCGGCGTGTGGCGCGTGGACGAAAAGGTCGCGTTCAAGTCATCGCCTGCCCACTTTTGCTTCCTTGATACCTTTCGAGGAAGGCGGGAGCAATGGCGACCCAGGCGAGCCTTTGTGGACTTTTTCTAGTCCTTCTTCAGGTGTTGTCATTGATTGAATATTTCGATATAACATACATAAGAGAAATACTTTTTAAGTTGTCACGCTAGTTAATTGGTGTTCTGGTCACGTTTGTGCAGATGTTCCAGTCAAACTAGCGTGAAGGATTTCTCAATCTTGTGCCAAACTTTATTTGGAATCTGTGACGTCTTTGCTGTCATTGCGACACCTGATTCTGACAGATGTGTACAGGAAGAACATTACTGCACAGGTACCTACCTCCAACTAACTAGTGCAGTAGCTATCAAACTTTTGTTCACCATGAAGTACCAGCCCCCCCCCCCCTCCCAAAAAAAAGTTGCCATCTTATTATTGTAAAATCTCAGTAAATTACTGTAAAAATCTATTACAGAATATTATTGTTTAAAAAAAAAAATATATATATATATATATATATATATATATATATATTACTGTATATAAATTATATTGTATTACAGTTACTGTATTCTTTAGTGCTTCTTCTAGGAAAGAAGTGCTCTTTGCCAATACATGCATGTAAACAAGATGCTTACTTATAAATTCAAATTTTGAGTGCCCAACAATTTCACACAATAAAATGGGCCATTGTTTAGCTAAAATAAATACTTACACTTGCAACTTAGTAAAACATACCTTAATTCAAAAGTTTCCAACTTGCTGATAAATCCCCTCTGGGACTGCCACTTCCGCTGGGCTCTTTTCTTGTCATAACAAAAACAGAAACATGTAAATGTATAACGAACGTAAATGTAAAATTGATTCCTCTCATATTGTATGTTTCTTAATGGGAATTAAAGTCACGTTTTGTTATTTGAAAAATAGTTGCAAGAAGGATCAGTAAATACACTAACTTGGCAACACTGACTGTGCTTTTGAAAACTAGCTCCTCTCTGATTGCAGCCATATTGTTATATTATAAACAATGCACATACGTGAGGACGCACTTTGAACTATGTAAGCCAGTAAAAAAACAAAAACATAAAAATAGAAATCATCCAGACTTCTAAACTCATTTGAATCACTTAAATCAATTAATCAATTAGCAGACCTTCAGAATCTTAGTTAGTTACTATCCTACTAACCTATCTTTAAATACGTTTTTCTTCACAGTACCAACAACTTGGAACCCAGTTTCTCAAGTTTCAAAACAAGCAGCCTGAGTTCAACTGCGTCAAAACTTGCAATGTTGAGTAATGGCTTGTTTTTGTTTTTTTACCAGTGCTGTTCGGCAACTTGCTCATGCAGTACAGGTGGTCTGTACAGTTTGCCTTATTGTGACAACAGTTTTGTTGTATGACAGACCAGTCTGGCATACTCTCCATGCCGTAGCGTTAGAGTTTATTTGGAATGTCACAGGACGTGGTTGGGAGGGACATAGAGAAGAACGATAACAATAACAAACAGCAATAGCAAAGGACAAGAAGGCAGTTAACACCTGATAATACTGAGTGTGGTTTCAGAGTGAATAGACAAAAATAAAACAGTACAAACCCAAACACCTGTTGGTCCTTGGGATGGACCGAGAAAAGAGATGCCCCCCAATCGAAATAACACTTTGTTTTAGAAGGGACAGACAAATCTGACATTTGTGTCAACAAGGTTACGTTGTCGTCGCCACTGGTCTCTGAGTAATGTCATGAATTTCACTACAGTTTGGATGCCTAAATGTCAAACATACTGGGAGAAAAAAAAAAGAGCATTGAGTATACTCTCAGAGGGTGAGGTATAATAATTTTGTAAATATGTAAACATTATATATTTGCTTTTGAGTACCTCGTGCTTGTGATGTTTTAACTCATTCACTGCCATTGACGGCTGTAGACGTCAAAAATTCATTTTAACTATTTCTATTAGTTTAAATTTTTTTCCCACTTTTGTTAACAAAAGTATGCAAACCGAGTTTGTTGTTGTTGTATTAGAAAAGATATAACATTTGTGATTAATCGTGTGTTAACTAGTGAAGTCATGTGATTAATTATGTTTAAAAATTGTAATCGCCCGACGCCCCTAATTTGTTAATAATTTTTTCTTACTTTTTATTTTTATTTTTTATTTAAAAAAATTTTAATCGCGAGTTAACTAGTGAAGTCATGTGATTAATTACGTTTAAAATTGTAATCACCCGACGTCCCTAATTTTTAAATATTTTTTCTTTAATTTTTTTTAAATAAAAAAAATTAAAAAATTAAAATAAAAAAAATTAAAAAGAAGAGATTATTGTAAATTAGGGGCATCAGGTGATAAAAATATTTGTTATTATTATTATCTTGGTAAATTATTTGTAATCATAATTAATCACATGACTTCACTAATGAATTTACGATTAATCACACATTTTATATCTGTTCTAAATGTACAAAAAAAATCTAGGTTTTCATACTCTTGTTAACAAAAATGAAAAAAAAATGTTAAACTAATAAAAATAGTTCAAATGAATTTTTGACGTCTATAGCTGTCAAATATAAACTACAGCTACAACACAGAGTGGTGTAACGTGAGTGAGGATGGAGATGGAGTGAGGATTCCCAGGCTGTTGTTGAGGTTGATGCTAACTTTGGTACCAAGTTGTTAGCATTTATCAACATCTGTTGGTGTGGCTGTCACCAGATTGCTTTGATGTTTTCACATGCTCATTTCTGTACAAAAAATCATTAATTCATTTTTGTACACTTGACTTGTCTAATTGAATGTGACATTTAGCTTGGAGTCTCATGATTTGTTTACTGCCCAGACCCAGTTGATTCATTTTCGGAATAAGCTGCTCTGAAATGTGAACATTCCCCACTAAAAATATCCAACCGGTCTTCTTATGCTAAAAAGAATGTCTTAAACTAATAAACCTTAGCTATTTTCGAAGGTTCCTTCAGTTTGAGTTGGGTCTTTGTGAGACAGCTCGACCACCCTAGCATCAGCATTTGCAAAAGAGCTGAGACATTCTCTTTTTAGTTAGTAAATTGGACCAGAGAACAGAACATGGCAAAACGTGAATGATCTTAAACAAAGCTGACTAGTCTTGCCATAGAGCATCGCATTACGTTTAATCAGTTTGGCTTTGCGGCTGGCTATAAATACAGTGACACGCTTGACACCTCTCAGTGCATTAGAGTAAAATAGTTGGCGTAGCTCCCTATTTAATTTCAAATTAATTCACTTATCTGAAATATAGTGACTGTAAGATCCGTTTTTTGTGTGTGTTTTTTTTATATTACTGGAAATTATAATGATTGACGTTGTAGTAACATATTGTTTTTGCTCTCGTAGTAGACAAACAGTAATGTAAACATAACATTCGAGTACCGGTAAGTTAGAAGTCTTCTACTCACTAAAGGGCAAGGATGATGAAGAAATATGATGAATGGGTACATTCCCAGAGTATAATCATTCTATTAATTATATTGCATTCTATCATATGCAATATGTTTTTCAATTTACACAAAGTCTAAAAAAACATTAGTGTTTCCCATAATTGGGTTCAGACAGACAATCCAATCCCATTTTGCCATCACAGTTGATTGATAAGGTATTAAGTACATCATACATTTGCTGCAGATATTTGTGTGGCGGCATTTTGCCTGACCAATGTTACAGTACAAACCAAATAACACTACTACCATTTATTTACCGTTTATGGCCTGTTAAATATAAATCCAAGAGAAACGTGCCCCCCCCCCAAAAAAAAAACACAATTAAAATTGTAAAAATGCTTTCAATATGCACAAAGAGAATAAGAACCTTTTTTTTTTGTCACTGCTACTTTCTGGTTCTTACAAACATAAGCAAACAATTCAGTTATCCATCCATCCGTTTCCTACCGCTTGTTGAGTAGTAGTAGTGATTAAGTGTAGTTTGTGACTTTATAGTAACCTTGCTGGTGGTTGATGGCATGTTTATGTAACTGACACTGAAGCTCACGGCTATGGCCTTTTTTTTTTTGTACATATAACCAATTGCAACATGGCTTTTGCGATGTCTTTTAACATAGGACCACATCAACTACGTTGTTATAAATCCATTTTGAATTGGAAAATAAAAAGGTTTGTGGTCAAAGAATACAATTAAATCACTGGTAAAAACCGCCCCATCTCAGTGACATATTTTTTACTTTACTTCACTTGATAACATATAATATTCCTTTTTATATAATCAACAGTTTTTATTTCTTATATTATCAATAAATTAATATTTTCCTGTCTAAAAACATTTTTAGTAGGATTATTTCAAACAAATATAAATTTAAACTTAAACTTAGCATTTCTTGTATCAAAAACATTCAAGGCATTCAATTAAAACAACGTTTTAACTTTTTATCATGCAACATGAACAAAATTTTATCATGCATCATAATAATAAGAAAGACCAAAAAGTGGTGTGTGTGTGTGTGTATGTGTGTTGATAATTTGATTGACAATGATTTTTGCTTCAATCTGTAGATGTGCAAGGAATTGTAATGATCTACTCCAGTCTGACACGCTAATGCTAATTAGCGCGCTACTCGCGGCACTTTTATCACTCAAAAGAACGGCTCCACGCTGAAAAAAAACAAACTTTTATTGGAATAACTTGATCGTGACTGTTTCCTTCTACTCTCTAATGTTGCTACAACTTAACAGTGTATTAGACCGCGTGAAACCACACTGCCCCTCAGTGGCCAAACCGGGTACAACATGAACAGCGCTCCAAATAAAGGCACACACAGACAAAGGCAAGGCAGTATAAAATAATTGAAATGAAATCAATTTTGGGACATTTAAAATCAATTCTGATTTGTACTAAATGAGAATCGCGATTCTTATGAGAATAGATTTTTTGGGCACACCCGTAGTTTTTATGGTCTGGCACCGGCTTGCTTGCTTACATTCCAAAAATGCATTTTTAGCATTTGTGAAAGCTTTTATGCATTTAAATTGGCTGTAATCTGCTGCATCGTCTTCACAAATTTTAAAATTTTAAATCACCGCAAAACTAGTGGCCGAGTCTCAGCCACTAATGAAAAGCAGCTTCCGAACCCCACACACTGCAGAAGAGTTCCTTCGTGTTCCGCTGCATCGGTCAGTGTGCATCAGCCTTTTAGTAAACTCATGCAGCCGTTTGTTGATGCATACATTTACTTCATGAGTTATTTCACAAATGTATTCGTTCATTTGAACAACAGCAACAATACTCTAGCACCACGCACAAAAGTTCCACATTTTGTTCCCTCTGTACCTGCTTACTGAATGACTCCACCTGTGACATATTTTTTTTTGCCCTAGCATTAGCACCTGACACTGTGCTCTCCTCTTCTGTCCGCCTCTTGATGATTGCCTCATGTCCTGTGTGGTGGCCTAACCTTAAGCTTTTCTCAAGGCTTGCTGTGTTGCTACAACTCCTTACAAACACCACAAAGTGCATCTTGCTTGAAATAGCTCTCCACATGACTCAGTTTTTGCTCTGTCATTCTTTAGTGGGTGACTGACTTACGGACCAGCGTTCTGATCCATTTACGCATCCATTACATACTGTACTTACACAAGCTGGAGAAAAGGAGTTCCCAGTGTAACATTTAGACAAGATCCCAATAGTTAAGTTTCTTTCATTGTCTTCCTGTCAATACCATACTGCCTATTACCTCAAATGACTGAATGTCAAAATTATTGATATTTTAATTTGAAAATCAACTTTAGAGCATAGAGATCTGGTATTGGATATATCTGTCGTGACATCAATGCGTTAAAAAGAACCATGGGATAAGACTCTCAAATAGCAGTGACAACGATTGTCATTTCTTCCTCCGTAAGAGTAAAAAAAATCATTCTCCAAGTTTATATTGCTTGTGGATCACTTGATAGTGAATGATTTTTACTGATGATTGTTACCAAACTTCCTGGTAATGGAAACCCAACAAAATTAAATATTACATTCAAACTCATTCCTGTTCAATGTTCATAAAAAAATATCTGAGCCAAAAATGAAAATGACACATTGAGCATTTTTTAAACAAATTTTTTAAATTATTTTTAATAAAATAAAATAATAATAATAATAATGAGTCCCTTTTTAATTTTGTTCATTCAGCAACTAAAAAAAACAAAACTATACATCTCATATCCTTCTTGACGGTGAAAGAGAATCATCAGTGCTCTGTCAGTTGCAACCAAACAGTGCAATTAATTCAATCAATCAATGCATCGATTCCTTCAAGACACAGTTAATCAACAACCTATTCCACACGATCAACAAAATTCTTAACAATCAATTCATGTATATAGCCAAGTATTACTACACACATCCCTAACGACAGTTATGTGGGCAAGTCTATGATATCGGCTGACCAACCAAAACACTCAGCATGGAAGGAAAATGTTGATATTGTGATAAATTGCATCTTTATCTACATTGTGCCAGACCAGCATCAGTATAATATACCGATGCCATCTGAATTGCAAGGGTACGTAGTTGGTCACTTAGTTGGGAGTTGCACAGACTTGTATACGAATGGACCAACAATGAGCTTACTCGCATAATCGCCATTTCTTGATGTATTGCTAGCATCAACGCTAACGCTGCGGTTACCATTCAGGGTCGTGTTTCAATGTTTGAGATATAGATACCGAAATGATCAGACAATTCAGATCCATCACCATGATTGTGAATTAATTGGAAGCAGCACTCAGACTAATCCAAGTGTTTTTTGTTTCCCTCTACCTCTTGGTACGCACTTCCTGTCTCTGAATCTTTCTTCATTGTGCCAGCCACTCACTGCTTCCCCTTTTTCTCAAGTTGTCGTCGACCCTTCCTTCCGCCTCTTGCTACATCTGTCTCTGCCTTTTTCCACTTCGCTTTTGCATTCCTTGTGTCTGTCCTATTCTAACTTACTGTGTGTTTATATTTGCATGGCGGCAGCAGCTATGGCTACTATTTGGCAGTTATAAATCCAGAGTGGCAATCTTTTGAATAGAGTTCCCCACGTCAAACGTTTTTTTTTGGGGCTGTTAAGTCAAAGCTTCACGATTTGGTTGGTCACTGCATTTTCTCGGCTTGCTATCCTTTCGTGCCGATGCGGGATGTGCGCGTTGAAGTTCACCAGCAAATTTGCCGCTTAAGTTATGGAATCAAAGGCATAACAGAGGGGAAACATCACCAGGATCAGGCAGCTGTGACCACACAACTTTTTGCTATTAATTGTATGAATGCTCGAAGCAGTAACATCTGTGTGAACGTGCAAAACAGACAAGCTATTGTCCTACTTTGTCAAGATCTGTTTGAAAGGCACAGATGAGCCATCGACACCTCTCGGGTGAATATCACCAAATAGAACCCGTGGGCCACACGCGGCCGATCAAGTCTCTGACTGGCCCTTGCAGTCTTTATGAAGTCAAAATCAAATATGCTGCTTTATTTTGATGTGTACGTGTCAGCAGTGCAAGCAAACAATCAGTTTCCTCAGTGTTGCCAACTTAGAAATACTGTTGATATATTTAGTGACTATAATAGCTGCTATTTAAAAATGAATAAAGATAGCATCATTGTCAACTGTGGTCTTAATTCTTGATCTTGATCTTATTTTATGCATGGTAGAGGGAAGAGTGGAATTTTGCCTTAGTTGGGAGCCGTATGAACGACTAATATGAGTTAGTGGCTTGTGCTTATAATGTTTGCTCACTTTAAAAATATAAATATATGATAATAAAAATAAAATAAATATGGACACTAGGGGTGTTAGAAAAAATCGATTCGGCAATATATTGTGATATTACAGAGCGCAATTCTCGAATCGATTCGATATGCGACTGAATCTATTTTTTTATGGGAATATTCAACAAAACGTCTTACTTAGGGTTAGGATTCACACATTAAGCATGGAAGAATGTTATATTAATGCAACATGAAGCCTTATTATTTTATTTCAGTGCTGTTCAAACATGAAACAGACTGCAACCTGTTTGTTAAATGCAGTGGCTCAGTTATAAGCCTGAATTTTTAGATAAATAAATACATTTTCATACAAATCTTACAGTGTACATGTACAAGCTTACTGATTAGTATTTTCTAAATTTGAGTAAAAAAAAATCGCAATAATCAATTTATAGATTCGTATTGGGATTAATCGGTATCGAATCGAATCGTGACCTATGAATCGTGATTCGAATTGAATCGGCAGGTACTAGGCAATTCACACCCCTAATGGACACTAGAAATGTGTTTTGTGAATGTTGATTAAAAAGGGCTAAAGTTAAATGTTAACAGTATGAGTCGGTATTACTAAAACAATGCAATTGATTGCTTTATAAATTCATATTTAACTGGTGTGCTCATAAAATGTAAACAATAACCACAAATGTCCACCCAGTTGCAAGATCACATACAGTATTTTGCTGTTTGCATATACTGTACATTGTTTGCTTTGTTAATTTCTTTAAAATATTCATTTCAAACAGCACAACATCTACAATATTTAATACAATAGATGTGAGGTCTCAGCTTTTTACTGGTGAAATGGGGAGTTCTCAGAGGCATAAGCGGTTCAGAAAATGGATGGGTGGATTTTATAGTGCTATTGACTCTCTCGTTTAGCCTCCATTTTACGGTGACAGCGCCATTCTGTGATGCCAAATGATTAGTGAGAAACTTATAGTTGGCGTTTCCTTACTAACGTATCCTCCATCGGTTGAAATGTTACACTGTCGGTTTTCTATTCTGTATAAACACAGCTGACTTGTGTAATAGAGGTATATCCCAAATATTCCATTGTCAGAACTCCTTGGAAGAAGCATGTATACAATACATTAGATTAGGCATCTGTGCAGTACAATGATGATAACAAGGCCAGCCTAGGATTATACTAGTTTCTTTCTTAGCTGGTGCAGTTGTTGACATGTTGAACAAACATGGCAGCCATTTCTTTGATTTAGGACGTGCCCTTACAATTCGTTACACAAGATTTTCCACAACTGGATGCCGCAACATTGTTTGTTTCTTTGTGTCGACTGATGGACTTGATGAGTGACAAACATTCCGCTAATCTTGGTCTCATGCTCTCAGCATGGAAGTTGAGGTAATCACTTGAGGGCAAATTCCAAGCAAAGTGAAGGGTATCACCACACGAAAGATGACACTGCTTGTGTAGGCCTACTCTCAATATTTTGACTCTTGTTATTTAGCGAATTCATGACACCAGAATATAAGAAGCAGCTACATACTACAACCACCATGATAAATGGATTTTTTAAATTCATAGTTCTCTGACCCTGATAATCAAAACTTAGCATTATCTGAGCAAGTATTATCTTTCTAAAATTACAATTCTTGATACAGCTCATAAAGGCTTGGAAGTTACCTGTTTAAAACAAAAACAAAAAAGTACCACTAGTTAATAGCATAATCCAAGTACCGTATTAAAGAATGCAACTTGATTACTTTGAATTACTTTTGGAATACTGTACTCCAGTACAAAAAAAAGGGGGGGGGGGCATGCTGCAGAGATAGATTCCACATGACCAGTGTTTGTTATAACAAGTGAAAGATTAAAAAAAAGTTCAATTATCTGTCTCGCTCACACACAGACACACACATGCACACGTAATTGCCCGCGCGCGCACACACAATCACGTTTTTTGTAATTTTGAGACGATGACTTATATGCGAGTCCAGCGCAAAGAAACCAAAACAAGCCTTTTTTTTTCTTATTTCCAGTAATAAGTTTAGCAGATGAGATTGGTAATAAGGCAGTTAAAGAGTAACTCGACACTAAATCAACTTGTTTTTTTTTGCTGATTAACTGTATAAACTGGTGTCTACAAATGCTGTCTACATGTCCTGGTCATTATTTTGACATTTTAGTGCATGTCTGTTGAAAGCTTGAATTTGGGGCAAAAACCGTGTGTTTGGCGCCATCTTAAGGTTAAACACTGAGATAAACACAATTTGGTTGTTTGTCCTCTTATTACACAAGAAGTTACAGACTACGTCACTTGTGGATCGTGACGTAGTCTCGTACACGCCTCCTTAAACGCCTTCTTAGCGACTTGCTGTCAATCACAGCCAGACCACGCCCATTCGCAACCTAACGGTCCTAAAGGCAACACCCTCTTTGAGCGCCAATTTCAAATCATGGTGAGGTTCTGACTTCCTGTTGAATCACTCTTTAAATACGGTAAGTTATGGGTGATTTGTGATTCATAAAGTTGGGCTACCAACACGATGGATTCAAAACAGTCATATCCATTCGTTGCTTGTTGGCCAATCAAATCTTGATGTGAAATGAGCAATAATGTGGTCCGCTGAGATTATACTTTGACCAGTTATCCATGAAATGCTGTTTGGCCAACTAGTATGAGAGCGGATGAGGACTGTGTATTTCTCCCTACATTAAAAATATCATCCTTTTTAATTTAGTTTTAGTAAGTGTACCTTTTAATCTGATTGTGTATTTCTTTCCCCCTGTAACTTATTTTTGTATCCTGAATATGTAACACTTACATGCCCCTAGGCAATGTCAATTTAGCCTGTGCTTACCCAACAAAGCGTTCTTTGATTCTGCAGTTGTCCAATTCAGAATTTCAAGAAAAATATCCCTTAAGTCATGCACAATTTTGCTGTTGGAACTGACATAACACATGACGTCGGTGGAGCTCACAAGACTTTCCAAAAAAAGGATGACTAAAATAAAGTTTGCTGAGAAGAAAAAAACATGACAAGAGAATAAAAAGGAATATATAAATTAGTTGAAGTAAGCATAGCCTACGTGTCGTCATTTGTTACTAGACTGTATAATTGCTTTTGTTTTAACACAATATTAACAGTGGTCTTTTTTTTTTTGCATTTATAACGGTATGTAAAACATTAATTAATATGAAGTATAGATTGCTCACACTGACTTTTTCCTTTTCTCTCTGTTTGTGTGCATGTGTTTTTGGCGCATTTTGTGGCTGCCATGTTCGTCAACTAATATTCTTGTAACTTTCATTTCTGTATAATTTTACATTTTTGTGTGTGGTGTGCGTGGGTGTGAATTTATAAAGAAGAGGTTCGAGACCAAAGGGGCGATGACATGCATGTGCCCGGCCTGCTAACATCGCTGACGACTCGCACGCTGTCCCAACGGCCGCCCTCACGACATGACGGACGTGCTGGTAAACATCATTTTCTCTCTTTCAATGGCTTGAATTACACAAAAGCATTGATGTCTTTAAAAAGTATTACATGCAGAAGCCAAACTTGCATCAAATGATTGTTTTCCCGTGATCTCAGTTTGCGGCTCATAAGTAATGATAGATTATGTCACAAGACAGTAACACAGCATGTTTTCAAGGATGCGATATGGACTGACTCGACATGGGCGGGGCTTATGAGTGCTTGTAATGAGGTGAAATAATTAGATAAGGATGTGGTTAGAGACAGTAAGACGGTCTGGAACAAAAACGCCTTTAGGCGAAAGATGGGCTTCTCCATGTGGATGTTCAGGAACTGTACTGTGTAAATGCATGCACTCTCTAATATTGTATGTAGGCTGCAACCATTTTTAGTCTATAAGCTCACCAATCAGAACCTTGCAGTTAAATCTTGTATTTGAACATGTTCAAAATTTCCTTGCGTATCAATTGGTTCACCAAAATGCGCATTTGTTTGTAATACCGTCGTAATCGGCGACGTTCTTTCCATTCTGAAATTCGCCCATACACTACGGCAGAGGTGGGCAATCTCGGTCCTGCAAGTTTTGGAGGTTTCTCACTTCCAACACAAGCTGATTCCAATCAACAGGATCGTTATCAGGCTTATGCAGAGCTTGCTGATGAGCTGGTCATATATCAGCTGTGTTGGAGAAGGGCAACATGCAAAACCTGCAGGTCTCCGGCCCTCGATGCCCACCTCTGCACTACGGTGAGAGTGTGCTTGTGTTTA
The DNA here is from genome assembly GCF_054856555.1 of Leptonotus elevatus. Taxonomy (NCBI): domain Eukaryota; kingdom Metazoa; phylum Chordata; class Actinopteri; order Syngnathiformes; family Syngnathidae; genus Leptonotus; species Leptonotus elevatus. Next base: position 23,455,910 of record NC_141240.1, read on the forward strand.
GGTGGAGCGTGCTCTGTTTGGAGGAGCATGGAAATGAAAAACAAAAATCTATTTTGGAGACATTTTGAACATATTTTCTACTTTGTATTTGATGTTTTACAAGTTCTCAGTGTGCCCACCACGGGGGCACCCTGGACAGTCAAGCCAATGAAAATTCCTGCAACAAGATGTTGCAGCCCAGGCAGAAGGCTATATAAAAAAAAAAATATATATATATATATATATATATATATATATATATATATATATATATATCAATGGCATCTGACTCCCCTGCAAAAGGTTTAAGCCGGTCGTCAAAATGAGGACATAGCATATACGGTGTTATATTTTTGTGCAGTCCACGACATCACTTTGACAAATTTTCATTTTGGACTTATTTCCTGCTCTATTTTGCTAGAAAAGTGCGTATGGCGTTGTCAAGTATTGCCATAATTTAGACGGCACTTCTAACCATCTCAGATTTCATATTCTTCCTTCGAGGGGTGTGAATTGCCTAGTACGTAGCGATTATTGCAATTTATTTATTTTTTTACTCAAATTTCTAAAATACTAATCCGTAAACTTGTACATGTACACTGTAAGATTTGTATGAACATTTATTTTTTTATCTGAATCTTCAGGCTTATAACTGTGAGCCACCGTATTTAACAATCCGTTGCATGTTCGAACAGCACTGAAATAAAATATTAAGGCTTAATGTTCCATTAATATAACATTCTTCCATGCTTAACGTGTGAACCCTAACCCTAAGTAAGACGTTTTGTAGAATATTTACATTGAAAAAATTATGTTTAAACATCGATTCGACCCCATATCAAATCGATTTGAGAATTGTGTGCTGTAATATCGCGATATATTGCCGAATCGATTTTTTTTAACACCCCTAGTCTAAAACTACTTCAACTATGAATGGCATGTCTGCACATGTACTCATGTACATTTTTATGGCAATCAGTCGTGGTTTTTGGACATATTTAATGTGACAAATTTTTTCCGGCGTTTGGTTGGCAACCAGTTCAGGGTGTACTACTGCCCGAAGCCAGCTGGAATAGGCTCCAGCGCTCCCCGCGACCCTTGTGAGGACAAGCGGTTAAGAAAACGGATGGATAGATGGAATTTTTTTTGTGTCTACTAGAATAAAATAATAAAAAAAAGACTGTGTGTGAGTGTGTTTCATTCTAATATTTCCAGACTATCATTAGCACATCTGCACACACACTCATACACGTTGGGCACAACCAGTCACCGTTTTCATTCATATGCCACCGTAATGAACTGGTAGCATAAACAACCACAGGTTGGCTGTGTTTGACAGTCAGTTCCGCAATAAATCTCTTTTTTTTTCTCAAAGAAAGAATATGAAAAGAGTGCTATCTAAATTATGGCAACACTTGACGATAACATACGCACCTTCATAGCAGAATAGACTATCACAATGATGACGTGGATTGGACAAAAATGTACAATAATTACTTCTTCTAGTAAGGAACCGGAAAATAATAATGTTCATCTGTTGTGTTGGTCAATTTGATTCAAATTTCAGGATCATTCGCACGTTGTCTCAAATGATGCAAAAACGTCGCAAAAATGTCGCAAAATGACAGATTGACAGATGGCAACCTCATAATTGCCAAATTCAACATTCGCAACGTTCGCCAACGTTTGCAGCTCACTGGGATTTAGGGGCTAGTGGTCCCTGGAGAAGTGGGTATACTCTCAATTTTCAAATTTTTTTTTTTAAAAGTCCAGAAAAACGTCCTCTTTTAGAAATGGTGACATGTGAGAATTTAACAAATCTGTCATTTGTAGCCTACTTGCTCACAATAATAAAATGATCATGACTTGTTAAGAACAGTTTGGTAACACGAGTGGCCTGAAATAACGTAAAATGTATTTAACAGTTTTTCATTCTGGAGCCGGAGTCATATTCAGGAAATTAGCGCATAGCTTGCCACTACGATAGTCATTGTTGTTCCATGCTAGTCAACATAGTAACATAACATCATCACAGCGTTTCAGTATAGGACGGACTATGTAAAAATAAGTCAATGAGCATGATAAACAAGTTTTACCTTTGCATTACGAGGTATATTGTCCCCCGGTGTGAGCGTAGCATCTCGTCCCAGAGACTCAGCCAGTGACAAGCTTTTAAATCAGCTCCAATGTAAGGAGAAGAGACGGCATTGACTACATAATAATATAGGTCGTGCGCTGTGAGTTCCGGCAAAGTCTGCGATTCGATGAACTTGGTAAAAACAGCATGCAACAGAAAGTAAGGGCTGTTTTCAAACTAGCGATCTCTAACTAAAGTAAATATTGCGCTCTATGAGTCCCGACGAAATGTGCATCTTTGACTGACAGGCGACCTTCGGTTGAAGTGATAGATTCCATGGCTCGATGGGCAATAATAACTTTTAATTTGTAAAATAACAGTCGCTAAGTCACTATGTTGCTCTGGGTCACGTCCACTTCCATTCATCAATCGTTTCCTTCCATCGTCCGTGATCACGTGACGTCGGTGCAAATGGGCAATAGCTACAATAAAACGTAACTAGAGCATGTAGTTAGCGTGTAAACGGCAGCGTCCACCCCGTGAATCGAACCCACGGCGCGATCAAGTGTCCCGTGTACGGGGGCAAATCAGTTCACCTGAGCAAAATTTCTGAATCACCATTGTGGCTTGGGGGAGCAATTGAAATGTTTAATAAATACATGTCTTAAAAATTTGGAGCTTGTAATTATTTACATTTTGATGCCAATATAGTGAATATTGGTTTCAAATATCGGTTATCAGCCTCCTTGACTACCAATAATCGGTATTGGCACTGATAGTGAGATTGTACTGTACCTTTCTTTACTGTACTATGCTGAATTGAACCCAACTGGACTGCATGTTGGAAGTGTGTCTATTAAACGGCTCTCACTTTGGTCTTTTTAAGCCCTCATCATAGTGTGAGCTCGTCTAAAATTGGCTCTGAGACGTTTGAAAAGAGCGGGGAACAAGTCGAGACTGGAAGCAGCTCGAGTTGTCGGGGTGCAGATGCCTTGTCTGATTCATCAAATTTCACAGCGAAAGCAAGAAGTGTCACAATCAACACCATCAACTGCATGCCTCCCACCCCCACACTCTACTTCCTGTCTGCCATCTCTCAACACTTCTTGCTAGCTCCCTTCCTCCTTCACTCAATGAGGACATGTTGACTGTTGGAAGAAGAGCTGTGTTTTTTGGTTCCGCCATCCACATTGACTCTTCCTCTCTTTGGTGAGCTCTCCTGTTCATTCTTTGTCTAACTCTAAGACTTAAGTCCTGACTTTGGTCCATAACGGTTTAGTTCACGCTCTGATTGAAGGCTTACTCTTCGTGTCAGCGTGTATGCTGACGCAGGTGCACTGCGAAATTGCTTCCCATGTGTTGTTGAAAGACTTAGGGTATGATTTCTTTAAATGCAAATGAACATATGAGTTTTAGCAGTAAATTGCCTTATCTGCATTCATTCTAAGATTTTCTAATAATCACATCTGTCCATGCTTTTCATAGATGTTCCATTTGGACTTGGCTTTCTGATTTATTTTTGTGTTGTATTTGTACAATACCTGCGTGAAACAGGGTTGTAATAGTTTTGGGGTTTTTTTCATTACAGTTAGTTTTTATTCATTTTAGAGAAGTCTTGTTACTTTTTTTTTTTTTTAACACTTCATTTAAATTTAGTTTTTTTTTTTTTTTACATATATGGAATATTTGTCAAGTGCACAATAAAAAAATAAATAATTGCGTGGTAAACTACTAGGCTTTACACGATCAGGATTTTGTGATAAGTGATCAACAAGTTTGGAAAAAATGATAACTGATCACGATTCGATCAGAAGATGAAGCAATATATATATTAAAAAAAAAAAAACGGTTACATTTACTCAGTTGACCGCCGCCATTTGCGGGGGTTGCGACTGACCCGGCCCACAAATTGCCAAAACTCACGTATAATCGCCGTCAATTGAAATGCATAGAGAAATATTCTTCAAAAAAGGCTGATGAAAATTTTATATAATATGTCATGTCTTATTTAAAAGAGCCGATCAATGACATCACTGATTGATTGGGCAAATTGAGGCATTACAGCCGACCACTGATTTTGCATAGAAGGCTAAAAATAAAATAAAATGTGCCCTGAAGGCTCATGTATTGTATATTACTGAAAAAAATGAAAATGAAGGACATTTTCGCTTTCATTATAGTTAGTTTTAGAAATGTGCAGTTTCTGTTTTGATTTTTTTAATAGTCTTTTTGTTTTTATTTCAATAATGAAAAAAATATATATTTTCAATTTTAATTTGAGTTATTTCATTAATTTATAAAGACTTTAGAGATGAGAGTTTTGTAACCTCATGCACATCAAATATTATGGCTGTCTAAACATACATTTGAAAAGCGGTTTCAAGAACATCCACACAAATGGTACGGTCAAGCAGTTAGTGTTAATGTGAGTGTTTGTTTAGCTGACATTAGCAACTACTGGCTTGTTATACATAACAGTGGGTTCACCATCACTATCTATGCCATTGGTGTCCAAACTACCCCATCCATTTTTAAGCGGCTAGCGGTATATACTAAAAATGGTACATAATACATTTATTTTATATACTGTAGAACAGCTTTTATTTACATTTAAACAAGTAGCATAATTTATCTTCATAACACTGCAGCGAATAAAGAATGTTTACAAGCAAAAAGGGTTTCCTCCACTTTCTGCTCTGTGTCAACTGTCAAAGGTCCAAATTGTAAAAATTATCCCCAAGTAACTACTTTAAAACTGCCTTTTGCCTTATTTTAATCTTTATCTGCCTAAGAGATAGCTGTTCAAGTCGCAATTATATATATATATATATATATATATATATATATATATATATATATATATATATATATATATATATATATATATATATATAGGAAACACTGTAATATGTAAACAAAATACAATTGCTTGATTGACTGATTTTGCTGTGCTTGTTAAATTGAAGTAAAAAAAGAAAAAAAATTAAGTGGCCCTGGCTTGCATCTTTCGATTTTTTTTAAATGGGGCCCTTTGAGAAAAAAGTTTGGACACCCCTGGTATATGTGAACAAGAATCATTTTGACAACAATGACGAGTTTGGTTGGTCAAAAATCCTGCAATAGTTGTACCAGTGGGGTGGTTTGCATTGAGTTTTAGTGGAGTTTGTATGTAATGAATAGTAGTTAGTACCTAAGTTAGAACCTCATAAGTCACAATTTGGTCTATTTCATATTTTTTCAACTATTGGTTAGTCCACATTGACAAATTATTGACCAATTTAGAGTATTGAAAATGTCTTGCTCTCTTTGATTATGCAATGTTAATATTTGACCAAACATGCCGTTTTTGGGGCCTTGAAAAGTGAGCATTTTGGAAGTGCGAGGTTTCAGCCCGACGGCAGGCAGCAATATATTTGTGTTAAGGAAAGAGCATTTTTAACGTGTACTCATCTGCATGTGTGCGCACAATACATTTAAAGAGAAAGAAAGGGTGTGAGGGAGGGTTAAAGCAGATCTAAAGCAGTGTTCAACGTGTTTGGGCAGGTTCTTAGAACATTTCCTCCACTAAACCTGGGGTCGAACCACTGGAAGGCACCTGCGGAGGGTTTGAGCGTGGGCCAAGAAAAACATTCAAATGTGCGCGAGAAGACAAAAGAAGAATTACAGTTAAGAGCCCTTCTTCTTGACAGTCGGCAACATTATGAAGCAAACTACCAACATGTACAGGAGACTTGTGTCCCTCAGCCAGGCTGTAGAATGTGAGCATTTCATTCGTAAGCTTCTACTTTCTGTGTCAGACCATTCCGTTTCAAAACTGGAGTTGGCATTTAAAACACTTCTAAAATCATGCCAAGCTTTAGTTAAACATAAACATTCCAACCTGTAGATGTCTTGGGAGTTTATTTATATATTTTTTAACATATCGACGTCACTGCAAGTGATCACATCTCTACTGACGTACAAAGCAACAGTAATTACGACATATGACACAAATCTCTTTCCTTCCTATTTTGCCTCGATTTCCCTCCCGTTCATTGAGACTGGCACACACTTGTGCACAGATGCATGTTGGCAGTCAAGTGGTAAAATTAACCACCACTATTGTGTCAAATTAATATTTGAAATGAGCACTTAAGTCATTACCATTTTAACTAGGGGTGTGCCCAAAAAATCGATTTAAATAAGAATCGCGATTCCCATTTAGTATGATTCACAATCGATTTAAAATGTCCCAAAATCGATTTTATTTAAATTATTTTATACTGTCTAGCCTTTGAGTGTGCCTTTATTGGGAGCGCTGTTCATGTTGTACTCGATTATGCCACATAGGGGCAGTGTGGTTCCACATGGTCTGATACACAGTTAAGTTGTAGCCACATTAGAGAGTAGAAGGAAAAAGTCACAATCCAGTTGTTCCAATAAAAGTTGTTTTTTTTTGCAGCGTGGAGCCGTGATAAAAGTGCTGCGAGTAGCTCGCTTATTTGCATTAGCGAGTCAGACTAGAGTAGATCATTACGATTCCTTGCATATCTATAGATTGAAGCAAAAATCATTGTCAATCAAATCATTTTGAATCAAAAATCTTTCATAATCGAAAATCGATTCTGAATCGAATTGCAGGCCCAAAAATTGGAATTGAATCGAATCGAATCGTGAGACATTCAATGATTCCCACCCCTAATTTTAACGCTCAAATGTGTAAATTGCTAACAGCTTCTAATGTTAAGATGTGAAACTATAAAATAGGGTTAGGGTTAGAGGGTTAAGGTCACCTTTTTAACAGCTTCTAAAATATAGGTGGGAAATAAAAATAAAAAAACTGTAAAAGTGCGACTGCGTTTGGGGAAGCTGGAGTCTTTTTTTTTTTTTTTTACTGAAATTAAAGGTGCATTGTGGAGTTTAAAATGTTAATGTTTAAGCTCTTTCTACATCATGTATGATCCACCAATACACAGATGATTACAAAGAGCCCTGACTTTGTAACTGCGACTGCGACTGTGCCTATCAGTATCTTCCCTTCATTGTAGACTGTTTGGGGCGGACACTGTACAGTTGCTTGGGGGAGGGGAGTGGTGGAAGGTGACGCCATGCTTGTCCCCGCGGACATTTAGTGTTAGATGGATGGAAACTGGAAGAAAAAAAAGAGGCCGGCTGCGAGCACAGCCCAAACTGCACCTCAGACTCCAAGAAAACTGAAATTTGAGCGCATGCACAAGTTTGACACAGAGGCTGTAGTTACACTTCAGGCCACAGGTGTCAGTCACGAGTAAAAACTACTGACCAACTTCACAAAGCACGTTTAAGTTTGACAGCAAATTTTGATTTACTTTTTAGTCAAAGTGTTTTGACTAAGCAAATGTTGCCATCTAAATTGTTTTACCTGACAAATTACCAAAACATTCTAGATGACGAAAAGTCCAGGAAATGTAGTCGACTAAAATAAAAATAGTGTAAAGGGTAATATGTTAACTGTCGCTCCACTTTCCATTACATTTACCTAGATCAACGGTTTTCAGAATTGTGCCAAGAGCCCCCAGTGATACACAAGCTCCCCTCTCGTAGCTTATTTATTTATTTATTCAACCGTCTCTTCTATTTGAAGGCCTACTCTTTCTGAATCAGTGAAACTCAAAAACTTTACTAAAACGAAAAAACATAAATAAATACTACATACTACAATAATACAGTCTAGAGGTCTCTGGCACTGTGATTTTTTTATTTATGGCGGAGGATTAACGAAACAACGGGACAGTCACCGGACTAGCAGATTTTTATACGCTGAATCAGGGGTCACCAATGTGACCTTTTCTAAAAATAGCTTACCGCTAATGGAACATTCGACATTGTGATTTAGATATATAAGAAAAGTACCTTTGAAAAATAAAACGTACATTTGACTCTATTTAGGGTGGGACCAAATAAATAGTTTTAGAGTAGGTAATATTTACTTGGAAGAGTGTAAAATTAAGAATAAATAAATGAATAAAAGTCACTCAAGGGTTGAGGAACGAACTCAAGACCTTCAGCTTGGGAGACTGCCACACTACCATCTGAGCCATTCTTACTGGTTGCTTATATTCAAGAGACCAAAAACAACATTTATTTTTTCAATTCTTCATTTTAATCTCTTCCAAGTGTAAATATTACTCTACAAATGTACTTTTACAGAATTGACTGTGTAGGAATGACGCAGAAGGGATTGATCATTTGAAATATAAACACTGTTTTATAGAAATAAAGTGTTTCAGATTGACATTTATTTGTTTCCTAAATACGGTGACAAACTCATTAACATGATCCGTGTCATCACATAAATGATCGCGTTATCAAAGGTCATTTGAGCATGTGTTGTTATTTCAGTAGTGTGTATCAAACTGGTAGCCCTTCACATTAGTCAGCACCCAAGAGGTAACTCACTTTCAAAAACACCCGAGCTAAATGATCCATAAAACTCTTATTTTTAATGACTTCACATGCTCACCCGTGCACGGGTTTCAGGATGACTTGACTGTAAATTGTGTAAGTCAATGGAATTGTCTCAAGACCTCTCCCGAGGCATATATCTGAGAAGGGTAAAGAAAAAAAATAAATACAGTATGCAATAACAACTATAGTGTCAACTCTGAGAACTTATTGTGAGGCCATGATTATAAAAGACTATCACATGCTTGTAACTCATGTGTGTGTGTGTGTGTGTGTGCACAAACTACACCAGATTCTATGTGTGTCAATCAGCTTAAAAGCAATATTGACAATAATGGAGTGAACTGGCAAGTTTTTTTGTGTGAACGTGTGTGTGCTTGAACGTGTGTGATTACAAAGTTGTTCTAATGTAATCACACGTAATCAGATTAACTTGCACAACCAAATCCTGTTACACGCACACACATTTGTTCAAGATGTATCATTTATTTTTATCTTCTTATTTGCTAAATGGATCTTAGAAAATTCACTTTTTTACCTTTATCGCCCAAAACCAACTGCTTGCCGCAAACACTCACACACACACACACACACACACACACACACACACACACACACACACACGCACGCACACACACACACACACACACACACACACACACTAAAGGGTCAAACATAACATATAGGGTGTGTGTGTGTGTGTGTGTGTATGCGCAAGTTTGCTTGTGTGTGATTACAGCACAATCACATGATGCATCACACTGTCTTTCTTTCACTTCCTCTTCTCAACATGTCATCATTTCTTCTTGTCTTCTGCTGTTAATATTTCATATGTTCTATCCTGCATCATGTTATTCATGTTATTAGATTACAGTTTGTGGTAGTACACTGCAGTATCTTCAAATGTTGTGTTTCCCCCCTTCCCCGTAACTGCTTGTCCTCACAAGGATTGCGGGGGGGGGGGGGTTGCTGGAGCCTATCTCAGCTGGCTTCAGGCAGGAGGCGGGGTATACATATATATATATATATATATATATATATATATATATATGGGGGTGTAATACACTTAAATGCAAAATTAAAAGGAATCTGATTAGTTGAATAATCGATTGAAGAATCGATAGATTCATTGATTCTAAAAAATATTTGCTCGTGACAGCACTATCATAAAATGTAATTTGGGGGCTGGAATGGATTAATTGAATTTACATTCATTTCAATGGGGAAAGTTACCTCAATGTGTCAGTTGTGTACCACTAAAGGTAAAAATAATCAGCAAAAATAGCCGATGTTTGAAGGGCCCTAGTTTTATTCCTTTAAATTACTTTTCATTTCTAACACAAATCAGAATTGTCTTCATTGGCCAACTGTGAAAAAACACACAAAGAATTTGTCTCCGGTAGTAAGAGCCACACTAGTATTGCAGTCACAAGGGGCAAAAAAAGAACATTTAGAACATAAAGTACGTAAGTACAAAGAGTCTTTACGTAATGTAAGGGAAACCTAACATCACGTATCAACCTTGCTTGTGGTGAAAATCTGGATGTTCAGAAAAAGTCTTTAAGTATGACAACCTCTCTGTTACGACAGTACACAGGTCCGATCCCGGCCGAGCAAGACGGTGAGCTGGCCATGGGGGTGGGTCGCAGCGAAACCGCGCCGTTGAGCGGGCCAGCGGGACAAGGCCTGAACACGACCCAGAATTCCCAGCGGCCCAGCGCCTGCTGCTTCTGCTGGTGCTGCTGTTGCAGCTGCTCATGGTAGGAGACAAAACACGTGCACATTTTTGGGGGATCAACCAATCATACGAGTGATGAGCTAACAACGTATATTGAGCAGTGGTAATGCTGGCTCCCTCTCGTTGTCTGCGAAAGAATTGCAACCTAAATACAGTTTAGTTGTATTTAACTTGAGTTCAATTCAGTTGAATAGAAAATATATATAACTGGAAATACAAACAACCAAATCTATATATGTAAACAAATAAAAGTTAATATGAATACAGAATTTAAAAAACAAGATTTAAACATTTAAAATAAGTACAAAATACCCGTAAAAAAAATACACAAAATTAAAGCAAATATCAATTTTATTTATGTTTTATTTTAGCACTTTTGCTACTCCATAGTTATTACAATGGCTTACAATATTGAATATACTTTTTTGATTTTTTTATGGACACCTAGGCCTGCTACGCTACAGTGTTTTGTTGGTCACGAAAGAGAAGTATTTTTGAGGTTGTACTATGGTGGTGTGTTTTTTTTTTTAATCTACTAGTAGTACATTACTTTTACAGAGCTGTGTTTTTCATAATTCATTTTTCTCTGAAGATATTTCGCTCACACACATCCTGATGTTAACACAACTGTGGTGGGTGTTGTCAGCGCGTGATGGAGTAACATCCGTGTGTGTGGTTGTGTGTGTTAAAAGTTCTGTAATCAGTGTGTGTGTGTGCGTGGGTGTGTTTCTTGTCTGAAAGCCATCTTATCATGTCAGTCTTACCATCAGGAATGAAGATGAGAGGAGGCGTAGGAGGAAGAGGACATCACAAGACAACAAGATGGAAACAATACCAAACTATGAAGCTTGGTGAGTGCACATGAAAAAAAAAAAAAGCACTGTCACAAATGTCCAACATGAAACACTGATGCCACCTAGTGGCAGAAAATTACTTCAGCACAAACAAATCTATGACTCTTTTAACTTAACTGTTTAGCATTTTTTTTTTTACCTTCAAATAACTTTAGAATTACTTTCTATAAAATTAATGAATCAGTGAACTGAAAGATATAACCACGTTTGTATTTGGTACACATATTTGTCCACTTTTGTTAATTAGAAAGAGTATGCAAAACTTGAAAACAATGTTTTATTGTACATTTAGAAGAGATATACCGTGCGATTAATCACGAGTTAACTGTCGATGTCATGTGATTAATTACGATTCAAAATTGGAATTGACTGACAGCCTTAATATATAAACAGTATGCAGTGTGAATGTGTGCGTGTGCACGTGTGTGTTTATGTAGTACGACATGGGCATAAAATTAGTTTTAGGTTGTAATTTAAAAACATTAAATTAGATTTGCTGACACCTGCAGAAACGCTGAAAAATTAGATTCACAAGTAACAATTTGGCCTCGGTGGAGGTCTGCGTTCTTAGTTGTTTTGTTCATTGCTGATAACCAAGTCTTTTGTTTTGTTTTCTCACCAGCACCAAACCTTCAGTGGAGGAAATGCAGCAGTGGTCTCAGTCCTTCGACAAGCTGATGAGGAACCCGGCGGGTCGCAATGTTTTCCGGGAATTTTTGCGCACGGAGTACAGTGAGGAGAACATGTTGTTCTGGCTGGCCTGCGAAGACCTCAAACAGGAAATGAACAAGAAAACCATTGAGGAGAAGGTGCGCACCATCTACGAGGACTACATTTCCATACTGTCGCCAAAAGAGGTAGGAAAGTTGGCGAAACACAATTAGTTGACAATTGTGGCAACCTTTTGTAATATAATGAACAAAAAATAGCTTGATAGTCTGATCTGTCAATCAAATGTTGGCTTGGACCTTTTGTTGCGGAGTTAGCATCTTCTCTCAGTGATTGTATGGGTTCTCCACACAACTCCAACTTCCTCCCAAACAGTGGCAGATCTAGGAAGTTGTACTTGAGGTGGCAGTTAGTGAACACCACGCCACACCGTGAAAACTAAAAAGAATGAAATGAAAATAAAATCAATAATTGGTATAAAGAATGTATACGACATGTTTTAAATAACAACAGATTACTTCTTATTGTAGCTACGACCTCTAATTTAGTCCAAAATTTAATAAATATACATGTTGGTACTACAGTCAAATATACAATTCAAAGCAACATATTTAAAAACGTATACATTTTTATTGTAAACACAATCATAGCAAATACTGTCAGTATTAACCAAACATGAAATTAAAGCTCTTTTATGAAATAAAGACAAAATCTTTTATAGTAGATACAGCATGTGCTAATGTGTCAATAGCTATGTATGAGCTGGCTAGCTTAAAACAGTGTACAAGCGACTGCTAAACAAATTAGCATCTCAAAAACGTAGGCAATTATTTACCGTGTGCGCCTTTGACCAGTTGTAGAATATTGTACTGAAACTTTTATTTTCATGTTGTAGATCGCATCACCCTCGCTCGTCTCTCCTCCCACTCTCCTCTTTTCTTTTCTTTTTTATCAGTTGACACAATTATGTACAAGCAATCTAAATTTCAAATTACAATGTCTACAACAAACATTCAACAAACCAAAAACAAAACCATGCAGTCAACTCAACATTCAGACAAACTTTCAAGACTGTCCGGTGTCACATGAAAAGCTTCACTTAAATACAACATTGGACGCTCAGATTTCTTATTTTTAACAATGGACAGTACATTAATATATGGTTTAAGCTCGATCGAAAAAACTAGGAGACGTGGAAAAGAATGACTAAATTTAGCCTTGTGTATATGAAATTTACCCAAAAGCATTATAAGATTTACCGCATGGGTAAGCACAAAATTTTCATTTTCAAAACCAGATATTATATCTCTGGGCTCAATCATTACACGATGACTAGTATTACAAAAAAGAAACTCCTTAACATCATTCCAAAACTTAGATGAAAAAAAAAATGGTTAATGTTTTCAGATGAACTGTTGCAAAATGAACAATTCACATCAATATCTGCAAAATTGGAGATTGTGACATTACAAGGATAAATATTATGCAAAATTTTGAAATGCATTTCTTTACACTTATTCGCAATATAGAATTGAAAGGGGCAAAACCATGCTTTACTCCATTTGACGTCTTCAAATTGCAAAATGATTAGGTGAGATCCTATTTTGACTCTGAAGCACACCCCGTAAATGCTTGTTAGAGCATTTCCTGTCTGTTAAAGCAATACCATCAATTTTGAGGTCAGGCATTAGAATGCTAACTTTCTGATATTTTAAATAACAACATTAGTATGCCTGTGGGAAAGGCTTTTGTAACTGAAGAAAATTCCTTATACGTTACTGAGAACATTTTGACTTACAAAAAGTTATCATAGAGATTTCCATTGTCATAAAAAAGATCAGCAATAAGTTATACACCTTTCAATCCAACCTACTTAGTATAAACTTTTTTTTATCACTTGTAATATCACAATTATTCCAAATAATATCCATGTGTGGTGAAAAATTGTGAACGTAACATAATTTTCCATCCTGCTCATAGAATTTGGAGAGCTTAATGGGCAATTTCGCCACTGAATAGTTACATCCAAGTAAGAACCTACTTTGAAAATATTATACGATATAAAGGACCACAATGAACCTGAATATTCAAGACAATTCTTGAGCCATTAGACCCTAAAGGTATAGTTGAGATGATTAAAATTCACCGTTTCTAAACCACCTTCAGATCTCTGCATACAAAGAATTTCCTTTTTTTTAAAGAAATTATGCTTATTTCCAGGGTTGGGAGGATTACTTTTAAAATGTAATCCATTACAGTTACAAGTTACCTGCTAAAAAATGTAGTTAGTAATGTAACTGGATTACTTTTGGATTACTCCAATATTGAGTATGCTCATGAAGACAAAATAAAAATCAATATCACCACAATATATATTCTATACCAATTTTATTTGCGGGTGATAGGGACCCGGGCAGTCTACAAATAGCAAAAATCCTTGTGTAATTTAAAAGCATGTAGGCTATTGATTGATTGATTGAAGGCCATATGCTGTTTTCGAACTGTCACTAAAAGCAACCACACCTCACAGTTTGATAAATAGATAGATAGATAGATAGTCATCCCATGAAGATGACGATGTGTGACATCAACTGCAAATTAACTTTTATCCCAGTCACAAGTTTAGCCGTGTATATGTTGTGTGTGATGTTTAAATAGTGAATTGGTGGGAGGAAGATTTGTTTGGAAGGTGTAACTCACATTATGGATGTAGGCTAGCGGTCTAGCTAGCAGGAAGCTACAGCGCGTAGCATGCCGCTGGACTCTCAGCTCAAACTTTTGCTCCGAGTAAGTTCCAGTGAATACCGGTCGCCATTTCCTCCTACCGCCCGTGAAGCTTTTTCAAACTGCCCGCGTGTGGAGGACACGACGAGTCAGTTCGTTCGTTCCCACCTCCCCGACATGTAGCAACGGTCCCACTCACGCGGGCGTGCACGCGCTCTCTCTCGCTCGCTCTGTCCTTCTCTCTCTCTCTCTCTCTCTCTCTCTCTCTCTCACCCTCTTTCGCACATCTCTCATCGTAGAAATTGTAATTCCTCGAAGTAATCCCCATTTTTAATAAATGTACCTGTAATCTAAATACATGTTTTTTTCCTGTAACTGTAATGGAATACAGTGACATTTTTTTTTGCAATCTGATTACGTAACAGCGGTACATGTATTCCGTTACTCCCCAAGCCTGCTTATTTCTCCACACAAATCTAATAAATAACGTATCAATCTCTACACATTGTGAAGGGCTAACAAAAAGGATACGTCAAACGTGATATGCCTTCCGCTTTAGACAACTCTCTTCCATAGACGGAGAAATCCCTTCGGAGCCACATATTCAGAATAGACCTGGTCTTTTTGATTTTGGGTACAAATTTTTGATGCTGTCTGAGAGCCATATTTTTATTTTTTTTAAATGCCTGGATATTTTGTACGTTGTTCAACTGGAATATTGCAAATTAAATTTTCATCAGTTTCATATAAACACAAAATCTCCCTTTTATTTACATTAAGCTTAAGACCTGATGTTTCAGGAAATTCTTTTGTTACTGCTAACGCATTTTGCACCTGTTCTCTATCCTTAAGAAACAATACAGTGTCATCAGCCAGGTGGGATATCCGTATCTCTCTATTAGATGACTACTCCTTTAATACTTGGAGAATGTACAATATTGAGACATAAAAGCTCAGCAGCTATCAAAAACGAAAAACAGTATACTGGTTCCCGCTTTCCTCTCTATTTCCGTACTGAGCGGTACGTTACATAACGTACGCCCAGCGAAACAACAACCGAGTTATGGGGTGCAATCTAAAAAAAAAAAAAGGTGCAAACAAACCTAAATAAGATAAATAAATGTGCGAATTTAATCTAATAACATTTTGCAAATGTATACAAAACTTTACAGAGGCCGACAGTGAAGTAACAACAAAGGTATTGATACACCTCCTAGATGGGTTTTATAGAGTGATTGCTAAAAAAGAAAAGAAAAGGGGGCTGGTAGGGAATCGCAAATTCGCGACCCATACTATTTACAAACAAATTAAGCAAACTTGTAAACTTGCAAAAAGGGACAGCCCTTCTACGGGGAGTTTATGCAGCTACAGAAGGTAGTTTCATTCAAAAGTCCCAAAAAATAACTAATTTTTATGAACATATTTGTTGAAGAATTGTATTTTTTTTTTTAAATATTACAATAAATACTCTAATACATTTACAATCATGTGAATGTTAACTGAAGATTATTTAGAAATGTTCAAATACTGTGTGTGTGTGTGGGTGTGTGTGTGTGGGGGTCTGTGTGCGTGTGTGTGTACGGGCACAGGACGCACTAAATAGTTGCTGTCATGGCCCTCTGGCATTCGAGTCTTTTTATAAACACATTCACACACAAGACTGTGTCGATGCCTGCTTGGTTTTCTGTCTGCCTGTCTGACCTTGGTTTATTGACTGTGTGTGCGCGTGTGCATGCGTGAATGCGTGTGCTCAACTTTTTCCTAAATAGGAGCAAAGAGAAAACATAAGAACGTAAGATTGTTCTATAAATATCTTCTGACTGGAGAATGTGAATGGAAAATGGACGCATTCATGCACCAATGAGAGACGGCAAAGCGTTAACCTTAAATGCACGTGTGAGTCATACAAGTCACTGTGCTGCATGCCTTGGCGGTTAAGTGAGATGCATGGAGATGGTTCTGTTTGTCATGTTTGTACCCAACGGTCCAGTTCAGTTGAAGGATTGGGATGGTGAATCCAGATGTGTCATGTGCTAATAGCATGACGACACGGTGTAAGGTAGTATTTGCCGACCAGGAGCGAATTGCAGGGGGTACCTGGAAACATTTAATTATTTATTTACAGGGTGATAAGTAAATAATCTCTGTTTTTTTAAATGACATATAAAGTTTAGAATCTGAGCAAAGTCTATTGTTCTGTAACTGTCATGAAATGGTGCACATAGGAGAGTGTGGACCCAAAGGCGAGGAGACACATCAGGGAGACAGGAATTGTGAACAAAAGGAGAAACTTTATTGGAACAAGTGGGGACGGGTGAGAGGACGGGACTGGGCGAGGGGGAGGCTGGTTGCCGTGACGGGACTGGCTTGACCGGGGCTGACTTGGCAGAACTTGGGAAGCTGGGCTGGACGTGGAGAACTTAGCAGGAACGTGGAGAGCTTAACTGTGAAGAGGACGACTAGATTGAGACGTAGACCACGAGACTAAGACGTAGACAACTAGACTGAAACAAAGACGACTCAACTGTGACAAGGCTTAGCGTGACACAGCGGGAAACACAGATTCCCATACAGGACTACGACAGCCTGACATAGACAATGATCCCAAACCGACTGGATAAACACAACAGACTAAATACACCAACACTAACGAGACACACCTGGGGAACACAATAGGAAGAGGGCGCCAATTGGTCAAACACACTGGGAAGGGAACAGGCACACAGGTGGACGTAACGACACAACGAGACAGGGGGAAACACTCACACAACAAACACACCAAAATAAACAAAACCCTAACCCATACAAAACCGAAACGTGACAGTAACTGCCCCTGTTCTAATTTTCTAATAAAAAAATAAAAAAAATAAAAATGTTTTTATTTGTTTATGACATTATAGTGATTAGGGCTGAACAATTAATCAAATTCAAATCAACATTTCTAGTACGTAGTATGTCATTTTCAAATCTTAAAGGCTGCAATTTGAGCCATTTCAGTCAGTCAGTACAATATTTTAATGTATACAGTGTCAAGATATGTTTATTGTTCAACTGCAGTATCATTGTTTCGTGAAACACAAAGTATTCTTTCTTATGTTATTATGCTAGACTAGCGCAGATAGAAGTTTGTGCGTTACGCGCCATTGTGGGAGGGAACACAGTAGTGCTGTCACTAACGACTTAAAAAAATAAATCAAGTCTCCTATTGATGATTCCATCGATTAATCGTTGTTGTTTTTTGTCTCATTCAAACATATTGAGTTGTCGAAGCCTACATTGGCCGTTAATGCAGCATACCATCCACACAGAAAGGTTTTTCAAATAACTTACTTTATGCATGCGCCAGGATACCGCGCCGTCACTCTGATGTTTTTCTTCGGTTCCATTCCTTTTTAAATACATAAACGTCATGAGTACTCGCTCGTTGTAGCGTCGTACTTGGTAATGCTAATCGCTAATACTAATCTAGCTAATGGTTTTGCGAAGTGAGTTCGTTTCTAAGGTCCGCCAGTGTCTGCCTTTGCAAACTCCCTGGCGCCTGTTGTTAAGTGCATTGTGGCCAACTGGGTCCATTTGGCCCAGTTATTGCACACTATGCTGGTGTATAAATTGTAGTAATAATCTTTACGGCAAATGCTGGATGGCTTAGCCTGCATGCTACTAGGAGGAATGAGTCTTGCTCTATGTTCAACATAGATGGTAGATACCTCCTTGTCTTGTTGCTGACGCACGTAAGGGCCGCCATCTTACATGTGTTTGGTTCCCCAAAAATTATTAGAACTCTTTTATTTCTTTTTTTGATGCGGATTGTTGTGTTACGGACATCAGACATGTAGCGATGGCAATTTTCTCCCTTTTCAGTCTAAATAGACCACAAATCCTAGGAAACAACTTGGAGGTGTTTTGGTGAGGGCCGGTCTGAGTCCGTCAGCAATAAGTGTCCGTGCGGAAACATGAAATATTGGTTGCGGTAACTTCCACGTGCCGCAAATATGTTTTAGAAAATTATTAAAATAGCTTTGACTCGTGCATTTTTGCGTCGACCAAATTTTGTGGTGGACCCAACCGATTTCGTTCCCCAGCTCTCGAATACAGCTGACTCCCGGCCAAATTAAAACAAAGAAAGACGCACTGGAGTCCATTTGCAGGTGATCGAGACTGTCCTCCCCTAGAAAACGTCCACATAGGTTGTTTTTAAATGGCCCAAATTATGACCAAGTATTGCATATTAATAATTTAGCGACCCATATGTGCCATGTAAATAGCTGAAAATGACAAACTGACTGACAAAAACTCAACTATTAAGAGAGTGATTGGGAATCGAACGTGAGTCATCTGGTCAGAAGACGAGTGTCAACCGACTGAGCTAAACAGCCGGAAGGAGGACGTTTTGATGACAACTTTTGTAACGTCAACCCCGATTGTATATCTGTGTGCGACCTAGACAAAAAAGACTAACGATCTTACAGGTTCTTATTGTCACTTCCTGCAAATTGTATGCAGTCTCTCCCTCAGCAGTCTTGTTGGTTTTGCTTGCAGGTGAGTCTGGACGCTCGCGTACGGGAGGTGATCAACAAGAAGATGCAGGAGCCGACGCCTCACACTTTTGAGGACGCCCAGTTGCAGATCTACACACTGATGCACAGGGACTCCTACCCGCGATTCCTCTCCTCCAGCATCTACAAGTCGCTCCTTCACGGAAACTCGCGTAGCTCCTCCGAGTCCTAGTCCAGCACTGTCTACAACGCCGACCATTTCATATCACTACAGGTGAAATCGATCTTACCCCAAATATATGCCGGGACTGCCCAGACTTGACAGTGCCCGAGACACCCTCGGTCCACTTTTGTCCCAACTGCCCCGCTTGTGACCTTCCTTTTTTGGTCTGTCTTTTCATTCTCTAAATACACACACAAATCCAAACCAACCTTCTCTTGCACTGCACGGACTCACTGTCGCCAACCAGAGGAATTAAATTGTATTACAAGAGACGACCCACCCGTGCTCGCTGGCTGAGGCTGGAATGAATGTCCTTACGACGTGTACTGTAATGGAGGTTTAAGTACCACCAGAACGTATTGAATAATATTAGCAGTTCCAAAATCACACACGTTAGGTTCAGTGAATACAAAATGATTCATGGGTGTCAATCTCATTGTGATTGGTTGTTTGTTTACCTTGGTTTTATTTCAACACAAAGCAAAGAAAACGTCTTTATTCATGTTAATCTTTTTTCCATTCCCAGTACCTCCTTGTCTTTGTCCAACTTCTTCCCCAGCCACCAGATATTTTAGGCGACCCGAAGACTGCAGAAGTTCAAATCCGTGAGCTTTCTAACCAGCCAATTACCTTTAAGAGCCACTGAGCGGAAGGCACCCTTGACTCCGCCCACCTACATGCCTTGTTTGCCTTGTTTAAGGATTTATTTTGCCAACTGGAAAGCAGAAGACCATACCAGTTGCCCCCCACCGCCCCCCCCCCCACCCAAAAAAATAACGATGGCTTTTAAACCATTGTTCATCCATTTGAATTGATTTCCTGTTTTTTTCACATTTTTCACACTTTGGGATTTTTTTTTTCGAATGCAAAAAGAGGAGTTTCCTTTGTGGACTGAACTGATCCAAGACGTGACGCAACGCACTCGAGCTGCAATAAAAACTGGAGTCCACACGCACACACGGTATTTCTATCACCATACTTCAGAAGATACAATTTGATTCTGTGACTAATATGAAACTGAACACGTGGTACGTGTGTCTCATACAACTAAAAACTCTCAGCTAATGTTCACATTAAGATTTTTGTTTTGTTAAATCTTAAGCGGGGTGATGCAGATATGCGTTCATCGTATTTATGTCACCATTCTTGAAATTTGACTTAACTATATTTATTTATTTATAAGTACACTGGAACCTCTTATGTCGAACACAATCTGTTCTGGGACGGTGGTCAAGCACCAATTTGTTGAAAGTTCAAAACTATATGTCAGAAAATGTTTTTTAGGTGACACTTGAACATTCTATACGGTATGTTAATCACTGTTAATAGAGTGGTGCCTTGAAATATGAGTTTAATTCATTCCATGACCACATTTGTCTCTCCCTATTGTAATGAATGAGAAAATGCTATTCATTTGTTCCAGCCTCCCCAAAAGACAAAGAAAAGTTGTTGTTTTTTTGTGATAACCGAAAATAGCACTACTGCTAGTGACTCAGTAAGATGCGTTAACATTGTCAGTTTTATACAGAATTGTATTGTTACATAATCTGTTACTCCAATGTTTGTGTTCAAGATTATCTGTTGCTCTCCAAACCCCGATTTCAAGTCGATCAGTTTGAACTTTAAATATATTGTCTTGGTAGTGCAGTCAATGGAACACAGCTTGAAAAGGATCGGCAAAACTTCGGGTTTGTAAAACCGCGGCCAGCAATGCTAGCTGTTAGCATGTCAATGGCGCTTTCCCATGTTAGCGTTAAGCTAGCGGGCCATTCTTAAAGCAATGTTGTTTTTAAACATGCGCCACGTAATTCTCATTGTTTTGTTTAGTTTGACAGTAATCTTCATTGATGAAGCATATTTTTGACAGACTGCTGCTTATTGTGAAATTAGTTCACTGCCACCGTAACAGCGCTCGTATCTTAAGTTGGTGCTTGCAAGTTGGGTCACTCGTATTTCAAGACACCACTTTCACACAAAAAATGGTATGTAAATGATGAAGGCATCATTAAAGTTGCATACATTTTTAAATAGTAATGCTAATCGTAAAATGTCTACCTTAGCTTGGGGGGGGGGGGTGACTTAATCAGCATGTATTGTGTGAAACACTGGAGTCTGATCTTGTTTGATATGAGACTGCTGACTTGTCATAAATTCCAGTCATTGTATATTCTATTCTTCTCTTAACACTCCTTGTTTAGGAGACTTCTTCTCATGGTGTCCCATGTAAAGCCAAACGAACAATAATCAGTTAATCCGTTATTGGTCGACTCAACTTGTTTATCAAATTGACATTAGTTAAGTGAAATGGAGGTTTGAAGGTTGTTTTCACCCAAAATTCGGAAATCGTGCAACCTCTCGAATGTTCGACTTTAGAGGTTCCGCAACAACAACTTGTGTCAGCCCACCAATGTCTCGCTGTTACATGTTGGGACACGTTTCGAGATATTTCTCAGCAGCCCAAAGGCAAAACTGTTGAGTTGCGTTTGTTACATTTTTCTAAGTATAGTGATGCAAATACACGCGCACACACCAGGGTGGCCTACCTGGTGGTTGCTGCTGACTCCTGCCTCTGTGACTTCTCACCTTTGACCTCTCCACTGTTTTACTGCCGGCTCCTGATTGGCTGCCGGCGGCCTCTGGGCTCAACTGTGGTTGGTCGATTCAGGTAGGAGGCGGGATGAACATTCCCAAGTGCAAGACCAGACACAGCGTTATGAGCATTTCTATATAAAATGGTATCCCATAGTGTAGCTGTACCAAATATTGTGACTTTACAAAGATAACAATGCTCATTTTTTATTGACACTGTGTTGTGTTTATAAATTTCAGTAGTGGGGAACTGCATCACCATGACAGGTGTGTCCATTATGTGTGTTTTCTCATTAAGGCGTAATGTGAGCATTATTGTCTTTGTAACGCAGAATTTTTGTAGTTGTGCCAATTGATCAAAATGCTGTGGCTGGTTAGCGGTGCTTTGTGGGAAATTCCGTTGGAGTCAGTCTATGGAGGCAAACATCAAAGCCTCGTTTTTAATGAAACTGGTCACTAAATGCATTTATCTTGCTATTATTCATGTTATTTATTTTATATTTTGTTGAAAAACTGTGATTTGAATTGTATTGTACATAAAAAGAAAGCCTTTGAACATCCAACAAGCGGCCTTCTTTTTGGGGGGTGTTCGATTTGATTTGTGATTCTTTTAATTGCTTATCTTTAATGGGTTATGAAACAAAACGATACCAAAAGTCATCACCTTAACTTTTATCATTGATAACCACAACTACGTTTATTTTCCT
The DNA here is from genome assembly GCF_054856555.1 of Leptonotus elevatus. NCBI lineage: Eukaryota > Metazoa > Chordata > Actinopteri > Syngnathiformes > Syngnathidae > Leptonotus > Leptonotus elevatus. The sequence continues at coordinate 23,478,389 of NC_141240.1, forward strand.
CAAACCTTTGGAGACAGGAAACATATTCACAGTGCGCGCGTATGGATGTGTGTTCTTCTGCCATCCGTCATCGTCGAAGCTCTTACTGCTGTCGTTTGAGGCAAAAGTGAACACGACTTGAGGAAACGCCTGTTGTTGGCACAACACTCACACACTAACTTACTAAGTGTAATAGTCCATTTATAGTTCAGCCTCTTTTTTTCCCTAAAGTTCACTGTAACCTGATCTTCCTCTACCTCTGTATGAGACACACATTCACGCATAAACACACTTTTTCAAACACATGCACTCACACAACTCAATTTAATTTAACTTTTTCAATATGATATTCTGTAAGTAATTTTTGCATAATAATTAAAAAATATAATTCAATTATAAAAAAAAAAATCAATTATTGGGAAATTATAGTGCCTGGGTTGGACAAGCAATCCAAGTCATGGAAGGTTGGTCGGGTCCATCCAACACAGATGCGAAGCCGTCAGAATCAGTAGTTAAACTATTAAAGTATGTAAATAAACATGCAGGTTCTGCTAGTTTTTAAAACGTCACTGTTTACATAGCTGTAGGAATAACAAGTTTCTTCATGTTTTTTTTAAGACTAGTAGCCTTTGTGCAGTATTCCAAATGTAAAATCGAAATGTAGACAACTATTGACTTTAATAAACACACTATAATTCTCAACACAAGCAGCTGGCCGGGTTCCGTTGGAACCATGTGACTTCAGAGTGTTTTGTTCCAAGCTGGTTCCCTGGCATCACACAGGAGCCAAGCACCCGCCTTGTCCCCACGCTCATGTATGGAAAGCAGCTCAGCCGTGTTTCCACAACAAACACAAGTGTCACCCAGTCTCATCCATTCGGGCTTTTCTGACCTGTGCAAGGGTTACTCGAAACTCCAAATGATGCCGGCATTTGCCCAAAGTAAGAAGTTGCAGTAGAGAGTAGAAAAAGACTGGTGATGATATGTACTTATTGATTTACATCGCGGAACGGTCTGAAACGTAAATGCTGTTCTGACAAGGGACGCACATTAAGATTGGATTGACTTATTTATTGAGGCATGTGGAAGACAAAAAAATATGAATGAGGGGGGGGGGGGGGGGTGTCATTAAAAAAAACGAAATGAAAACAAATCAACACCAAGACTGCAGCAATTCAAGAGCAACTTTATTGGACACAACATTTGTCAACATTGTGTGCAAAAAAACAAGAACACATCTTGACAGTCCACAAAGACCGCATAGCTTTACAACTGGAGGACATTTTATGTACATCATCGTGCTTCATATAAAAAAAATAATACCAACAGATAAACTTGTAGTTGTTTTTCCTCCAAATAGCCCATCATCACTTTCTTAAATATATTATTTGTACATGCATTTATATATTTTTTAGAAAACAAAGCTCGCCTTCAAACCAAAATTTTTCATTGTGGCACAATAAAACAGGCCTCCTCAGAAGAACTGAAAGACAAGTAAAAGAACATTTTTAAATTGACTTAGCAAAAAATTTGAGACATTTTCATTTTTCAATTATTCTTCATATGGATGAAATGCGGAGCTTCACGAGGAAGATGAAAAAGCCCATTGGAGTGAATGTGAATGCTTGTCTATATCATGTTTATCCAAACTACAGCCTGGGGTGGGGGTGCTAGTGTTGGAATGCGGCCAGCAGTGGCCGCAAACGGCGCTGATGTGTAAAACCCGGAAGTCTGTGGCATCTACCCCATAGACCTTCAGTGAACGACAATCAACTTATTGATTATTTTCTGCATTTCAAAATATTTTTTAATGTGTTTGTTTTTACTATTTATTTTTTTTCACATAATGTTCCCTTTGAGGTGGAAAACATTAAATGTATTTCAGCGCTTTTCACCAAAATATATGCATATTTTCCCTATTTGGGCTGGCCTGGTCCCGTCCCCCACGAGTAGTGGTGGTCCACTATACTCACCCTTGACCTTTGTTTTCCACCTATCACACGTAACGTAACGTAACTCCCGGATGAATAAAGATTATTCAATTAGGGCAGCAAATTGTATGAAACTTGAGACTGTTGGCTCCACTTTCTGCTCCGTGTCAAAAATCAGCGCAGAGGGTCAACAGATTCTCTTGTTTTGGTTTCAAACGTGGTGATGTGATTGTGTTGCTGATAGTAAAGCCGCTGATCTCGTCTCATGGGGATAAACGGCTCTAAAGCCAAGCGGTATAGAAATTCAATTATGGCAGTTAAGGATGGCATATCACAAAAGGAAGAGTTCAGGAAAGAAAACGAAATAAAGAAAATAGCTTGCTCTCTGCTGCCACCTAGTGGCAAATCTGCTGCTGGCAAACATCCACCCTTTTTCTGAATTGTTTACCATTACTGGTGGGCGCATGTATTCACAGTTATACTCGTTCATGTTTGGTATGCTTTAAACAGTCAAGTAAAACGCCGAGTTGGCCGGATGTGATGAATATGATGCCTTTACCTTCCATCGGTTGCCACAGTTATTACACATTACGTAGGTGGTCATTGGCTCGTCAGCACTGCGGGTTTGCACCTTGTCAAAAAACACACACACACACACACACACACACACACACACACACACACACACACACACACACACACACACACACACACACACACACACACACACACACACACACACACACACACACACACACACACACACACACACACACACACACACACACACACACACACACACACACACACACACACACACACACACACACACACACACACACACACACACACACACACACACACACACACACACACACACACACACACACACACACACACACACACACACACACACACACACACACACACACACAGCAGTGATTGAAGTGCAACGCTCACACGTGCATATTTACAATGTGTGTGTGTGCGTGTACTCATACCTGCGTGTACGTGCAGTCCTTCCCCTGACACTTTTTGCACACAAACATGTCAGTCTCGTTCCCGCTCACTTTGGACAGCTGATGCTCCCGAATGGACTCTTGCGTCAAAGTCTCTCGGATCTTCTTCAGTTCGGCGCTCGCCATCTCCTGCCCGAACACAAACACGCACGCACAAAAGCACACGGCCGTGACTTCCCAAATGAGAGCGTGCGCAAGCAGACCTCAGAAGTCATGGAGGCGATGCGCCGCGTGGAGATGCTGCCACACAGGACGTTCCGCCGCAGGTCCGGGTTCTTCTGGTCCTTCAGGTTGGAGATTCGACTGCGTAGGCGCGCTTTGTACTTCACGTCTGTTGACTTGAAATCCTCGAAGATCTGTGAGAACGAGCAGCTGTCAAGGACATCAAATTCCTCACAGACGGGACGCTTTATACTCCGTTACTGCAATATTTACCGTTTTTTTCATTGAAGGCAGCTCTGTTATAAACATGACCAGTTTATGAGAATCACATCTGGTTTGATCGTTAGCCAAGCAGCTACAAGCTAGGGAACGTTACACGTGTTCAGAAGCACACTTTTGGCATGTTACTGTGTTAATATTAGGGGTGTCAAAATGAGTGTCTTAATTTGGAGTTACAGTAATTTAAAGTTCCTTTAACGCCACCATTTTTATTATTTTTTTTAACACACGATTAATGACTGCCCCTTATTTGGAACGCTTATACTGGGGGAATTCCAGATGCAACGCAGCAGACACGTCCACATCAAAATTTAGCAGTCATAAATGTAATAATAATGCATATATGCTCTTTATATAAAAAGAAAAATGCACTTACAAATGCAATTTGCCATCTAGTGGCAGAAAAACAACCTCAACACAAATCAATATCACACTTGTTTTTTTACAGTACTGTACATATTTTTAATTTTAACTCAATTTTATGAATGATGAAATTACTGTATCAATCACTAAAAGATGCAGCCATATTTCTATTAGTTTGACATTTTTTCCCACTTTCATGGTAACAAGAGTATGAAAACTTAAATAAGAAATATGTTATTGTACATTGTGAACAGATATAAAATTTGCAATTGTGAGTTAACTATTGAAGTAATGTGATTACTGACTAGATAACTGACTGATGACCATTACCACCAAAAGTCCCATTTTGTGTGTCTGCAGACGTGCGGGAGGGTAAAAAAGGATGTTAGGATCCTAACCCTAACCCTAACCCTAACCCTAACCCTGATAGATTCAACTGAACCTTGCCTTCTAACTTTAAAAAAAAAAAAAAAAATGAAACCAATATGCTTAACTTGAAGTTATATACTGAAGTCAAAAGGATATGTTCCTCAATTTGCGCCGCAAGAAGGCTGCAGTCGACTCCAAAGGTCTTGTAGTCATCTGGAAAATAAACAAGGATTTTCTCATTTTAGGCACATTCATGTCTGTGGCTACCAAACTGGACCCTCTCAACTGCACCTAGAAATTCTGTCCATAAAGGTTATGAACACAATCTGTGACAAAGGGCAGCCTTGGCGGAGTCTAACCCCTCATCGGAAACAAATCTTACTGCTGACAATGTGGACCAAACTCTGGACCACCAAAGAATGGAAGAGTGTCTAATTCAAGCCTTGTGTCGATGTCGTTCGCTTGAGGAAGAACTTGCACAATTAGCGGCGAACTTTTTTGCTCAACTGTGCATCAAAGAATAAAAACTTGCCAATAGCCTTCGTCCTCACCAGCAGTCTGCAACGCCGCCACCAGCAGCTCTCGGCATTTATTCCGAACGTTGTCTGTGGTGAGGGGAATGACCGGGAAAGACGTGACCAGAGAGGGCAGCTCAGCCGGGGACTTTGCTGTCGTCTTGCTGCTGTCACCACATTAAACATAACAACAACACAAAGTTAGCGGTTCAATTCTTGTCACACAGGACCACATTGTCCCTCAATGTGTGCCAATTAGGTCGGATTACGCTGCATGGTTCAAGTGACAATTCACATTTTTTTGCTCTCGTGGCACAATTGGGATATTCATCAGGACAGCGTGAATACAAAAAAAAGACAGGGGCCCATTCAGAAATTATGATTTAGGTTGACTTATTATTGTTTGTATTTAAAACCGAAATGAAATCTAGTTAAGATTTATAAAATCATTATCAAATAACAAGATACAATCTGGTCATCAATGACATTTATCGCAAACACTGACGCCCAATTAAGATGTCCAACAAACCAGAATCAACTTCTCAGTTTTTGTGTGCGTTTACGTGGATTTATTTTTTTATGACAGCAACATGAAAAATCTACTCTTTGGAGCTTTCAGCCATGCTAAAATGCTAATTCCTCACAAAAAACATCAACAAAGTTTTTTTCCCATTCTCCCCCTCTATGAGAAATTCTAGGTCAAGCACCAGCCCCTCCCAACCTGAGAAAATGAGCTGTTGGAACTTTTTGACGTCATGAGGTGCGGCCCCACCCCTGGACCGCCTCTGCGGACTTAACGTGCGCCCACTTTCTCTGAGACCTCCATGGAATAGTGGCAAAAGTAGCCTTTATCAGCAAACATTCTGTCCAAATGAATTCCTAATGTAAGAGTGTTTTTAAAATCCCTTCAAAATAAAATAAAAATCTACATTTTAAATGTACAGCAATTTCACAACATAAAATGGGCTGTTAAACTGCATGGTTTGGCTGGTCAACATGTAGAGTTGTAAAAGTGAGCCAGATTTTGGCCTTACATTAGAATTTGGTGCTTTGGTGTTGACAAAAACCCGCCGTGAGCATCACCCTTGGCTAATGCTAATGGCGTTAGCATTTGCATCCAACAACTAGTATTAAAACCCCTAGGCGGTATTGTGAGCCATTTTGGGCTTTTTGATGGTTCTGACCAAGCCATTTCAAAATAAAATACAGCCCACGGGCTAATTAGTGGCATAATGATGACGAGGCTTTACATCGTGATTAAATATATGACACACCTTTTCTCACTGCTGCAGGAGTCCTTGGATGTGGAAGTTATCCTCATGGGAGAGCCGTCATTCTTGTCCTTTTTCTCCGACTTGCACTTCGAGCCATCTGACAACCAGAAATAACTTTACAATAAGTATGGAAAAGATTAACTATTTACAAACACTATAAATACAAGGGAACCTCCAAAGTTGAATGCGGCGGTTGTCACAAATCAGAATTCGACCAAAACATTGCGGAAAAAGCCTCTTGAGCAGAGATGGGCTTTTTTTCTTCTTCTTTTTTTCAAGAGACTCAGGCCATGTACACACAGAGCAGGGCATTTTTAAAAACGGATATTTACCTCCTCTGGGTGTAGAAAAAAATAGTGTCCACACCACCACGTTTGTAGAAAAGAAAACATCCACAGCTAACCACATTAATATGTTTTTAAGTAAGTTCCTCAAATCCTATCCAATCAGAGTACGCCTCCGTCTGGCGACGCCACTTCCACAAATTGGGCCTACAATGAGATGCATGCCAAGCCTCTAGGTGGGAGTAGTTAGCCAAATACTGCTCATCTCTTGACGTCACTTCCCCATACGTCACACAAGCACGGACTGTCAGCCGCTGATCTGTAAATATGCGGATCAGTGCTGGCAGCGCACACAATACTTTTTTTTTTTTAATTAATTAAAAAAAAAACTTGTAAACAGTCAATGAGTACATCATAAACGGAGCATAGAGGAAAACAAAGAGGATAAATACAAAATAATAAAAATCTTCTTTTTTTTTTTTTTTTCTTTTTTCCCCACTCACCCACCACACACACATATACAAACATGGCCTCTCCCCGGTGGGGTAGCGAATCCACGCGGCTTTTTTTTTTTTTTTTTTTTAAACAACTTGAGGTATGTGATTGAGTGACGTGTGTAGAGGACAACGTAAAACTTCATTTACTGTGACCGCAAATCTTCACTTTGGCCGAACGTTTTTAGAAAACTTCGTTTGTAATAAAAAAAATCCCCGCAGACGTGTGGATGACAGGGGAAAAAAACCCCGGCTACGTGTATACATGGCCTCAGTTAATTTGTTTAAACGTAAATATTAGCTAGGTCATTAATAGATGAGGTAAAAATAAAAAATAAGTTCAAATGTACAGTATATGTATATACATTTTAAATTTACACTAATATTTCACCCATTTTTATTTATGCAATTATTTAATAATAAAAACATGTCAAATGATGAATATTCTAAAACAAAGAATATTAACCACTTTTCTTGTTGCAAAGACATTTTGAACATGCTCAAAATTTTATTGCAACAAGAAAACAGTTTTTAAACGTATAAAAACGGTTTGAGTGTCTCTGGCAAACCTGTTTGCAACATTTTGCAATCTTGAACAAACCCTGATAAAAATGCAACGCTCGCAAGCCTGTGCCACTCCGTGAGATACAGGCTTTAACATATATGTCGTTTTAAGAAACTTTATCTGCACAGTGCACACAGTGCAATACAAATCAGAGTGTAGATTCATGCAAAGGATCGAAAGTCAGTTTGACTCTAGAGGTTCCAACTGCATACACACAAACACACACCTATTAATTTCTTCCAGGACTTGATGAGCACTTTGGCCAGATTCTGAACTTCCTCATCTGAACTCTGTTTCCTCACAGCATTCACCGACATCCCAACTCTGGTGGACTGGAAACATAACATTACATGAATGTTAACGTTTTCCTACACATTTTAGACCAGGGCTCACAAAGCTTTTTGAAACTGAGAGCTACTTCTTAAAATACAGCATTGCTTCATGCGAAGGGCTATCAGTTTGATATACACTCAAAAATAACGTTAGACAAATTACCTTTAATAAAGTTATTATTGTGATTTTTTTCTTTTTTTTTTTGCCGTGAAACAACTCCCCCATATATTCCGATGGAATTTCAACTTCAAAAATCCACGCCTTCCGTGGTATTTATCGTCTGATTCCACATTACAGTATTCGCACAATCAACTTTTCCCCATTCATTTTCAATGGGACTGACATTGAACTCTTTCTAAGTCCCACTTTCAGCGGCCACTTCCATACATACAACTGAACGTCATTAACAGCTGTCTGATACTGTTCATGGCCGCATTTGGTAAATTGCCTTGTCCAGTAACCAGGAGTCGCGGGTTCCACTGTACATTGCAAATATATCTATGGCAATTGCGGGATGCTAAGGGATATACATGTATACCAACTGGCTGTCATAGTTCCACGTTTCCATCTAAATGAATGGAGGGTACTACATGCCTAGGTGGCACTATTGAGTGATTTGTTGTTGTTGCATTGAATATCATTAGTTCCACTTTTCCATCTAAATGAATGGAGGCAGTGACGTGCGGTCAGGGCAAGCAAGGTAGGCACTGCCTGCCCAAGGCTGAAATGAAAGTTTGAAAGTATGGATTTTTTGATTTATTTTAATTATTTCTTTCATTTTAGAAAGCCTACACTACCTATAGTTTTGACCATTTGCACATGATCACGTGACTGCCCTATGACGGACGGCGGAAGGAAATAATTGTTAAATGGAAGTGGACGTGACCCGGAGCGACTTAGCGACTGTTATTTTACAAATTAAAAGTTATTATTGCCCATCGAGCCATGGAATCTATTACTTCAACCAAAGGTCGCCTGTCAGTCGGCGTTACACATTTAGTCGGGACTCCTAGAGCGCGGTATTTACTTAAGTTAGAGATCGCTAGTTTGAAAACAGCCCCTTACTTTCTGTTGCATGCTGTTTTTACCAAGTTAATCAAATCGCAGACTTTGCCGGAATTCACAGCGCACTAACCTATATTATTATGTAGTCAATGCAGTCTCTTCTCCTTACACAGGGCTGATTTAAAAGCTTGTTGCTAGCTGAGTCTCTGGGACGAGATGCTACGCTCACACCGGGGGACAATATACCTCGTAATGCAAAGGTAAAACTTGTTTATCATGCTCACTGACTTATTTTTACACAGTTTGTTCTATATTGGAACGCTGTGATGATGTTATGTTACTATGTTGACTAGCATGGAACAAATGACTATCGTAGTGGTATGCGCTAATTTCACGAATATGACTCCGGCTCCAGAGTGAAAAACTCCAAGCACAAAGACGAAATCCCCCATTATTAAACAGTCACATGCACTTAATAGTTTTGAAGAAGGTGCGTTTTAAAACTAAGCTGTGTGTTCGTGCAGTTGGAGCGGACGCTAACTATCTGGCTGGTTAATGTGATTTGAAACACGCAATTCGACACCTCCGTTACAACTACTTTGTTAGAGTGTACGTTTACTGGTTATCTACGAACCTCGCAAAAAATGATCGCTGCAAATCCGTGAATACTTTGTGGGCTGCCAGCCTTTTCTGTTGATTGCTGCTATAAATCGACGTTGTTCGTCTTCATTAGTAGGTATGTGATAAAAAAGCAACATTTGGTTTACTCTTTTGTCTGTCTGTACAACCGACCGCAAAGCAAAATATGACCTTTTTATGAGATCATCGATTAGATAAAGAACTTTACACTGTACGAGATTCAATGGTTACAATACAGGCTCGTGGCTCTTTTGCTGTCCAGCGTCCTGTAGGGGGCGTTCCCATAAGGGCTGTGACATCACGTGCAAAAGTTCAATAGTTTTAAAAGTGACAACATTTGGTGATTTTCATACCTCAATTAAAAATCACTCATTACTCCGTCTGGCCTGAAGGCAAAAATGATCGCACACCGCTACTGTGCTTTTCCCAGTCCGCGTAGCGATGTGTGTTCGCGCATGCGTAGTCAGTGTCCCCAGTAAAAAAGTCCTTTACGCAAATAGTCAGATCGCTACGCAGCCTTTTTACGTCGCTGGATTATTCCTATGCAAACGTACGTTCGCACAGTGCATTCGTGAATTCAAAACACACTTTGTGCACAGCAAAGCGGTAAGATGACGCCACTCTGGAGAATATAAAACTATTTTCACGGCTTTCTTTTGAGGAAAAAAACATAGGCAGTGCGCGCTGCAACGTTTACTGTAGCTGGCAGACTGCGCACTATTTGATGGTGGCCCAGAACTTTAGCTGAGCGGCAAGTGTTGAGCTGCCGCACTTGAGGCAATAGGTACGAACCCCGCTCAAAGTTAGGGGGAAAAAAAGAAGAGGTTTTCAAGACTTCAAAAGAGAGTAATGTTTTTTTTTTTTTTTTATACCCATACAGAGGACGCATATGTTATAATAGTTTGAATGTATGGCATTTTGAATCTGAGTATCAAGGATCTCGAGGTTGGGCTGAGTGTCCTCTTTTTTTGGAAATGAAAATATGGTCACCCACGGATACGTTGTACACTCGCCTGCCGACACACACATTTGTAATTGGTGTGTGTGTGTGTCTCATTTTGCGACTGCCTGCCTACCCGAACCTAGAGCTCACTGCACGTCACTGAATGGAGGGTACTTTCAGATAACACTTTTCCATATAAATTTCAACTTGCTTCAAAAATTCACACCTCCCGGGTTCAAGTGCTCTTTTTATTCATTTATCTTTCAACTACAATTAATACATTGTAATTTTCACATAATTTATCTTTCAATTTACTTCATAAGCATTCAGCTTAGCATTCAGCTATTAGCATTCAGCATTCCCACGCAATTTCTGCAGAAATTGCACTTAGTCTAGTATAAATAATGATATTCATTAATGTGAAATCACCATTAATGATTTTCCAGCACTTTATTTCCACAAATCTCTGTCAGTGTTGAAAAGTCTACAACATTTGAGAATAATTTTAATTAAATTAAAGAAATGTCAATTGAATATAAACCCAGTAGGGTTCTGATGTCAGCAGACTCGGGTCAATTAATTGAGCCCAGAGCTCAAAGTAAACATGGTGAATCAGTATCTAGGTATTATGCTCCATACAAATGGCATAACCTGTCAACCAGAGTTGGGAAGCAACAAAGTACAAATACTTTGTTCCTGTACTTGAGTAGTTTTTCCCAGTACTTTGGAATTCACAGAATAGTTATTTTTTAGTGTGCCCACCCATGGCTTTATCTGCGGGAAATGTTCACGTTGGTTGGCTCGAAGAACGATTCATGGAGAATACATTGTGTCCTGTGTAAACAGTAAAGTCCTAGAGCTAGCCGCCTGCAAGAAATCCCCGTCCAATATGAAACAACTTATCGAGGTAAAGCTAAATAATCATTACCCTTTCGTTAGCTTGGCCCTGCACTGATCTGAATATATAACTGGATAGCCGAGAGCCCAAGACTACTGTATAAACTATACGGTATACGTACAGATTAAAGATATACAGCTCGTAGGCAGTCAGTATAGGGCCGGGGGGTTTGTGGAGGGGTGGTGACTATTTTTTTAACAAGTAAAAAAAATAACATAAATAAATAAAAAATGAACAAGTGGACGGTATGCGCTGCTTCGAAGACCCACTTTTTCTTTTATTGCTCAGCTCATTAAACCTCAATATCAGATTTGGCAGAGGCATCTTTTGTTGAATTACAGTTATAATTATTTAATATAAAAAATATACACGTTTTCTCCTTTAAACATAATTAAACATGTAATTCATACGTGTATTTACGACAAGTTGTGGAAACTGAATTCATTTCCATTGCATCTTTAAAACAAGGGCACCATCTAGAGGAGTAAAAACAATGTTGCAAGGGCTTCATGAGGCGATTTAGTCAGTATTAAGGGTTTGTTAAGTGATAATTTTTTTAATTTAATGGGTCTTCAAATTGTATGACATGTGGAGGAAACAATACTTTTTACTTTTACTCGTGAAGTACATTTTAGAGTCTGTACTTTTTTACTTTTACTTGAGTAATTATTTGAATGAGTACTTTTACCTTTTTCATGCAAGTAATTGTACTTTTACTCAAGTACAGAATTTCCGTTTCATTTTCCCATCGCTGCTGTCAAGTCAGCCTCAAGTGTAAATGCTTTTAAAACTTTTTCCCCCTACCTATATTTAAGGCCTAGAGCATTTCTATTATCAGTATGTCCAAAGTCATGTTCTTGCGCTGTATGATCTTAGTAATTTTAATAAACTACTTTATAATGTCTTTACTTCACTTTTTCTCTTTGTCTGTTTTCTTCTTTGCTTTGAAATATTTAACATTTTGAAAACAACTTTAAATATAGTTGCAATTATATGAAGCACATAGAGATATTTTGCCAGGGCTTCCATCAGAAAACCTGCTAAACCCGGTGGTCGGGACGGACAAAATCCGCCATGCTGCCACCAGTAAGTCATTTGAGAATTAAATTAAAATCAACCTGCAGGGTTTCCAGAGACATTGTCATATTCTTCAATTCCATCAGCAGATCCAGCGCGCCATCCTGCAAGACAACATTTTTGACACTGAATTCAACGCATTATCGACATGCCCTGCATCTGAGAGTGTTTGATGTAAAAATGTCCCTGTGCAGGTGCTGACAGAATTTTGGACATGCCAGCTTGCCAAGTGCACGACGAATGATGATCACCCCCCACCACCACCACCCGCAGACGATGGGGCACGGCAGCCCTGCCGAGATGTACTTCTTGTTTCACGTTGTGACTGGGATTACTCAATTACCTAATTAATTGGAAATGATATTATTGTTATATGCGAGCTTCTGTGTTTAGCTAGGTTTCAAGTTAAAAGTTAAAGTTATGGAACTAAAATCAGATTTTGCATTAAGTCGATGACCAAATATCCGTGTACTTTCCCTTAACTCATCACAGGAAACTGATACTCATCACTGGAATTGTCTGTTTTATGTAAATAAATTTGGATAGGGGAAATGCCCACGAATGTTTAAAAATATATCATTTGAATAATCTTGTTATTTTGGATTATTTGAAAACAACAACAACCGGATTTTACTGAAAACTTTAAGGAAGAAATAATATCAACATTAAGCAGAAGAACAGACAGACGGACGGCTATATAAAGCCACTTTAAAGACACAATAAGAACATTAAACACTAAACATATACAGCACAGGGGAAAATTGCGACCAATGCAAAATTATCAGTTTGCATGATTTGGGCATTTTTGTTTTGTACTTCCATATTCCAAATACAAACATTGTTAGTTATAGCATTATTTGCAGAAAATTAAAAGTGGTATATTTTGGTAACGTATATTCCGGTATTTTATTTGTTTTCTATTTAATTGAAACAAATAAATTATTTCGAGCTCTTTTGCATTGGTTGCAGGTGCAAGCAATCAAAGCTCGGGGTTTTGGACCAATCACAGCTCCGATTCAATTCTCATTGTGACGATAGTTTTCGTTTCCTTTAGCAGTTGCTGATGTCAGCTTTTATTTTTGAGAGATGTTGGATACTCACTGACCGTGTTGTTCTTGTGGACCATCTTGTCAAGTTTTCTACCGATACGCACCACATCTTCGTTCGTGGCCATGTCGAGTGGGCTGTCAATTAAGCGTGGGCCTTCAGAAATTACATGAACGTGGAGGACAAGTGTCCACGGTGTCTCCTCTTTTGGCTGGCCGGGTGCCTCGCGCCCAGCTGCGGCCTTGTCATCTAAGCGGCAGGTGCATGATGGGATTTGTAGTTTATTTCCGGCTTCGAGCAGCGCCTTGTTCTGTTCTACCACACAGTACACCTGCTTTGTTTTGAAGGTAAATTGATACATTAACACCATTAGCAGTAGTAGTATCAGTATTTGTCATTACTGCTTTTAAAATTGCTATTATTATTAGTTACGGATGGATGGATTTAGGATGTTTTTCATGAAGCCAGCAACGAGTGTTTGAGGTGCACACATACTCACTATGTCCACTAGATGTCAGCGTTACCTGTGATTCTGCTTATGTTTTACTTCCTGACATTGTGAAAGTAAACGTACTGGGATATTAAAAACGAATTTTGTTCATAGTGACTTCTACGTGAAAATAATGACATATTGGCGCTTGTTTGAGATCCAGTTCACAAATTACCATTGATATTTACGATACCCTATTATAAATGTTCAGAATGAAATTAGAAATCCAGATTACTGTGTTTGTTTGTTTTTCCCTTATAATGTTTAAGTGTTGTACAGTTGTCACTGTAATTTTTTTAAACTGTACAATATTTTTGTGTTATGTGCTTACTCACACTCAACAGAGTATTATGTGACACCCGCTGGTGTTCTCGTGCAACTGCAACAAACCTACATTGTGCAGAGAGAGAAAAAATCACTTGTTTCTGGGAATTGTTTTCATTAATTTCCCAACAAAAAAAATTATCTTGAAAAATGTTTTTTCAGTAGAAAATTGATCTTCAACAGAAAGAAATATATATATAACAATATATATAGAAATTATTAAAAATAAAAATATCTCAAATTATCTTTTACAACTAATATCAAGAAAAAAATATTCATAAATTAGATCAAATAATGGCTTGCACAATGGTTTGCATGAAATTACCAGCAGAAGAGCATTATTCTAATGGGAAACCCAATTTCTCAATTGAGAAATTATGGAATACCATGCCAATTAAAGTTTGAACACAGCTGTTTTTGTTTTCAAGCACATTTCACATTGTTGACATAGCCGTGCAACAACAAAATGTGGATGGCTACGGTCTATTCGATCCAGAACCGCCTGCCAAATAAACAGCTTCTTCCTGTTTCGGGCTGGGGTCTGGAAAGCAACTCCAGTGATGGAGGGGGGATTCCTGTACATCAGGGCTCACCAACCTTTTGAAACTGAGACTTCTTAGGTACTGATTAATGCAAATGGCTAGCAGTTAGCTCACATTATCTTTCAGAAAAATATATGACATTATATTCCTTTTTGTGAAGACGCAATGTTAATAATTTCTCATGATTATTCAGAAGCAGTTAAATATCAATATGCAACACTTCATTTCTATAAATCTCTGCCAGTGTTTCCATTTTCAAACTACAATTTTCCTAGAAAATCACCATGTCCAATGCCAGTCAGGTATTTCTAGAACCGGCCTACAGGCTATTCATTCCCCTGCTGCCACCTTGGTGACCCCTGCTGCCACCTTGGTGACCCCTGCTGTACCTGCTTTTAGATAGTGACCCTCTCCAGAGAGGTGAATGGTTGCCGCTGCCAGAAGCCACATTTGACAAAAAGTCTCAAATATTTTTGAAGTGGTCTTACATATAAAAAACAATTCTTCTTTTTTAAAAGTACACATGCTTGAACATCATTATGACTTGTATTGGACCACTATAGAACAATGTGATAGCACATTGGAGCCACCTGGAGCAGGAAGTGTTTGTTCCAGTTATCAGTGGCACAATTCAGGAAGTGGACTTTCCCTGTGATCTATGGAGTCATTCAAAGTCACCTCTGACGCCAGGAAGTGCTTCTCTACTTCAACCAGATCTATGGAGTCTCTGCCATTGACCCTCCCAAGCAGGAAGTGTCTGTTGTCCTTCATGTCCCGCCGCCGGAGCAGAACCTGGGCACCAGGAATTGTCCTCCACCCAAACCCCGCCACCACCGCCTGCCCCAAAGTCTATTCAGCGGGTGTGCTGATGATGTCAGACAGGAAGTGTCCTCTCTGGAGGATGGATGGAGCCATTCTAGCCATTGTGGGCTGCATTCTTCCTCTCTGATGGTAAATGAGTCCAGCAATCTCAGTCTGGATGTCGAATGACTAACTTGCTGGCAAGGCCGCTCCTTGCATCACCGCAGCCAAAACAAAACATGGATGTCTCAAGATCAACTCCTGTTTTTTTTGTTTATGAATTGAACCTTATTACCGGTCATTTTTGGTTTTCATGGTGGACAAGCAATAAAATGATTATGGATATCAATGTGGTTCTTTTATCGGAGAAAACTTATGCAAGCGTGGGGAGACAATGCAAACACTGCACAAGGTCAGGCCAGAAATTCAGACCTCAGACATTATTATTATTATTATTATTATTATTACTCTATTAAAATGTTTTACACAGAAGGACTGAGTTAACTCATTCACTGCCATAGACGGACGGCTATAGATGTCAAAAATTATTTTACATTTCAGTTAGTTTAGCATTTTTCCCCACTTTTGTTAAGAGTATGAAAACCTAGAAAAAATATATTGTACATTTAGAACAGATATATCAAATGTGTGATTAATTGTGAGAACTAGTGAAATCATGCGATTAATTAAGAAAAAATTACGCCCCTCATTTTTAATAATCTTTTCTCTTTTTTCAAAAACTCTTGATTAATCACAAATTTTATATCTGTTCTAAATGTACAATAAAACAAATGTCTAGGTTTTCATACTCTTGTTAACAAAAGTGGGAAAAAATGTTAAACTAATAGAAATAGTTCAAATTATTTTTTGTTGTTGTCTATAGCAGTCAATGGCAGTGAATGAGTTAACTGGGGTCAAAGGTTATTGCTGTATAATGGAACAAGAGGCCCACTAAATGACACAAGTAGGCAGAGGTTAAATGATTACGTTTACATGCATGGGACTCTGCATTGTTGTAGTTTTTATGGTATTGACTGTTTTTATGTTTTATTAATATACCATTTTAACTGTCTTTGTTTTTGTATTGATATGTCTGATTTTTACTTGGTATGCAGCATGTTTTTTTTCCAAGTACTCTAAATTAAGTTGAGTTCAAACCACTATGAATTATGACATCATCAGAAATGTCACAAAATGTACAAAATGTTAATTTTAACATTACCTGTATAATCAAGGTTTCATAATTGGAACATTTTAGTTATGGGACAATTATTTTGAGGTATAAACAAATTGGAAGGTGACTAACGTGCCAGCGTGAATTGCATTTGACCTTGGAGGTTCCGCTGTACATTAGACATGCAGCAGCTCTGGCGAGTCTTTGTCACTTTCAATCAGCTTTGTCTTGAAGTAACAGGCTTTGTCCCTTTTCAGCATGCCTGCCCTCATTATTGTGTGTGAGTGTGTGTTAGCAAGCAAAGTTGCATTTAGGTCAAACGAGGGTGGTGTGCTTTGTGGGACTCGGAGTGTTGAAAAGCTACTCTAATCTCTCGCCATGTAAAAAAAACAAAAAAAAAACAAAAAAAACACACAAATATATATATATATATATATATATATATATATGTACACACACAAAATGCACCCTCTGCCTGCCCTCTGCAGCTTCTCACTGTGGCAGCAGCACAATTCCCAGAAACTGCCTCCCATCTACAAAACGTGCACGCACACACTTTCTATAGATTTGTGCTAACTCTGTCAACGTTTTACATTTGTCCACTTGTAAGTGTATTTACACTGCGCCAACTAAGTGTGGCAGAACAATGTTGGGATGCAGAAAATGTGTGCGGTTGTCCATATTGTGCTTGCGCACACCCACGCTTAAGGCGTTATTGCTTGTATGCAGTGTATGTGTGTGGGCATGTGCGTTCGTGTGTGTGTGTGTTTTTATGCAGACACAATGCTGGTGTCAGCAGTTTTTTTTTTAAAAAACAGATCCTTTACTGTTTACTTTTCTTTCAAATGTTTATAGAACGTTTTTTCTATCTATCTATCTGTCGGTCTGTCCGTCTGTCCCACGTAAAAAAACCCCAAAAAAAACCTTTCATGTTAGGTGTCAGAAAGACTGGGGGGAACAAAAGTTTAGTTCCGCTTTGTTTCACGTGTGTCCCTTTATGATGCAGCACTTGTTAATTGTATTACTTCCGGCAGCGCTATTTCAGTGTGCGTTACTGAAAATAAGTAAGTACTATAGTTGTGATAAATATCACCTATATCTGCTGTTCAATGTGTGTTATATAAGTTTGTAACTCACGTAACTTTGCCATGTTTAATTGGCTCGTTGACGTTGCTGCGGTGCTCAATTGCCTCTTTAATGTCACGAGCTTTGGTGCTAAAAATAGAACGGTGCCGCTTGTGGCCTTCATAGACGCTAATTGTAGCCTTTATAAATGCTACATTCTAGAATGTAATGTGGCTTTTTCTTTGGGTTTTATGTATCTAATTTCTGCATATTGTTTCACACACACTCACACACACACACGGAAATTTACTCACACACAATGCTTATGCAAATAATATACCACATGCTGCCGTTAAAGCATTCAAGACATTCTGGAATCCTGATTCTCTGACCGGAATCAATGGTCCGTAGCGCCCGCTTCAATCAGCGTAATTAAAATAATTAATGTGGACAACACTAAATTAGGTTTATCGAACACTAAAAAAAGGAATAGGCAACTGGTGGCGGCCGTGGCTCAGGGTGTAAAGACGGTCGTTCAGTAACCAGCTGTTCGATCCCCGCTCTCCCCAAGTCATGTTTTGTCGTGCCCTTGGGCAAGACACTTCACTCACATTGCCTCTAGTGCTACTCACACTGGTGTATGGAAGGTGCAAATGTTTGGTGGCGGTCGGAGAAGCCGTTGGCGCACACTGGCACCCACGCTTCTGGCAGCTGTGGCTACTTAAGTAGCTTACCGCCACCACAGTGTGAATGTGTGAGTGCATGAATAATGTATCTGTTCCATTGTATAGCATCTTTGAGTGTCTAGAAAAGCGCTATATGAATCTGAAGCATTATTATTAACTCAAATGATGGAGGTGGCCATATTTTTCATCAGTGCTTCCATAACTAGATGTATGACAAAAATGTAATTTAACATCAGGCCATATACATCACAGTATTTTAATTGGTTCATTTTTGACAATATATTTCTCAATGCATGTATAAAAGAGCCAGCCTTTACCAACAAAGGGTTTGAACTTTGAACAATCAATAAAATAACACATCATTTTACACAGAATTTTACCAAGGTAAATTGAAAAGTTCTCCAAAAGTTTTGGCGGTAGGAAAGCTCCGATACTGTGATTCCTCCCAGTTCAAATATGGCACAAAACTGCTGAACAGCAAACCAACATTAAGTGCAATAACTTTTTTTTTTAATCAACTCACTCAATATTTTAATATTATTCAGATACTATGTTTGACTGCATGTCATTCCAAATCTGGCCCAAAAAAAAAAGACGAACTCATGTTGTTGTTTAGGGCAGTAAGACCCAAATAATCAGTGTCTGCCATCTAGTGGTGAATTAAGTAATATTACAATGGTAGGGACCATGCTGGCCCACATATAGTGAAAATCTGCATATAATTGATGCCCATTGAATTGTAGAGGGATTTTTGTATGTTTGTTTAGTAAACCCAAAGAAATCTTTAAAAGATTGACAAAACACCAATATGCATTTTCCATGAAAAAAACAGGTTACAGAAACTGCGGGTATGCATAGTCCACTGCAGGAAATATTTTAAATTTCCATCCATTCATTTTATGACCTTTCTCCCCTCCCCCCCCAAAAAATATATATTAGGGGTGGGAATCTTTGAATGTCTCACGATTCGATTCAATTCCGATTTTTGGGTCTGCGATTCGATTCAGAATCGATTTTTGATTCAAAATGATTTGATTGACTGATTTTTGCTTTAATCTATAGCTGTGCAAGGAATTATAATGATCTACTCCAGTCTGACTCGCTAATGCTAATTAGCGCGCTACTTGCGGCACTTTTATCACTCAAAAGAACGGCTCCACACTGCACAAAAAACAAACTTTCATTGGAATAACTTGATCATGGCTTTTTCCTTCTAGTCTCTAATATGGCTACAACTTAACAGTGTTTTAGACTGCGTGGAACCACACTGCCCCACAGTGGCCAAATCGGGTACCACATGAACAGCGCTCCAAATAAAGGCACACACAGACAAAGGCAAGTCAGTATAAAATAATTTAAATGAAATCGATTTTGGGACATTTAAAATGGATTCTGAATCATACTAAATGAGAATCGCGATTTTTATGAGAATATATTTTTTTGGGCACACCCCTAATATATATAATTTAGTATTATTTTGGTATTTATAATTAATCAAGGCGCCACTCAGAGTATGGGCACGGGCCGGCAGTTGCCCATTCCTGCTCTAAATGGTCTATAGGTGTGAACGTGAGTGTGAATGGTTGTCTTTCTGTGCCCTGTGATGGCCGCCAACCAGTCCAGACATTTTCCTCTCTCACACATGATGTTGTAAAGCGATACAAAACCACGGACATCAAAATGAACATTATACACTCAGTGTGGGCTCACATACATGGGTACTTGCTTGCAAGCCTTGCAGACCTCACACACGCACACACTTTTTGACATAGTCTGCATAGTTGCAGCAACCGCAAGGAAACGAGTGTGCCAAATGTGTGGTGACTGAGCCGGAGCCTCTGAGTTCGCTGTCACTTGTTTGTTGTCCTCAGTCAACTCTGCTTTCAACAAAAGATGAAATCTGATTGAGAAGTTGTCCTTGAATGGCGAGAAGATGTGTTGCTTCTCAACTGTATTAATATGACTACTAATATAAGTTGACTTACTGCGACCGACTGGCGCCTTGTCCACGATGCTCCCCGCCACTTGCCTAGTCATCTGGGATAGACTTAAGCTCACCCATGTGAGCCAAATGAGGAACAAGCACAGTAGAAAATGGATCGATTGATAACTCGTGTTTCTTTACAACTTAAATTATTACTCTAAGAGAATGTTTGAAAACTGTTGTTTTCATGAAATGTTGTTACATTTACACCAGATGTAACGAGACAACGCAGCTTCCAGAAAGTTCAACTTTCGTCTCATCTGTCCATAGAATATTCTCCCAGAAGTCTCGACAAGCCTCTATGTTCTTTTTGGTCATCAATAGTTTTGGCCTTGGAACTCTACCATGGATGTCACGTTTGCCCAATCTTTAACTTACTGTTAAGTCATGCATACTTAACTGTGGTGAGGGAGGCCGGCAGTTCTGTAGCTGTTGTTCGGGGTTCCTTGGATGCGGTGCTCTGTAGGCCTGTTCCATGTTTTCTCCATTTGTGGATCATGTGGGCCACTGGAGACCTACAGCTTTAGAAATAGGTAGCTTTGTGACCTTTTCCAGACTGATAGATGTCATTGCCTTTTTTTCCCCTCATCTGTTCTTAAATTTTATGGGATTGTAGCATTTTTTTCTTCCCTTTTTAACTCTTTGACCGCCAAAAACGTTTAATAACATTTAGTAAAATCCAAATGAGTTCCGCCAAAAACGTTAAAAGACGTTAACTATGTTTTTTAATGGAAACGGGTGGAGGAAAGCCTTGGCCAGCTGTGCTGAAAGTATCAAGCAGATCGAGTTAGTATAATGACTATTTATGGGCACTAGATGGCAGCAATGACTCTCTTTGGACAAGATCGGGTAGGAGTCAGTAGAAGACGTGAGGTGAAGCTAGAGTGTTGAGGGGAGAATGGCTGAGGAAGCAAAAATGGCGACCGGTTGCAAGCAGCTCACGCTTGAGCATTTTTTTCAAAGACGAAAAGTATCGACCAGTGCTAAAGAGCACATTGATGATGATGATGGTGACTCCGAGGTTGACGCCGAAGTTGGAAGCGTTGACGCGGCGGCTTCGACCACGTCATAAAGCCTCACCGGCTAGCGATGCTAACGGCGGAAAACGTGGCGCACAAACGAGCACTTCCGCCCAGGCGGACGTTCAATCGGACGATGAAGAGTACCCCGAGTCCAATGCATATTCATCGGAGGAGCGGGTACAGTCTGATCCCGGAGAAGACACTGGTTCTGGACTACGATGCCACCATGAATGGAGTGGATAAGATGGATCAGAACATCTCTTACCACCCTGTATAGGAGCTGAAGGACATGAGGAAGTCAGACGTAACACCAGGTCACCGTATCATGATCCTGAGAGTAGACTTGATGACGACATCGCCAAACACACACTGCAGTATATACTTGCTACTCCCCGGAAAAAAAGGCCGGCAAGAAAGTGTAGGGTCTGCACGCGAAGGGGCGATCGCAGTGAAACTAATCTGTGGTGCAAATCCTACTGTGTCCCCTTGCACGCAGGGGAGTGTTACACAATATACCCCACAAAAAGAAAAACTGTGTAGTTGAAACTTCCACACAATTGCAAATAGTACCACACATGCACAGTTGCACACATTTGTAAATAGTTTGCCAAATTGTTTTGTCAAATTGTTACACTGTTGAATGTAAATAAACTTATTTTGCTATCAAAAAACACGTTGTCATTGTTGGTTGTAGTGTTTTACAGAAGTAAAGCACTGTTTAGGTCTTTGTGGCATCATTCATGGCAAAAAAGGTGTACAATTCACTGGAGTGCATGAAATAATATAGTTTCGCAAAAAGCTTGATTTCTCCGTATTTTGGTCCAAAACAGAGCATTTGGATGAAACTAACCTATTTTCTATTGTTGATTACTGAAAAACTGAATAAGGTAGAAACAAACAATTTTTTTTCGATGAAAGATGAGAGTTCAATCTTTCATTTAGTAGTATCTGTATTTCCATAGTCCAAACACAAACTTTTCTGTGGACCTTGAAAGATCAGTCAAAATGCTTAAATCAGCTGGCACCCACATGTTCTCTTTTCTGAAAATGCTTGGCAGTCAAAGAGTTAACATTTTGAGATCTTTTGGCAGACGTCAATTTGTCAGACAGGTTCTGATTGAACAGGTCTGGATGTAATCTGGGTGTGGTCAGTGAAAATGAACTCAACTTTACAAAAAAATGCAATTATCCATCCATCCATCCATCCATTCACCCCGCAAACATTTGAGCATGGGTCACATAGCGGCCTTTGAAAACAACACTGACGTAAACTGAAAAAGTCGTCTGTGAAAACTTTAACAAAGATCCCTATTTATTGATGGAATGTAAACATAACCAAGTGAGAGTGAAACATTCATGCTTCATTTAGTTTCACTTGTTTGACTTGTTTTGGAAGTCAAGCTGCTGTGGTTATGTTGTCGATACGTTGACACTACCGGCAGCGTTTGTGGAGATGGATTTTTTTTTTCATTTTGTCCAAATGTCACAAGCAATTTGAGTTTGGAGACAAAATCTGTCATGTGTTCTAATGAACATTCCACCATCTGGTTTGTACGACAGTTTTATTATTTAGTGCTCTAACATATATTATACTGTAAGTGTAACCAAAACATAATGGATTATTCTAAGTGAATGTAACCACAAGATGCCTTTAATGGAAGAAACAGAAATAAAAAACGTGTATGCTTTGGGAAGTGGTGGGTCATAAGTCATAATTCACTTCATTTGCGTCCAATTAGCCACAGCATGTAAAGAGCCCACTGGAATATCTTGTGAGACCACCTCGCTAGCTGCGACATGACGGAACAATTAAAGAAAGATTCCCGGCATTCTTCCCGTCTCGCCTTCGTCCAATGAAAGACTCTATCAAAGCCACTGAACACTAAATCTTGACGCTCATGTTGTTCGGTCATCCGGTTCACAAATTGAGGTCTTAGAAGAAGAACAATCCAATGAATTGCAGGTTATTTTAGGGGTTAAACGTCACGTTCGTATAGGTTTGTATGCTCATTTACTTAGCTAGCAAGTTTAGTAAAAGTGTGGGTGACAGGATAGTAAAACATTGACTTATTTTAGCCCGCTGCTATGCTACTAGCTCCCAGATGATACAACTCTAGCAGTCGGGATGACTGACAGCTCACACGCTTTGTAAATGTTATTAAGTCTTCCAGTGAACATGATCACGACTTCCTGATCCATTTCCTGTGAGACGCGTGTGATCGTTGACTAGCAACTCGTCTGGTTTCCGGTGCGCGGCGCGTGAGCTTTGCGTGTATTACGTTGTGTCGTCACGCATTCCAAAAGTAACGACCCTATTTTCAAAATGTAAGAAGTAAAAAGTACAGACATTTGCGTTTGAAAAGAAGTAAAAGTAAAAAGTCACCAGAGTAAAAAATATTTAAGTAAAGTACAGATATATGAAAAAACTACTTAAGTATAGTAACGAAGCACAAAGGTAAGTCTGCACATAGAGCTTGGGGGGCCCCTGGTGGCTTGGGGGCCCTAGGCAGCCGCCTACTTGACCTATAGCAAGAAACGGCTATGTTTGGAACATACGTGGCTTACTGAAGGACCGATTTATCTTTAACAAAGAAAATGTTTCAGCTGAGAGTCGATCCTGCGGCATGCTACGCTGAGCTTGCTAGCTGCCGCTACAATATAATGTGAGACAGTTACATATTCCGAACAAATATCCCTCCCACCAATTCACCATACACAATATGGCTAAACTCGTGACTGGGATAAAAGTTAATTTTGCAGTTAATGTCACGCATGGTCATCCTCATAGCATTATTAATGCATGCGTGCGTGTGGGTGAAATGAGCTACCATGGGAAATGTGCTTCTATAAGCATAATTTGTCCTTTTTCTCCCTATCATTGGATATCTATCTATCTATCTATCTATCTATCTATCTATCTATCTATCTATCTATCTATCTATCTATCTATCTATCTATCTATCTATCTATCTATCTATCTATCTATCTATCTATCTATCTATCTATCTATCTATCTATCTGCATATGGCCTTCAATCAATCAATCAATCAATCAATCAATCAATCAATCAATCAATGAACCTATCTCTACTGTACTTGCATTTGAATGGTTGTCAATTATACAAGGATTGTTGCTATTTTTAGGCTGCCCTGGTCCCTACCACCTTCAAATAGCAGGGACGCACTGTATAGAAATATAAATTGTGGTGATATTTATTTTTATTTTGACTTCATAAACATACTTGGTATTGGAGTAATCCAAAGTAATCATTACATTACTTCAATATACTTGGATTATGTTACTAACTACTACTTTTTTAGCAGGTAACTTGTAACTGTAACGGAATACATTTTAAAAGTAACCCTCAACCATGACTATGGATACATTAGTATAGAGACATATGGCTATTGTTGCAATCTTTAATATCTGCCTCTTTTTCTTTTTTTTTCTTTTGCCATGATCATTTTTTGTTGATTCTTGGATAAATGAGTTGTTTTTGTTTTGGACTGCTAAACAAACAAACAGATCAAAAACAGTTGTCAGCTGTAACTGGGGCAAAAAAAGGAAGGTTTAGAGTCGCGGG
The DNA here is from genome assembly GCF_054856555.1 of Leptonotus elevatus. NCBI lineage: Eukaryota > Metazoa > Chordata > Actinopteri > Syngnathiformes > Syngnathidae > Leptonotus > Leptonotus elevatus. The sequence goes on from NC_141240.1 coordinate 23,503,236, forward strand.
TTCCTCCACATCAAGAGGAATCAGTTCAAGTGGATCAGGAATCTATTTTGGATGTTTCCTGCTGAGGTATTGTGACATGTCTATGATCAAAGTCTTCACTACTAAAAACAACGGCTTCAAATGACGGTGATTTTATGAAGGGAAAAAAGGATTTTATTCATGATTATGATGATTATTAAGTATTCTTTGTGTTTTATGGTCGATTTGCCACAGTTATTTTAAGTGCCCTATTAATAATGTTGCATTGAGTTAAGATGGTGGGTTACACTGAATAAATAGCACAGAAAATATAGTCGGACACCCTCTGAGTGATTTAGAATTCAACCGACTTTCATTTCAGAATACACACAAATACTGTAGTGTATAGTCCTACAATATAGAGCCTCATTGCAGTAAAAATCAGATTGAAAGCATCAAAAATACCAAAGAATCAAAAGCATCTATTTCTTTTCACATTTGTATGCAGGTAGATTTTTTTTTAAGAGGTGCATGTGGAATGCAAATTATTTTCACATTTTAACTCAATCATTAGGGGGGGTTTTCTCTACATTTTAAAGTTAACAGGTTTAACAATTTTTTAAAGAATCATCATTATTACGTATTTATGTCCTCACCAGTGTTAACAGTAAAGTAAGACAAACTTCTTTTTCTTTTTTTTTACTCTTGTGTGGCAGTAAAGATTTGAGTGTTAAGTTGATGTGATGTAAGGTGCATCTGTGACCTGAGTCACCTTCATGCAGTGCTTCTCAATTATCATTATTTTTTTCGCATCTTACTATAATTTTGTATTCATATAAAAATTGAATGCGAAAATGTAGCTTAAAACTGCCATCCAGTTAATAAACATTTTATGATGACAACAGGAAAAGATTGCTATTTATATTATTTCTTACTTTATATCTGAGGTTGTTTGAAACTTGAAATTGTATTCAGTTTTAGAGGTTCTTGCGTGAAAAGAAAAATGATGGCCAAACTAATGGCTAGATTGTGTCTCACTCTCTTCTGCGCTGTCCGATTGTTGCTTTCAAATTTGCTATCAAGATGAAGTTCCTTGCAGCTTCCCGATCCCAAAGTCACCCCGTGCTGCTCCCCGGTGTCCTCTGCACCCCACACCACTGTTTGAGTGTGTCTCAGCCTGATAGCATTGACTTGAGGAATCACTCCATCTCATTCAACAGTTCCCACAGGCTGGCCACAAAAGAAAAATTTTTTGACTTGACTGGCACACCACAAAGAGAGAGAACCCCCCCCCCCCACACACACACACACACACAACAACACTTCACCTCCCAGCCTGCTGTTGTCGTAGTAGCGAACAATCCAAAGTCTCCCACCACCTTCCCTCCCTTGCTCCGATCTCACTTTCTCTTCTTGTTCGGAAACGCTCGCTCGATGGGCCACGGATATTCGCGTGGCGGCGGAAACCAAACAGCAGTGAGAAATGTAGGGAGTTTACAGAAAGTGGAGTCGAGAGCAGAAAGTTGGCGAAAAAAACGATAAGTGGACATGTGCAGACTAAACAGGCTACAGTTTTGCCTGAGAAACAAAGAGGCCAATACGTGAAAATGTACACGCCCGCCGCCGCCATTTCGATGCGTACGTGAGCGTACGTGAGCGTACGTGAGCTACTCGCCACATGACGTACATCTGCGTTCAATACAAAAGAGTCACAACGTGTTTCCTCACAGAAGTTTTACAAAGATAAGATGTTTATACAATGTGACATTTGCCAAGCTAAGTACGGTTACTAATACAATTGTCGTTCCTAACTAGCAGTGTGCCCCAAGAAATGCTCCAATTTCACTTAATGTGATTGGTCTCAAAATGATCCTTTGTTTACTACAAATAAAGCAGAGGCCCCTGTTTGCCTAAACGCCATACTTAGAAAGCAAACAAAAATTTGGGGCAAAAGTCCCTCAAAAGTCCAGCAAATTTCACGAAACCTTGTTTAATTTTGAAAATATTTCCCCCCCACTAAAGGGTACCACTGATAGCTCATCAGATAAGCAGTATAATGATAACAATAGAACATGAAATTTGTGTAACTTTTTTGTACACCATGAGCATTACATAAATAAATAAATGTTGCCAAGCGTATGCTATTGTAAATAATATGGATGGACGTGTACCGATACCAAGTATCAGTATGGGTCGATACCAGTCAATACTTGCGACGGCTGTTTTACAGTCAAGTTTAAGGAAAATAATACATTGGGATATATCTTTTGTTAAAATTAACAGTCATTGTATTTTGGAGGGACATTTTAGGTATCAAAAGTACTAGTGGTATCAGTACTTGTTATTGGCATCAGTGACTACTTTAGAGTCGAGTACTCATAATGGTATAGGGCTGGAAAAAAAAGTGGCATCGTAGATATATACAAATAACATTACATTGAAAATCTGAATTAGGGCTGTGCAATTAATCGATGTTCAATTACAATTTCAATTATTACACTCCACAATTACAAAATCAGCAGTCGTAAAAAAAAAAAAGATTATTAATACATAATTTGAGTTGTTTGAGTTAAATGTATACATTTGCACCTTTTTTTAAAATTTTAAAATAACTAATACATTTTGTTTCATCCAAAAGGGATTTGCATAATAGTGTCTAAAATAATTTTAATTGTCTTAATATTGTTTACGTTAAAACATTTTCTTGTTTTGTACCAAAAATATGATTACAATTATTACCAAAATAATGGTGATTGATATTTTCTTCATAATCGAGAAGCCCTAATAAGAATGATGAAATTGTCCCACACAAAAAAGTCACAGCCAACAACGTTGAGTATCAAGCAGGCCTGGCCCCGGGCATAGGCGAACTAGGTGATCGTCTAGAGTGTCATCTAGTGGAGGGGGTGCCAAACTGCAGGGCAAAAAAAAGAAAAAAGGAAAAACGGGCCCTGGGTAGAGGCATGTATGTCAGTCAGTCATCATTGCCTATAAAAATAAACATGAAAACAGCGTTAGCTTTTTCGCTTGCTTGTAACTTGTTTACTCCACCACCGAAACGAGGCAAAGCTTGCTGGCTTTAAAATAAAGCAGTCAGTCCAGTCCAGATACCTGCCAATAGATTTGCATAAATCATTGTTTCACATAACCAGGTTAATTTGTACAAGATAAGAATTGTGTGCTGGTTAATGTAAACAAATATATGGAAAATGCATACTTTTGATTTTAATTTTTATTTGTAGTTGTCTGTGAAATTTGGTATTTATTGTGTGGTGTGCTATTAAAAATTATATATCTCTATTTTTTATTTATTTTTTTCTGGGGGGGGGGGGGGGCATGTTTGCCTAGGGCACCAAATCACATAGGGCCGGCCCTGGTATCAAGCACGGAAGCGGTGCATACTGACAAGACAAAGCACAACATTAGTACCAGTACATACAAAACAGCAGTAGGGGAAGCAAATGTCTTCCCACTCCCAAATGGACACAGTTTTACATACATAATTCCATTTTGTTTTATCATGCAGTGGTGAACTTATTTTTACACTTGCATGTGGATGTATGACGTTCCACTGTAGAACAATGTGCATGTGTCAGTGGGTGATAGTGTCGGGGATTCCCGTGGCGACCTGTGTTGGAGGTGTGTGTGTCTGTGTGTATGTGAGTCCCCATCCATCATCACACACACTTCCCTCTCTCCGTGTATTCGAAAATAGACGTGTGTGTGAACATGACCTCTCCCACACATAAACACGTTCACACTCACACAAGTAAACACGCCCGCTTGCCCATGCTATTGTGTCCCCACGTCCGCGTGTGTGCGTGCGTGCGTGTGGGCTGGGGGGGTTTCATGAGTGTTGTATCAGCACTTGTTGGCTTCTTGCTTCGTCCTCCCTCCTTGATTCTGTCTCCTCCCTCGCCACCAAGTCTACAATCCATGCCAAATTTCCTTGATTCAAGGTGCGGTTCCATCTCTCACGCGAACACCCGCGTTTGTTTCGACACAAGAAGTTATAAAGTCTGTCTTGTCCTGATAGAAGAAACAGACCATGTTTGTTTGCACCGGGACACCCAATAAAGCAGGCGTGTCAAACAAATTTGTCGTGGGAAACGTTGGCATGTCCCTCAGAGGGCCGTTATAAACGAAACTACCTAAATGTCGGAATGGCTCATTATATTAACCCATACATTGATGGGTAACTTGTTTTGAAATATGAATTATAGTTCATTTTAGAGTAGGGGAGTCGGTCGATTCATATTTTGAATTGTAATTAATTGCATGCCTTCAATAGTTAACTCACGATTAATCGCAAATTTTATATCTGTTTTAAATGTACAAGAAAATAAATATTTTCAAAGTTTTTATACTCGTGTTAACATAAAAGTGGAAACAATGTTAAACTAATAGAAATATGGCTGCATATTTTAGTCATTGATACAGTAATTTCATAATAATTTATAAAATTGAGTTAAAATCAAAAAGATGTACTGTACTGTAAAAAAAAAGAGATACATTTTCTGCCACTAGATGGCATATTGCATTTGTAAAACGTTGGTGACAGCTCAGTGAATTTTTAAGGACTATCTTATCTTTAATTCTGCACAATTTTAAAATTGTAAAATACAACTTGACCCCAGTCTGTATGCATTATTATTACATTTATTACTGCCAAATTTTGACGTGGACGTGCCTCTGCAGTGTTGCGACTTGATTTCCCCCAGTACTGGCTTTCCAAGTAAGGGGTGGTGAATAATCGTGCGTTAAAGAAATTTGTAACATTAAAATAACTTTAAACTCAAAATGAATGCACTCATTTTGACACCCCTATTTTAAAGTGTTTGGTAACAATGCTTGCAATACCTCAAGAAAAGTGAAGACAATTTTAAATTTTGGTCCAGATTTTAACAAGAACTTAAGCAGCCAAATACAATGACTACGTTTACATGCATTCAATATTCGGGATAAGGTCAAAATTCCGCTTTCTGAAAATCGTGGTAACACCAAAATTTACTCCCGTTTACATGCTCAGTTGTTCTCGATTGGATAAACTGTTGGGACCGCGACGCGCGGTCAACGTTAATAACGTCATTTCCGTTTTTAACTTACTATACGTTCAATAAAAGACGTATTGATGTTACTCACCGTGCTAAATAAAGTAGTCGGTATAGTCCTCGCTCCAGAAGTGTGCTTCTTTGTTGAGTATTTCCGGTGGGTTACACGCCAGAAGCACGGACTTATATACTTGTATTTACTGTATGTGTATATAGGCACAAACTGTGACGTTTTCACCGTAGAGACACAAAATAATGTGAAAACGCTGCGGAGAAATCAATGTGTTCAAGGGAGGCTCGGAGCTGCGCATACAAGTCGTGACTACAAAGACCAAGATTCCTTTGCGGATCAAACCAGCAAAGAAGAAGAAAAGAAGACGAAGAAGAAAATAGAAAAACATTGCCCCGATCGATCGAGGTATTCCGAATGCGTTTACATGAAAGGAGTAACCCACGGGTCTTTTTAAAAACTCAAATACGAGCACATTCGAGTGTGTTTACATGACCTTACAAGTTCGGCACCTGTGACCAAGCATTTTTATATTTAGTCGGAAAGTTCTTATTGTGTATTTTAGGGATGACCGTGCAGATTTCATTTCAAGAAAAAAAAATCACAAATCGCCCTGTGATGCGTCATTCACTGTCTTCACTCTGATCCACACACACGTACGCAAGCACACACACACACACACACAGATTTTGGACAGTGGCATTCAGGAGGGGCACTTCCTGGTGGTCAAGCAGGAGGCTCCGAGACGCCACTGCAGCACCCTCTGGAGCCATGTGCGTGTGTGTGCGTACGCATGTATTTGCCATTTCATTGTGTGGGAAAGTGTCCATGGCACACATACAAACATTTCCTGCCATATTCAACTTGAGTGGTCTCCCAATGACTTAAAAGCAACTTTTTGAAATGTTCAGTGTCATTGATGTAATACATATCTAAATTGTGGAACCCTGGTTCAATTAATTCAATGGGCAGAAAAACTCGAAACGCCTTTTCTTAAATAGCGTTAGATAATTTGTTAGTTCAGAATTAGCCATGGGTGTAATTCACCGCAGCGCCATCAACAGACAGGCTGGTCACATGCTTAACGCTGATTCCTGTCATAGATTAAACGTAGACTAGAGCAGGCTAAACACGTGTCAAATGTGGCGGCCATGTTGACAGTGGCCATGTTCCCATCCATTAATTTAGCATTGTCATAGGCATGTAGCTCAACAGTGCATGGTGTATTGAACTGAATTCATACTCTTTTTTTTTTTTTAACTCAGGCACAACTCTTTTGAACATGTTGTTTTTTTTGTTTGTTGTTTTTTTTTTTTTTTTTAAAGCCCTGGTTTATCTAAGACATCTAATCACAACAGAACTGAAAAAAAGACAGCACTAACATAATGGCTCATGAATGTGGATCAACAATTTAAATTTAGATCAACATTAAAACTTTTCACACAGTTTAAAGTTTAAAAAACAAAAATGATTTACAATAATTGTGTACTGTACTGGGTGCGTATGTGGCACACCTGTCCTATATACGCTCACTGACTCCATTTTGCTGGCATCGGGCCAAAACCTTGTGCCTCCAAAATCGTCACTTTTCAGGAGACCCCAAAAACGGCAACGAAGCATTCTTCTAAATAATCCTGGATTGTGTTCCACCTTATCTGCTTTACATTTTAGGTAATGTTGATTGTCAAGCTGTCTAAGGTGTCAACTCCGTGTCCTGCCATCTTAGTTTCTGTGTGTCCAAGAATTTGACACGTCGGACGATTCGGGTCCAAGTGATGCTGAGCTGTGTCCGGGTGGCTTACGTTTAATCTTACTGGCTGAGGAAGACTCACGTCAGGAATATCGACTTGTTTACGCTTGCCGAACAGGTGGTTTGATACCTTCATCTCAGCGGATTTGTAGCAGCAAAGCTTTTCTTGGCCTTTACCGCTGTTCTGCCGCGCACTTCACCCCCAACGACATCTGAGGAACCTTCGACACATCGGGAGCGCCGCCAGTGGCGCTGCAGCAGAGACATTGTGCCTAAAAACAACATTGCCAACAGACTTAAGCAAATGTTGTCATCGTTGTTATATTTTTGCTCGGTTGTGAGCCAGCGACAGAGACACGGGTGGAAGCGACATAAGTGATAATGCCGTCTGCAAATTGCAACCATAACAACGCCTGTTGTTGTTATGCTCAGGCCTCAACCACTCATCACTGCAGTTGGGACACACGCGAGCACACACTGTTGATTCCTGGTAGTATACAGAATGCACAGGAGTATTTACCGTACATTGGAGTCATCATACGGGATGAAGTGCCTGGCTAAAGTGACAGGAATATTGGTGATTAAAAACGAATGAGTCCAACGAAGTCATGACGTTCTTTTAGTTAGCTTGGTTAGGCTAACGGATGCTAGCGCCACTAGTCACTGATCTTCGCACCAATAAAGTTAAATAAAAAAATAACTCAAATTCTAACCCCTCACTTTAAGAACAAACTTTTACTTTGAATACCAATTCATTAAAAAGTACATTTATTAGCAGGAAATCACTTTTGATACTTGAGTACAAATGTCGACTACTTTATGACTTCTACTCAAGTAACAATTTACCAACTTCTTCTGAAGTTATTTTTGTTAAGGTACTTTATCACTTTCAGGTACTTTATACAAGACAGGTTAAAATGGAGATTGGTGATTAAAAACGAATGAGTCCAACGAAGTCATTACATTCTTTTAGTTAGCTTGATTAGGCTAACGGATGCTAACGTCACTCGTTAGCTAACACACTGATCTTCACACCAATAAAGTTAAACAAAAAATAATTCAAATTCTAACCCCTCACTTTAACTCTTTGACTGCCAAGCATTTTCAGAAAAGAGAACATGTGGGTGCCAGCTGATTTAAGCATTTTGACTGATTTTTCAAGGTCCACAGAAAATTTTGTGTTTGGACTATGGAAACACAGATACTACCAAATGAAAGATTGAACTTTCATCTTTCATCGGGAAAAAAATGTTTTCAGTAATCAACAATAGAAAATAGGTTAGTTTCATCCAAATGCTCTTGTTTTGGACCAAAATACGGAGAAATCAAGCTTTAAGTGAAACGATATTATTTCATGCACTCTAGTGAATTTGACACCTTTTTTTTCCCATGAATGATGCCACAAACACCTAAACAGTGCTTTACTTCTGTAAAACACTACCACCAACAATGAAAAAGTGTTTTTTGATAGCAAAATAAGTTTATTTACATTTAACAGTGTAACAATTTGACAAAACAATTTGGCAAACTATTTACAAATGTGTGCAACTGTGCATGTGTGGTACTATTTGCAATTGTGTGGATGTTTCAACTACAGTTTTTCTTTTTGTGGGGTATATTGTGTAACACTCCTCTGCGTGCAAGGGGACGCAGCAGGATTTGCACCACAGATTAGTTTCACTGCGATTGCCCCTTCGCGTGCACTTTCTTGCCGGCCTTTTTTTCCGGGGAGTAGCAAGTATATACTGCAGTGTGTGTTTGCCGATGTCGTCATCAAGTCTACTCTCAGGATCATGATACGGTGACCTGGTGTTACGTCTGGCTTCCTCATGTCCTTCAGCTCCTATACAGGGTGGTAAGAGATGTTCTGATCCATCTTATCCACTCCATTCATGGTGGCATCGTAGTCCAGAACCAGTGTCTTCTCCGGGATCAGACTGTACCCGCTCCTCCGATGAATATGCATTGGACTCGGGGTACTCTTCATCGTCCGATTGAACGTCCGCCTGTGCAGAAGTGCTCGGTTGTGCGCCACGTTTTCCGCCGTTAGCATCGCTAGCCGGTGAGGCTTTATGACGTGGTCGAAGCCGCCGCGTCAACGCTTCCAACTTCGGCGTCAACCTCGGAGTCACCATCATCATCATCAATGTGCTCTTTAGCACTGGTCGATACTTTTCGTCTTTGAAAAAAATGCTCAAGCGTGAGCTGCTTGCAACCGGTCGCCATTTTCGCTTCCTCAGCCATTCTCCCCTCAACACTCTAGCTCCACCTCACGTCTTCTACTGACTCCTACCCGATCTTGTCCAAAGAGAGTCATCGCTGCCATCTAGTGCCCATAAATAGTCATTATACTAACTCGATCTGCTTGATACTTTCAGCACAGCTGGCCAAGGCTTTCCATAGTTAATGTCTTTTAACGTTTTTGGCGGCACTTATTTGGATTTTACTAAACGTTATTAAACGTTTTTGGCGGTCAAAGAGTTAAGAACAAACTTTTACTTTGAATACCAATTCATTACAAAGTACATTTATTAGCAGGAAATCACTTTTGATAATTGAGTACAAATGTCGACAACTTTATGACTTCTACTCAAGCAACAATTTACCAACTTCTACTGAAGTTATTTTTGTTAAGGTACTTTATACAAGACTGGCTAAAATGGATATTGATGATCTAGGCTCAAACTGACACCATTCTAAAAACAAATACTGTACAGGCAGTGTTTTAAGTAACAGTCCAACATTCCTAACTGCCAAAATAAGTGTCATCACACGTTGGTGTCTTCACCATCACTTAGACCCTTCTGTTGTTTATCACACACAAAACTAAAAGCAAAAAAGTGTAAGTTTCAAATGGCTTTTTAAATGGGAATATTTCAATGGCAGAAGTCATTAAATTCAAAATTGTATTACTTCAAAGGCATTGGACAGGTTCCACTGCAAGCCAAGCACATACTGTGCTGTACATCCGTGAGTGTGTGTGTGTGGGGGGGGGGGGGGGGGGGGGGTTGCGCGTGTGTGTGTGTGCACTTAGATTTGTAATGTGTGTGTCTTGAATGTGTGTATTGAAGTGTATGAGAGACGGTCAATTCTCGGTTGGGCAGAAACAATGGAACCTCTCTGATTACATCTCCCTGTACAGCGGGCAGAGTGTGTGCGTGCGCGCGTGCGTGTGTGTGTGTGTGTGTGTGTGTGAGGGATGCAGAAAAGCAGGGCGTGGGGGGTAGGGGGAGGGTTCTTGGAAGAGGGGGGTACTGGTGGTCCTAAAATCGTTGCCTCCCCCTCTTTCAGCCACTGTTTCCTCTCTCTCACCCCCCCCCCCCCACACACACACACACACCCACACACCCCCCCCACACACACACACACGTCCCCTCCCCTCATATTTGCCTGGCATCTCATTGGTTAAATTCACATCCATGAGTGTGTGTCATTGGCCTTGGGTGCGTGTGTGTGTGTATAGATGTATAAAAATATGCTCAGCGTGGGTCGGCGAACTCCGGCCACAAGTTCTCAAAGTTCCTAGCGGGAAGGACAGACGCGAGCCAGTGAGTCAGACAGCTCAGAACCAGCAAACCCGTCGCTTCAAAACGAGGGCAAAAACAGACTTGGTGGAATATCTTCTGAGGAATATTTTGGTTTCTGTCCCATTGTCCCGCCCCTATCGGATCTCCATGTTTGTACTCGGGATTTGTGGTCCAAATCCATCACACTCTCCCGATGCGTCTCCCTGAAACTTTGCAACCCAACAAACTTAGACAGACGTTTGCAGAATTCCACTTGGACTAAAATCAAAGTAGACAGCAAGACCAGTTCTGGAATGAATTTAACACAGCCCAGCTTGTCTCGGGGGGCTCTGCTGCATCCCGGCCAGGTGTCACTTGTGAGCCCAACGTGGGCCTCGAGGACCCCAAGTCCTGCTTCGGATCTTGAAATGGGTTTTGAGCAGAATATCTCCGGAGACTGCAGCTCTCCCAGTGACCACGGAGGCACCAGGAGAGCACAGCCCAGGGGCCCTCCCATCGATGGGGGCCAGAGTCCAGATCTGGCGGGCAGCGGGAAGGGTGTGGGGGGCGAGCAGAGGATCCGTAGGCCCATGAACGCCTTCATGGTGTGGGCCAAAGATGAGCGGAAACGACTGGCCTTGCAAAACCCAGACCTGCACAATGCTGTGCTCAGCAAGATGCTCGGTAAGACAATTATCACAGAGGGAAACAACAACAAACAATTTAGCACACAAAGATCCACTACTGCTTTTTTAGTAGTTTCCGCGCTCATTTTCATCTTGTTTTTATTTAATTTTGTAATACTTGGGGTTCACTGATCTTATCCGGGATTCACATTTACTTTTATGAAGAGAAAAGTGCATTTCATTTTAAGGTACTCGGCACAGCACAACTGCATGCAATTTTTTTTTTATATGATAACTATTGTACTTACCACAAAAAAAATTACCAACAAAACACAACTTTTATTCTGAACAAATTTTTATTGGGCTGATGCTCATTTAGAAACATTATGACAACCTTTTTCCATTCCAGTTCATTTGTTTTCTAATTTGATTCTAATTAAGAAACTAAAAATAAGTTACGTGTAGTCATTATAGCATTGATACTGTAAAACAACAAATCTTTGGCTCACCCTATTTTTTTGCACCATAGTGAATCCAGGTTTACGCATGTGTGCATGCATAATGCTGCTTTCACTGGAATGTATGCTTGCTGCATCTCAAGAGATTTAGCATTTAACAAGTAGAGGATTTGAATTATACTTCATATCCGAGCAATTATCACTTTAAACTGGAGACATTTTAATGTCTAGTATGAAAAACATAACACGGAGAACGTAAAACAGTACAATCTGCATATATATATATATATATATATATATATATATATATATATATATATATATATATATATATACACACAAACCACAAACACAAGGATTGGGTTTGAATGAGATAACAATATGAATCTTCATAATCAGCTATCATTATAAAAATTTTGTGTAGGTTCTCTATCTTGCAAAGAGCCTAAAATGTCGCAGCAGAGCATCAATTAACTTTGTGCCGCTTCCATGTGCTCATTATGTCATAAATGTCAGAGTTTAGTCAAGGCCTTGATCCAAAGTGACCGCCAAACTGCCGCAAACTGGCGTCGGGACCCCATATGAAATATGGCGCACTGTTGGGTGTCACCTTTGTGAGAAGGTGTCGTTTGAAAATCATTTAAAGCCAACATAACAATGAAGGAATCCTTATTCTCATCATACATGAGTTTAAATGATACATGCTGTATGTCTTGTATATTGTATATTATGAGAAACATAGAATTACTTTTAGAAGAACTCTAAGACAAAGTTAATACATGTCAGCACAAAAAGTTATTTACTGTTCTGATTTTAATCTTTCAAGATAATATTTGGTCAATTTAATATTTTTCAAAAAATATCTATCAAATTGGTCAGTCCACACATGTGAGTGTTATTATTTATTTATTTATTACAAATGATTGACCAATCTAGAGTGTTGAAAATGGCGTGCTCTCTTTGCTGATATAATGTTAATGGTTGAATAAACATGCCATTTATGGGGGCTCCTGAAAAGTGCCTATTTTGGAAGTGCAAGATTTCGGCGCGACACCAGCGATATATAGCACTTTCACATATTTTGGTTACTCAATGCAGCTATGTAGTTTTCAAACTATAATAATAACAGTAGTATGACATACTGCACCACTGAGTACTAGAATTTCTTTAACTTATAGTAAAGTAGAAAAATAGTTGCACCGATTCGGCAGACTCATCGCACAATCATACAATGATAAATGATTACCAAGCATCAACTAAACTAATGAGCTCATTACCCCCATCATGCAAAAAATACATAAAAATAATAAAGGTCAATTGTCCAAGCTCTCTTATGGTGATTTTGATACTACAGCTCACGCTCAAGAGGACACAGGTGGTTGTAGTGGGGTAATTTGTAAGGGTTAAAGCAGGTCCGAGTATTTTTGTGAGCATGCCAAAGAGGAAATCAGATGACAGAACGCTAGATAGCAAGAGAGCGGATGAGTGGGTCAACAAAACAGCTGATTATGCCAAGGGAGATCACAGTTCAAGCCCTTTTTTCTCTCTCTCTCTGCTTCACGTTTCTTTTTTGCCAGAGTGCATTACGACAAAAGCCAAACCACCATTTTTCCTGAAACCTTAACTACTGTTCTGGTCTCGCAAGCTAACCGAATGCTTGTCACTCTGCATATCAGTCATGCAACCGATTTTAACTCTCCTCTCCATGTGATGTGTGTCAGGCCAGTCGTGGAAGGCGTTGAATTCTCTGGAGAAGCGTCCTTTTGTCGAGGAAGCCGAGCGTCTGCGTCTTCAGCATCTCCAGGACCACCCAAACTACAAGTACCGGCCTCGCCGCAAGAAGACCACCAAGAAACTCAAGCGTGTCGAACCGGGGCTGTTGCTTCACAGCTTGACCCAGAGCCATGGCATGGGTCCTGGCATCGTGCCCCTGGGTGGGGAAAGCGGCTCCGGAGCCACTCCATACGGACATGTGTCACACCACCATCACTCCCACCACCTGCTGCCCTCTCTGGGCCACTTCAGGGACCTCCAGGGCCCGGGGCACCAGGAGCTGGACAGCTACGGGTTGCCCACCCCGGAGATGTCCCCTCTGGAGGTTCTGGAAAACGGAGCTAGCGAATCAGTCTTCTTCCCCCAGCATGCACAGGAGGATGCAGGGATGGGAGGCTGGAGCAGCTACCACCATCATCACCACCATAATCCGCATTACAGCCATCACTATGGCAACCATCACATCCCCATGCATGGTGCTCCGACACAGAGCCCGAGTCCAGGAATGAACGTGGGAGTGAACACTCTGAGCTCAGGTCGGAATCCCAGAATGGCCTCGGTGGAATCAAACATGGCGTCGAGCATGAGCCCGATTCATTCGAACGGTTCTCGGATGAACCCAGCGCAAACATCAGGCCGCCATATTGCCTTGAGGAGTCCCATGAAATGCCCACCACCGCCCCATGACTCCTATCCCCAGTCCTCAATCAGCCTCCATGAGACGGTTAAACCCCACCAAGGCTCCCTTCCTGCCAGCTACTACGGCCAAATGTACGGCAGCGCAGCCTCCAGTTTCCCCCCGACTCACCTCGGCCAGCTTTCGCCTCCTCCTGAGCCCTCCCCCACTCCCTGCTCGTCCTTCCTCTCCAATGTGCATATAGCAGACCCATCCAATTCGGACTCAGCTGGTCACATGGGGCCATCTTCTTCCGCTGAATTCTGGTCAGAGGTGGACAGGCATGAATTGGACCAGTATGTGAATACTGCAAGGAACCGAGAGGAGGCCTTTGGACAAGGTGGGCTCGGGTCCAAAGTCCTGGTCTGGCGTGGCAGCGCTGACAGAGATGGCAGCAGCGAAGAAGGAGTTAGCCCTCTTATATCGGCTCTTTCTGATGCTAGCAGTGCTGTCTATTACAGCGCGTGTATCACTGGCTAATACGTCAATTCGTGGATGGACATGATTCTGGTTTGGGTTCATCTGAAATGTTGATGGGTTGTTTTAGGTTCACACGTTGGGTCAACTTTTAGTCTTGCTTAAACCCACGTGGTACACACAAATGGAATGCATTTCTTGGCTACATTGTGCTAGCTATATTGCTAGTTAACAACAGTGTGGCCCAGTATGTCCCGATATTGGCATTTGTGATTCAATTTAGTTTTTTTCCCACAATATTTGGACCTAGAATTTCAAATGTACTTGTATGAATTCATAATTCAGGTGCTGTGACTTCAGAAGCGATAATGCTACAAGGAAATTGCTAACCACTAATGAACTGGAAGGCTTCACCCTAAAACTGGAGGATATTTAGCAAGGTCAAAGTCAAATACCGTGTGGTCTTGAGGAGCTTTAGATGAATTGAGGGCGCTTATTTAATGGCCGCGTGAAGGCCAAACTCAGGAGAAAAAGGGGCTAATGGGAGAACTCGATCCAACCTCCATGTGCGTGTTTCCGGGAAAGCCTGAGCCACAAAGCCGGGGCGGACCACTGAGGTCTCCCACAAACTATCCGGATGTTTTACAAGATGGCTTTAGGTTTCTTTCTGAGTGGGATTGTGATATATTCCTTATTTCCTCACTTTGTGCCAACATGTCTTTTGGCAAACGTGACCCTTGTGTGGATTAGGAAGTCTTTTCTTTTAATCAGTAAGCGTCTCAAACATGTCTGTTGTTTAGCTGTATGCAACAACAAAAAAGATGGAGCTTCAGGCCTCGCTCTGTAGATCATGGAAACTTTTTTTTTTTTTTAGTACAGGCCAGAATTGGCCACAATGTGAAAGTAGTACAACAAAAATATGGAAGTGTAGATAATGCAAGGCCAGTGATTATTGCCATGTTTTGTTCATGGTCTGTAAACCACACTGTTCACATTGGCACTCGGTGCTCATGCTAATACATAATGTAAGATCAGTCAGTATGCCGTGTTTGCAACATTATATCCCAGCATAAGCCGCATTTCTTTTGCTGTCTGGCTTCACATCCAGAAATACGCAGAGGCAAATGCGATGTCTAAAGCTCTCCTTTTAAAATGGCTGGCTTGCTAGCACGTGTGACATTGGAACACCTGAATTTAATGTAGATGCTAACTGTGTATAATATATTGAGTTTATGTGTAATTCTGTGAAGGGGAAATTGAAGTATAAAATGTTCTCTTTGCACTGGGTTTAATACGTTTGCTGTATAGAATATCGATTTGAAATGTCCTTTTAAATGTTTTTGGGGGGAAAGGACTGCATTTTTTTTCATTTGTCTTTTTAAATAAAGAGTTGAGGTTATTTTATTTGCCTTGGCCGAGCTACGCCTCTAAGCTGTGATGCTTTTAGCTAAACTAAAAGATGACATCTCCACACACCAAAAGTGCATTATAGGCAATTTAAAGGATATTCCAAACATTTCATTTTAAAGCTGAATGTGTGAATAACCACATGTCGTAAGAAAACAAAATGAAATAGTGATTACGGTAATTTTATTTATTTAGAGTCCACTGCCTCTGTTTTGGTCTGGACTTGTTATGTTTGGGACACAGCGCAATTGCTAATTCGCTAATGTGTATGATCAACACATGATGGGATAGGGTTAAATGGGGAGTATAATTTGCAATAGAAAATGTCATGTTTCCTTGGAGATGTGAAGGCATCTTTGTCTAATTGATTTGTATTTATCTTCTTTGCATTATGAACGCAACTCTAATTAAGAATGACCCGGCAAATCTGTTACAAGTTCTATTTCGCTCATCGCAAGAAAAGGTTCCCTTCCAGCCAGATTATCGGTTTTACTGCGGAGTGTAACGGGAATTTGTGGTTTTGTCTGTGCTGGGAAAAATGACAAACCAACCCCCTTTTTTTTTTTTGTAGATGTTTATACAACATGTAGTTTTGTTGCGAGCGGGATCTTGAATGTGATCTTTCCCTACATCTGTTGTGCATTAAAGCCATACACAATACATTTTTCTACATGACACAGTAGAAGAATATCAAGTATGTTGTACAATTTTTACCACACTGTTCCTTGTGGCCGAGTTCATCTTTCCAAGTGTGTCCTCGGAGGGTTGAAGTTCACTTGGAGAAGCAACTTTCTGAAAAAGTCCTTCTTCTTCTTGTTCTTCTTCGCCAGCATTTTGTTCCCACTTTAATTAGCTGTGACACACAAAGAACATCAGAGGGGCATTTCTTTGGAGTCATGCAATAACTCTGAGGCTTTTGGTTATAATTATGTGCAGTGGGGTTGGGGTGGCGGGACAAAAAAGGACACATACCATTTGAGGATTGATACAAAGGACATTTTCTCAAGCAGCATAAATAAATTATGAGATGGATTTCCCCCCATTCGTTCACAATCTGTTTGGCAGGGACATTTTGTCGACGTAGTTCTTTTGTTTGTCTATTGTGTTTTCTTTTTGAATATTTGGGTGGTCTGTCCGTGTTTCTGTACTATTTTATGGTGGAATTTTACAAAATAAACACTTAATAAACACAACAGCCTGGTTTCAGACTCTCTAGAAATTCAAATCATCAATGTAAATCAGTTGTTATCCTCCATGCATTGAAACAATGGTGACGAGGAACCGCACGCTATCAAATCAATGCCACGATGTCGCCACTTTAAAATAATTGTATTCGATGTATAATTCAATTGAAACATATTTTGTTCTGGAACACTGGTCTAAAAATACATGAATAATAAGTCAAGTGTAGCACACGTTCCGCTATCTAATCATGCGCCAAAGAGGCTAACTGTCACCATCACAAAACTTCTATTAACTCCAAAGGCAATAGTTAAACATTTGAACATGCTTGCTATCAATTATAAGTTAAACATGCATCATTAAATCCAGTACAACAATTAACCTGTGATAAGTGGCACTTTATTGAGCCTTGTCGCTCTAAATGTGACATTATATAACTTCCTGTAAATTTTTTTTTTTTTTTCGTGTTCTATTTTACACCCCTTGCTTAGATGCTCCTTCTTATATCTATATCTAATATGGTGCGACCTTTTGTGAAAATATTTGGTCAAACGGCCTCAGCAAGTACACTTCAGAGGATATGAGTCGTCTTAATTCTTGTGGCACTTTGTCAATTGAAGCCACATTTTTAGCCACGTATGCTAGCTCGTATGGATCACAGATGAGCAAGCAAATTGATCCAGTTATCAGACTTTTAAAAGTCTACGGTCAATTAATCTTATCACATTACAAACATCATTATTTTAAGATGTTTGGCTCCAATACATTCAGGAATTTACTTTTATATTTTTTTCCACCCAAAAACGACAAATGAGACTCTAACAAACGAACAAACAAACATTTCTGTAGCATCTTCAGGATGATCCGCAGGTGCTGATAATGACATCACCACGTCTCAGCCGCACAAGCTTGTCAAGTGATCTTAAGAGCCGCTTAGGAGAGGTTTCACACGATGACCTCGAAGAAGCTGAGTTGCAGCGCCGCAAGTTCTTACAGGAAACCACATCACAACGGCAAGTGTCAGGGGAACTGCGGTCCTGACGAGAAAGCGTTCAAATCCTGAATCCAAATGATTTGAGGTTTTCTATGAAGAACGCAAATTTCACAGTTCCCTTGATGCTTCGTTGTAAGTCATCCAATAAAGCGCACGGAATGCTGAATGTACGAGTTCACACCTTGTTCAGCTTGGATGAACAACACAACCAAATAGGCATGGTTCACTTTGTTTAGATTAGTGTTCTAAAACGCATGATATGATATAGAGTGGATATAAAAAGTCAACACAACCATGTTCAAATGTCAGTTTTTTGTGGAAAAAAATTAGACCCAGATAAGTACGGAAGCATATTGCATTCACTTGGAAAAAAATACAACTCCTGTTTTTCTGACTAATTTTTGGAAGGAGCTTTGTTTTTTTGAGTATTTTTTTTTTATTTTCAGTTTTTCTGAATATTTTTTTCTGTTTTACTGAATATTTTTTTCTGTCAAAAAACTATTCTGAAAAACAGGCTGAAAAAATTATTTAAAAAAACAGGGAAAATACATAGCTGGTGTTCTGTTTTTCGGAGTATTATATATTTTTTTACCTCTGAACTCCAAGTGACTTTTTGCAGACACTTTTGCGACACTTTCCCGCAATAAGATGGTCATGATTACTTACTGGCTCTCAATAAAGGAATTAATGTGTATACTGTATTGTGGTTTGTTCTCTAATCTCTGAGGGGAAAAAAAACCTTATTCACTGTAGAAAAAGAAATATTCAGAAAAACAGATTTTTTTTTCTGAAAAACAGAAAAATTATTATTTTATAAAACAGGGGGAAATTACTCAAAGAAACAGAAACAAATTATTCAGAAAAACAGAATAAAAAAAAAACGGGAAAAAATATTCAATAAAACAGAAAAAAAATACTCAAAAAAACAAAGCTCTCCCCAAAAATTAGTCAGAAAAACAGGACTTTTTTTTTGTGGCCCTAATACGCCGTCGTACTCTACAGATGCAACTGTGCACCAATAATCGAGGTTAGGTATGTGCTTGGGTTTTAAGTTCACTTCAGTTCATGTTTTGTCCGGTGAGGAACTAAAATGCTAAACGAAATGCTTATCTGTCGCGCAACTGCAAATATGAACATTTTCAATGTGTTTCAACAAAGCGCAACATTGACCTTTAGTCGTATTTTTAGGAACTAAACAATCGCAGACAAAAGTGACAGTAGCTGTTTGAAGAGTTTGAATTATTCTGATATAAAAACAGCAACAATGGCATTTCTTATTGCTTTGACTTCATTTGAAGAGCTTTTTAATTTTGCCTGAAAGCTGCATTTGTGCTATTCTTCACTCATTTCGCCTAAATCAGATTCCCCACTCAGCGACGGAGTGAATTTGGTCTTCTGTCCCTGTGAGTGCCCTGCATCTAACTGGCCGTAGTCCGCCGTTCGCCCGAGTGCGGCTGTGCCTGTGACCTTGAAGAGGCTAAACGGTATGATAAATGAATGGATGGATGTTTTTCATTAAGGCCGTAGACCGTAATGAGTTGCGCGCACATGTTGCACAATGTTGTGTGTTTACGCAATAAAAAGCTGCGCGGTGTTATAAAAGACGTTCAAAGGGTGCGACATCGACTTGATGAACTCATCACAGCTGTCTTTGTGGGAGGGGCCTGTATGGCCCATGTGATGGCAAACAAAATGTTCGGGAGAAATTCCACAGGGGTGGAGTTTGGATGTCCATGTTTTCGAGAGAGAGAGAGAGAGAGAGAGAGAGAGAGATGAGGGGTGAGTGACAATGTAAGAGAGTTGGAGGGATTTTCCCATGTTTTTTAATTGAACATGTGGTGGTGTGTGTGTGCGTATGTGCATGTGTGTGTGCGTGTGTGTGAGGGAGAATGGATTCTGAAGCCAACGTTGTCAAAGTAGTAGGTGATCCAGCATCTTGGGATTTCAGAAACTTTTGGGCGACCCAACTCGGATCCTTCTCATTTTGTGTTAGCGCTAGCTACAGTGCTAATAGATGGACATTTAATTGGTTAAATTTGGATAGATAAAAGTCAAATATGGATTTTGATCAATCAAAAACAGTTATGTAGTCACTATGTGTTGAATTAATGGAGCCATAATGGATTTCACTCAGGCACGTTGCTACACCGGGGCAAAGTGATGCTATCTTGCATCAGAAATATGTGTAGCCCCGCAAAGGCCCGTCCAGCATTTATTCTACATTTGAAAATATTTTTCTATGTATTTAAATGAGTTTAAGAACATGAAAAAGTTCACAAGTAGCCATTCTTTTCCAATCCAATCCCCGCTGCCATGTTTACGCTGCACCTGTACCCCGTGTGTGTTTGTGAGGGGAAGGAATGGGAGGGGAAGTGGTGGGGGACGTTCAAGATTTTGTGATTGCTCTGTGGTCATTTGTATTCGACTTGACTATTTTGTTGAATGTTCTTTGGTAAAATTCAGTGAAACGTACTTTTATACGAGAATGCTTGTGTTGTTTATCATCATTTCATTGAAAAAAAGTGATCAAAAGTGATTATTTTCTCATCACACGCGGGCCACCATCTGAACTCTGCCAGGACTCGATGTTGTCACGAGGGCGTTCCGCTCGCCTTTTCCCCTTCTTCCAACCCCCACCACTTCCTGTTTCCTGTCCCTGCAGGAAGTAGATCTGCACTCACTTCCTGTCAGTCAGCAGAGGGAGTTTACAGGAGTAAATTTGGTATGAGGCCTGAGGTCACGGCAAATTCTTTTTTAGAAACGTGCCCGTATTTATTTCAAAGATGAAAGGAAACGAGAGTTCAGAAAGATCTAAAAGCAGTGGGGAGTAAAGTATGGCCCAAATTTCTTCTTCATTCTGATCCACTGATACATTATCAAAAGGTCCTATCATACATTTTATATCGGTGTAGCCATTTTCCCTGAAATTGGTTGTTTAAAAAAAATATTCATTCATTTGTATTCCTTTTTCATAATTATCTTAATGAATAATTTGTGAATGCAAAGTATTTTGTTCTTCATTCACAAATCACTTTGGCCCATCTGTCCTGTTAAAAAAAAAATTGTATCGAACACACTCCTTGCCTAGCCAAACACTAAAATGTCACTTTCTCATCTGTTGATTTTCTTTTCAACTTTGCATTTAGTTTATATTTGACAGCCCCTTTTTTGTATTTGTTTCACATTTCACAAGTCAACTCCACTGATCCTGATTCCCAAATTCAACACTCGCATGCCTCTTCCTCGCATCGCTTCTCTCCCTTTTCGCACTGCAAGCCAAGGTGTGGGTGTCAAGCCTCTGAGTCGCCTGGTTTGGTGGCCTTGGCTCCCAAGGTCTCGTGGGCTGCGGGTTGAAAACCCGAGCCCACGAGAAGCCACTGACTAGTGGAGGCCATCTATCACCGTGGTAACAGCCAGCCGAGCAGACGGCCAGAATCTGAGTCAGCATAAAGTTTATTTCTGGTCTTGTTGAACAAGTAGCGATTCAAGGGTGCGTTTTATGCCTTGGTAAATACATTAGATTGTATATAATTTTAGAACATATAAATATAAACTATTTTTGGCTCCTGGCACTGGTGAGCTTAATGTTAGTTTCCATTTTTTTATTTTCCTAGACGTTGATTTGTTACAGTTTGTTAAATAAGGGATTTGCTTCAGCAGTTAATTTTGCACTACAGAGTCATCTTTAATTTCAAGAGGCAGAAAGCATCTTCTTCAACAGAATAGAAACGTAATGGCAAGAATATATTTCAATGACTGTGGCTCTGAGCAGAACGCAAAGTCAAGTGTAAGAAAAAAAGATGATACTTCTGTAAAATAAAATGCAATGATGCACATGTTTCAACTGTCAGGACATTTTGATTTCATATGAACCATTGATAAGTCCGTTAATAACATATATTCATAATCATGGCATTTTCTTTTCACCTCATGAGATTTTCAAAGGATGACCTTTTGACTTTGGTGGGTTTTACTAGTGATGTCAAGAGGTGATGATGCCCACAGAACAAGGAATGGAACTTATGCAACATAGCAAATAGATTGACTGCTTGGTACAAAATGAATAATAAAAATCCATTTCATATTTAATCTACATACACGAAATTGTATATACTAGTAATAGATGTTTGTTTGCTTTTTCATGGCCAGTACTGATACTGATGATTAGTAGTGAAGCTCGCCAATAGCCAGTATCTGGAACCAATATTCACATTCACTAAAAGGGAAAATATTATTATTAACAATTATTATTGTTGAAATTTCTTTAAGCGTAATGAACAACTTTTCAGATTTGTACAACGTTATTTTAATTTTTTATTAATTAAAAAAAAATCTTTGACGTTCAAGGAGTTCCCAAGATCATCAGCATGTCTTAAAAAGTTAAATAAAACTTAAAATAACTAAAAAGCATCCTATTGTTTTCTACAGTGAATAAGGTTTTCCGAAATTTCAATGAAATGTTAAAATTAATTTTCACTTAGCGTGATTTTAACTAAACACAAACAAACAAATAAAGTAAAAGAAGAAGAAGAAGGTGCACAGAGTTCCCAGGCCAAGCAGCATCTCTTTTAAATAACTAAATTTTTTTATAAATAGTTCCCTCAGGTAAACACAGCTTTAAATTGAGTTATTATCGGCTGCCTTTCTTTTCTTTTCTTTTTTTAAATAAATGCTGAATATAGGCGCAGTTCCAGCAAATTATCAGCCTACATCTTTAATTATAACTTTCATTCCAATCATTCCCTTTGCTGATAGGCTGGGAGACATTGAATGCTTCTAACCCATGTAGTAATGTGTGTGGCATTCATTTTTAAAGAACCTGCCAAAGACGGTTCCTTGCGTACACCAGTACGACCGTAATCTGATCAGAGTACCATCTCAGTGGATTCATTTGGTTTTATTTATTTCCCGCTTTTTCAGTGCCAGATTTTTCTTTATATCAAAAGTTCATTTTTTATCTACTATAAACAACTAGTTTGAGACATCAAAGGTGGAGAAAAAGTAGGCCAAAAGTGAGAGATAACCCACTGTGTGGCATTTTTAGAAATGGAGGCTCTCTGTGATCCACAGCGTCTATTTCGAAACCCTCAACTTAAGCGTTCTTGCTATTTGCGTGTCCAAACTCTCTGTTATAGTTCAGAATATTTGTCTTTCTGGCTGGCTTGGTTTCCCTGAATCGACATGCGTGGGTCTAAACACTGGCTTTGCGAGCAGAGCAGCGATGTGGAAATCTGGCTAAAATTAAATGGAATTTCAGCCCGTCTTTCTATATTTGTGCGTGGCTGGTTTTGTCACTATAAGAGGCCCTGACGCCACGTGGGAGTGTGTGCAGCGCGGCGACCCAGCGTGACGCCGCGGTGAGCGTGCGCGACTGCCAGCAGACGCAAAGAGAAAGTGTGGGAAACTGAAAAAAGAACACAAGAGGAAAAAATATCCAAGAGAGGAGTCAGACTAAAAATACGCTCTTCATGTTATGTAATGATATACTCAATGTCTGGACGAGGAATTGCTGGTCAGATGAAACACAGATGAATAGGTAACAGTTACAGGTTGGATGCGTTGCAGTTTTTAGTTGAAATAAGGATATTAGTACGAGTGCAAAAATAAGTTAACCACTGATATATAATAAATTGCTATGAGCAAAAATGTTTATCTTAACTTTGATAGCAAGTGACAAGAACCCTACTGTTTATTATATGAACCTTTTTGTTTTATATTCCCTTCATTAATAAGTTAATTTTGGCACACATTATTAAATGACATTAATTGTCTATAATTCATGTCAAAGGTTTATTTGGTCATCATGAGGAATCCAGGGACACTTGCCGACCGATTATTTGAACCCCTGCACTGCAGATGTCCACTAGAGCACAATACCACTCATGCAAAAAAGTTAGGCGCCATTGTTTTTGTTGGTCTCCTGTCCTCAGTTTTCTCATCTTAGGTTTCCCCCTACAAGTTATTCCCAACATATCATCGGCGGCGTCTATGTATGCATATGTGTGTGAGTGCGTGTGTGTGTCTGGAGCCACAAGATGGAGTGTGTGGTTAGCCACTGGTGTGTTCAGGGACTGAGGGTCTCTCTCTCTCTCTCTCTCTCTCTCTCTCTCTCTCTCTCTCTCTCTCTCTCTCTCTCTCTCTCTCTCTCTCTCTCTCTCTCTCTCTCTCTCTCAGTCATTTGGCCGCCTGTCCAGGTCATGTGACCACCATGTGTAAAGGATTTAGTCCACCACAATTCATACACTGGTGCTACATATCCGACCTGATTATTCCCATCACGTTCCAACGGAAAAAGCCAAAGTCTAATGCACCAAGGTTGTGTTATTTGGAATTTGACCAACACAAAACGAAGTAGTTTGAACTGCTGTCACTCACTATTGACATGCAAGAGCTGAGTCATTCTCACAAGAGCTCACTTCAGTGAGCATCAATGACTGACTGCACTGTTTGTATGTATGTTTGTTTGTTTGACACTGTAACAAATTAAGTGAATGTACAACTCTAGAAAAAAATCGAGACCACCACAATATGGTACTTAATTTATCTGATCTGAACGAGCAGCCGATTGGCGATATATATATACATATATATATAATTTATTTATTTATTTATTTTGCTTTGACGTGTAAGTCCAAACTTGCCACACGAGCACTGTGGTGGTAGCCAAGTGACTCAACTCCCTTCACAACAACAGGCAGAGTTTAGCAGCTATAAATAGTAAATATTCATCAAAAGAGAGTCTCCAAGCTGTTTAATGACACTCCCAGCAGAAGGTTAGTGCCAAACTAAACTAAACAAAGTCAACTACAGGTTGTGTGTTTGAAACAACTGCCTAGCCTCCGCAAGCATGCAACGGGAAACACTAGGCGCACTGGTAAACCATTAGCATCTATGTGGTGGTGTTGTTAGCCTTCAAGCAACAACAACCCAAACTGTACAGTACATTAGACATGTAGACAATATAGCAATACTCACAGGGAAATAGTCTTTATTCTTTGCAAACAACGATTCATAAGTGGAAAGCCGAGAGGAACAGATATGGTATATGTGCATGTCTGTATGGATGGATGTTTTACACTGCCCCCAGCTGGCCAAGGCTGACACACCAGAATGAGCAGGTGCATTTAGAAAGTGTGAGAAAAACATATTTTTCATTATTTTTAAATTCCATTTGCCATTACTTAACGTTTTTATAAAATATGTTATTATGAAGTACTATTTTTTCATATTTAAAAAAAACATTGCAATTATTTTTTTTTGCCAGGGGAAGCTGGAACTATCCATCCATCCATCCATTTTCTTAACCGCTTATCCTCACAAGGGTCGCGGGAGGCACTGGAGCTTATCCCAGCTGGGCAGTAGGCGGGGTACACCCTGAACTGGTTGCCAGCCAATCGCAGGGC
Source organism: Leptonotus elevatus (assembly GCF_054856555.1). Lineage (NCBI taxonomy): Eukaryota > Metazoa > Chordata > Actinopteri > Syngnathiformes > Syngnathidae > Leptonotus > Leptonotus elevatus. The sequence continues at coordinate 23,528,447 of NC_141240.1, forward strand.
ACTAAACAAAACCCAAAAAAATAATAATACAATTTGAATTTTTTTAATAATCATTTTATTTATTGATTTAGTTTTAAAGAAAAGATTATTAAAAAGTAGGGGATCCAGGCAATCGCCAATTTTTTGTGTGATGTGAGATATGGCTGACCAGGGATGAGGAGGGAGGGATGTGTACATGTAGGGGCGACGTGAGAGTGAGAGAGGGAAGAGTCACAGGAAATAGAGGAAATCCCGACAGTAAACATCCTGTTGGAGGAAACCCCTCTGACACCACAACAGGTGTTTCGCTCTCCCTCATACATTACAGATAATTAACTCATTTGCTGCCATTAACGGCTATAGACGTCAAAAGTTTATTTGAACTATTTCTATTAGTTTAAATTTTTTTCCCACTTTTGTTAACAAGAGTATGAAAACCTAGACATTTTTTTATAGTTCATTTAGAACAGATATAAAATGTGTGATTAATTGTGAGTTAACTAGTGAAGTCATGCGATTAATTATGATTAAAAATTTTAATCGCCTGACGCCCCTAATTTTTTAATAATATTTTCTTTAAAAAAAAAAAGAAAAAGAAAAATGAAAAGATTATTAAAAATGTAAAAAAAAATTTTTTAATTACTTAAAAAAAAAACTAAGAAAAGGTTACTACAAATTAGGGGCGTCATGCGATTAAAATGGTTCGTAATTAATCGCATGACTTTACTAGTTAACTCATGATTAATCACAAATGTTATATCTGTTCTAAATGTACAGTATTTTTTTCATACTCTGGTTAACAAAAGTGGGGAAAAAATTAAACTAATAGAAATAGTTCAAATAAATGTTTGACGTCTATAGCTGTCAATGGCAGTGAATGAGTTAAAAGGCACACATATACTGTAGTAAACATCACATTGCAGTGCAACTCCAAGTGAATCACACTGCAGCTAGGAAGCAACAACTGTCAATCATTGGCAAATTGGACCAACAAGAGGTAGTAAGTCAAATACAATTAGCAAGACAATTCCTTCCAAGGAACTGTTTTGCACTTGGTGGCCACAGATCATTTCCCGTTATTCATCATCCTGGCTGATTCCTGCCGAGTTTGCCCTTTCTCGCTGTGCCCTTTCAACTCGTATACTGACAAGAGTGAAACAAATTGAAATTTGTGGTTTCCAAAATAAAACCCGTATGTATCACTTTGACTGAAAGCAAACTTCTCAGACTCTCAATCAAAATCCAAAACAACAGTTTTACTTAAATAGTATTTTCACTTCAAACTAAAGGTTTTCGTGCCACATGGCTATGTGACAAAATACCAATTTGATCGTGGATCTCTTTCAGCCAAAATGTTGGTTTTAAGTGGGTACATTACTATTGTGTGCTCGTACTTTATATAGCTACCTGTGGTTACTGGTACGATGAACAAACTGCTTTACAGGCTACTTTTGTATTTTGCAAGGAAACATAAACGCACAAAACAAAAGAAGAACAAAAGTAATAATTTTGGATAAAGTAAGGAAAAAGAAAGACAGTAAGGTAAGTCAGAAATGGAAAATCAAATTAGGAAAAAAATCAATGATGGAGCAGGAACATTGGTTCGCACATTTACATAATGGTTCTAGGTTCTTGGTTTGAATCTCTACTTGTGTTGCAAACAGGGATCCCAGCATGAAAAAAAAAGGAATAATAATAATAATAACAATACCATTTTCATACCTTTACCTTTTTTTTACACAGGCGTATGTGTATTCCGCCAAATTGTATGACAGCAACAACACAACTTCTATGGTGAATTAAGTTCTTGTTAGCACACATTTGTTGTCACTTCATGTCACTGCGCTTGCTCCTTATCGCCTTTCTGTAGTCCCACTCCTACGTTAAGGCTAGCAGCGACCGGACTAGCCAAGGCTAACCACCGATTCATGCCCTTTATCCAGCCTCTGTTAACCTTGCTCTGCAAAATGAATTCTCGCGGTATTTGTGAGTTCACAAACTCCGGAGATACATCTTGTACCGATTTGTACTGATTTCCACAGGTGGTTCGGACCAATCACAGAGCGACATTGTGTTTGGGGCGTGATATGCAGCTGTGACGAAACCAGGAAGCCAGCGCCGACGCCGGGGCAAATAAACAAACCGTACCTTACATGGACGAATGGACGCTTTGATTAATTCTGTTCTCGCAGAATGGGCTCTTTTCACAAATCCACTACTTCCTGAACTCAGTACCACTCCCTCATTTCCTGTCTTTCATGATTGGACAAACTGATTAATCCAGGAGCGCCTGACCTCAGTAACCACGACGACAATGGCCAGACACACCGTTCCCTTGTTGAACGTTGAACAGCGAGAGGCGCATCGTTCATTTTTAGCTTGAAAAGATCGCGTTGGAGCAGGGAAACATCCAAAACCTGCAGGAATCCGGCCCTCGGGGACCGAGTTTGGAGAACACCACTGCTCTGTAGGTAGGTGGTAGCCCAGCACTGCAGCGTACTAGCCCAGGCCATCGAGACAGTTAATGTTGAACCTTGCTCAATCAGAACAAATTCTGCTGTTGTTTTTACTTAAAAACAGCGGAATAGCAGATGTCTGGCGTCCGTGAAGGAATGTAATGAAGAAGAAAAGGAGGAAAAAGACGGAGGATATGTTGGAAGGGAAGAATGGAATCAATGACAGAAAAAGTAAGAAACTAATTAGAAATTAAAAACAATGTAAGAAACAGCAGTCAAATGAGTCCATGATGTAATGATGATGTCTAAGTGCAGAAATTAATATATATATATTTCCCCCCAATGAATACTAGTCTAAAACAAATCAACGTTTGGTTCCATTAAAAAAAAAAAAAAAAAAAAAAATATATATATATATATATATATATATATATATATATATATATATATATAGTATCAGGGCAGTCCATTAGTGCAACAACTGAGCCAACTTCCATTTCCAAAATGGCTGAAGTCAGTTGTGTTTTAGATTGGGTGCCTGTGCATCTGCATGTTCAGTGAATGCTTTTATCATTTTTAATGAAATATTAGATTTCACAGATGCTTTGAATAAACGAAAATCTGAGGAAAGCCACACTTTCATTAAATATGAGCATCCAGAAGAAGTAATCATTGCCATATAAATCACCAGATTATAAATCTGTCCAATTTTATTGCAGCTATAAAACTTTAAATCATTCTGCAAAAAAAAAAAAAAAACATTGTGTTGGCCCACTCTAGTTCTCACTTGCTCCGTAGTTTATATTGCACCATGCAACCAGCCGTTTGCCAGAGAACACCAGAATTGGAAGTCACCAAGTTGCGGGTAGCATTTTGCTGCCTGCAACATCGTCCAGCGTGAATGGTTGTGTAGTGGGTCAACTACTCTGTAACAGTCTACAGCAGCACATATCTTTGGCGGGCCAGAAGTACCCAAGTGCTGTGAATCGAATCAAGCACCACAGGGACGTCATGTATTGTTGCATCTACAGCTGCCATGTCGTCGCACTGCAGCTTCTCTGGAACTCACTGTTGCCTTGATCCAGGCCTGGGAAAAAGACACCGTCTGACAACAGCTGTTCTAAAGAATGCGTATCGCTGGCATATCGGGCCGAAACCTCATAAATCACAATTAGGTCCATTTCATATTTTTTTCAAAAATCTATAGGCTGCTATTGGTCAGACCACTAATTAAAAAAAAAACAAAAACAAATTATTGTACAATCTTAAGTGTTGAAAACGGTTTGCTCTCTTTGATGATGCAATGTGCAAGTTCTTAGAATGTGGAAGACAGGCAGAGTACCCGAAGAAACCCCGCGCCTGCTGGACGAAGATTCTCTATTTAACCTGTTTACATTAATGAGGTAACGTTGGCTTGCAAGTGCTTTGCCTTGATGTTGTGTACTTGCACACTTTGTCCAACAGATGACGGCAGCTGACAATCACACACGATGCTGCTTTAGTTTAGCAACTATGATGAGCAGAGAGCGTTCAATCAAGTTCAAATCTTGGTTCAATCTTTCATCTGTTGATTTTTTTTTTTTTTTTTGTGCATGTTCTCTCTCTGCTTCTGTGTTACTGTCAGAACAATAAATTCTTTTTATCTTATTGTTGTACTTTTCAGAAGTGCAGGACTCAAAAGCATCATACTGCGTTTAATTGTTTTGTGGCATGGGTGGGTAAAAAAATAACTGAAATACTTTTTGACATTTGAAACACGTCACACGTGACAAATATAAATGTCACCCAATGTTCTAAAAATCAAAAAAATAAAATGGAACATATGAGAATCTCCATCTGAGTACAAAAAAAAAAGAGTTGTTAAAACGGAATATTTTAGTGTGTGTGAGGGGAGAAATAGTCTTTCTTGGTCATCCATCTTCTCCTTCTCATTAATATCATAATGAGACAGGTACCATTTTTGGACACAAGTAATTCATCCTCACTGCTGTGGCTAAATAATTAAAACAGCGGTGGCAATGTTCCGGGAGAAGGCCAAAGGCTATGTCGGAACTTCAGGCAGCATAATGTATATTTAGAAACTGTCAATGAAAAAGCAACTTACAGGAGTATACCATTGTTGTGTGATGGTCTTATGAGTCCAATTTCAGATTGTTTCCATTTTTCCCTTTACCGTTGTTTGTTCTGTTCACAGTAAGTACCAATAACCCATGAATGTATACAATGCAGAGAGGGCTGTGAAAAGAGAGATTTACCCCTTCTGGTGCTAAATCTGTCTTACAACAGTTGTGTTTTTATGAAGTACTGCACTTGGCTATAAAACTGTTTTTATTTCTCCTGTGAAAATAGAAATGGGACTTCAGCCTTGATAGACAGAGTTGACTAATAACAGTCGTATATTTCTTTATCAATCATTTTTTCCTGTGAGGTAGCACAATGGGCGAGTGGTTCACACCTTTGCCTCACAGTCTGGAGATTCTGATTCAATTCCCCATTGAAACATCCCTATGTGGTGTTGGCATTTTCTCCGCGTGCTTTGTGTGGGTTTTCTCTGCTTTCTCAAACATCTTGTTTTGCACGAGACAATGGCTACTTTTAAAGTTGACGTAGAAGCCTTGATTGAGAGTGCAGAGATTATCGTGTGGAAGAACAGCTTGCATGGAAGAAAAGGGATATGACACTTCAACATGCTGAGAGAAACCTCTGCTAAAAACGTTTGCACAGCTATATATGACAGAATAAAGGCCTATAGGATCAAATAAGAGTGACTGGACAAACCAAGATAGGCACATAACAACTGCATAGCAACTGACCACATTATCACATGATAAAGCACATAGTAACTCCATAAAACTTGGCAAACTAAGAGTGGCTAATATGGCTAAAACATCATCATCATAAGGGTCATAGTAACTGCATAAGCATAATACATCCATACCACAATGACCCAGTCCTGCATAAGCATAACAACTTCATAAACATAATACATCCATGCCACAATAACTCGAAACCACATAAGCGTAATACATCCATGACACAATGACCCAGACACGCACACGCATAATAACTGCATAAGCATAATACACCAACATCAACACAATTACCCCATGACCCAACCCAAAACACAATCATCATTGCTTCCCAAATGAATGTCAGAGTGTCAGTTGTAAAGGTTCATGTTTAATGCCTTCACTCCTTTTTTTCGGACAATGTTATCTTCAGGCTTGTGTCGTCATCAACATTTTTGCGTACGTCTCCTTTTCGCAACTCTTCAAGCTGTTAATAAAGGAGCAAGAGTAGCTTTATTTATGGTGCGCAGTATGGAAAAGAAGAAGTGTGCACTTTATTATGGGATCAGTGCTCAATCAATCAATCACCCCCCCCCCCCTGAAGGAAACATCAATCAGACTTTGAGTGATGGATTTACTTGACATTTGAGGTGGTATGGGCTTGCAAGTATTGGATATAGTGAGAGATTCAAGCATATTTGAAGAGCAACATTAACTGAGTTAAACTCAAGTACATAAAATAAAAGTACAGTACACAAAAAAACGGGATCAAACATGCTCACAACAGATTTTGGCAAGGCAGCACACATCGTTTAATGAGATATTTTATTTTTTTAAGTCAACCCCCATAAGGAAAGAAATAAGCCCTTACCTTGTTTTTACGTTGATAGATCTTTTTACATCACATGTGGCCTTTATTTGTAGATGAGAAAAAACACAGTGGTCACCGCAACATCTAGAAATGAAAAACGTGACATCATCATCAACCAGTTTACTCAATGAATCTTCCAAATGACTTCCAAACTACCTCAAATGAGCAACATTCTCAGACTGATTTTTGCATATTTTCATACATAAAGTAAAGTTCACTATTAGCATAGATGCCGTTGGGCTCATATATGATGAACTATGTTTACACGATGCTTGCCGCCTCCAGACAGTAAGAGCTTGGTGGTGTTACTCATTTAAATACGCTAAATATTTTAGTGAGACTTAGAAAGCCTGGTTCACATGCCAAGATTTTAAAATGGTCGGCCAACTTCTAAACTGTGAGAGACCCTACACGTAATGAGGAAAAGTCACGGGAGTAACAGTTTTGACCCCTGGGGGACACCCCAGGGGTCAGTGTTGGGGCCAAAAATGTTTATGTTGTATATTAATGATTTGTGCAATGTGTCTCATTTATTGAAGTTTGTGTTATTTGCAGATGACACAACTATTTTAATTTCTGGTGAGAAAATGCAGCTTATTTTGGATACAATTACCTCCGAATTTAAGAAAGTAAAAACATGGCTTGATAAAAACAAGTTGTCAACAAATTTAAACAAGACAAAATGAGTTGTGTTTGGTAATGTTAAAATAGGGACCTGCGCAAGTCTGCGAATTAAAGGTGTAGATATAAAAAGAATAAATGAGATTAAATTCCTGGGGGTAATTGTTGATAATAAAATCTGCTGGAAAGCACACATTAAACACATAAACATTGAAGAGTTTCTGTGCATCTGTATGTGGAGTGAACATTTGGAACAGGCTGAGTACTGATTTACAACAATGTCCAAACATAGACCAGTTCAAAAGGAAATATAAAATCAACATTTTTGAAAAGTATAGGGAAGAAGAAGTGCTTTTCAATGAAAAGGAACATTGGTTGATGTTGTTATTATTAGTCGTAGTATTATTATTAGTATTGTCACTATTGCAAAAAAATGTTTTATTTGTAAAAGTATGACAATATATGCATAAGGCACACTGTTTAATGTGTTCACTATTAATAATTACTATAATAACCTCTGTTATTAATAATCAATATATATTAGTTGTATGCTAGCATTTTTTGGGGTTTACTACACATACCTATTTATTGTGTTACGTATGTTAAAAGGGGTAGGACCTGATAAGTTTATGCTTCTTCCTACTCCTTTTCGAACATGCACGTGTAAATGTGTAGCTCATGATTGCGTGAAACACTGCGAAATGTTCTTATGTTGCTTTCGTTGCTTTAATGTTGTGTTTGTTGTTTTATATGTTTTGTATATTTTGTCTTTGCACATGTACTTTTGTAATCAGTCAGTTTTTTCTTTATATACAAAAAACTGTCGTAATCCCTCATCATTATTTGACCCGACAGGAAAATAAGGGCAACAGCCATTGTGCCACAATAGTGCCTTCTGTACATTATACAATTCTTAAAACATGTGTGGGTGAAAAATATGGTTATTTTAACACTCAAACTTGCATAATGCCCCTTTAAGGTTAAGGTAAGGGGCTAGGAAATGCATTATGTCGTAGAAGCAATGAATCTACTAACATAGATAATAAAAAATTTACTGTTGGAATTTTTATAGATTTAAAAAAAAACATTTGATAAGATAGATCATTCTATACTAATGAATAAATTAGAAAGATATGGCATAAGAGGTATGGCATATAAATGAATGAAAAGTTATTTGGATAATAGATATCAGTAATTACAATTTAACAATACTCAATCAAAACACTTGAAGATTACTCATGGAGTCCCCCAAGGGTCTGTGCTAGGCCCCAAATTATTTATATTGTATAAAAATGATATCTGTTGTATCTCAAAAATATTCAAAAGTGGCTTATTTGCCAATGACACAACTCTCTACTGTTCAGGAGACCCTTTGTTTTGGACTTTACCTCGGCTTCCTCGCTCTGCCTCCCCACACTTGGTTCCAAAACCACAGCCAACTGTGACAAAAATATACAAAACCAACTCATTCTCTATTTATTAAATCAAATACAATGAAATTCTACGAATTAGTTGAATTTAAAATAGCACAAATAATGTATAAAGTACACAACAATCTACTCTGCCACAGTACTCAGAAGCTGTTTGAAATTAGAGAGTTCTTATAACATAAGGGATACAAGTGTTAAAATGTTTTTTAAACAAAAACAAATATTAAGCAAAGGTGTGTTTCTGTAAAAGGTGTTAATTTGTGGAATGATTTTGAAACTGACCTAAAAAAAGATGTGAGTCACTTGCTGAATGTAAAAAATTGTTTCAAAGCAAAGTTTTAAAAAAATACTTACATCAGTCATGAGCTGTTAAAAATGTATATATGCTGTAATTTTTTTGGATGTATCGGTATGAGTGTAATGACAATTGTATATAAATGTATTATGGTATATGTCTATTCATTTCATGTACACGTCGCTGGCAAATGTGCGTATGTTAAAGTGCACTTGTATATCTGTATTTCCTTTTGTTGAAATACATTATCTTATTATTTTATTAACATAAAACGAATAAGGGGTAGGACTAGATACGTTTTTAACTTCCTCCTACCCCTTTTGAACATATAAACTCTTTTCTTTCCTCCTATTTTTACATTTATTTTTTTGCTTCAATTTATATTTTAGACTTGTAATGTGTTTTCTTTGTGTTTACATGTTCAATAAAGACCCAAACCAAGAAGATGTCCCCACTAAGATACAAAGACCAACATGTGCATGTGCGTGCGCACTAGAGTTGAGTGAGTAGTTGTACATTGCAGCTATCACATCGACTTTGTATTGTTTAGTCACACAATTGATACGTGTTGTACATACGTTTTAAAAATGAGGTGTGGACTGAGCTCACTCCAGATATGTAAACGACCAAATACAACTACATTTCATAAAATAATTGTCTTTGGAGGAAGAACAACTCAACATGTCTTGATGAGTTCATCAAGTTTGGAGCGACTGAATGCTGAATTGCTGAGGGCAGGCCGTCAACTCAGCCACATCAGCCTGGGTGGCTTTTCAAACTCGTAAATTCATGTTCTTTATTATCTTGGTTCTTCCGCAGCTTTTACAGAATTAACTTGGCGCAAACCAATTTAGCAAATCATCAGGAATATCTGGATAAACTCCAGGGGGGGGGGGGGGGGGGGGGGACTTCTGTAAATGGAAAAACCAAACATCCAACCCTTCAAGTAATTTCAAGGATTTCTCTCTTTTTTCCCCCCAGCTATGTTCTTCAGCTGCAGTACCACTTTTGATATGTTGGAAAATCTGACAGAACCAAAACTGCTCTTTATAACTCTTTGACAGGACTGGATACATTCATCCAGGTTGCACCAGGGATTTGTGGCCCAATGTACGACTCTGGGCCCCACCACTTGAGTCCCTGTCAGTCATGGGCCACATATAGTGATCCTAATTGGATAAAGGAAAATTTAGCAAAACAGTCAGACTGGTTTTGCAAAAATAGACAGTACTTGTAATTACAGTATATATAAAGTTTATCCAAGGTTTTTATAACTCTCTGACAGGACTGGATACATTAATCCAGGTTGCACACTGTCATGTGGCATTCCGCAGGGTTTGATGCTCAGCCCAGTTCTCTTCATCTTATACAGTACATGCTCCCCTTTTGCTTGTGTCATTGGCTGACATGGAACATCCTTCTCTTGTGGTGCTAACAAAGTCCTGATGTGAATCTGCAAATCCATCACATGCATCATCTAACCCTGGGCCTCTGCTTGCTTACTCTACTGTACAGTAAATTCTGTAGCGTAAAATTTTCTCTAAACAGAGTCTATTTGGTCTCACTCTATGCAGAGTAAAAATTTACACTTGGAAGAGAGTAAAATATTCAGAGTAAATTTTACTCAAAGTCTTTTTAGTGTGTACAAAATAATTTGCCTATCCCATGGGGGGAAAACTATTAAAGATTTTTCATTTAGAAATTCTAGGTTCATGATTTTGACTAAATTTTACCAGTTTATTAAAAAAAAAATGCATACAATAAAAAAAAACCTTATAAAAGCTATGGTTGAGGAACAAACTCACGACCTTCAACTTGGGAAACTGTCACTCTACCACCTGAGCTAAGATGATTACAAAAATAATAATAATTCAAATAATTTACAAAAATAATTCAAATAATTTAAAAAAATTACTTTTTTTTTACAATTATTAAAAAAAGAAGATTAAAAATAAAAAATAAACATATTTTTTTAAAGAAAAGATTATTAAAAATTTAAAAAAATAAAATAAAATAAAAATAAAAAAATAAATTAAATTAAAGAGCAATGATGATGACATTACCGAATGAATAATACTGAGCTATTTAAAAAAATAAAAAATAAATTAAAACATTTTAACAAAAATTAAATTTCAAAATTTAAAATTTGAAAAGATAATTAAAATATTTTGTTAAATAGAAAAGATTATAATTGTTTTTAATAATTACATTTTTTTTAATAGAAAAAGATTATTACAAATTAGGGGCGTCAGGCGCTAAAAATTTGTAATCATGAATAATTGCATGATTTCACTAGTTAACTCACGATTAATCACAAATTTTACATCTGTTCTAAATGTACAATAAAAAAATCTAGGTTTTCATACTTTTGTTAACAAAAAATGAAATGTTAAACTAATCACAATCGTTCAAATGAATTTTGACATCTATAACCGTCATTGGCAGTGAATGAGTTAAATGGACAGCGCAAACATTGATATTTGGTCATGTATCAATATAGGCTAAATGTTACACTGTGAAATTAGGATGCTATTCATGGTCTTTCTTATGCTTGCTTATAGAAATCAGACTACAGTAGTATGTGTTCGCGGACATAAAATCGAATATTTGAAGCAGGGGTGGAGCAGAGCAGATACATTTAAAATCCCTGGGATTCAGTGTGTATGATTGCGCACTGATCTGAGACCTTTTAATGAGCTTCCTGTTCTCTCAAACTCATCGTGCCTCATTTATTAGGAGCCGTGCAGCTTAGAGGGGAAATTACCGCAACAGTGCAACTCTTGAGAAAAACAAACAGGAACTAGTAGGCCTTAGCATTTAGGTGAGTGAATAAAGATGTGGTGCAGGAAAAGGAATCTTAACTGGCAGTTGTAACGGTGCAGTTTAGTTGAAACATTGCTTGTTGTTGGGGTAAAACTTTAAATTCAGACATTACACACTAAGTTTCTAAATGAGTTTCATGTTATAGCCTTGTTTCAAAGAGACGTGAGAATGAAAGGAGGTGAACAATATGGAGAACTCCTCGTTGGCCTCATTATACTTGCGTTGTGTCACGGCTACTGGAGTTTGTCCAATTAAAAACATCACCACAATATTGCACACACTCACTTACCAATGTAAATGATGGAGCTCGCTGTGTTTGGACATCCATCATCATTTGCGGGTTTGAGGGAATCTCCAATTTCACCTCACTGCAATCGGAATAAGGTGAGAAAATCAGATCTCTTTATTGAGTTTAGTTAGCCCTTTTTTTGTTGCTACACATTTAATGAATTCTCTTCCATGTTGTGTTATTAAATAAATACACTTTAGGTATTGTCTTTAGATCCACCTATAATTGTAAACAAAACAAAACAATTTTTTAAATGTTAGTATTGGAGGTGAAATGTGAATCAGTTTGAAATATCTTCTGTATTCATTTCATATTGTATCCCTGGTGTTACAGAGCATATTGTTGTTCGGCATCAGAGATTGCCAGTTTATTTAAATGTTATCGACCAAACAATTTTAAAGATATTTCATATTTGAAGACTCAATGGAAATGATGTAAAAAGGTGAATGACAGAAATGGACAAGTGCAAATATTTAATATGAGTGCATCTTTAAATTTTTCATTAAGTCTCAAGAATATATTAACCTGTTCTTTTATTGATTACATTTGTTAAGTAAATAAATACTCCAATAACATCTCAGGAAGCCTGCAATTGCATCTAAAACATTGGTAACACCAGTGACAAAAAAAACAAAACAAGAATTTTTCAATATAATGTATATTAAAATACATTGAGCTCTAATACATATTGATTTATAATGGTAATTTGAAATTTCCCACTAAGCAGCGAAGGTTTGCGAGTGTTTGTGAAGGTAGTAGAAGTTAATTATTTATTTTTTTGTAAGGTTCGTTCAGGGTCACAATTGGCCAAGAGTTTTCATGGTTGTGAACAGTTTTTCTGTCACAAGGAAATTTTGAACATACAACTATATATTTATGTAATCCTTATTGCGCCTCCATTTTTCATGGAAAACACAAATTGAATGTTTCTCGGCGGTTTTGGAACAATGTTTTGAATGTATTTATTTATTTAGATTTTTTTTTTACCAATGCATTTCAATGGACATCAATTATACACAGATTTTTGCGATTTTTAGTGGGGTTTTTTAATCTTTATTTTACTCTCTTCCAAGTGTAAAATTTACTCTAAAATTGAGTCTATTTGGTCCCACTCTAAATATAGTAAAATTTACTCTGCAAAATTGAACGTGTACATGGTCAAACTTTTGGTCTTTGAAAGGTCATGGGGGAATCTTGAAACAGCGAAAGTCAGAGTATAACAGCCTATAGTAATAATTCTACACTACCGCTAAATATAAAGAACATAATTCATAATTTTTTTTCAATCCAAAAATAAATAATGTATAACAAAAATTTAAAAACTCTACTGTTCTCTAATCACCCGTTTAATAGCTTTGGAAATATCCAAAGTTCATAATGTCATATAGAGAATTTGACATTAAACACTTTGTGTGCATGGAAAATGAATAGTAGGAGTATACGTTGTTTTTGTGGCATTTTTGGTGAGTTGGTGTTCCGTGAGCTTTTTTAATGCAAAATTAGTTGGGAAACACTGTCCTAACATGAGCTTGGTGGCTTTTAACCTTTGTTGAAATATGTAATTATTTTTTAAGTAAAGTAATGTTTGTGCATGTCATGAAACTTATTTTGTGATTTCCTTTTGATGTAGATAAAGGCCCCTTAAATTGACACTCCTATTCCCTCCGATATTTTCTATGACGCCGAGGATGAATATGCTGTCAGCCGGCACGTGCATGTGCTTTGAGTTGATTTTTATAGGCAAATATACAGAACCGTCGCAGCAGGCTTCTGCGAGCGCCCCAAATGCTCCTTGGCGCTTAATTGGCTGCTGATGAGGCTATTTATGACGTCATCCCTCCCCTCCCTCCTCCTCCCCACCTCCATCACCTCCTCCGTCTTTCTCTCCTACCCCAACCAACATGGCCGCTAAGTCTGATGGAGCAGCGGTGGCTGTGGAAGATGACAACCCGCCCAGAAGCCTCTCGGAGCCAGGCCAAGCCACCCCCGCCGCCTCCGCCACCTCCAACGCAGCCGCCGCCGCTGCAGCCCGGCCCCGGCGCGGCCCCCCGGGCGGACTGGCGTACACGCTGCTGGACTGCTGCTGGGTACTGTGCGCCCTTCTCGTCTTCTTCTCCGACGGCGCCACCGACCTGTGGCTGGCCGCCGACTACTACCTGCGAGACGACTACTGGTGGTTCGGCCTGACGCTCGTCTTCGTCGTGGTGCCGTCCGCCGTCGTGCAGGTTCTCAGTTTCAGGTGGTTCGTGTACGACTACTCGGAGCTGAGCGGCGCGGACGGGGCGGCGGGAGCGGCGGGCGAAGCGACCAGTGATGCCGCTTCAGGAACCAAGGACAGCGACCAGCGAGGCACGGGCGCGGGCGCGGCGGCGGCGGCCAACGCGGCCAACGCGGCCAACTCGACCGCCGTCCCCGCCTCCTCTTGCCCGTCTGCAGCGACCGAGAGGAGAGGGCGACCTCGGAGATGTTGCACCGTGTGCATGTGGGTCTTTCAAACGGTGCTCCACGCCTTACAGCTGGGACAAGTGTGGAGGTAGGACATGCGTGCATGCTTTGTGTGTGTCTGCGTGTGCGCGCGCGCTCACTATGCTGATTTTGTTCAATGCACACACACACACACACACACACACACCCACACACACACACACACACACACACACACACACACACACGTGTCTGCAGTCTGCCTTTTCACACACCTGCTGTGATGTGTTCGTGTGTGTGTGTCATATGCATGCACAGTGGTTGGTACCTTGACTTGCGAGTTTAATTCGTTCCGTGACCAAGCTCATAAATCAGTAAGCTATATTTCTATTCAATATTCCCCAATGAAATGGATAAAAATGCCCACTACCCAAAAATCACAACCATTTTGTTATTTTTTTTTAACAAATAGAAATCCCACTGTGTTAAAAAAAAAAAAAAGATAATGCAATGAAGTAAATTGGATTCATACACAGTAAAATCGGAAGAGTAAATTTAACTCCCATTGTGTTAAATCTAACACTTTCCCTGAGTTTATATAGTTCTCACCAGTTCCGAATTAAATTTACTCTTCCAAAAGTGAAAATAATTACCCCATTGGTAGAGTGAAATTACAACACCCATAGTGTAAAAGTGATTTTTTTTTTTTTGCACTTTAAAGTTAAAAATTTCCTTTTATTTTTTTGGTATTAATTTCTCACAATTTTGTTGTCACTTTCAGCCACAAAGCGCTATTTTCATTCCTTTTTGTGTTCATTTATCACAGTTTTAGTGTTCTTGACAAGTTTGTACTTTCCAACCCAAATGGACAAAGTGGGACTTGAACCTAGTACCTAGCACTTGGGGGGTAACGACACTAACAAGTACGCCACGAGATAGTACATGTTTGTTGACGCAAAATTCTTTCCTGTAGTTCTCGCACGACTCCCAGTAAATGAAAAAAGAGAGAAAAGAGCCCGGATGTATAAGGTAACTCAGCCTGGAGTCAATGAGTTTGACTGGCTGAAATAACACCACCCGTAGAGCTTTTTGTTCACTTTGCGTGTTCAAATAACACCCAAATCAACACCCAGTAACTCCAAAATAATTAACACTAGATTTGAACTCAATTTAACACTACAGAATTTGCTGCACTGTACATGCACGTATGGACAAGCCAAGTCACAGCAATGACCAAAGTAATGTTGCATATGTGCCTTTAAGGGGAGTGGCCTAGTAAGTGACATCATAGGAACGTGGCTGGTTCGTCGACATGAGCTGCTGGATGTGAGTTTAGGCCAGGGGTTACCAACCTGTCTGAAACTGGGAGATATTTTGGGTGCTGATTAATGTGAGAGGCTACCAGTTAGATACACACTTCTGAAATAACAAATGTGCTCAATTTACCTTCAATAATTCATGTATGTGAAGACACTGATCATGTTTATGATTTCGTACAATATTTAGGAAACATAAACATCAATATGCTACGCTTGATCTATTTCTAGAAATCTCTGCCAGTGTTTACATTTCAAATGATGACTCCTGCAACATTCCTAGAAAATCACAATGTCCCATCTGCGTTGAGCTATTCTTAGAATGAGTGGGCTACTCATGTGGTCCTTGGGGGATACCTACTGTCCACTGACACTACGTCGGCGACTCGCTTTGAAGTGAAGTGATATTTTGACGGACTACATAGAAAAAAAAAAAAAAAGATTAAAAATCCAACTGGCCATTACACTGAATGTAGTTCTTATAATTAGAGCAAGCCCTTCTTAAGGTTATAGAGTCCACTCATTTTGTTTTGGTCGCCATCATTGCTTCACAAAAAATAGGCTGTTGGAAATCGAAATGTCTCATGTCTCATCATTTGGCCTTTTCGCCATTCCGAAAAAGCTCTTCTCTTCTTTTTTGTGTTGATGTTTACAAGCTTGTGGGTGGACTTTTTCAAAACCATTTCACAAGGCTGAGACAAGCGGTTTGACATGCAGCACAATACGAGCACCGCTAGCAAGACACATGGCGCCTAACGCTCCTAGGTTTGGTGACATTTGAGAAGAAAATTAAACCACACGGCAACTTGCGTCACTTTCGATCTTTCATCTAATGAAAGAAACACCACCACTGTGTAAAATCATTTGCACACACAGCATGGGATGACTTTAAACGACTGTCGTGTTAGTGATCCGCTCCCAAGTGCTCGACGCAGCGGCGGCGGCATCGTAACCACGTCGTCTCCTGTCAATACTGCGGGTAACCATGTTAGCGCCATTTTGCATTTTTGTAGACAATGTCGTTACTAACTGCTAATGTTAAAGCCCATATCTGACCCGTAGTGAGTGTCGGTTTTTCACCAGGATTCATTCAGTGTTGCAAAATGTGCCAAGACGTTCGCCAGAACGAACCTGACAAAATAACAATACTCGCTACTTGCGCCCAGATCAAGGGAATATCTTCTTTTTCATTTTATTTGGTGACCATGGTGAGAGACTGTCTGCCTGGCTCAGATGCTGTCAGACTCTACTGCTAGCTTCCCCTTTTAAGAAGGCAAGGAGGAATTATGCTCAGTTCATATATGAGTGTTGAAATGTTACTAGATATTATTGTGTAATTGCCACAAAGTAATCTAGTTTGTATTTTGTAATTTCTAAAATAGAATAACTATGTTATATTTTATATTTATTTTTCATTGGGGAGTCGTCCCATGTGGACCTTTTAAGACTAGTGATGCACCAAATATGCGGCCACCGAAAATATTCTGACAAAAAATTAGAAAAATATGCATTTTCGGCATTCGGACGAAATAAAATTGGAGCCGACAAAATATGACCGAAATAGGATGTTGTGGTAACGCAAGCGAGAAAAACTGCTGCAAGCAAGCGTATGTATGAATTAAACGCCGGGGTGAGCGTTCCGCCTCAATGTTAATTCATGAGCAGTAGCCGAAAGCTAGCGTCTTGAGGCTAACTCGGTCGATGCTACCTCAAATCAGCGGCAAGGAATAATGGCTACGGCACAAAGTGTTAGCGGAAAGCAATATCGTGATCTCCGTATGGTGTGTTCGCCAGCGAGAGAAGCGGACGCGGAAGACAACACAGGGCAAGTGTGTGCGAGTAGCAGCTACGCGCTAGCGTACAGCGATCAAACTTGTTATTCTGCAACTGAAGTGTCATAGCAAATTGTTTGCTGCTGAAATGCTAATAAAGCCCTCGTTGAATAGGCAACACGACGGCTGTTTCCTTTGTCTGTATTTATTTTACACGACCGAGACGAGAGCTGTGTGACGACACTCAAAAAAGTTAACAAAAGTAAAGCTTCATCTCCAGATAATTACGTCCAACATATGCAGAAAAGCACTGTGTCTGTGTGCTAATGACAATTTTGTTTATCTTAGCATAACAAATGTGATGACATGAGACTGCACTGTGTGCTTACTGTTATTCTCATTCATCCACCTCATTTATTTCTCAATCGTTACTGTAGTAATACCTGTTGAAAATGTGGAGAGCACTGTAGCAAATGGTGAATCTGAGTAAAATTAAACATTGCTTTTTATTTTTATACTTTTTGTTTTTTTTACTTGATTAATTTTTTCGGCGTTTAGGTTTTGGCCAAGCGGTTCTCATTTTCGGTTTTCAGTTTTGGCCCCAAAAAATGTACTTCGGTGCATCTCTACTTAAAGCCTCACTGTTGGTTTTGTAAGGTAATGTTACATTTAAGACAAAGCAAAATAGATGCTAATCTACCTGTTTATTCTCTCTCTCTCCCTTTAAATTTTTTTTTTTTTTACAAAAAAATATCTAAAATAATTGGTAAAGAATCAAATTGTTAAGCAGAATCAAAAATGGAATCAAAATCGTAAAAATCGTATAATTTCCCATCCCTATTTTTGGGCCAGAAGTGCAATTAAGTAAGAGGAAAGATTTCAGCTGCAGCTGTTATTGCAGCAGCATTTGAAAAATGAGCCTGTAACAAAAGTGACTCTCCTGTTTGTTTACAATTGCGCTTTAGAGCTAGATCGTCAATTTTCTTGCAGTCTGCTCAATAAAATGAAAGCATTTAGAAAACTGGAAAATTTATATTAGGCATTGTTTTTTCATTACATTTTTGGAAAGTCTTGTCTCTTTCTCGTTGACTCAATCTCGTCCCATTTTTGCCTCGTTTCAAGCCTACTCTCTCCATAAACACAATCATGCAAAACCTAGTAAAACCACTTCACTCTAAAAGCAGTTGGGTAAAAAATAACCCAATTTTGGGTCAAAAATGTACCGATCCTCTGCTTGGGTCAATTTGACCCAACTTTGAGTCAAGAAATGGGTCTTTTAGTGTAAAACAACTTATAAATATTGGTCAGATCCTTTACTTGGGTAAAAAAATTAAGTCATTTTGTATGAAACAACCCAGAAAGTTGGGTCAAATTGACCCATAAAGTGGATCGGTCCTTTTTTTATCCATAATTGGGTTACTTTTACTGTTTTTAGAGTGTTCCATCAATGTGTTCATACAGCACTAATGTCGGGTACACATACATTTTTAACATCATAGGATCAACTATTTGTCTGTGCTCGTAAGACAGTTTTAGGTACAATCCGGGATGACAAACATATCCCCCCCCCCCCCATTTTACAGTTCTGTGAGAATGTGTATTGTTTAACACCATTACTGTGTGTAAAAACGTTTCCATTTTTTACTAGGCCATTGTCGTGTAAACACACTCTTGATTTTCCGAGCTGGCAATACAACACCGACTGTCTTCCCTAAACACGATCACTTACAAAATACTTTACAGCTAAAGACATGTAGTAGGTTGTACCACTCACACAGGTAGAGGAGCATATGTACAACACAATGCCACAGTCATGAGCAGTGAGTCTCTACACACGGCCACAAGATGATATTTGCTTCTTAACAATCACTGCAGTTGCATGCAAAGTAGCTCAGGGGCACCAAAGTAGTAGTAGTACAAATAAGCAAAACACAGTAATTAACGTTGACGGGATACTCAGCAGAAAGGAGACCTCAACCAAGGCTGAAAACAAGCATCTTCCTTTTCAGACGTTGAATTTGTTTGTACTTTAAGGAGCCGAACATTCACACTCACGACGCCATATATGTGACGTAAACATGCATAAACTTGCAAACTCCACACAACGAGGACCAGAGATGAGATTCGTACTTTTTGGTATTTTGGCAGATACTGTATATGGGATTAGTGTTCGATTATTATTGTTATTGAATCATTGTTTATTTTTGAAAGACAAATGGAAAAAAAAAACAGTGACTGACTTTGACATTTAGTGGCAGACATTCAAAATCAAAAATATTTTTTAATCTTAAGAAATAATACTTGAAAAGTATTCTGTCTGAGTCTGCAGACAGTCAGTCGGACTGGGAGGGGCGGGGGTTTAGCAGATATTGTTGTCTTGGAGCAGTAAAAAAAAAAAAAGAAAGAAAGAATTTGCTAGTCTTCAAGTCAGCAGCACCAAAAACAATGGGGGGGGGGGGGGTGTGGGGGGGGGGGACACAAGATGTCCCCACAAATTCATCCCATGGAAATGTATGTGGAATCTTCATATGAAATATTATTACCAATAAAAATACATGAATAACCACAAATAATTCCATTCAACTGTTTTATACTGTGCCAAATCATTACTTTTAATAGTAATACTTGTGTGCTGAATAAAACGAGTTACCATGTGAGAGATGAGTGGCCACGCCACAGTATTAAACATTGTGATTCACATTACGCCAGCTAAATTTGAAAGAGAGCATGTGGGAGTTTACATAATTACATGCAGAGATGGTAATAAAGTGCATTAATAATCAACAATAACATGCTGAGAGATGCACATTAACAACAAACTGGCTGTGCTTAAACGACACGCTATGTTCATCAAAATATGAGCAAGGGCTCTTGTGTGATGCTTTTCTGTTGTGCGCTCCTGCAAACGACAACTAAACTCTGTTATGTTGTGGGTCAAATTGACCCATTTGAAATAAATGTTGGAAGCCGTTTTATAAAACTTCTGCTCGGCATATTATGTACAATTAACATAACCAATTAGACAAAGTGCAATTTCTGCAGAAATTGCGTGGGAATGCTGTAAAGCTGAATGCTAAGATTTGAATGCATGTGCTTATGAAGTAAATTGTAAGATAAATTATGTGAAATGTTGATATTTTTTATTGTAGTTACATGACCAACAAAATGAAAACTTGAACTTGCAATCTGTCTAATGTGGGATTTTACCATTTCAGAGGAATTATAATCCATTTCCTGATATGATACTCAGTTGGTATCAAACCATCGACTGTACTAAAATGTGGTTCAAGCAGGGTTTGAACGCAGGTTCTCCATGGTGGGAGTGCTCTAAACACTGAGCTAACGCGACTTGTTCAAATTCATGGATAATGGCGTATTTATTTTTGAAAAGTGTCATCTGATCCTGAAAGCTAACATGCTTTTAATCATTTCAGGGAAATTATAATGTAATCAGATGGTATACATTAGCATAATGGCCATAGATATATTTGCAGTGTAAAGAGGTGGTGTTTGAACCCGTGACCTTGTGGTTACTGGACAATGCACTTTACCAACTGCGCCACTGAGCAGTATCAGACAGCTGGTAATGACGATCAGTTGTATGTACGGGAGTGGGCGTGGAAAGTGGGACTTAGAAGAAGTTCAATGTCAGTCCCATTGAAAATGAATGGAGAAGAGTTTATCTTAAACGTTAAATTGTGCGCAAATTTTTAGTAATGTGGAACCAGATTATATATTCCCCGGTAGGTGTGAATTGCTTTTCAGCATTCCCAAAATAAAAATGGGATTTTTTGTTAATGCATTTTGTTACTTAATAATAATAAAAACAAAAAAATATTTAACGCGTGAGCTGTGAGAGGAAATATAAATTAAGATTGTTAGTGATTGAGATTATGAGATTAAAAAACTGCTTGTTGGAATTTGAAAATTTATATTGGAAAATTTCAAACACCTAAGCAAAATAACCCAAGAATATTATTGCTGAAAAAACAGAATCACAAGATTTGTTATTTAGCAGGATTACATGCAATGAAATTTTTTTCAGAACACTCGTTGATGAATACGCATGACTCTGGTCAAATTGACCCAGAATGTTATTGCTAATCCAGAGAACAAAACGTAACACAAGTGTTGCCTTTGTTATTAGTGAGCTGCCTGCTACACACACACACACACACGCACGCACGCACGCACGGACGCACGCACACACACACACACACACACACACACACACACACACACACACACACACACACACACACACACACACACACACACACACACACACGTTTGTTTTACTATCTTTGTGGGGCCATAACGCATTTCCTAGCCCCTTCCCCTAACCCCAACCATCAAAAATGATTGCCCACCCCTATTCCTTACCCTAACCTCAACCATAACCCAATTCAAACCTAAACTCTAAAACCAAGTCTTGACCCCCAAAAAGAGGTCTAAGCTTGTGGGGCCCAGCAAAAAGGCCCCACATGGACGGGTGGGCCCCACAACTCTGTGAAATCCCGGAATGTTGGCCCTACTTATGCAACAAAAACAAGACCACACACACCCACACAAAATTCGGAAATTTTTGGGATATTCACGGCTCTGGGTCATTTTGACCCAGTTTATCATTGCTGTTCCTTAGAAATGAACATAACACACTAGTTAAAACGAAGTATTGTATTTGGATTACTGTATACACATTTCTGACACGTTTGGATGACTACACGCCCCAGGTCAAAGTGACCCAAGATTACTATTCCAGAGAAACAAACGTAAAACGCGTGTTGAAATTAAGTATTGCCTTTGTTTCTACAAAAAAAAAAGAGTTTCTGACATTTTTGTATAATTAAACATGCTTCCGGGTCATTTGGACCCAGAGACATAATTACCTGAACATGACACACTTGTTAAAATGAAGTATTGCATTTGGATTACACACATTTATGACACGTTTGGATGATTAAATATGCCCTGGGTCATATTTAACCACGGACATTGTTATCCCTCTCAAACAAACATAACAGGAGGGTTAAATGAATATAATATATCAAAAGATTGTGTATATAATCACAGATCAACAGATTATTTCCTATAGGACAATCGTATTGCAATCTGAACAAATCGGAAGTTGACAGTCTTCCTTAATGAAATCCGTAGACTGTAATTGTATGCTTGATACTGACGAGTTTCAGCGCAAAACTCGACAAGCGCCATTTAGACTAAAATAGAGCCATGCCTATGAACAGCATTGGCATCAACAAAAAATGGAAATGTCTACTTTTGTGTTGGTACTCCTCAACTGCACATTGGATTATGTAAGAGAACGCAGACGATCCCTGAGGGGATGCATTGTGGTCCTCACAAATCATACAGAAGAAGGATAGAGAAAATCATGGACAAGGAGGAATACAAGCACTGTAAAGGTAAATGAGGCATTTGTGATTGTTCATGATGTCAATTTTAAGACAATTTGATCAGTTCCCCTCTGCTCCAAACCAGATCAATCGATCCCAGAGAGTTGAACGGTCTGGAGCGGTTCCAAGTGGGCCGATGGCTTCAAGTGGAGCACTGCCAGCTCGGCCATGTGTGTGTGTGTGTGTGTGTGTGTGGGGGGGGGGGGTGTGTATGTGTGTATGTGTGTGTGTGGAATTTCAGCAGCCTGTCAAGTGGACACTGTTAAAAGTGGTTGCTGTGGGCAATGGGACACTATTAAATAAATAGAAAAGCTAACAGGTCCTTCACTGAAGTGACATCTTCTGTTTTGATTAATTTTGTCAAAAACTTGACAAGTGTAATGCACCAACTTCCCACCTGAGGCAAAATGCCGTCTAACTATGCTTTTCCTCCACTTTTGTTTTGGAATACATGAGAAACATCCATTGGTATGTGGTTTTTGCCTTGTCGTGGAATTGTTGATTTGTCCCTCACTGGGACAATAAGATGGCTTGGCTGGCGGTGGTTTGTTTCGTTTTTTGTTAGCCTAGCAAAATGTAGTTGAGCTTGCAGTCATCTGCTTAACTTTGGTCTCACCCCTCGTTGGTGCTTAATTACGGCAATAACATCCTTGCATATTTAGCTGTCACACCTCATTTTGTCTTTAGTGAATAAAATATTTCATTTCAGTCGAACCGATTGTATCACACCACGGTGCGTGTCGTGGGATAGTGGTTGTCTACTACTATGCCTTTAAGTATAATTTTTTTTTCTTCTATATGTTTTGTTCAATGTGTCTGTAGTTTATCTTCAAGTTGAGATGCTGCACAGTGTGAAAGCCTGCAGGCGGAAAAACCTCCTCTCGCACTAACAAATAATCAAACTTCTGGCCAAATTAAAATTTTGCTCCAGGGTGCCTACGGTTTAATACACAATTCTCTGCGGTTAATGAAAGCTACGGCAGCAATTTGTTGACAAGCTGACCAAGGTGAAGTGCAGTTAAACTAAAAGAAAATGTACGTATATTGATTCAAAAACATCTGGCATGTTACCCATAAAGGGTGCAAATCTGACCCGATCGCAGACAAGCACAGGCTGACCAATCAAAGTGGCTCCTTTCATCTCCTTTAAATGTGGTGTGCTAATCGCTTGGGGTATTCAACAAACATAGATTCAGCCACACATTGTAATACTTTCCTCACAATTCAATAGTGATCCAACGAATTCCTCCGAATCGATTCCCCTCCCGGCCAGTGGGGTTCGCTTTGTATGAAATCCGCATTGTATAGGCGGAAGCGGCGTTCGACTGAACAACAACAACATGGCGACAAAAGCAAGCAGCAGCAGCAGCAGCCTGGAGCAAGCGCTTTTTAAATCTGACATTTTCTCCTGAAGCTCCCAATGTTGTACACAAGTTTAAAGTTAGTGGTTTTGTTGTTGTTGAAGTCGCCAGCGAGATTGCCTCTTACATGTGAGAGTTGGACTTCCAGTTCTACTAAACGATCACTTATACAATTGAGAGTAAAGAAATATTACGTTTACTTGATTTTACTTTTTCCTGACAGAGCCGTCATTATGCTCTTCACTTTTGTACTCCATATGCACAAGTTATTATCAGGCTTGGGGAGCAACGAAATACATGTACCGCCGTTACGTAATTAGATTACAATTTTTTTTAAACTATATTCCCTTACAGTTACAGGAAAAAACATGTAATCAGATTACAGGTACATTTATTAAAAATTGGGATTACTTTGAGGGATTGCAATTTATACGATTGTACAGAGTAAGAGACAGAGAGAGAGAGAGAGAGAGAGAGAGAGAGAGAGAGAGAAAGAGAGAGCGAGAGCGTGCATGTGCACGCCCGCGCGAGTGGGACCGTTGCTACATGTTGGTGAGGTGGGCACAAACGAACTGACTAGTCGCATCCTCCACATGTGGGCAGTTTGAAAACGGAAAGTTTGAGCTGAGCGTCCAGCGGCATGCTACGCTCTGTAGCTACTTGCTAGCTAGCCCGCTAGCCTACAACCATAATGTGAGTTCAAAACAAATCTTCCTCCCACCAATTCACTTTGTAAACATCATGCACAACATATACACGGCTAAACTTGTGACTGGGATAAAAGTTAATTTTGCAGTTGATGTCACACATCGTCATCTTCATTGGATGTCTGTCTATCTATCTATCTATCTATCTATGCTTTCAGTGACAGTTCAAAAACAGCATATGGACATCAATCAGTCAATCAATCAACCAATTTATAGCCTACATGCGTTTTAATTACACAAGGATTTTTGCTATTTGTAGGCTGCCCGGGTCCCTATCACCCCGCAAATAGCAAGGGCACATCGTATAGAATATATATTGTGGTGATATTTCTTTTTATTTAGTCTTCATGAGCATACTCGGTATTGGAGTAATCCAAAAGTAATCCAAAGTAATCAAGTTACATTACTATTATTATTATTGTGCATTTTCTGTAATTAGAATTTCCGAGAAGTGTCAAGACTATTGGATGTTGAGGTGGACAGGATTGTCCACTTCCAGTTTGCAGAAGGGAGTCCAAGTGTCGCTAGTGGCAGGCAAGGTGCAAGGTGATAAGGCAGGGTCAAAAATCTGGGAATACTTGATCTATGGAAGCACAAACTGTAGTTCAACAGTGTTGATCTGGCAATGAAATGGGTGGGGTTTGGAACAAGCTTATTGTAATTACAAATGTTTTTACCCTTAGTTTTACATCGCGTGTATGCCGTTACCGTGAAGGAATGCAATTGATACTATGATATGAATTCTGGTCCATATCGCTCAACCCTAGCTTAAAAGCATTTAAACAAAGAATGCTGAGTAGTAATGACGCCTCATGGACCACTGGACGAATCCGTTTTTAAATTGAACTGACTTTTTGTCTCTTCTAGTAACTATTTGTTGTTACTCTTTTAACGCCACGCGTCAGGCAAATCGGCGTTGCGATGCGTCTCCCTGGCAATGGCCGGCAGTGTATCAAGCAACAGTGTGTCTTTTTTTCTTTAAACATGTAATGGCAGCACCGCTCAGCGCACAGAGGCTCATGTAAAATTCAATAGAGTTATTGATTATGAATAAAAATATGCCTGCGGGGAAAGTGTTGATGATCCGCAGCCACCTGTCTGTCTGAAGCGCCAACTGATGTTTGTCTGTCAGCCTCTGCTGAATAATTCACCGCAGCCCTCTGGGGAGCTGTCAATCAAATGTCCTGCATGTGTTTGTGTGATGGACATCCTTGGTCTCACTGCTTTTGGTTTTCCATGCCTATAGGTATGCAACAGTCAGCTTGAATAGTCTTTAAAGAAGACATACATTTTCCATACACTTTCAAGCAGTTGTCAGGTGTTTTCACAACAAAACAAAACAAAATAGCTTTACACGCCCTTTTTCGTCTTGCTGATATTAGCCTTTTCCTGAGGGGGAGCCGGCCATCATCCCCTCCCATATCCACGTTATTCCTGATGCCTCTGATGTTAAAACCATTGTGGGTGTGACTTCCTGTAAAACACCGGAAGTAACAGCGAGCCATTTGTTAAGCCGGTTTTCGTTTCCCGGAGTGGTTTATTTGACCACTTTTTGTTTAGTTTCCGAACATGTCTTACACAACTTAGGAACTTGTTGAAGATGTTGAACCTGTAGCGACAAAGAGCTATGCTTTGAAAATGCACCCTGGACAAAGAGAAAATGTTATTGTGAGAATTTGTTTTGAGTTTCTACTTGCTGAAGGAGGAGTGTCCAGTGTATGGGAATAAAGTGAACACCCATAAAGACAACGAAATGGATGTTTCCTGTGGATCAGATCTTAGATAAGCATGTGGTCTTGGTGGCCAAAATGCGCACGAGTACGTAGTGTCAGACGCCATAATTATACAATATATGTAGGCCCAACTGTGGATGAAATAGTAAAACCCACTAAATCAAAAGTGTTTGATTGTAGAAGACTTGTTTATTGCGCCGGCTAATCTTGGCTCAGACTGCATGACAATCACGTCTCCAAGAGAAAAGGTGAGAAACATGAAATGGTTTGATTTATGACCACGGCTTCATCTTGTGCTGGATAGCATTCAAAGCCAAAATGTGACTCAGTGGAGCGCAAACCTCCACCAAGGTCATTTCTACCAAGCAGTCGTTTCAATTTGAAGGTTTGGAAGGTGAATCCTGTCTTGTGTGTGAAAGTCACCAATGAATTCAACAAAGATGAACTCAACACTATAAAGGCGATGACAGTATCTGTTACCAGGTGAAAATTGCGTTCGATCTGTAACAACTGTTTATAACAGTACTTGAGGAGCCACCATGGGCTAAAATTGTATCTCTCCACAATGCCATTCAAAGGACAGACAACAGTTTCATTTGATTGAATTTTGTTGAATAATCTGTATGCTACATGCACATGTACAATGTCATAATCACATGTTGGATGCCTGATAATTGTAGCATTATAATATGTGGTCATCTAGTTTAGTCGTGCCTCATAATCTTTAGTTTGGCCTGTGTTGTTTTTGGTGTAATTCCCCGAGTTTCCCCTAGTTTGTCATTGCGACAGGCTGTAGGGGTGGCCTTCATTGACCTTTAAAGAGGGAGGTAGGGCCGCTCGATTATGGAAAAAATAATAATCACGATTATTTTGGTAATAATTGAAATCACAATTATTCTAAACAATTATTGTTTTTGTTCAAAACAAGAAAATGTTTAAACATTTGAAAAATATTAAGACAAATAAAATGATTTTAAACACTATAATTATGTACCGGTGACCAAACAGAATTGATGATAAATTATATTATTTATGTTTTGAAATTGGGGTGCAGCATGACTTGTGGGGTGCAAGCTAGTTTTGGCATGGGTGTGTGGTGAAAGAACTCGTGTGGGTGTGTCTCAAAACAGCTCAAAATTTATATTATTAGGGCTGCAGCTATCGAATATTAGGTATTTGGATATCTTACTGAAAATCCTAGCGAATAATCGGGTATTTGGATAGAAATAAAAATATACCTGTATATACTTTCTTGGTTAAAGAACAATTATAAATACAAAGACAGATAAGACAAAAAACACATTTGCATGTAATAATTAAACCAACTGGTTTTTATTTTTAGATAATCAACTTTTTTTTATTTGACTTAAACTGTGCTTGTCAGCTATTTTTTTCTGAAACAGTGAGATTTTAGACAAATCTCTCCCCATAGATTATGGTCAATGGAACTAAAGTGACGTTAGACCCACAAGAGCGACTTTGTCGGCTAAATAAATCGCACATTTGAGTAAGCCTGGTTTGTCAATAAGTGATCAGTAGGAACGGCAAATTAGTCCGTCTGTCAGCGTCAAATTGTGCATAGTCCATCAATCCATTTAATGAACCGCTAATCCTCACGAGGGTTGCGGGCACGCTGAAGCCAACCCCAGCTGTCTACGGGCTGTAGTATTTACGCCTGTGAAAAGTAATCAGGCGGCTGCAGCACTTTACCTCTGCTAGCTAGCGCGGCTAGCTTGCTGCTGGTAGCTCGCTGTTAGCAAGCAATCACCGCTACACGCTGGCAACAGGTGCTGTACAATACAATGCCAGCATAATTATGTTTTAGCGTTCTTAACTGGAGCTTGAACGTGACTTCAGGACTTTGTGTTACTGACGTCTGTCGCAACAGTTTGGGGCATTTATACTGCCGTTGTCCACAAACTCTGAATAGACGAGCACGTCTTCAACTCTTATACCGCAACGACACGCTTCCAGAAACAACTTAAATAACAAAATAAAAGTGCTACAATGCATTGATCTACATACACTACTTGGTAAGGTAAGGTTTATTTTGAAATTGGGTTTATCTCAATGTTAGCCCCATGTATTGTCATGCATACTGCCGTTAGCTTGATTATCTCAGCGGGTATCCGAGAAAGAAATGACGAGGACTCCTTGCAGCCCTAGTATTAATAATCGTTTTTGTACGATGATGCCAATTTTGTAATCGTGGAGGGTAATAATCGAAATCGGAATTTATTTTAGATTTATTGCACAGCCCTAGAGGGAGGCACGGTGTCTGAGTGATTAGCACATCTGCTTCACAGTCAGTCAAAGGGTGCTAATCCTGGCTTCTGTATTTGTGTGTGAAATTTTTCTCCTGGTCCTTGGGTGGGTTTTCTGTGGCTAACATTCAAATGGAGTACACATACAAATATAAAGGGATTACATCACAGTATTTTAAGCCCTTCCAAAGTTAACAATAGGCATATAATGATTAAATCTTACCTTTGAAATAATGGCGATGTAATCTTTTTATGAAATATTAAGTGTTTTGCTGGTTCCTGGAAGTAAAACGTCCGGATCAGTAAAACGCCCGGTTCAGTAAGAAACCCCGCCTCTACCCGTGTGGTTGCTGCGCCACCGGCGAGCCGGCTGCTGGATCTCTGTGTTTGGCCACGCAAGCCATGAATTCTTCAATACACATTTTAAACAAAACGGCTCCTTACCGCAAGAAATCGTGGAGGAGGAGAAAGAGAGAGAGAGGAAAGAAGGAGGGAAAAAAACTGATGGTGGCTCACAAACCAGCTGCTGCTTACAGGGTGATCGTGCTAACCACTACACTATTTGTTCAATTAGGTTCAGCAGCGCAAAGATTTTACCTGTAGTTTACACAAGTGTTAGCCAGA
This sequence comes from Leptonotus elevatus, assembly GCF_054856555.1. NCBI lineage: Eukaryota > Metazoa > Chordata > Actinopteri > Syngnathiformes > Syngnathidae > Leptonotus > Leptonotus elevatus. Next base: position 23,557,615 of record NC_141240.1, read on the forward strand.
ACCCTTTCTGGAATTTTAAGACGGCCAAGTGTCATTGCACTTTGGCATTGCAAATGTGAAAGATAATGAATTGCTTTGAATTCATTTGAACAGAATGTTTACTGATAAAGGTTACTTTTGTCACTATCCGCAGAGGCGATGGGGGGTGGATCCGCTTCTAATGACGTCAAACAGTGACAACAGCTTGTTTTCTCAGTTTTATTTGGTCTTTGTGTTATTTTTATCTGTGGTTGGTGCTTTGGTCATGTGTTCCTGGTTTTCACTTGTGTTTCCCAGTCTCGTTAATGTTGGTGTTTTTAGTCTGTTGTGTTTGTCCAGTCAGTGTGGGTGCATTGTTGATGTTAATTGTGGAAGGATGTGTGTCTTGTCCTAACAGTTCAGCCAAGTCTTGTGAGCCTAGCCACGTCGTCACAGCCAAGCCAAAGTCCCCGCCAAGTCATAGACACAGCCACAGCTAGTCAAGGCAAGTCAGATCCTGTCACGTCACGCTCATTTTAGTCCAGTCACGTCAAGTCCAGGCCAGCCACTTCAAGTATTGGTTGTTGTGCCCACCTGTTCATCAATAAATCACCCTACGTTTACTCATCACCTCTGTCTGATCACTGAGCTTCAGATTCAGGATTCAGATTCTGATTCAAGGAACAACACAACTTTGTTTTGAGCACCCATACAGCAGAGTTGGTAATGTGCAAAATCCCACAAAATAAATAAATCCCTTGCATTTGGGTCGACATCTCCCACTCTACCAAAACCTGCTCATGTATATAGCCAACCTATGTGGTAAGATCCTCTCCAGTAAACGTCTGCATCTTCACAAGTGGCTGGAATGAGTTGCCAGCTACTCCGCAGGGAGCAGCAAAGTTCGACTCGTTTCACAGCCTTTTGCTCCAAATGAAGCTCTTCGTCAGAATTGCTTCAAGTTATCAGTGGAATTAAATCTTAAACAGCTGATTCAGTTTGAAAGGCAAACTGTGCTTAAACTATTTTGCTGTTGAATGGGCTCTAATGGTTTTTGAAGGCCATTAAAGGCAGACTGAAGGAAATCAGCTGCAATTCTCTGCAGCTTTTATGAGATGAACCGCTCGTGGCCCACACAAGCTGAAAAGCTCTGTGACGCCTCATAGGATACACTTCAATCCTTAACGCTGTATTAAGAGATGAAAAAAAAGGGAAAAGGCAAATAGACTATGCCTTCTAACATGGTTTTGTGTGTCAAATGTTGATGCAGTGGAATAACTCAGGCCCACCATACACTGAGTGACATAGTTCAAATCGACGTGTGTGGGTTCTGCCACTCGTTTACATTAGTAGCTGGCCATTGGCCACGGGTTTTGCTGCAATTCAAAATGTGACGAGTAAGACTCAACAGCAAATTACATTTCCAAACACCTACTGCTTAAAGGGATTATATTACAGAATTTTAAGACCTTCCACAGTTAACTATAGGCATATAATGATAAATTCTTACCTTTGACACCATGGCGATGTAATTTTTTAGGGAATATTAGGTATTTTGCTGGCTATTTTTGTAATGCGGAAGTAAAACGCCCAGTTCAATAAAACCCCGCCACTCCCCGTGTGGTTGCCGCGCCCCTCTCGTCCGAGCCACCTGCCGTTGTAGTTCAACCGTGTATTTTTTTACGGTGAATGCCGTTGCTGAGACGTTGAACGCAATCTTTTTTCACAACAATGCTCTACATCTGAGTTGTTTAGATATATTGTAACAAATATTATTTTTTTCATCTGAAGTAATGGAAACACACCATTTGCAATCTCGTTCCAACTCTTTGCATCATAAAACCTTTAACTATTACTTTTTTATGAATAAGTGTCACAAAAACACAACAAAAAGCCCAAGAAAAAACGTGAGGTAAACATGTGTGACAACATGTGTAACGGCGGTTTAAAATCCAAAACCTGCAACTTCAGGCATACTTTTCCTGCATCACCACACTAGTGTCAACATTAGACATTCCACGGTATGAATCTATATCAGTGTTAGCTCCCTATTGATTTTGAACAACATCCTACTGGGACAAAGATTTTTTTTTTGTGTTACAAACCCCATGTGACCTTGATGCAGCTTGTGTAAAAAGAACAAACATGCTGAGAACTGCACAAACTGTAGCATGCACACACACACGCATGCACACACAAAAACACACACAGCTGTAAATGTGCACTACGTTCAAGAGGTATAAATACATGCATTAATATTCTGGCTGTGTAAATGCCTGCATTAATATTCTAGTGTTTTTCATATTCACTAATATTCTAGTGGTGGAAATGCTTACTTTTACTGTATGCTGTAACGATGCAAATACAGACATAAAACATTTAGTATGCTAATATTAACATTAACATAATAAGTATGTATGGGAATGTAGTCTGCAGTGCCGCCGCATCCCCTTTGGGTGCTCTAAGTGTGATGGTGCCCCCGAATAAAAAAAATAAAATTTGCGAGTGGGGGGCATTTCTCATTTCTCAACGATAATAGTTTGCATGGCTTAAAGACCCAACCCCAACCTTTTGTTGCGCCACGGACGGGTTCAAACAAGTTTTCGCAGACCAGCAATCGTTTGCAATTCGCACGGGTTGGGGTGATCAAAAGATGACACGAATGATTGCTGCTTTGGTCTGGCGGCTGCACGGCCACTTCGTAGCGGCTAAACGTCGGCAGCCGGTACATGCCTTCCACATGTTGCTCTACTAGCTTGTTCTAATGATTCAACAGGATTGTTGTTAACTGTTTTTGAGTACTTAACTTGGACAACGTCTTCATTTACTTCACGAGATACCGCCAGAAAAACGACGGGGAAGAACGATCTTGTCCAAACTGTTTCATCTTGGGAAGATGACGCCAAGTCATGGCTTGTTCAGCCATTGTTTATTTCTTGTTTCTTGTACTTTCTGTTTATGTTTTCAACTGCAGAAGAGAAGGAAAACCTGCTCTGATTGGCTGATCACATTTCCATCGTATCTGATTACTCGCTGATGCTCCATGTCATTGTGATATCACAATTTGTAGCCCGGAGCCCTATTTATATTGCCCTTTGGAAAGAAATCGACAGAGTGTGGGATATTTTAAGGCTGGTGCGTATGCTTCGGGGGGGAAAATATGAGCTTTATGAGAAATATAGGTTGCCATGCGGCTGTTCTGATTTTGGTGCGTCTATGACAGAGATTTTTAATCTGGGAAATAAATTATAAAATTATTCCAAGTACCCCCTGCAATGTGCTCACGTAGTATTTATTTCTGTTTGATACATTGAATGAGTTTTTTCTATGTATGTTTGAAATATCCAACTGTGTGTGTGGTCATTGAACGCACCAAGAGTTTAGTGCCGAACGTGAATGACGTGCTTGGTTTTCTTTTGCTTCTCTCCGCGCATTTCTGGATCATAGAATGTAAGCACTTTTTTTTCAAAACCTTGTTTATGTAACTGACAACCGCAATACATGGGTTCTTCATGTCTTTCAATGAAAACAAACGTAGTAATGTCGCATCCAATGCATGCGCGACGAGTGATACTCCCCCTGGCACGGGTGCTCACGGATGCGATGTGAAGGGCATGCGTGCGTCGTGCCCACAGGCAAATGGGACCCCCACACGGACGATGGCGCCCTACGCACTCTGCGTACTCTGCGTACTCTGCGTACTCTGCGTATAGGGCGCGACTGCCCTAGTAGTCTGCATGCATTACAATTCAAACCATGGAAATACATCTGCTAACAAGGTTGCTTGTACACATTCTCTAAATGGAAATAAAAAGTATGCGCAACGTGTGCCTTTACAAAATGGTTTTGTTTTGATTGAGCTCAGCACTGTGAATTTGTTAGATTAGGCGTCCTTGGCGCACATAATTAGATAGGTGATAGGCTGTCTGCTGTGATGCAGACTATGTATTAGTCTGTTGTGATTGACCGGTCAATCTACGTTCCGACCCTCGCCTATATGGTCACGAGCTGTGAGTCGTGACCATGGGCGAGGGTAGGAGCAAAAGAACAGGAACGAAAGAACAAGATCCTGGATACAAGCGGTCAAAGTGAGAGTTCTCCGCAGGGTGTTGAGGCGTTTCGAGATAGGATGAGAAGCTTGGTCATCCAGGAGGGACTTCGATTTGAGCCGCTGCTCCTCGGCTTGAGACTTGCAATCTTTCAGGCTATGGTAGATGGTAGTCTATTTTACTGTTAGCTAACCAACAAGGCAATCATCTCTTGAGCTTGATTTTTCCGTGCTCGGATTAATGGCATGTTCTTTTGATGGCGAAAGGAATAGCGCTTGTAACCTGTCCGAATTTCTTTTACATATTGGTAACTATGAGGAAATATCTTCCACAAACATTGATGGTCGAGTTTTGTGTTTGCTCCTTTAGAAGTGACTACTCAACCACCAGGCATTCCTGCTATCTTCTCCGTTTACCTACTAAACACAGCCTTGTTTTTGTCAGGAATTGATTACTTCATTTTTCTCTCAAGTGAAGGAAAACACAATGTGGGGGGAAGGGTCCAAGTTTACAAACAGTGCACTGGTTCTGACCAGTGAGGGGACATGTGCGGGTTGAAAGCATCTTAAGTTACCTCCTCCAAGCCTAAATATGTGTGTATGAAAAAGAATATGGTAACAACAAACTGCGCAACACAATTGGGCAACACAAGGAAAAGAGAATACTTGTGTTGTTTTGTGTGCATTTATTTCAGCCATTTTGTTGGTTCTGTTTGATGGATGTTGCAATTGAATTGGGCCCGCCCCGATCCTGGTGACAGATGAAATTCTACAAGCACCAGGCCTGAACAATCAATCACCAACCTAGTTGAGCTTCCACTTTCACTCGGCTCACCAAGCCTGTTTGCCTCAAGATAAACTTTAAAGGGCATAAATGAAGCACTTTTATTCATCACACATCATTGAATTTTGATGTTTTCACATTGTCCACCTCTAAACATTTTACAAAAACATTGCACTTTCTTCACTGCGGAATCAGACATACAACATAATGGCATTCTCCCACGGTCTTAGCTTTATTTGAAACACATCTGTTCTTGCCACAGGTTCAATTTGTAAGCCATATGAAATTTCTGGGGCTCTTTGTGTAAACTTCAAGAAATGGTTTAGGATCCTTGGTGGATTATTTTGCTGCTCTTGTTCATTTTGAGCTGTTCAACTTGTCAACAAGGTCATGAGTCATGACAACACAAGATGATTCCTTGGTTCCTACTGCTGCATCACTACGATAAAAGCAAATGTCATCAGTTTTGCCCTTGTGGTTCTTTGAAAGCTGCGTTGCTGTGTTGAGTCTGTGATCCGGTTTAATCTATATCCAGCTCACTATGATTTTGTGTATCCAGCTCACTACTCAAAATCAACAATCTTGATCATAACAGTTCAACAGTGTTAGTGAGAGTTAATCTTCATGTTTGATGTTTTTTTTCTATAGGCGCAGGTTCAACAATAACCAAAGTTGATGTGCAAACAAGTACGGAACAAGTTGTTTGTTGGAGGGGCAGAATTGAAATATTTCAAGCAATCAGCCAAACTTAAATCAGCTCTCTTCACTCTCACATACATTGCAAATGCTGTGGATGTAATTTTAAAACTCATCATACACAACTTCTACTTAAGTGCGTTAGTATTCTCTCTGCTCAGTGGAAATAATTGGGACTGCGGGTGCTTATAATTACACTAAAAAAACTAAACTAGTGGCATTTGAATTGTAATAACTAATCATGTTTTGTTCATGAATTTTTTTTGTTTTTTTTATGTGAACATGAGATAAAGAAATTCAGGTGAATTGGTTTTATTCATGTAAATCTACTGAGATTGGAATTTGTCAACCAAACTTCTACTGCACAAACTCATGCCTTTGACCAGATGCAAATTCAGTTGAAGCAGGAACGGGGACTTTTCAGATTTGAAATCTTCTCATCTCTTCAATTTTAGCTGAAAGAAATTAATGAATATATACACTCACATTTATTTAGCTCACTAGGGTGAGATAAATTGTAGCTTTGTTAACTGGCAGATGCTTCCCACCACACGCAATTTGAGTCATTTGAGTCTGTTTTGTTTGTGTTGTAAAAACTTCTGTTTGTGCTGCTACGGTTTTATAGATATTACACAGTTGAATTTAATAACTGATTAACAGTAGCAGCATCAACAATAATTTTTACGGCACAAATAGCAGCGGCGGCCAAATCAGCAGATGCTAACAGTACCTAAGTTAAAAAAAACCCACTCCTGGCCCTTCATAGAATGCTGTAACATTCAACTTGTCCATCTTGCGCATTTCATTATGTCGTTTTCATCAAAGTGGGACATGAATTCACTGGGACGGAATGTTGACGGATAAACACTAGTTTTTTGTTAGTCCTTCGTGTGGTGCCGCTACTATCCTGCCAATGTGGCGGCGCATTCGGGAATAGTCATGTGACGTTTGGAGCTCTCTGGAGATACGTATCAAATTGTATTTTTCCAGAGATGTGCTGAAGATATAAATCGGTTTGACGTGGCTGATGATTTGTTGTTGCGTTGAATCGAATTAACCTCAGTGGAGGAAACATTTATGAGTAACTATTACTAGTTACTAGTTCTAGTTCTAATCCTCTACTAATTAACATTTACTAATTTGGCTAAACTAACAGTTAATAGCTGTATGAACTAATGGTTAATGAAGACTAAAACAAGGGAGGTAAAACACAGTTAGTTAGTTGACCAAAAATGCACACAAACAATTGTACATTAGGGAACGTAGAAAGAAAGTGTCATGAGTTCCATCTTCAATCATGTTAGTCAATCACCGCTTCTTGTCTGTGTGAAATTTCCATGGATTTTCTGTGGGTTCTCGAGCTTCCTCCTTCATTCCACACACCTGCATGTTAGGTTAGTTGAATACCATGGCTTAATATCTCCATCTGAATTCCAGACAGCCGGTGTATGAATTTTTTTGACATTATTTTTGAGCCACACCTCACCATGCCAGGTGCAAGAGTAACAACTCGTGGCAAGTTTAACGGTGGCCTGCTTTCGTGAATTATGATATAAAGCTTTAGCCTTTTATATGACAGGCTTTGTTGTAAAACTTCATTATGCTTTGTCTCTAATAATCAACCGAATGTGGAAGAATGTGTCACCATACCAATAAAAGCAGTGGGAGTCACTGAGCAACATTCTTTTTATTTCCTTTCTGCAACAGCCGTTGTTCAAGCGCCAATCAAAGGGAAACAAAAGACTTTCTTGTTCTTGTTTTTCTGTTGGACACAATAGGAACAAGCTCTGGCGATACAGGCAGCTGGCAGTCCAGCAACGCCATCTTCTCCAGCGCTCAGCTCAATTAAGATAGCAAGGCGCGCAAAGACCTAGCGGGGGGTAGGAGGAGGTGTGAAAGCTGGATGAAGACAGGAGAGGAAGAGAGGGAAAGTGGAAAAGAGAAACAATTAAGATGAGATGTTTTGGATTCAGGATGAAGAAGCGAAGTCGAGGAAAAAACGGATGGCGGGACAATGATGAAACAAGGATGAGAAAGTTGGACCGATAACAAGATGATTGTGAATTTCCCAAAATCCTGTAGTGAAAAAAGGACACAAAGCAGTAAGGCAGTGGATCCTACTTATTTAGTGTAGGTAGAAGAGTGAGTGTGACCTGCAGCCTGTAACTAAGGGCAACAGCAGTCTATGGGTCAAGGTCATGAGTTTTTTTTAGAATGAACCATGAGAATGAGCAGCTATGACAGATAAACCCAGTCTTCAATTTTCAGCTGTATTGTTAGATTTATTTTGATTTGCATACTGTATTCGATTCTACTTTTTCAAATGTTGTGAAGGTTACTCTTTGAAGAAAATGCCATTAATGCCTAAAAAAGAAATGTCACATTTTGATATGGAATGGCATCCCTGTTGTGTTCAGGAGTTGGATCCCTAAAACGCAGACACAAATAATAGTTTTGACATTTATTTGTAACACGAAGCTTCAACTGAAGGTGATGCAATCATCTAGGCTAACAGTGACATGACAAAGAGAACAAAGACTCTTGCATCCGCCAGGGTCTAATGCTAAACATGGAATGTCACGTAAGTCATTAACTAAGCGGTTTGCGCGAAACTTATTCACGACTTGACGAGGCAGCGAAAACTCGACCAGAAACAGCGAAAAGGGATTGTGGAACAAGAGACGTGAAGCTAGGTAGCTAACTATCATTCATTGCTGTTGCCTATAGTCTGTGGATGATTCTCATAGACTGCTGGTTACATCAGGCAGTTGCAACACAAAGGACACAGTCTGAGAGCACAAACATCACAATACACACCCCCACCCCCTCAAAGGACGCCCCTTGGCGGACCACCTGGCTAAGACGGGTGGAGGGAGTAGAAGTCACGCAGTAACGACGGATCAGGAATCCAGGAGCAAGGAACCCATTGGTGTTCCTCAGGCCCACACAGCGAAGAACAACCTCCAAGTCTTGATTGACCCTTTCTGTTTGTCCATTTGTTTGTGGGTGATAGCCCGAAGATAGGCTCGCTGTGGCTCCCAAGGCCGCACAAAATTTCATCCACACACGGGATATGAAATGGAGGCCCCGGTCCGAGACAACGTCCATGGGGATTCCGTGGACTCGGAAAACGTGGCAGGTTAACAAGTTTGCAGAATCAAGGGTGGATGGCAGCTTTGACAGGGCGATGAAATGAGATATTAAAAAAAACAAAAAACGATCTACTACAGTCAGTATTACTGTGTTGCCTCGGGAAGCTGGGCGGCCAGTAATAAAGTCCAAAGACATATGTGACCACGGACGTGACAGAATGGGTAAAGGTCGTAGCAATCCTGCTGGAGGTCGATGGAAAGCCTTACTGCAGGCACAAACTGAGCAGGCACTGATGAACGTGACGATGTCCCTCCGCATTCTCGGCCACCAAAACGTCTGAGCGATGAGGAAATGAGTGCGTCTCACTCCGGGCTGACAAACGATTCACCAAGCATGTCCCCTTTGAAGCACCTCTGTACGCAGATGATCGGGGGCGAACAATCTCCCCTCCGGACCTCCCTCTGGAACAGGCGGAGACCTTCTTGGACTTTTCTTTCTATCTCGCACCGTAACGCTCCCACTACCCCGGTCACTTGGAACAATGGTCTCGTTGCTGGTGTCCTCCACGGCAGGATCGTGGACCCTAGACAACGCATCGGGTTTGGTGTTAGAGGACCTATTTCTGTAAGTCACAGTAAAGTTGAACCGGGCGAGGATCAGCGCCCAACGAGCCTGTCTGGAGTTGATTCGCTTGAAGAAATTCATAGCACAGTCATATGGACGATGTGGAAGCAAAGATTGGGCTCTGTCTTTGCTGAATACTTCTTTCAAGTCAGGATACTCGGAAGGAACGTTATTGAACTCAATGACCTTGAGACTAGGTTTGTCTAATGGTTGACTGACGTCCTCAGTGGACTTCAGGCAGTGGGAATGGCAGAAAACACTCTAATTCTCTATGGCAGGGACGTCCCAGTTAATGTCAGGATTTTGCATCTTTAACCATGGAAGGCCTAAAACGACAGGGGCAGATTGTGATGGCATGATCAAGAAGCGATGCGTCTCACTATGGTTGCTGGAAAGTTTTAGATTAAGGGCAGCTGTAATGCGGGTGACTTCAGCCAGAGGGCGTTAAGTATGTCCTGATCTCTAAACTGGGACGAAGGAACCTTTCAACTGTCCCACACATGGGATCCACTTCTCTGGAGCTCATCGAGCGACGGAGGGCGTAGTCGCCGTGGAGAGTCACATGACAGCTCCGCCACTTCGGCTACGCTCAGGAAGATCAGCTGATAAAACACGTCACAACTGTCAGTTTAACAGCTTCTGAGGAAGGTGGCAGTCGTTATTGAAACTAGTCAAGGTAAAGCACAACCTTTTTTTGTCTTAAAAAAGAAAAACCACAGGACGATATAGATTTGTAGGCAAGATTATTTTTTTGATTTTTCCGCCGTTTGGAGAAGATGAAAAGAACACAAGCTTGTTTTAACAACCACCTGAGATTCAACCTAAGGTGCAAAGATGAGGGAATAACACCACAGAGCTTCGAAATAAGAAACCCACTACACACGAGAAATATACAAAATATAATTAATAAAGCGAAAAGGGAGTTAGTAAAGGAAAGAATATGAATGGTGTCAAACAAAATCGAAATGTTAAAATCCAACACAGATGAGGAACTGGCAACTTTTCAATGCACGTATCCTATGGAACAAGAGGAACGAGATGTGGTCATAAACCACCTAAAACAAATGTATGAAAAATAATTTCAGAATATAAAACAGCGACACATAAACAAATTGAACACATTGATAGAAAGAAAAAATAAATCCGACTGCTCAACGAACAACGAAAAATGGTTAGCAAACTTATCTAGTCGCACGTTAACAAAAATCAAGGAAAATGTAACTGTAATGTAATGTAAAATTTACAAGGGACTTAATTTCACCAAAACACCCCAAGGGATACCGCACGAAGATTTCATACCAGCGACAGAATTAGCATGCAACAAAATACAGGATTCAGGTAGAAAAGCGGACCATAGAAACACGATTACAGGCATACTCAAATGCAACAAATTACCGAAGAGTAACATTACAAGGCAAGAAAGGTTAGCCATAGACACGCTTAAAAAACGACAACGCAGTTATCATCATCCCGGCAGATAAAGCTAGGACAACAGTTGTTATGGATGCAGATATGTATGACACACGAATGAAAACTTTATTGGCGGATAGACACATACGAAATAATACCAAGAAAAACAACAGAGGAAAAGAAAAAAACATTTAAATCATTATAAAACATTAGGTGAAGCAGGAAAAATAATTACCGAAGCATATGATAGCCTCGTACCAATGGATAGCATTACCCCGCAGATGTTTGGCACTCCCAAAGTACACAAACAAGGTACTTCGCTTCGCCCTATAGTAGACAATACAGGATCAGTCACTTCCAATCTTTCCAAAACAGTATTGGCCATAATCAAACACCTCCTAGGAAAAAAATTACCATCATTGTAATAACTCAAAACAACTGGCAGATGAACTCAAATACATTCAACGAGAACAGGATGAAATATTAATATCACACGACATAGTATCGTTAGTCACAAAAACGCCAGTAGATGTCACCCTCCACATACTGAAGGAGAGACTAACCCAAGACAAATCAAAAAAAAAAAACCGCACACATTTATCAGTAGTAGACATTATGCAACTTCTCACTTTAGCAAAATCCACATACTTGCAATATAAAAACATAATATATAAACAAAAGAAAGAAGATCCTCCTTCAGCCATCATGAGCAACTTCTTCATGGAGGACCTGGAAAAGAGGGCCATCACCACAGCACTGGCACACGAAAAACCCAACAAAACAAGGACATACGTAAGATTTAACAGACCACATGAGGAAGAACAACAAGGACAATTCGCTTTTTTGGACATAAGTATTCATCACAAACAGGATGGCAGCATCAAGACCACAGTGTACAGGAAATCCACGCACACGGACCAGTATCTACTTTGGACCTCAGAACATCCCATTGCACACAAACTGTCAGTTGTTAGAACATTATTCGAACGCACAAGCATTATTACGGACATGGAGGACAGAAAGAGAAAATAAAAACACGTAGAAACAGCACAAAAAAATAGTCAATATCCACGATGGGCAATAGAAAAAGAACAGACAATCAATACAAGGAAACAATCACATTACCGTATATTAGAGGTGTCACAGAACAAATACAGCGAGCAAAGAGAAAACACAACACTGGTACAAGAATTAAGCCACACAAAAAACTAAGGCAGGAATTAGTAATAATAATAATAATAATAATGCATCGGATTTATATAGTGCTTTTCTATCTAATCAGATACTCAAAGACGCTTTACAATGGAACGGATACATTATTCATGCGCTCACACATTCACACTGGTGGCGGTAAGCTACTTAACTAGCCACAACTGCCCTAACTTTTTGTGAGTCGTGTATAATTCAGAAATGAATGATCCGTGGTCATGTAATCAACCTCTTTGGATGTTACTGCAGGAGGAACGTTGATGACAATTTGAAGAGACAGATAATACGAATGGAAACAAAAGAGCGTCTCGATGGTCTTCATTTCATAACAGCATGTGTTTGGAAGGGTTTCAAATTAGGGTTTCAAATTAGGGTTTCAAATTACGGTTTCAAATTACGGTTTCAAATTACGGTTTCAAATTACTGCTATGATTTCAAAGTAGGGTTTCAAGCTAGGGCTAGGGTTTCAAATGAGAGTTTCAGATTAGTGCTATGGTTTCAAAGTAGGGTTTCAAACTAGGGCTAGGGTTTCAAATCAGGGTTTCAAATGAGGACCAGGCAGGTAATCAAATTAGGGTTTAAAAATTAGTGCTATAGTTTCAAAGTAGGGCTAGGATTTCAAATTGGGGTTTCAAATAAGGGCCAGGTGTTCAAATTACGGTTTCAAACTAAGGCTAGCGTTTCAAATCAGGGTTTCAAACTAGGGTTAGGGTTTCAAATCAGGGTTTCAAACTAGGGCTAGGGTTTCTAATCAGGGTTTCAAAATAAGGGTCTGGTGTTCAAATTAGAGTTTCAATTTATTGCTATGGTTTCAAAGTAAGGTTTCAAACTAGGGCCAGAGTTTTAAATTAGGGTTTCAAATTTGTGCTATAATTTCAAAGTAGGCTTTCAAGCTACATCTAGGGTTTTAAACTAGGGCTAAGATTTCAAATTAGGGTTTTGAAGTAAATCTAGAGTTTCATATTAAGATTCAAACTAGGGCTAGGGTTTCAAATTAGGGTTTCCAACTAGGGCTATGGTCTCAAATTAGGGTTTTAAACTAGGGCTAGGGTTTAAAATAAGGGTTTAAAATTAGGCCTAGGGTTCAAAATTAGGGTTTCAAACGAGGGCTAGGGTTTCAAATAAAGGTTTAAAATTAGGCCTAGGGTTCAAAATTAGGGTTTCAAATTAGGCCTATGGTTTCAAATCAGGGTTTCATATTAGGGCTAGGGTTTCAAATTAGGGTTTTGAAGTAAAGCTTGGGTTTATATTAGGGTTAGAAACTAGGGCTTGGTTTTAAAATTATGGTTTCAGATTAGGGCTAGGGTCTCAAATTAGGGTTTCAGATTAGGGCTAGGGTCTCAAATTAGGGTTTCAAAATAGGGTTAGGGTTCCAAATTAGGGTTTCAAACTAGGGCTAATATTCAAAATTAGGATTTTAAACTAGGGCTAGGGTTTCAAATTAGGGTTTCAAACTAGTGCTAGGGTTCCAAATTAGGGTTTAAATCTAGGGTTAGGGTTCCAAATTAGGGGTTTAAACTAAGGCTAGGGTTTCAAATTAGGGTTTCAAACTAGGGTAAGGGTTCCAAATTAGGGTTTCAAACAATGGCTAGGGTTTCAAATTAGGGTTTCAAACTACAACTAGGGTTTCAAATTAGGGTTTCAAACTAGTGCTAGGGTTCCAAATTAGGGTTTAAAACAATGGCTAGAGTTTCAAATTAGGATTTCAAACTAGGGCTAGGGCTTAAAACTAGAAATAGGGTTTCAAATTAGGGTTTCAAACTAGTGCTAGGGTTCCAAATTAGGGTTTAAAACTAGGGTTAGGGTTCCAAATTAGGGGTTTAAACTAAGGGTAGGGTTTCAAATAAGGGTTTCAAACTAGGGCTAGGGTTTCAAATTAGGGTTTCAAACTAGTGCTAGGGTTCCAAATTAGGGTTTAAAACTAGGGCGAGCGTTTCAAATAAGGGTTTCAAACAATGGCTAGGGTTTCAATTTAGGGTTCCAAACTAGGGCTAGGGTTTCAAATTAGGGTTTCAAACTAGGGTTAGGGTTTAAAATTTGGGTTTCAAACTAGGGCTAGGGTTTAAAACTAGAGCTAGGGTTTAAAACTAGGGCTAGGGTTTCAATTTAGGGTTTCAAACTAGGGCTAGGGTTTCAAATTAGGGTTTCAAACTCGGGCTAGGGTTTAAAACTAGAATTAGGGTTTAAAACTAGGGCTAATGTTCAAAATTAGGGTTTTAAACTAGGGCAAGGGTTTCAAATAAGGGTTTCAAACTCAGGCTAAGGTTTCAAATTAGGGTTTCAAACTAGGGTTAGGGTTCCAAACAATGGTTAGGGTTTCATATTAGGGTTTCAAACAATGGCTAGGGTTTCAAATTAGGGTTCCAAACTAGGGCTAGGGTTTCAAATTAGGGTTTTAAACTAGGGCTAGAGTTTAAAATAAGGGTTTTAAACCAGGGCTAGGGTTTCAAACTAGGGCTAGGGTTTCAAATTAGGGTTTCAAACTAGGGCTAGGGTTTAAAACTAGAGCTAGGGTTTCAAATTAGGGTTTAAAACTAGGGCTAATGTTCAAAATTAGGGTTTTAAACTAGGGCTAGGTTTTAAAATAAGGGTTTTAAAATAGGGCTAGGGATTCAAATTAGGACTAGGGTTCCAAATTAGGGTTTTAAACTAGGGCTAGGGTTCCAAATTAGGGTTTAAAACTAGGGCGAGGGTTTCAAATAAGGGTTCCAAACAATGGTTAGGGTTTCATATTAGGGTTTCAAACAATGGCTAGGGTTTCAAATTAGGGTTCCAAACTAGGGCTAGGGTTTCAAATTAGGGTTCCAAAATAGGGCTAGGGTTTCAAATTAGGGTTTCAAACTAGGGCTAGGGTTTAAAATTAGGGTTTCAAACTAGTGCTAGGGTTCCAAAATTGGGTTTAAAACTAGGGCTAGGGTTTAAAACTAGAGCTAGGGTTTCAAATTAGGGGTTAAAACTAGGGCTAATGTTCAAAATTAGGGTTTCAAACTAGGGCTAGGGTTTCAAATTAGGGTTTCAAACTAGTGCTAGGGTTTCAAACTAGGGCTAGGGTTCCAAATTAGGGTTTTAAACTAGGGATAGTGTTTCGAATTAGGGTTTCAAACTCGGGTTAGGGTTCCAAATTAGGGTTTCAAACAATGGCTAGGATTTCATATTAGGGTTTCAAACTAGGGCTAGGGTTTCAAATTTATGGTTTAAAAACTAGGGGTAGGGCTTCATATTAGGGTTTCAAACTAGGTCTAAGGTTTCTAATTAGGGTTTCAAACTAGGGCTAGGGTTTCAAATTAGGGTTTTAAACTAGGGTTAGGGTTCCAAATTAGGGTTTTAAATTAGTGCGAGGGTTTCAAATTAGGGATTCAAACTAGGGTTAGGGTTCCAAATTAAGGTTTAAAACAATGGCTAGGGTTTCAAATTAGGGTTCCAAACTAGGGCTAGGGTTCCAAATTAGGGTTTTAAATTAGGGCGAGGGTTTCAAATTAGGGATTCAAACTAGGGTTAGGGTTCCAAATTAGGGTTTCAAATTAGGGCTTGGGTTTCAAACTAGGGCTAGGGTTTAAAATAAAGGTTTTAAACTAGGGCTAGGCTTTCAAACTAGGGCTAGGGTTCCAAATTATGGTTTTAAACTAAGGCTAGGGTTTCAAATTAGGGTTTCAAACTAGGGTTAGGGTTTCAAAAAATGGCTAGGATTTCAAATTAGGGTTTCAAACTCGGTCTAGGGTTTCAAATTAGGGTTTCAAACTAGTGCTAGGGTTCCAAATTAGGGTTTAAAACTAGGGCTAAGGTTTCAAATTAGGGTTTCAAACTAGTGCTAGGGTTTCAAACGGGTTAGGGTTCCAAACAATGGTTAGGGTTTCATATTAGGGCTTCAAACTAGGGCTAGGGTTTCAAATTAGGGCTAGGTCTTAAAACTAGAGCTAGGGTTTCAAATTAGGGTTTCAAACTAGGGCTAGGGTTTCAAATTAGGGTTTCAAACGAGGGCTAGGGTTTAAAACTAGAGCTAGGGTTTCAAATTAGGGTTTAAAACGAGGGCTAATGTTCAAAATTAGGGTTTTAGACTAGGGATAGGTTTTAAAATAATGGTTTTAAAATAGGGCTCGGGATTCAAACTAGGGCTAGGGTTCCAAATTATGGTTTTAAACTAAGGCTAGGGTTTCAAATTAGGGTTTCAAACTAGGGTTAGGGTTTCAAACAATGGCTTGGGTTTCAAATTAGGGTTTCAAACAATGGCTAGGGTTTCAAATAAGGGTTTAAAATCAGGGTTAGGGTTTCAAACTAGTGCTAGGGTTCCAAATTAGGGTTTAAAACTAGGGCGAGGGTTTCAAATAAGGGTTTCAAACTAGGGCTAGGGTTTCATATTAGGGTTTCAAACAATGGCTAGGGTTTCAAATTAGGGTTCCAAACTAGGGCTAGGGTTTCAAATTAGGGTTCCAAACTAGTGCTAGGGTTCCAAATTAGGGTTTAAAATTAGGGTTAGGGTTCCAAATTAGGGGTTTAAACTAAGGCTAGTGTTTAAAATTTGGGTTTCAAACTAGGTCTAGGGTTTCAAATTAGGGTTTCAAACTAGGGCTAGGGTTCCAAATTAGGGTTTCAAACAGTAGCTAGGGTTTCAAATTAGGGTTTCAAACTAGGGCTAGGGTTTCAAATTAGGGTTTCAAACTAGTGCTAGGGTTCCAAAGTAGGATTTAAAACTAGGGTTAGGGTTCCAAATTAGGGGTTTAAACTAAGGCTAGGGTTTCAAATTAGGGTTTCAAACTAGGGTTAGGGTTCCAAATTAAGGTTTCAAACAATGGCTAGGGTTTCAAATTAGGGTTTTAAACTAGGGCTAGGGTTTCAAATTAGGGTTTGAAACTAGTGTTAGGGTTCCAAATTAGGGTTTAAAACTAGGGTAAGGGTTCCAAATTAGGGGTTTAAACTAAGGCTAGGGTTTCAAATTAGGGTTTCAAACTAGGTCTAGGGTTTCAAATTAGGGTTTCAAACTAGGGTTAGGGTTCCAAATTAGGGTTCCAAACTAGGGCTAGGGTTTCAAATTAGGGTTTCAAACTAGGGCTAGAATTTAAAATAATGGTTTTAAACTAGGGCTAGGGTTTCAAACTAGGGCTAGGGTTTAAAATTAGGGGTTCAAACTAGGGCTAGGGTTTAAAACTAGAGCTAGGGATACAAATTAGGGTTTAAAACTAGGGCTAGGTTTCAAATTAGGGTTTCAAACTAGTGCTAGGGTTTCAAACGGGTTAGGGTTCCAAACAATGTTTAGGGTTTCATATTAGGGCTTCAAATTAGGGCTAGGGTTTCAAATTAGGGCTAGGGTTTAAAACTAGGGCGAGGGTTTCAAATAAGGGTTTCAAACTAGGGCTAGGGTTTCATATTAGGGTTTCAAACAATGGCTAGGGTTTCAAATTAGGGTTCCAAACTAGTGCTAGGGTTCCAAATTAGGGTTTAAAACTAGGGTTAGGGTTCCAAATTAGGGGTTTAAACTAAGGCTAGTGTTTCAAATTAGGGTTTCAAACTAGGTCTAGGGTTTCAAATTAGGGTTTCAAACTAGGGCTACGGTTCCAAATTAGGGTTTCAAACAGTAGCTAGGGTTTCAAATTAGGGTTTCAAACTAGGGCTAGGGTTTCAAATTAGGGTTTCAAACTAGTGCTAGGGTTCCAAAGTAGGATTTAAAACTAGGGTTAGGGTTCCAAATTAGGGGTTTAAACTAGGGTTAGGGTTCCAAATTAAGGTTTCAAACAATGGCAAGGGTTTCAAATTAGGGTTTCAAACAATGGCTAGGGTTTCAAATAAGGGTTTCAAATTAGGGTTTCAAATTAGGGTTAAGGTTTAAAATTAGGGTTTCAAACTAGTGCTAGGGTTCCAAATTAGGGTTTCAAACTAGGGCGAGGGTTTCAAATAAGGGTTTCAAACTAGGGCTAGGGTTTCATATTAGGGTTTCAAACAATGGCTAGGGTTTGAAATTAGGGTTCCAAACTAGGGCTAGGGTTTCAAATTAGGGTTTCAAACTAGGGCTAGGGTTTAAAATAAGGGTTTTAAACTATGGCTAGGGTTTCAAAATAGGGCTAGGGTTTAAAACTAGAGCTAGGGTTTCAAATTAGGGTTTAAAACTAGGGCTAATGTTCAAAATTATGGTTTCAAACTAGGGCTAGGGTTTCAAATTAGGGTTTCAAACTAGTGCTAGGGTTTCAAACTAGGGCTAGGGTTCCAAATTAGGGTTTTAAACTAGGGCTAGGGTTTCGAATTAGGGTTTAAAACTAGGGTTAGGCTTCCAAATTAGGGTTTCAAGAAATGGCTAGGATTTCATATTACAGTTTCAAACTAGGGTTATGGTTCCAAATTAGGGTTTCAAACAATGGCTAGGATTTAATATTAGGGTTTCAAACTAGGGTTAGGGTTTCAAAGTAGGATTTAAAACTAGGGTTAGGGTTTCAAAGTAGGGGTTTAAACTAGGGTTAGGGTTACAAAGTAGGGTTTTAAACTAGGGTTAGGGTTTCAAAGTAGGGGTTTAAGCAAGGGTTAGGGTTCCAAATTAGGGGTTTAAACTAAGGCTAGGGTTTTAAATTAGGGTTTCAAACTAGGGCTAGGGTTTCAAATTAGGTTTTAAAACTAGGGCTAGGGTTTCAAATTAGGGTTTCAAACTAGGGTTAGGGTTCCAAACAATGGTTAAGGTTTCATATTAGGGTTTCAAACTAGGGCTAGGGTTTCAAATTAGGGTTTGAAACTAGTGCTAGGGTTCCAAAGTAGGATTTAAAACTAGGGTTAGGGTTCCAAATTAGGGGTTTAAACTAAGGCTAGGGTTTCAAATTAGGGTTTCAAACTAGGGTTAGGGTTCCAAATTGGGGTTTCAAACAATGGCTAGGGTTTCAAATTAGGGTTTCAAACTAGGGCTAGGGTTTCAAACTAGTGCTAGGGTTCCAAATTAGGGTTTCAAACTAGGGCGAGGGTTTCAAACTAGGGCTAGGGTTTCATATTAGGGTTTCAAACAATGGCTAGGGTTTCAAATTAGGGTTCCAAACTAGGGCTAGGGTTTCAAATTAGGGTTTCAAACTAGGGCTAGGGTTTAAAATAAGGGTTTTAAACTATGGCTAGGGTTTCAAAATAGGGCTAGGGTTTAAAACTAGAGCTAGGGTTTCAAATTAGGGTTTAAAACTAGGGCTAATGTTCAAAATTATGGTTTCAAACTAGGGCTAGGGTTTCAAATTAGGGTTTCAAACTAGTGCTAGGGTTTCAAACTAGGGCTAGGGTTCCAAATTAGGGTTTTAAACTAGGGCTAGGGTTTCGAATTAGGGTTTAAAACTAGGGTTAGGCTTCCAAATTAGGGTTTCAAGAAATGGCTAGGATTTCATATTACAGTTTCAAACTAGGGTTATGGTTACAAATTAGGGTTTCAAACAATGGCTAGGATTTAATATTAGGGTTTCAAACTAGGGTTAGGGTTTCAAAGTAGGATTTAAAACTAGGGTTAGGGTTTCAAAGTAGGGGTTTAAACTAGGGCTAGGGTTACAAAGTAGGGTTTTAAACTAGGGTTAGGGTTTCAAAGTAGGGGTTTAAGATAGGGTTAGGGTTCCAAATTAGGGGTTTAAACTAAGGCTAGGGTTTTAAATCAGGGTTTTAAACTAGGGCTAGGGTTTCAAATTAGGTTTTAAAACTAGGGCTAGGGTTTCAAATTAGGGTTTCAAACTAGGGTTAGGGTTCCAAACAATGGTTAGGGTTTCATATTAGGGTTTACAAACTAGGGCTAGGGTTTCAAATTAGGGTTTGAAACTAGTGCTAGGGTTCCAAAGTAGGATTTAAAACTAGGGTTAGGGTTCCAAATTAGGGGTTTAAACTAAGGCTAGGGTTTCAAATTAGGGTTTCAAACTAGGGTTAGGATTCCAAATTAGGGTTTCAAACAATGGCTAGGGTTTCAAATTAGGGTTTCAAACTAGGGCTAGGGTTTCAAATTAGGGTTTGAAACTAGTGCTAGGGTTCCAAATTAGGGTTTAAAACTAGGGTTAGGGTTCCAAATTAGGGGTTTAAACTAAGGCTAGGGTTTCAAATTAGGGTTTCAAACTAGGGCTAGGGTTTTGAAATTAGGTTTTAAAACTAGAGCTAGGGTTTCAAATTAGGGTTTCAAACTAGGGTTAGGGTTCCAAACAATGGTTAGGGTTTCATATTAGGGTTTCAAACTAGGGCTAGGGTTTCAAATTAGGGTTTCAAACTAGGGCTAGAGTTTAAAATAAAGGTTTTAAACAAGGGCTAGGGTTTCAAACTAGGGCTAGGGTTTCAAATTAGGGTTTCAAACTAGGGCTAGGGTTTAAAACTAGAGCGAGGGTTTCAAATTAGGGTTTAAAACTAGGGCTAATGTTCAAAATTAGGGTTTCAAACTAGGGCTAGGGTTTCAAATTAGGGTTTCAAACTAGTGCTAGGGTTTCAAACTAGGGCTAGGGTTTCAAATTAGGGTTTTAAACTAGGGCTAGGGTTTCGAATTAGGGTTTCAAACTCGGGTTAGGGTTCCAAATTAGGGTTTCAAACAATGGCTAGGATTTCATATTAGGGTTTCAAACTAGGGCTAAGGTTTCTAATTAGGGTTTCAAACTAGGGCTAGGGTTTCAAATTAGGGTTTTAAACTAGGGCTAGGGTTCCAAATTAGGGTTTAAAACAATGGCTAGGTTTTAAAATTAGGGTTCCAAACTAGGGCTAGGGTTCCAAATTATGGTTTTAAAGTAAGGCTATGGTTTCAAATTAGGGTTCCAAACTAGAGCTAGGGTTCCAAATTAGGGTTTAAAACTAGGGTTAGGGTTCCAAATTAGGGGTTTAAACTAAGGCTAGTGTTTCAAATTAGGGTTTCAAACTAGGTCTAGGGTTTCAAATTAGGGTTTCAAACTAGGGCTAGGGTTCCAAATTAGGGTTTCAAACAGTAGCTAGGGTTTCAAATTAGGGTTTCAAACTAGGGCTAGGGTTTCAAATTAGGGTGTCAAACTAGTGCTAGGGTTCCAAAGTAGGATTTAAAACTAGGGTTAGGGTTCCAAATTAGGGGTTTAAACTAAGGCTAGGGTTTCAAATTAGGGTTTCAAATTAGGGTTTCAAACTAGGGTTAGGGTTCCAAATTAGGGTTTTAAACTAGGGCTAGGGTTTCGAATTAGGGTTTCAAACTCGGGTTAGGGTTCCAAATTAGGGTTTCAAACAATGGCTAGGATTTCATATTAGGGTTTCAAACTAGGTCTAAGGTTTCTAATTAGGGTTTCAAACTAGGGCTAGGGTTTCAAATTAGGGTTTTAAACTAGGGCTAGGGTTCCAAATTAGGGTTTAAAACAATGGCTAGGTTTTAAAATTAGGGTTCCAAACTAGGGCTAGGGTTCCAAATTATGGTTTTAAAGTAAGGCTATGGTTTCAAATTAGGGTTCCAAACTAGAGCTAGGGTTCCAAATTAGGGTTTAAAACTAGGGTTAGGGTTCCAAATTAGGGGTTTAAACTAAGGCTAGTGTTTCAAATTAGGGTTTCAAACTAGGTCTAGGGTTTCAAATTAGGGTTTCAAACTAGGGCTAGGGTTCCAAATTAGGGTTTCAAACAGTAGCTAGGGTTTCAAATTAGGGTTTCAAACTAGGGCTAGGGTTTCAAATTAGGGTGTCAAACTAGTGCTAGGGTTCCAAAGTAGGATTTAAAACTAGGGTTAGGGTTCCAAATTAGGGGTTTAAACTAAGGCTAGGGTTTCAAATTAGGGTTTCAAATTAGGGTTTCAAACTAGGGTTAGGGTTCCAAATTAGGGTTTCAAACAATGGCTAGGGTTTCAAATTAGGGTTTCAAACTAGGGCTAGGGTTTCAAATTAGGGTTTGAAACTAGTGCTAGGGTTCCAAATTAGGGTTTAAAACTAGGGTTAGGGTTCCAAATTAGGGGTTTAAACTAAGGCTAGGGTTTCAAATTAGGGTTTCAAACTAGGTCTAGGGTTTCAAATTAGGTTTTAAAACTAGGGTTAGAGTTCCAAATTAGGGTTCCAAACTAGGGCTAGGGTTTCAAATTAGGGTTTCAAACTAGGGCTAGGGTTTAAAATTAGGGTTTCAAACTAGGGCTAGGGTTTAAAACTAGAGCTAGGGATTCAAATTAGGGTTTAAAACTATGGCTAAGGTTTCAAATTAGGGTTTCAAACTAGTGCTAGGGTTTCAAACGGGTTAGGGTTCCAAACAATGGTTAGGGTTTCACATTAGGGCTTCAAATTAGGGCTAGGGTTTCAAATTAGGGCTAGGGCTTAAAACTAGAGCTAGGGTTTCAAATTAGGGTTTCAAATTAGGGTTTCAATCTAGGGCTAGGGTTTCAAATTAGGGTTTCAAACTAGGGTTAGGGTTTAAAACTAGAGCTAGGGTTTCAAATTAGGGTTTAAAATGAGTGCTATTGTTCAAAATTAGGGTTTTAGACTAGGGCTAGGTTTTAAAATAATGGTTTTAAAATAGGGCTCGGGATTCAAACTCGGGCTAGGGTTCCAAATTATGGTTTTAAAGTAAGGCTAGGGTTTCAAATTAGGGTTTCAAACTAGGGTTAGGGTTCCAAATTAGGGTTTAAACAATGGATTGGGTTTCAAATTAGAGTTTCAAACAATGGCTAGGGTTTCAAATAAGGGTTTCAAACTAGCGTTAAGGTTTCAAATTAGGATTTCAAACTAGTGCTAGGGTTCCAAATTAGGGTTTCAAACTAGGGCGAGGGTTTTAAATAAGGGTTTCAAACTAGGGCTAGGGTTTCATATTAGGATTTCAAACTAGGGTTAGGGTTTCATATTAGGGTTTCAAACAATGGCTAGGGTTTCAAATTAGGGTTCCAAACTAGGGCTAGGGTTTCAAATTAGGGTTTCAAACTAGGGCTAGGGTTTAAAATAAGGGTTTTAAACTAAGGCTAGAGTTTCAAATTAGGGTTTCAAACTAGGGCTAGGGTTTAAAACTAGAGCTATGGTTTCGAATTAGGGTTTAAAACTAGGGCTAATGTTCAAAATTAGGGTTTCAAACTAGGGCTAGGGTTCCAAATTAGGGTTTTAAACTAGGGCTAGGGTTTCGAATTAGGGTTTAAAACTAGGGTTATGGTTCCAAATTAGGGTTTCAAACAATGGCTAGGATTTAATATTAGGGTTTCAAACAAGGGCTAGGGTTTCAAATTAGGGTTTCAAACTAGTGCTAGGGTTCCAAATTAGGTTTTAAAACTAGGGTTAGGGTTCCAAATTAGGGGTTTAAACTAAGGCTAGGGTTTCAAATTAGGGTTTCAAACTAGGGCTAGGGTTTCAAATTAGGTTTTAAAACTAGGGCTAGTGTTTCAAATTAGGGTTTCAAACTAGGGTTAGTGTTCCAAACAATGGTTAGGGTTTCATATTAGGGTTTCAAACTAGGGCTAGGGTTTCAAATTAGGGTTTCAAACTAGGGCTAGAGTTTAAAATAAAGGTTTTAAACAAGGGCTAGGGTTTCAAACTAGGGCTAGGGTTTCAAATTAGGGTTTCAAACTAGGGCTAGGGTTTAAAACTAGAGCTAGGGTTTCAAATTAGGGTTTAAAACTAGGGCTAATGTTCAAAATTAGGGTTTCAAACTAGGGCTAGGGTTTCAAATTAGGGTTTCAAACTAGTGCTAGGGTTTCAAACTAGGGCTAGGGTTCCAAATTAGGGTTTTAAACTAGGGCTAGGGTTTCGAATTAGGGTTTCAAACTCGGGTTAGGGTTCCAAATTAGGGTTTCAAACAATGGCTAGGATTTCATATTAGGGTTTCAAACTCTGGTTAGGGCTTCATATTAGGGTTTCAAACTAGGTCTAAGGTTTCAAATTAGGGATTCAAACTAGGGTTAGGTTTCCAAATTAGGGTTTAAAACAATGGCTAGGTTTTCAAATTAGGGTTTTAAATTAGGGCGAGGGTTTCAAATTAGGGATTCAAACTAGGGCTAGGGTTTCAAACTAGTGCTAGGGTTCCAAATTAGGGTTTAAAACTAGGGTTAGGTTTCCAAATTAGGGGTTTAAACTAAGGCTAGGGTTTCAAATTAGGGTTTCAAAATAGGTCTAGGGTTTCAAATTAGGGTTTCAAACTAGTGCTAGGGTTCCAAATTAGGGTTTAAAACTAGGGTTAGGGTTCCAAATTAGGAGTTTAAACTAGAGCTAGGGTTTCAAATTAGGGTTTAAATTGAGGGCTAATGTTCAAAATTAGGGTTTTAAACTAGGGCTAGGTTTTAAAATAAGGGTTTTAAAATAGGGCTCGGGATTTAAACTAGGGTTAGGGTTCCAAATTAGGGTTTCAAACAATGGCTAGGGTTTCAAATTAGGGTTTCAAACTAGGGCTAGGGTTTAAAATTAGGGTTTCAAACTAGTGCTAGGGTTCCAAATTAGGGTTTAAAACTAGGGTTAGGGTTCCAAATTAGGGGTTTAAACTAGAGCTTGGGTTTCAAATTAGGGTTTAAAACGAGGGCTAATGTTCAAAATTAGGGTTTTAAACTAGGGCTAGGTTTTAAAATAAGGGTTTTAAAATAGGGCTCGGGATTCAAACTAGGGCTAGGGTTCCAAATTATGGTTTTAAACTAAGGCTAGGGTTTCAAATTAGGGTTTTAAACTAGGGATAGGGTTTCAAATTAGGGTTTCAAACTAGGGTTAGGGCTTCATATTAGGGTTTCAAACTAGGTCTAAGGTTTCTAATTAGGGTTTCAAACTAGGGCTAGGGTTTCAAATTAGGGTTTTAAACTAGGGTTAGGGTTCCAAATTAGGGTTTTAAACTAGGGCTAGGGTTTCAAATTAGGGTTTGAAACTAGGGTTAGGGTTCCAAATTAGAGTTTTAAATTAGGGCGAGGGTTTCAAATTTGGGATTCAAACTAGGGTTAGGGTTCCAAATTAAGGTTTAAAACAATGTCTAGGGTTTCAAATTAGGGTTCCAAACCAGGGCTATGGTTCCAAATTAGGGTTTTAAATTAGGGCGAGGGTTTCAAATTAGGGATTCAAACTAGGTTTGGGTTCCAAATTAGGGTTTCAAACTAGGGCTAGTGTTTCAAACTAGGGCTAGGGTTTCAAACTAGGGCTAGGGTTCCAAATTAGGGTTTCAAACAATGGCTAGGATTTCAAATTAGGATTTCAAACTAGTGCTAGGGTTCCAAATAAGGGTTTAAAATTAGGGTTAGGGTTCCAAAATAGGGGTTTAAACTAAGGCTAGGGTTTCAAATTAGGGTTTCAAACTAGGTCTAGGGTTTCAAATTAGGGTTTCAAACTAGGGTTAGGGTTCCAAATTAGGGTTTCAAACAATAGCTAGGGTTTCAAAATAGGGTTTCAAATTCGGGCTAGGGTTTCAAATTAGGGTTTCAAACTAGTGCTAGGGTTACAAATTAGGGCTTCAAACTAGGGTTAGGGTTCCAAATTAGGGTTTCAAACAATGGCTAGGGTTTCAAATTAGGGTTTGAAACTAGGGCTAGGGTTTCAAATTATGGTTTGAAACTAGTGCTAGGGTTCCAAATTAGGGTTTAAAACTAGGGTTAGGGTTCCAAATTAAGGGTTTAAACTAAGGCTAGGGTTTCAAATTAGGGTTTCAAACAATGGCTAGGGTTTCAAATTAGGGTTTCAAATTAGGGCTAGTGCTTAAAACTAGAGCTAGGGTTTCAAATTAGGGTTTCAAACTCGGGCTAAGGTTTCAAAATAGGGTTTCAAACTAGGGCTTGTGTTTCAAATTAGAGCTAGGGTTTCAAATTAGGGTTTAAAACGAGGGCTAATGTTAAAAAATTAGGGTTTTAAACTAGGGCTAGGTTTAAAGATAAGGGTTTTAAAATAGGGATCGGGATTCAAACTAGGGCTAGGGTTCCAAATTAGGGGTTTAAACTAGGGCTAGGGTTTCGAATTAGGGTTTCAAACTAGGGTTTTGGTTCCAAATTAGGGTTTCAAGAAATGGCTAGGATTTCATATTAGGGTTTCAAACTAGTGTTATGGTTCCAAATTAGGGTTTCAAACAATGGCTAGGATTTCATATTAGGGTTTCAAACAAAAGCTCGAGTCTGAAATTAGGGTTTCAATCTAGGGTTAGGGTTCCAAATTAGGGTTTCAAAAAATGGCTACGGGTTTCAAATTAGGGTTTCAAACTAGGGTTAGGGTTTCAAATTAGGGTTTCAAACTAGTGCTAGGGTTCCAAATAAGGGTTTAAAATTAGGGTTAGGGTTCCAAAATAGGGGTTTAAACTAAGGCTAGGGTTTCAAATTAGGGTTTCAAACTAGGTCTAGGGTTTCAAATTAGGTTTTCAAACTAGGGTTAGGGTTCCAAATTAGGGTTTCAAACAATAGCTAGGGTTTCAAATTAGGGTTTCAAATTCGGGTTAGGGTTCCAAATTAGGGTTTCAAACAATGGCTAGGATTCCAAATTAGGGTTTCAAACTAGAGCTAAGATTTCAAATTTGGGTTTCAAACTAGGGCTAGGGTTTCAAATTAGGGTTTCAAACTAGTGCTAAGGTTCCAAATTAGGTTTTAAAACTAGGGTTAGGGTTCCAAATTAGGGGTTTAAACTAAGGCTAGGGTTTCAAATTAGGGTTTCAAACTAGGGCTAGGGTTTCAAATTAGGGTTTCAAACTAGGGTTAGGGTTCCAAATTAGGGTTTCAAACAATGGCTAGGGTTTCAAATTAGGTTTTAAAACTAGGGCTAGGGTTTCAAATTAGGGTTTCAAACTAGTGCTAGGGTTCCAAATTAGGGTTTAAAACTAGGGCAAGGGTTTCAAATAACGGTTTCAAACTAGGGTTAGGGTTTCAAACAAGGGTTAGGGTTTCAAACAATGGCTAGGGTTTCAAATTAGGGTTCCAAACTCGGTCTAGGGTTTCAAATTAGGGTTTCAAACTAGGGCTAGAGTTTAAAATAAAGGTTTTAAACAAGGGCTATGGTTTCAAACTAGGGCTAGGGTTTCAAATTAGGGTTTCAAACTAGGGTAGGGTTTCAAATTAGGGTTCCAAACTATGGCTATGGTTTCAAATTAGGGTTTCAAACTAGTGCTAGGGTTTCAAACTAGGGCTAGGGTTCCAAATTAGGGTTTTAAACTAGGGCTAGGATTTCGAATTAGGGTTTTAAACTTGGGTTAGTGTTCCAAATTAGGGTTTCAAACAATGGCTAGGATTTCATATTAAGGTTTCAAACTCGGGCTAGGGTTCCAAATTAGGGTTTTAAACTAGGGCTAGGGTTTCGAATTAGGGTTTCAAACTCGGGTTAGGGTTCCAAATTAGGGTTTCAAACAATGGCTAGGATTTCATATTATGGTTTCAAACTAGGGCTAGGGTTTCAAATTAGGGTTTTAAATTAGGGCGAGGGTTTCAAATTAGGGATTCAAACTAGGGTTAGGGTTTAAAACAATGGCTAGGGTTTCAAATTAGGGTTCCAAACTAGGGCTAGAGTTTAAAATAAGGGTTTTAAACAAGGGCTAGGGTTTCAAACTAGGGCTAGGGTTTCAAATTAGGGTTTCAAACTAGGGCTAGGGTTTCAAATTAGGGTTTCAAACTAGGGCTAGGGTTTCAAATTAGGGTTTCAAACTAGTGCTAGGGTTTCAAACTAGGAATAGGGTTCCAAATTAGGGTTTTAAACTAGGGCTAGGGTTTCGAATTAGGGTTTAAAACTCGGGTTAGGGTTTCAAACAATGGCTAGGATTTCATATTAGGGTTTCAAACTCGGGCTAAGGTTCCAAATTAGGGTTTTAAATTAGGGCGAGGGTTTCAAATTAGGGATTCAAACTAGGGTTAGAGTTCAAAATTAGGGTTTAAAACAATGGCTAGGGTTTCAAATTAGGGTTCCAAACTAGGGCTAGGGTTCCAAATTAGGGTTTTAAATTCGGGCTAGATTTTCAAATTAGGGATTCAAACTAGGGTTAGGGTTCCAAATTAGGGTTTCAAACTAGGGCTAGGGTTTCAAACTAGTGCTAGGGTTTAAAATAAGGATTTTAAACTAGGGCGAGGGTTTCAAATTATGGTTTTAAACTAAGGCTAGGGTTTCAAATTAGGGTTTTAAACTAGGGTTAGGGTTCCAAATTAGGGTTTCAAACAATGGCTTGGGTTTCAAATTAGGGTTTCAAACAATGGCTAGGGTTTCAAATTAAGGTTTCAAACTAGGGTTAGGGTATCAAATTAGGGTTTCAAACTAGTGTTAGGGTTCCAAATTAGGGTTTAAAACTAGGGTGAGGGTTTCAAATAAGGGTTTCAAACTAGGGTTAGGGTTTAAAATTAGGGTTTCAAACTAGGGTTAAGGTTCCAAACAATGGTTAGGGTTTCATATTAGGGTTTCAAACAATGGCTTGGGTTTCAAATTAGGGTTCCAAACTAGGGCTAGGGTTTCAAATTAGGGTTTCAAACTAGGGCTAGGGTTTAAAATAAGGGTTTTAAACTAGGGTTAGGGTTTCAAACTAGGGCTAGGGTTTCAAGTTAGGGTTTTAAACTAGGGCAAGGGTTTAAAACTAGAGCAAGGGTTTCAAATTAGGGTTTAAAACTAGGGTTAATGTTCAAAATTAGGGTTTCAAACTAGGGCTAGGGTTTCAAATTAGGGTTTCAAACTAGTGTTAGGGTTTCAAACTTGGGCTAGGGTTCCAAATTAGTGTTTTAAACTAGGGCTAGGGTTTCGAATTAGGGTTTCAAACTAGGGTTAGGGTTCCAAATTAGGGTTTCAAACAAAAGCTAGAGTCTCAAATTAGGGTTTCAAACTAGTGCTAGGGTTTCAAACTTGGGTTAGGGTTCCAAACAATGGTTAGGGTTTCATATTAGGGTTTCAAACAATGGTTAGGGTTTCAAATTAGGGTTTCAAACTAAGACTAGGGTTTCAAACAATGGTTAGGGTTTCAAATTAGGGTTTCAAACTAGGGCTAGGGTTCCAAATTAGGGTTTTAAACTAGGGTTAGGGTTCCAAACAATGATTAGGGTTTCAAATGAGGGTTTCAAACTAGGGCTAGGGTTTCAAATAAGGGTTTCAAATTAGGGTTTCAAACAATTGCTAGGATTTCAAATTAGGGTTTCAAACTAGGTCTAGGGTTTCAAATTAGGGTTTTCAAACTAGGGCTAGGGTTCCAAATTTGGGTTTAAAACTAGGGTTAGGGTTCCAAATTAGGGTTTCAAACAATGGCTAGGGTTTCAAATTAGGGTTTCAAACTAGGGCTAGTGTTTCAAATTAGGGTTTCAAACTAGTGCTAGGGTTCCAAATTAGGGTTCCAAACAATGGTTAGGGTTTGAAATAAGGGTTTCAAACTAGAGCTAGGGTTTCAAATAAGGTTTTCAAATTAGGGTTTCAAACAATTGCTAGGGTTTCAAATTAGGGTTTCAAACTAGGGCTAGGGTTTCAAATAAGGGTTTCAAACTTGGGTTAGGGTTCCAAACAATGGTTAGGGTTTCATATTAGGGTTTCAAACAATGGCTAGGGTTTCAAATTAGAGTTTCAAACTAGAGCTAGGGTTTCAAATTAGGGTTTCAAACTAGTGCTAGGGTTTTAAACTAGGGCTAGGGTTCCAAATTAGGGTTTTAAACTAGGGCTAGGGTTCCAAATTAGGGTTTCAAACAATGGCTAGGATTCCAAATTAGGGTTTCAAACTAGAGCTAAGATTTCAAATTTGGGTTTCAAACTAGGGCTAGGGTTTCAAATTAGGGTTTCAAACTAGTGCTAAGGTTCCAAATTAGGTTTTAAAACTAGGGTTAGGGTTCCAAATTAGGGGTTTAAACTAAGGCTAGGGTTTCAAATTAGGGTTTCAAACTAGGGCTAGGGTTTCAAATTAGGGTTTCAAACTAGGGTTAGGGTTCCAAATTAGGGTTTCAAACAATGGCTAGGGTTTCAAATTAGGTTTTAAAACTAGGGCTAGGGTTTCAAATTAGGGTTTCAAACTAGTGCTAGGGTTCCAAATTAGGGTTTAAAACTAGGGCAAGGGTTTCAAATAACGGTTTCAAACTAGGGTTAGGGTTTCAAACAAGGGTTAGGGTTTCAAACAATGGCTAGGGTTTCAAATTAGGGTTCCAAACTCGGTCTAGGGTTTCAAATTAGGGTTTCAAACTAGGGCTAGAGTTTAAAATAAAGGTTTTAAACAAGGGCTATGGTTTCAAACTAGGGCTAGGGTTTCAAATTAGGGTTTCAAACTAGGGTAGGGTTTCAAATTAGGGTTCCAAACTATGGCTATGGTTTCAAATTAGGGTTTCAAACTAGTGCTAGGGTTTCAAACTAGGGCTAGGGTTCCAAATTAGGGTTTTAAACTAGGGCTAGGATTTCGAATTAGGGTTTTAAACTTGGGTTAGTGTTCCAAATTAGGGTTTCAAACAATGGCTAGGATTTCATATTAAGGTTTCAAACTCGGGCTAGGGTTCCAAATTAGGGTTTTAAACTAGGGCTAGGGTTTCGAATTAGGGTTTCAAACTCGGGTTAGGGTTCCAAATTAGGGTTTCAAACAATGGCTAGGATTTCATATTATGGTTTCAAACTAGGGCTAGGGTTTCAAATTAGGGTTTTAAATTAGGGCGAGGGTTTCAAATTAGGGATTCAAACTAGGGTTAGGGTTTAAAACAATGGCTAGGGTTTCAAATTAGGGTTCCAAACTAGGGCTAGAGTTTAAAATAAGGGTTTTAAACAAGGGCTAGGGTTTCAAACTAGGGCTAGGGTTTCAAATTAGGGTTTCAAACTAGTGCTAAGGTTCCAAATTAGGTTTTAAAACTAGGGTTAGGGTTCCAAATTAGGGGTTTAAACTAAGGCTAGGGTTTCAAATTAGGGTTTCAAACTAGGGCTAGGGTTTCAAATTAGGGTTTCAAACTAGGGTTAGGGTTCCAAATTAGGGTTTCAAACAATGGCTAGGGTTTCAAATTAGGTTTTAAAACTAGGGCTAGGGTTTCAAATTAGGGTTTCAAACTAGTGCTAGGGTTCCAAATTAGGGTTTAAAACTAGGGCAAGGGTTTCAAATAACGGTTTCAAACTAGGGTTAGGGTTTCAAACAAGGGTTAGGGTTTCAAACAATGGCTAGGGTTTCAAATTAGGGTTCCAAACTCGGTCTAGGGTTTCAAATTAGGGTTTCAAACTAGGGCTAGAGTTTAAAATAAAGGTTTTAAACAAGGGCTATGGTTTCAAACTAGGGCTAGGGTTTCAAATTAGGGTTTCAAACTAGGGTAGGGTTTCAAATTAGGGTTCCAAACTATGGCTATGGTTTCAAATTAGGGTTTCAAACTAGTGCTAGGGTTTCAAACTAGGGCTAGGGTTCCAAATTAGGGTTTTAAACTAGGGCTAGGATTTCGAATTAGGGTTTTAAACTTGGGTTAGTGTTCCAAATTAGGGTTTCAAACAATGGCTAGGATTTCATATTAAGGTTTCAAACTCGGGCTAGGGTTCCAAATTAGGGTTTTAAACTAGGGCTAGGGTTTCGAATTAGGGTTTCAAACTCGGGTTAGGGTTCCAAATTAGGGTTTCAAACAATGGCTAGGATTTCATATTATGGTTTCAAACTAGGGCTAGGGTTTCAAATTAGGGTTTTAAATTAGGGCGAGGGTTTCAAATTAGGGATTCAAACTAGGGTTAGGGTTTAAAACAATGGCTAGGGTTTCAAATTAGGGTTCCAAACTAGGGCTAGAGTTTAAAATAAGGGTTTTAAACAAGGGCTAGGGTTTCAAACTAGGGCTAGGGTTTCAAATTAGGGTTTCAAACTAGGGCTAGGGTTTCAAATTAGGGTTTCAAACTAGGGCTAGGGTTTCAAATTAGGGTTTCAAACTAGTGCTAGGGTTTCAAACTAGGAATAGGGTTCCAAATTAGGGTTTTAAACTAGGGCTAGGGTTTCGAATTAGGGTTTAAAACTCGGGTTAGGGTTTCAAACAATGGCTAGGATTTCATATTAGGGTTTCAAACTCGGGCTAAGGTTCCAAATTAGGGTTTTAAATTAGGGCGAGGGTTTCAAATTAGGGATTCAAACTAGGGTTAGAGTTCAAAATTAGGGTTTAAAACAATGGCTAGGGTTTCAAATTAGGGTTCCAAACTAGGGCTAGGGTTCCAAATTAGGGTTTTAAATTCGGGCTAGATTTTCAAATTAGGGATTCAAACTAGGGTTAGGGTTCCAAATTAGGGTTTCAAACTAGGGCTAGGGTTTCAAACTAGTGCTAGGGTTTAAAATAAGGATTTTAAACTAGGGCGAGGGTTTCAAATTATGGTTTTAAACTAAGGCTAGGGTTTCAAATTAGGGTTTTAAACTAGGGTTAGGGTTCCAAATTAGGGTTTCAAACAATGGCTTGGGTTTCAAATTAGGGTTTCAAACAATGGCTAGGGTTTCAAATTAAGGTTTCAAACTAGGGTTAGGGTATCAAATTAGGGTTTCAAACTAGTGTTAGGGTTCCAAATTAGGGTTTAAAACTAGGGTGAGGGTTTCAAATAAGGGTTTCAAACTAGGGTTAGGGTTTAAAATTAGGGTTTCAAACTAGGGTTAAGGTTCCAAACAATGGTTAGGGTTTCATATTAGGGTTTCAAACAATGGCTTGGGTTTCAAATTAGGGTTCCAAACTAGGGCTAGGGTTTCAAATTAGGGTTTCAAACTAGGGCTAGGGTTTAAAATAAGGGTTTTAAACTAGGGTTAGGGTTTCAAACTAGGGCTAGGGTTTCAAGTTAGGGTTTTAAACTAGGGCAAGGGTTTAAAACTAGAGCAAGGGTTTCAAATTAGGGTTTAAAACTAGGGTTAATGTTCAAAATTAGGGTTTCAAACTAGGGCTAGGGTTTCAAATTAGGGTTTCAAACTAGTGTTAGGGTTTCAAACTTGGGCTAGGGTTCCAAATTAGTGTTTTAAACTAGGGCTAGGGTTTCGAATTAGGGTTTCAAACTAGGGTTAGGGTTCCAAATTAGGGTTTCAAACAAAAGCTAGAGTCTCAAATTAGGGTTTCAAACTAGTGCTAGGGTTTCAAACTTGGGTTAGGGTTCCAAACAATGGTTAGGGTTTCATATTAGGGTTTCAAACAATGGTTAGGGTTTCAAATTAGGGTTTCAAACTAAGACTAGGGTTTCAAACAATGGTTAGGGTTTCAAATTAGGGTTTCAAACTAGGGCTAGGGTTCCAAATTAGGGTTTTAAACTAGGGTTAGGGTTCCAAACAATGATTAGGGTTTCAAATGAGGGTTTCAAACTAGGGCTAGGGTTTCAAATAAGGGTTTCAAATTAGGGTTTCAAACAATTGCTAGGATTTCAAATTAGGGTTTCAAACTAGGTCTAGGGTTTCAAATTAGGGTTTTCAAACTAGGGCTAGGGTTCCAAATTTGGGTTTAAAACTAGGGTTAGGGTTCCAAATTAGGGTTTCAAACAATGGCTAGGGTTTCAAATTAGGGTTTCAAACTAGGGCTAGTGTTTCAAATTAGGGTTTCAAACTAGTGCTAGGGTTCCAAATTAGGGTTCCAAACAATGGTTAGGGTTTGAAATAAGGGTTTCAAACTAGAGCTAGGGTTTCAAATAAGGTTTTCAAATTAGGGTTTCAAACAATTGCTAGGGTTTCAAATTAGGGTTTCAAACTAGGGCTAGGGTTTCAAATAAGGGTTTCAAACTTGGGTTAGGGTTCCAAACAATGGTTAGGGTTTCATATTAGGGTTTCAAACAATGGCTAGGGTTTCAAATTAGAGTTTCAAACTAGAGCTAGGGTTTCAAATTAGGGTTTCAAACTAGTGCTAGGGTTTTAAACTAGGGCTAGGGTTCCAAATTAGGGTTTTAAACTAGGGCTAGGGTTCCAAATTAGGGTTTCAAACAATTGCTAGGGTTTCAAATAAGGGTTTTAAACTAGGGTTAGGGTTCCAAATTAGGGTTTCAAACAATTTCAAAGTTTTCAAATTAGGGTTTCAAACTAGGGCTAGGTTTCCAAATTAGGGTTTCAAACTAGGGTTAGAGTTCCAAACAATGGTTGGGGTTTCATATTATGGTTTCAAACAATGGCTAGGGTTTCAAATTAGGGTTTCAAACTAGTGCTAAGGTTTCAAATAAGGGTTTCAAACTAGGGCTAGGGTTTCATATTAGGATTTCAAACTAGGGTTAGGGTTCCAAATTAGGGTTTCAAACAATGGCTAGGGTTTCAAATTAGGGTTTCAAACTAGGGCTAGGGTTTCAAATAAGGTTTTAAAACAAGAGCTAGGGTCTCAAATAAGTGTTTAAAACTATGGTTAGGGATCCAAATTAGGGTTTAAAACAATAGCTAGGGTTTTAAACAAGAGCTAGGGTCTCAAATTTTGGTTTAAAAACTAGGGCTAGGGCTTCATATTAGGGTTTAAAACTAGGCCTAAGGTTTCAAATTAGGATTTCAAACTAGGCCTAAGGTTTCAAACGGGTTAGGGTTTCATATTAGGGCTTCAAACTAGGGCTAGGGTTTCAAATTAGGGTTTCAAATTAGGGCTAGGGTTTCAAACTAGGGCTAGGGTTTCAAATTAGGGTTTCAAACTAGGGTTAGGGTTTCAAATTAGGGTTTCAAACTAGTGCTAGGGTTTCAAACTAGGGCTAGGGTTCCAAATTAGGGTTTTCTAAACTAGGGCTAGGGTTTCGAATTAGGGTTTCAAACTCGGGTTAGGGTTCCAAATTAGGGTTTCAAACAATGGCTAGGATTTCATATTATGGTTTCAAACTAGGGCTAGGGTTTCAAATTAGGGTTTTAAATTTGGGCGAGGGTTTCAAATTAGGGTTCCAAACTAGGGCTAGAGTTTAAAATAAGGGTTTTAAACAAGGGCTAGGGTTTCAAACTAGGGCTAGGGTTTCAAATTAGGGTTTCAAACTTGGGCTAGGGTTTCAAATTAGGGTTTCAAACTAGGGCTAGGGTTTCAAATTAGGGTTTCAAACTAGTGCTAGGGTTTCAAACTAGGGCTAGGTTTCCAAATTAGGGTTTAAAACTAGAGCTAGGGTTTCAAATTAGGGTTTCAAACAATGGCTAGGGTTTCAAATTAAGGTTTCAAACTAGGGTTAGGGTTTCAAATTAGGGTTTCAAACTAGTGCTAGGGTTCCAAATTAGGGTTTAAAACTAGGGCGAGGGTTTCAAATAAGGGTTTCAAACTAGGGCTAGGGTTTAAAATTAGGGTTTCAAACTAGGGTTAAGGTTCCAAACAATGGTTAGGGTTTCATATTAGGGTTTCAAACAATGGCTTGGGTTTCAAATTAGGGTTCCAAACTAGGGCTAGGGTTTCAAATTAGGGTTTCAAACTAGGGCTAGGGTTTAAAATAAGGGTTTTAAACTAGGGTTAGGGTTTCAAACTAGGGCTAGGGTTTCAAATTAGGGTTTTAAACTAGGGCAAGGGTTTAAAACTAGAGCAAGGGTTTCAAATTAGGGTTTAAATCTAGGGCTAATGTTCAAAATTAGGGTTTCAAACTAGGGCTAGGGTTTCAAATTAGGGTTTCAAACTAGTGCTAGGGTTTTAAACTTGGGCTAGGCTTCCAAATTAGGGTTTTAAACTAGGGCTAGGGTTTCGAATTAGGGTTTCAAACTAGGGTTAGGGTTCCAAATTAGGGTTTCAAACAAAAGCTAGAGTCTCAAATTAGGGTTTCAAACTAGTGCTAGGGTTTAAAACTTGGGCTAGGCTTCCAAATTAGGGTTTCAAACTAGGGTTAGGGTTCCAAATTAGGGTTTCAAACAAAAGCTAGAGTCTCAAATTAGGGTTTCAAACTAGGGTTAGGGTTTCATATTAGGGTTTCAAACAATGGTTAGGGTTTCAAATTAGGGTTTCAAACTAAGGCTAGGGTTTCAAACAATGGTTAGGGTTTCAAATTAGGGTTTCAAACTAGGGCTAGGGTTCCAATTTAGGGTTTTAAACTAGGGTTAGGGTTCCAAACAATGGTTAGGGTTTCATATTAGGGTTTCAAACAATGGTTAGGGTTTCAAATTAGGGTTTCAAACTAGGGCTAGGGTTTCAAACTAGGGTTAGGGTTCCAAACAATGGTTAGGGTTTCATATTAGGGTTTCAAACAATGGTTAGGGTTTCAAATTAGGGTTTCAAACTAAGGCTAGGGTTTCAAACAACGGTTAGGTTTTCAAATTAGGGTTTCAAACTAGGGCTAGGGTTTCAAATAAGGGTTTCAAATTAGGGTTTCAAACAATTGCTAGGATTTCAAATTAGGGTTTCAAACTAGGGCTATGATTTCAAATTAGGGTTTCAAACTAGGGCTAGGGTTCCAAATTAGGGTTTAAAACTAGGGTTAGGGTTCCAAATTAGGGTTTCAAACAATGGCTGGGGTTTCAAATTAGGGTTTCAAACTAGGGCTAGGGTTTCAAATTAGGGTTTCAAACTAGTGCTAGGGTTCCAAATTAGGGTTCCAAACAATGGTTAGGGTTTGAAATAAGGATTTCAAACGAGAGCTAGGGTTTTAAATATGGGTTTCAAATTAGGGTTTCAAACAATTGCTAGGGTTTCAAATTAGGGTTTCAAACTAGGGCTAGGGTTTCAAATAAGGGTTTCAAACTTGGGTTAGGGTTCCAAACAATGGTTAGGGTTTCATATTAGGGTTTCAAACAATGGCTAGGGTTTCAAATTAGAGTTTCAAACTAGAGCTAGGGTTTCAAATTAGGGTTTCAAACTAGTGCTAAAGTTTTAAACTAGGGCTAGGGTTCCAAATTAGGGTTTTAAACTAGGGCTAGGGTTCCAAATTAGGGTTTCAAATTAGGGTTTCAAACAATTGCTAGGGTTTCAAATAAGGGTTTTAAACTAGGGTTAGGGTTCCAAATTAGGGTTTCAAACAATTTCAAAGTTTTCAAATTAGAGTTTCAAACTAGGGCTAGGGTTCCAAATTAGGGTTTCAAACTAAGGTTAGGGTTCCAAACAATGGTTAGGGTTTTATATTAGGGTTTCAAACAATGGCTAGGGTTTCAGATTAGGGTTTCAAACTAGTGCTAAGGTTTCAAATAAGGGTTTCAAACTAGGGCTAGGGTTTCATACTAGGATTTCAAACTAGGGTTAGGGTTCCAAATTAGGGTTTCAAACAATGGCTAGGGTTTCAAATAAGGGTTTCAAACTAGGGCTAGGGTTTCAAATAAGGTTTCAAACAAGAGCTAGGGTCTCAAATAAGTTTTTAAAACTATGGTTAGGGATCCAAATTAGGTTTAAAACAATAGCTAGGGTTTCAAATTTAGGGTTTAAAAACTAGGGCTAGGGCTTCATATTAGGGTTTCAAACTAGGTCTAAGGTTTCTAATTAGGGTTTCAAACTAGGGCTAGGGTTTAAAATAAGGGTTTTAAACTAGAGCTAGGGTTTCAAACTAGGGCTAGGGTTTCAAATAAGGTTTCAAACAAGAGCTAGGGTCTCAAATAAGTTTTTAAAACTATGGTTAGGGATCCAAATTAGGTTTAAAACAATAGCTAGGGTTTCAAATTTAGGGTTTAAAAACTAGGGCTAGGGTTTCAAATTAGGGTTTAAAACTAGGCCTAAGGTTTCAAATTAGGATTTCAAACTAGTGCTAGGGTTTCAAACGGGTTAGGGTTCCAAACAATGGTTAGGGTTTCATATTAGGGCTTCAAACTAGGGCTAGGGTTTCAAATTAGGGTTTCAAATTAGGGCTAGGGCTTAAAACTAGAGCTAGGGTTTTAAATTAGGGTTTCAAACTAGGGCTAGGGTTTAAAACTAGAGCTAGGGTTTCAAAATAGGGTTTAAAACGAGGGCTAATGTTCAAAATTAGGGTTTTAAACTAGGGCTAGGTTTTAAAATAAGGGTTTTAAAATAGGGCTTGGATTCAAACTAGGGCTAGGGTTCCAAATTATGGTTTTAAACTAAGGCTAGGGTTTCAAATAAGGGTTTCAAACTAGGGTTAGGGTTCCAAATTAGGTTTTCAATCAATGGCTTGGGTTTCAAATTAGGGTTTCAAACAATGGCTAGGGTTTCAAATTAAGGTTTCAAACTAGGGTTAGGGTTTCAAATTAGGGTTTCAAACTAGTGCTAGGGTTCCAAATTAGGGTTTAAAACTAGGGTGAGGGTTTCAAATAAGGGTTTCAAACTAGGGCTAGGGTTTAAAATTAGGGTTTCAAACTAGGGTTAAGGTTCCAAACAATGGTTAGGGTTTCATATTAGGGTTTCAAACAATGGCTAGGGTTTCAAATTAGGGTTCCAAACTAGGGATAGGGTTTCAAATTAGGGTTTTAAACTAGGGCTAATGTTCAAAATTAGGGTTTTAAACTAGGGCTAGGTTTTAAAATAAGGGTTTTAAAATAGGGCTCGGGATTCAAACTAGGGCTAGGGTTCCAAATTATTGTTTTAAACTAAGGCTAGGGTTTCAAATAAGGGTTTCAAACTAGGGTTAGGGTTTCAAATTAAGTTTTCAAACTAGTAGTAGGGTTCCAAATTAGGGTTTAAAACTAGGGCGAGGGTTTCAAATAAGGGTTTCAAACTAGGGCTAGGGTTTAAAATTAGGGTTTCAAACTAGGGTTAAGGTTCCAAACAAAGGTTAGGGTTTCATATTAGGGTTTCAAACAATGGCTTGGGTTTCAAATTAGGGTTCCAAACTAGGGCTAGGGTTTCAAATTAGGGTTTCAAACTAGGGCTAGGGTTTAAAATAAGGGTTTTAAACTAGGGTTAGGGTTTCAAACTAGGGCTAGGGTTTCAAATTAGGGGTTTAAACTAGGGCAAGGGTTTAAAAGTAGAGCAAGGGTTTCAAATTAGGGTTTAAATCTAGGGCTAATGTTCAAAATTAGGGTTTCAAACTAGGGCTAGGGTTTCAAATTAGGGTTTCAAACTAGTGCTAGGGTTTCAAACTTGGGCTAGGGTTTCGAATTAGGGTTTCAAACTAGGGTTAGGGTTCCAAATTAGGGTTTCAAACAAAAGCTAGAGTCTCAAATTAGGGTTTCAAACTAGGACTAGGGTTTCAAACTAGGGTTAGGGTTCCAAACAATGGTTAGGGTTTCATATTAGGGTTTCAAACAATGGTTAGGGTTTCAAACTAAGGCTAGGGTTTCAAACAATGGTTAGGGTTTCAAATTAGGGTTTCAAACTAGGGCTAGGGTTCCAAATTAGGGTTTTATAAACTAGGGTTAGGGTTCCAAACAACGGTTAGGGTTTCAAATTAGGGTTTCAAACTAGGGCTAGGGTTTCAAATAAGGGTTTCAAATTAGGGTTTCAAACAATTGCTAGGATTTCAAATTAGGGTTTCAAACTAGGGCTAGGGTTTCAAATTAGGGTTTCAAACTAGGGCTAGGGTTCCAAATTAGGGTTTAAAACTAGGGTTAGGGTTCCAAATTAGGGTTTCAAACAATGGCTAGGGTTTCAAATTAGGGTTTCAAACTAGGGCTAGGGTTTCAAATTAGGGTTTCAAACTAGTGCTAGGGTTCCAAATTAGGGTTCCAAACAATGGTTAGGGTTTGAAATAAGGGTTTCAAACTAGAGCTAGGGTTTCAAATAAGGGTTTCAAATTAGGGTTTCAAACAATTGCTAGGGTTTCAAATTAGGGTTTCAAACTAGGGCTAGGGTTTCAAATAAGGGTTTCAAACTTGGGTTAGGGTTCCAAACAATGGTTAGGGTTTCATATTAGGGTTTCAAACAATGGCTAGGGTTTCAAATTAGAGTTTCAAACTAGAGCTAGGGTTTCAAATTAGGGTTTCAAACTAGGGCTAGGGTTCAAAATTAGGGTTTTAAACTAGGGCTAGGGTTCCAAATTAGGGTTTCAAATTAGGGTTTCAAACAATTGCTAGGGTTTCAAATAAGGGTTTTAAACTAGGGTTGGGGTTCCAAATTAGGGTTTCAAACAATTTCAAAGTTTTCAAATTAGGGTTTCAAACTAGGGCTAGGGTTCCAAATTAGGGTTTCAAACAATGGCTAGGGTTTCAAATTAGGGTTTCAAACTAGTGCTAAGGTTTCAAATAAGGGTTTCAAACTAGGGCTAGGGTTTCATATTAGGATTTCAAACTAGGGTTAGGGTTCCAAATTAGGGTTTCAAACAATGGCTAGGGTTTCAAATTAGGGTTTCAAACTAGGGCTAGGGTTTCAAATAAGGTTTCAAACAAGAGCTAGGGTCTCAAATAAGTGTTTAAAACTATGTTTAGGGATCCAAATTAGGGTTTAAAACAATAGTTAGGGTTTCAAACAAGAGCTAGGGTCTCAAATTTAGGGTTTAAAAACTAGGGCTAGGGCTTTCTTATTAGGGTTTCAAACTAGGTCTAAGGTTTCTAATTAGGGTTTCAAACTAGGGCTAGGGTTTAAAATAAGGGTTTTAAACTAGAGCTAGGGTTTCAAACTAGGGCTAGGGTTTCAAATTAGGGTTTAAAACTAGGCCTAAGGTTTCAAATTAGGATTTCAAACTAGTGCTAGGGTTTCAAACGGGTTAGGGTTCCAAACAATGGTTAGGGTTTCATATTAGGGCTTCAAACTAGGGCTAGGGTTTCAAATTAGGGTTTCAAATTAGGGCTAGGGCTTAAAACTAGAGCTAGGGTTTCAAATTAGGGTTTCAAACTAGGGCTAGGGTTTAAAACTAGAGCTAGGGTTTCAAATTAGGGTTTAAAACGAGGGCTTATGTTCAAAATTAGGGTTTTAAACTAGGGCTAGGTTTTAAAATAAGGGTTTTAAAATAGGGCTTGGATTCAAACTAGGGCTAGGGTTCCAAATTATGGTTTTAAATTAAGGCTAGGGTTTCAAATAAGGGTTTCAAACTAGGGTTAGGGTTCCAAATTAGGTTTTCAATCAATGGCTTGGGTTTCAAATTAGGGTTTCAAACAATGGCTAGGGTTTCAAATTAAGGTTTCAAACTAGGGTTAGGGTTTCAAATTAAGGTTTCAAACTAGGGTTAGGGTTTCAAATTAGGGTTTCAAACTAGTGCTAGGGTTCCAAATTAGGGTTTAAAACTAGGGTGAGGGTTTCAAATAAGGGTTTCAAACTAGGGCTAGGGTTTAAAATTAGGGTTTCAAACTAGGGTTAAGGTTCCAAACAATGGTTAGGGTTTTATATTAGGGTTTCAAACAATGGCTAGGGTTTCAAATTAGGGTTCTAAACTAGGGCTAGGGTTTCAAATTAGGGTTTCAAACTAGGGCTAGGGTTTAAAATAAGGGTTTTAAACTAGGGTTAGGGTTTCAAACTTGGGCTAGGGTTTCAAATTAGGGTTAGGGCAAGGGTTTAAAACTAGAGCTAGGGTTTCAAATTAGGGTTTAAAACTAGGGCTAATGTTCAAAATTAGGGTTTCAAACTAGGGCTAGGGTTTCAAATTAGGGTTTCAAACTAGTGCTAGGGTTTCAAACTTGGGCTAGGGTTCCAAATTAGGGTTTTAAACTAGGGCTAGGGTTTCGAATTAGGGTTTCAAACTATGCTTAGTGTTCCAAATTAGGGTTTTAAACAAAAGCTAAAGTCTCAAATTAGGGTTTCAAACTAGGGCTAGGGTTTCAAACTAGGGTTAGGGTTCCAAACAATGGTTAGGGTTTCATATTAGGGTTTCAAACAATGGTTAGGGTTTCAAATTAGGGTTTCAAATTAGGGCTTCAAACTAGGGCTAGGATTTCAAACAAT
This sequence comes from Leptonotus elevatus, assembly GCF_054856555.1. Lineage (NCBI taxonomy): Eukaryota > Metazoa > Chordata > Actinopteri > Syngnathiformes > Syngnathidae > Leptonotus > Leptonotus elevatus. The sequence goes on from NC_141240.1 coordinate 23,598,784, forward strand.
GGTTAGGGTTTCAAATTAGGGTTTCAAACTAGGGCTAGGGTTCCAAATTAGGGTTTCAAACTAGGGTTAAGGTTCCAAACAATGGTTAGGGTTTCATATTAGGGTTTCAAACAATGGCTAGGGTTTCAAATTAGGGTTCCAAACCAGGGTTAGGGTTTCAAATTAGGGTTTCAAACTAGGGCTAGGGTTTAAAATAAGGGTTTTAAACTAGGGTTAGGGTTTCAAACTTGGGCTAGGGTTTCAAATTAGGGTTTAAAACTAGGGCTAATGTTCAAAATTAGGGTTTCAAACTAGGGCTAGGGTTTCAAATTAGGGTTTCAAACTAGTGCTAGGGTTTCAAACTTGGGCTAGGGTTCCAAATTAGGGTTTTAAACTAGGGCTAGGGTTTCGAATTAGGGTTTCAAACTATGCTTAGTGTTCCAAATTAGGGTTTTAAACAAAAGCTAAAGTCTCAAATTAGGGTTTCAAACTAGGGCTAGGGTTTCAAACTAGGGTTAGGGTTCCAAACAATGGTTAGGGTTTCATATTAGGGTTTCAAACAATGGTTAGGGTTTCAAATTAGGGTTTCAAATTAGGGCTTCAAACTAGGGCTAGGGTTTCAAACAATGGTTAGGGTTTCAAATTAGGGTTTCAAACTAGGGCTAGGGTTCCAAATTAGGGTTTTAAACTAGGGTTAGGGTTTCAAATAAGGGTTTCAAATTAGGGTTTTAAACAATTGCTAGGGTTTCAAATTAGGGTTTCAAACAAGGGCTAGGGTTTCAAATTAGGGTTTCAAACTTGTGCTAGAGTTCCAAATTAGGGTTTAAAACTAGGGTTAGGGTTCCAAATTAAGGTTTCAAATTAGGGTTTCAAACTAGGGCTAGGGTTTCAAATTAGGGTTTCAAACTAGTGCTAGGGTTCCAAATTAGGGTTCCAAACAATGGTTAGGGTTTCAAATTAGGGTTTCAAACTAGGGCTAGGGTTTCAAATAAGGGTTTCAAATTAGGGTTTCAAACAATTGCTAGGGTTTTAAATACGGGTTTTAAACTAGGGTTAGGGTTCCAAATTAGGGTTTCAAACAATTTCAAAGTTTTCAAATTAGGGTTTCAAACTAGGGCTAGGGTTCTAAATTAGGGTTTCAAACTAGGGTTAGGGTTCCAAACAATGGTTAGGGTTTCATATTAGGGTTTCAAACAATGGCTAGGGTTTCAAATTAGGGTTACAAACTAGTGCTAAGGTTTCAAATAAGGGTTTCAAACTAGGGCTAGGGTTTCATATTAGGGTTTCAAACTAGGGTTAGGGTTCCAAATTAGGGTTTCAAACAATGGCTAGGGTTTCAAATTAGGGTTTCAAATAAGGTTTCAAACAAGAGCTAGGGTCTCAAATATGTGTTTTAAACTATGGTTAGGGATCCAAATTAGGGTTTAAAACATTGGCTAGGGTTTCAAACAAGAGCTAGGGTCTCAAATTTAGGGTTTAAAAACTAGGGCTAGGGCTTCATATTAGGGTTTCAAACTAGGTCTAAGGTTTCTAATTAGGGTTTCAAACTAGGGCTAGGGTTTCAAATTAGGGTTTCAAACTAGGGCTAGGGTTTCAAATTAGGGTTTCAAACTTGGCTAGGGTTTCAATTAAGGTTTCAAACTAGGGCTAGGGTTTCAAATTAGGGTTTCAAACTAGGGCTAGGGTTTCAAATTAGGGTTTCAAACTAGGGCTAGGGCTTCATATTAGGGTTTCAAACTAGGTCTAAGGTTTCTAAGTAGGGTTTCAAACTAGGGCTAGGGTCTCAAATTAGGATTTCAAACTAGGGCTAGGTTTTCAAATAAGGTTTCAAACTAGGGCTAGGGTTTGAAATTAGGGTTTCAAACTAGGGCTAGGTTTTCAAATTAGGGTTTCAAACTAGGGCTAGGGTTTAAAATAAGGGTTTTAAACTTGGGTTAGGGTTCCAAATTAGAGTTTCAAACAAGGGCTAGGGTCTCAAATTAGGGTTTCAAACTAGGGCTAGGGTTTCAAATTAGGGTTTCAAACTAGGGTTAGGGTTCCAAATTAGGGTTTCAAACAATGGCTAGGGTTTCAAATTAGGGTTTCAAACTAAGGCTAGGGTTTCAAATAAGGTTTCAAACTATGGCTAGGGTTTCAAATTAGGGTTTCAAAGTAGGGCTAGGGTCTTCAATTGGGGTTACAAACTGGGGCTAGGGTTTCATATTATGGTTTTGAAGTCATGCTAGTGTTTAAAATTAGGGTATCAAACAAGGGCTAGGATCTCAAATTAGGGTTTCAAACTAGGGCTCGCGTTTCAAATTAGCGTTATGAAGTTGTGCTAAGGTTTCAAAATGAGGGTTTCGAAGTAATGCTAGGGTTTAAAATTGGGGTTTCAAACTAGTGCTAGGGTCTCAAATTAGGGTTTTAAACTAGAGCAAGGGTTTTAAATCAGGTTTTAAAAGTAGAGTTAAGGTTTTAAATCAGACCTTAATTTGTAGCCCTATCCCTATCTTAATACCTTAATTTTATATGCTGGCCCGAGTTTGAAACCCTAATTTGAAACCCTAGCCCTAGTTTGACACCCTAATTTTAAACCCTACTGACATTTGGGTGTGTCCACTTTTCCAGAAAAAATTGAAGATACACTTAAAGACAGATAAGGCATAGTATATGCACTGCACAGGCTACATAGAAGGGAATAACACCTTAGTTCCAGAAAATATTTGTTATCATCTGGCATGATGAAGCCCTGAGAATCGCCCTGGGAAATTCCTTTGATCTGGATTTGAGCTTCTATGCTGTTGTCTGCCCCAATTGTTCACTGTGCAGACCGTGTTTCCCACCGGCTGACATTTACATCATCAAACTACCCGTGTGTGTTTGCGCGTGTGTGTGTGTGGAGGGGTGTTCTCCATTCCTGACCATACAGTACTTAGGAGTCAAATCTTTTGGAAAACAACTTGGGAAAGGTGCCCCTCTGGCCTTTTCTTTAAAGGTGCTCTTTTGTAATGAAATTAGTTTGACCACAGCCAGAAAAGCCCAATGAACACACGCACACACTTTCAGGTTCATAGTCAGACTTTTCATACTGTAGCTCAACTAGTCAAATGTGTTCTAACCAGAAGTTTAAGCACAGTTAATTTTTGTGACTGGATTCCCTGAACATGTCAAAAACAGTTGACACTCAAAGAATGTGAACTTGCTTTGATTTGACCTCAAGAGTGAGGGCTGAAATCTGTTAGTTCCTCCTGGGATGTTGCTTCTACCTGCTTCGCTGTACTGGAGTCTCGTCTGCATCAGCCAGCTACGCTTTCCCGTCTTTGCATCATGCTCTTATGTCAGCATTCCTCCTCCTACTTCTCAAGTCTTTGTGAAATGTCGTCATCCAGGTGCAAGTTTTTCCTCATGTGAACAACTGTAGAAGCCTGTCTGGTTGTTTGGAATGCTATGATTAACATAACAGAAGCAAAGTAAGCATTATGTTTACAGTATTCCTTGCATCCTGGAAGATAAGTACCTTAAACCTTTATGTAAAGCAATAATCCAGTTTTGAGTTCTATTTCCCTTTTTATTTTTTTTTTACAAATTCAGTGAAGACCCAATTATGGGATGTCTCTTAAAAATTGTCATGAGTAATTAGTGGGTGAGTTAAAGGTATAGTTAAGAGATAGACCGATATGCTTTTTTCAGGGACGATAACCGATATTTGAAGCCGATATACATTTGCAGAAATGTGTGTCAGAATTTGTAATAATAAAAACTCCAGCACTTGACTGCTTAAATGCATTCAAGGACATGTTTATTAAACAGCTTTTGTGATTTGCAACATGTTAAAGGTTTTTTGTTTGCCATCAGCTTTTGCACCAACTATGTGGCTTCCGCACAGTTACTCCCAAATAGTTGCTAATTTGCGAGCTAACTGTTAGTTCGCGGGCTGTCCATTCACCCACACGCTAACTCCCAAATAGCTGCTAATTTGCAAGCTGTTAGCTCGCGGGCTAACCGTTCACCCACATGCTAACCCCGGGATAACGCCCAAATAGCTGCTAAAAAAATAGCTATTAGGTTAGCCCGCGAGCTAACCTAATAGCCGTTAATTTGCGAGCTAGCTGGTTAGCTTGCTGGCTAATAGCCGCTAATTCGCGAGCTAACAGTTAGCTCGCGGGCTAACCATTCACCCGCACGCTAACTCCCAAATAGATGCTAATTCGCAAGCTGTTAGCTCGGGGGCTAACCGTTCACCCACACACTAACCCGCTAAAAAATGGCTATTAGGTTAGCTTGCAGGTTAATAACTGCTAATTGCTGCTTATTCACGAAAAGCACTACAAGAGCAACCAATCAGATGGTGCTGTGAGCGGGCCAATGCTTCAGGGAGTCAACAGCTGCTGGCTCAGAGCAGACGGAAGAAAAAAGCGCCCGTTGGAGCAATAGTAACAGTTTTTAATATATCTGCCATCAAAACAAAAAAAAGAGGCCGATATTCATAAAATGCTGAATATCGGCGCCGATTATCGGCTGGGCCGATTATCGGTCTATCCCTAGTATAGTTCCAGGGTTCACCAATTCCGGTCCTCGAGGTCCGGAGCCTTGCAGGTTTTAGATGTTTCTGCCTACCGAGACACCTGATGCTAAAGATCAAGATCGTTATCAGGCATGCTGATGAGCTGATTATATGAATCGGGTGTGCTAGTGGGCGGAAACATCTAAAACCTGCAGGACTACGGACCTCGAGGACCGGAATTGGTGAACCCTGGATAGTCCAAAGGATTTGTTTTGGCTTGTCCGGGACGGGCAGATCAGACTCAACGTTTTCCTTCCAGCCAAGCCGCAAAGGCAAATTTCGCTATGCGAACCCCCACTCTTGACTGGTGGGCTGTTTCCACTTCAGTCGACAGCAAGTGGCAAACTGGCCGCACCCTGAGATGGATAAAAATGGCTCAATTTTGCTGCATAACTCATATTTCACAAATGTGAGATTAATCAGAATGTTATGTTTAGACTAGTGAGGTCACATATATTTTTGTCCAAAAATGTTTAAGGTTAGCTTCCCCTTGAAATATTTAAAATCACAACTCCTGAGGTCAACCGCTGAGTTTGGCTGATCTACTGACACTATGATTATGACATGAAATGGAACACTGACCGACTCGTATTAAAGTTGGTGCTGTTGCCGGTCACAAACAACTGGTTGTGCTGAGTTTTGGGCATAGATTTTGTGAAATTGATTGTTGATTAATCACATCGTAAGGCATATGAGGCAACTAGGAGAGAAGCTGTTGGTTCAAGTAGAATAACAGACTACTGTATTTGCTATAGAAAGTTGCTCTTGGTCAAATTTGTTCAAACGCTTATTCTCAGTTGCAACATCGTGAAGCAAGTATACGGCGTGATGGATAATATTGCTTGGATGAAACCATAAAATAAAATTTGTGATGTTCCGCTCTGAGGCTCAGACTGCAGTAGGTGGCTGCGCACAGTGCAGCGCTTTATTGAAATGATGTTTAATGGACCATGTTTAAGTGTAAAGCTTTAAATAAACTTCAGTGGTCACAGGACCTTCAAGTCATTAAGTACTTAGAGTTTTATTTTCCAAATCGAAAAACAGCTTCCTGTACAGTTATTTGTGCCACATTCTGTCTTCTCTCTATTCGTCTTTATCTGCTTGCCTCTTATTTGGCTCGTATAGTTACAGCAATACACACCCGCGCGCGCACACACACACACTGCTATCTTCATAATGTGAATTTTTCATTAGAGTCATTCACGTTTTCCATAGAGACATGAATGGAGCAACAGCTGCAGACTTCTGTGATGAAGTGGCAACGATCTGATCATATATTCCGGCGCTTCTCGCAATCATAATCAGCCATCTTTTCTTCAGATTCCTCTTTTCACGTTGTTGGGTTTTTTGTCTTTACCTGTTTGTCCACATGATCCTCTGCTGCTCATTTCACCTCCCAAATTAGAAACAGCACCTCCCGCGCGTCCTCCTCCCGTCCTGTCTCCAACCTTCCTTTTATCTGTGGGTGGAAATCTCATTCTGTACTTTAGTGGGGAGACTGTTTAGCTCCCGCTGTTATTTGGCCACTTTTCAGCAGCAGCACAGACGATGCTTGTGTGAAGATTCATGTGAACGGTGGAAGATTGGATTTAAAGTGATGCAAATGATTATTTTGTTTTTCAGTTAAAATCCTTGCTAATTAAAAAAAAAAAAATTATTACATTGACCATTCTGCCAGGTTGGTGCCATTTACGCTCCCAGGAAACTCAATGTATAGACTAATTTCACAATAAAATTACCTGCAAAATATGTTTTTATTAACTCATTCACTGCCATTGACGACTATAGACATCAAAAATTCATGCGAACTTTTTCTATTAGTTTAATTTTTTTTCATTTCATTTTTTTATGAAAACCTAGAAAAAAAATTACATTTATAACAGATATAAAATTTGTGATTTGTGAGTCAACTATTGGAGTCATGCGATTAATTACGAATACAAATTGTAATCATCTGACACCCCTTATTTTTAATAAACTTGGGTGTCGGGCGATAAAAAACATTTCAATTGTAATTAATCACATGACTTCCCAAGTTAACTAATGATTAAACACAAATTGTATATCTGTTCTGAATGTACAATCAAAAAATCTAGATTTTCATACTCTTGTTAACAAAATTGGAAAAAAAAAAAGTTAAACTAATAGAAATAGTTCAAATTAATTTTTGACGTCTATAGCCGTCAATGGCAGTGAATGAGTTAAGCAGTGTTCTATACATTGGGTTGATTGCCAAGTTGATACATACAATTTACAGTAAAAGTTAAACTTTTTTTTTTTTACATGTTGCCTGCCCTGCTTCCTAAAAGTAGACTTTTCCATAAGTCATTTCAATCTTTTAGCAATACAGCATGTTTTACATTTGTGTTACTCCTCATCCCAACTATACTTTAAGCTAAAAACGCACAGTTGTTAGTACTTTCATTCCTGTATACCCGAGTACCATAAAACAATGACATAAAAAAAAAGATATATAAGTTGCTTGTGAAGGGCCAGTACACATTTTGTGTAGTTGATTGTGGGTTTTATCAGATTAAGAGTTGAAAATAAAAATTGCCATTTATTTTGTTACAACCAGCAAATGGTTCCAATTTGTTTGGCTGGCCCATATCCACCTTATGATGATTTCCATTTGAAAATATTCTGCATCACCTGTATTCTCTTCAATGTACAGTGGAACCTTAGTTAAGGAATGTGTACTTACTTAGAACATATGTACTAAGAGGCATGAATGTGAAATCTGACATTTACATCCATCCAACCGTTTTCTATAACGCTTGTCATGGGTGAGATGGAGCATCTCCTGGCAGTCTGAGCGGGATACACAACCACACCCACTCACATTTGGACAACTTTGCGTTTTAAATCAACCGAACCTCCATGTTTTCAGAAAGTGGGAGGACGCTTGAGTACCTGGAACAAAAAAAAAACACTACCACAAAGGGAACATGCAAAAGTGAAATTTAACAGAAGAAAAATATTTGTAAAACTCAGAGTGAACAACTATGGGCAGTAGCCTGGCCATAAGACTTTTTTTATATATATATATATATATATATCTACACATATATAATAGAGTGGAGCCTCTAAGACAGCGGTCAGAACATAAGCTGTCCCAGGATGAAGAGTGACTTCCGATTTGTTATTCTGTAGGAAATAATCTGTTCCACTGTCAACATTGTAAATACAGTAAACCCCCACATATTTGAGAGCGGGCTTTTGCAAATGTGCTTGTTTGTGTTCCATGGGGGAAGCTAGCCTCTGTTATATGCTTAAAAACTCAACAATTAGCGCTTTTGTTTTTAGCTGGGCCAAGGCCATGCCTAACATTTAAAATATTGCTTTGCTGCCATCTGTTGGCAAGCTTGTGCTAAGCAACTATGTTGGACTGTGGGGGACGAGTTTCATAGTCTTGTCTGGTCAGTTCATTTAACTTCAATAACCTGTCATGTCAAGCATTAATGTTTGAACCCTGTTTTTTTTTTTTTTTTTTGCACAACTTTAGATACAATTTCACATCATCCGTTTAACATTTGACATTTCATCATGTTCGGCCTTCATTTTTGGCATCATTACACCTTCCATAACTTGACAACAGGCTGCCACCACCACTGCTGTTGTTATTATTTTTGATTCGCATCCTTTCAAACTCATCAATCAAAACTTATTCCGTGACTAGCCGGGGGTGGCACCGCGTTTGTTTTCTCTCCACTGATTTGCCTAAGGGATGCCTGCATCACTGGCGGGGGACGCCGTGTTTATTCTGCAAAAACCTCACACACACACTCACACACACACCCCCCCACACACAGCTACTTCCTTCTCCCTGGATTTCAAACACATGGCTCAAAATAGCACTCACTGGCAAACGCACACACACAGCTCACTTGAGTGGCTATGTGGAACAGCAGCTTGGGGATAGGCAACTGATTCAGTTTGAGTGGCACATGGATATTTATAGAGTGTGTGTGTGTGTGGGGGGGGGGGGGGTATGTGTGTGCATGAAAGACTGAGACAGATCAGCAGTGTGGATGCTCTTACAACTGTTCTTGTCGCCGCGTAACCATAGTAGCAATGTGTTGGGAAGAGCTATACTGTGTTGGACAGTAAGGCTCACATACATGAACACACACACACACACACACACACAATTGAATTTTTTGTTCTGTGTTTGTCAACCTCAGGAACCAAAAGACACTTAAATGTGTAATGAACATGCTGTACATAATGCACGTGTGTGCATATTAATAAAATGAATATTACTTGAAGTTGCACTCTTCCATGGGCGTTGTTGGCATGCTGATTCTTGGAGCAGACTTCTACTGACCATTGTAGGTGAGCCCGTGCTCGCGGATACCTGCGCTCAAAGAAGAAGCTCAAAGCAATAGTCAATGGCAACCGTAAAATAAGCTTTTTGGCATTGTCAAAGGAGATCTGGCAAATCTTTAATGGGTGCAAACCACAAAATCAGCTCTACTGCTTATCCTACAAATTCATGTTCCGTTCAAATGAGGCAAGATTTACTATAAAGAAGCGATTGTTACGACAATGAAATGATCTACCATACACAAATTCCCTTATTTTTGGGTTTAAGTCTATAAATAGTGACTCAACTTTCTTGAATGCTTGAAAATACTTGAATAAGAATTTGTTAATAATGGGAAAATGAAGGTACAGGAACCAGTTGCGATATTTTTTTACTTCTCTAGATGGTGCTCTTGGTTTAAAGGTGAAAGAGGAATAAAGAAATATTGCAAGTGGTTCATGAAGCTTCATTTTCACTAAATTAACACACACAAAAATATCAGGATAGTTAATGAATCATACTATAGTGCGAGGATCAGCAACCTTCATTGTCAAAAGAGCCATATTAGGCCAAAGAAATGTCCAAAAATCTGTCTGGAGCAGCAAAACATTTCAACAATGTGACAAATGAAACAGTGTGTTAGTGTGTTAGTATATACTGAGGGCTCAAGAGCTAATTGGAACTGCACCATAACAGAAAGATATACTGCATCCAATGCTTTGAGATTCATTTTCTTGTACCTTTCATCTCATTTTGGATCTATTTTTATTTTTATTTTATTTTTTCTGACTTTCTGTCAAATTTCTGACATTTTTAGCAATTTTATGGACATATTTTGTTAATTTTCTGCCTCTCGTTCCTTTTTTGATTTTTTTTTTAATCTGCCTTTTTAAATATAAATTTTCTGACATTTAATTCCAAAGACATTTTATGGTCATTTTCTGCCTTTCTTCTTTTGTTTTTGGAGATTTTATGGTTAGTTTTTAAACGTTTCCTTTTCTACCCTTTTTTTATTCAATTCTCTGACATTTTTGGCAATTTCATGGACATTTTATGGTCATTTCCTGCTTTTCTCTTCCTTTTTGTACAGTTTAAGGTCACTTTTTGGAAATTATTAGGAATTTTTAAACACTTCTTTCCTCTGCCATTCATCTCTCTTTCTGACCTTACAAAGTTTGTGTTTTTTAGTGTTTAATTGTTTTTTTTTTAATCTAAATAATTGATTAATTTAAAAAATATTTTCTGTATATGTAAATGTAAATATATGGGGGGGGATAATAATTGCTTTTTAGATGGCTCCAGAGCCGCAGGTTGAAGACCCCTGTACTATTGCCTCTTTAAACCAAGAGTACCATCTAGTAAAAAAATAAATATCTCAAGTGGTTCATGAAGCTTCATTTTCACAAAATTCACTAATTTTTTTAACAATCAGTGGATAGTTTATGAATCATACTGTCATAGTTGTTAGAGAATGTCTGCCTCACATTTCTGAGATTAGGGGTTTGAATCTCATCTTGAATGTGTTTTTCTCCTGGTATTCCACCTTCCATCCACATCCCCACCAAAACATGCATGTCAGGTTCAAGACTGTTGCCTAAAGTTAACTGGGCTTTTGCCACCCTGAACAGGATGAGTGATATAGAGAGAATGAATGGTCTTTGCAGGAGGACATATGGATGAATCTGCATCAGTCCTGATTGAGAGTGGTGACGTCTGATATTTTGGCGCACCGATGCCTCATGTGGCCCGATGTGGCATTACAAGACAGCGGTAATTCCTTCCAAATGAAGATGGAATAGTTTCCTTAAACCTGAGATATTTCTGGCACATGGATGAATGGAGGCAAGGAAAGTGCTGAAAAGTGGAAAGAGAAAAAGGACGCGACACTCTCCATTCGTCACTTTTACGAGTCCATTATCATTCATTTTTCTCTTTCTCTCGTCTGCCCATACATCCTCAGCTCCCTGTTTCTCCAGGAGTGCTCCATAAACTGTGATGGATCAGCACAGGTGGCAGCTCAGCCATCTTCCTCTTCATACGCTCTCCCCTTCATGTCTATTTCTTTTCTGTATGTGCCCTGTGATTGGCTTAGCTCAGCCAAAGTCTGCTATAAGACCGGCTCTCGCTCAAAGTAGCCAGATAAATGGAAGATTTGGGTCTAAAAAGAACAGAAGATTTATCTTATTATTACAAATGACGTAGAAAGAGATGGGCATTCACGCACGCTGTTGTCATGGTAGCAAATCCATAACATGCTGGACAAAATTAAAGATGAGCTGGTGCAGCGGATTTTGTGTATGGGAGGGGGGGTTGTTTATGCCTTCATTTTCACATCTTTTTTAATTTGTCCTCCTTTCCACATTTTTATTGTGTTTTTCCACTTTCTCCCTATGGAGCCTGTTTCCTCTCTAACTCACTTCTTCACTAAAGTTCTGTTTTCTTTTCTTCCTTTTTCTTGGCTCTACCACTTTTCCGTTTCCTCTTCCTGTCCCTACTTGCTTCTCTTTCCCTTTCTCCCCTCTGAGCTCATTTTCTCATTCACACGTCGACCCTCTGCTATAGCGTTCTGCATTATTGTCGTTGTTGTTTTGTTATCATCAGAATCAGATTCATTGGCAATGCAAAAACATACAAGGACTTTGTTTTCACAGTCACAACTAGAGAACTCGAGAAGCGCCAAAAATAACAATGACCAACGGAGGGAGACAGGGTGGGAAGCCTGGTGGTTTGCTAATCAGCACCCCCAGTTTCTTAGGTAGAAAAAAGGCGACATGAGGAATGAAGGGGGAGGGGGGGTACTCCTCCCACCCATTTTTCCTGTTTGCTCTTTCTTCAGCATCCTCTCCCTCAACATTTGTCTGACCCGCTTTGGCGAGTTAGCTAGAAGACACTAGTTTTTTGGCGTCAAAGAAGACGACGCTACCATGTTTCCTCTCTTGCTCATCGACATCCTCATTTGTTGCTGTCTTCGTCACGGTCTCCTTCTTTTGCTCCATCTAATTCAATTTCCCCTTTCATTTTTCTTCATCCTTCACACGCAGACAACAAATGTCCATGTGCCAATCAAAGTGAATCAGTTGTCAATGTACAAAGGAAAACAGAACACACACACACACACATGCTATTCTTAATGAAATGCTTGTGCATGGCATGAACTTACTGATGAATAGTTTTGAAAGCAGACCAGATAGGATTCCCTCCTGCTGCCAAGTCTTGTGCTCTTCCTCTTTCACTTCTTCCTCTCCCACAGCCCATCTTTAATCTTACTTTTCTACTTGCCTTACCAGTTTCTAATTATTTTATTTATTAAAGTTGATCATGTTGATATGCTGCGAAACAATGAAGGGACAGAGGAGCATAAATGTCAGATTTTATATAATGTAATGAAGTGTGTTGACATACGATACACAGTATAAACCCAAAAGTGAAAATATTTCAGTTATAGGCCTGATCATGGTACGAGACAATTTGTCAAAATGTCACCATTTATTTTCAAGACATCTGGGTTTTTAAAGTATCAGTACTCATCATGGCTGCTGATATCTGTATCAGCCTCCGTCTTGTGGCCGTTTTATGATCAGGAAGTACAAATTAGAAGGATGGAAAAGTGGCATTAATTTCATACAATTTTAAGGGAAAATGCTATATTGGGATATAAAGGTGTTTTGTTTTTTTATTATGATGTCATTTTTGGGGAAAATTACTAGTTGTATCAGTATCGGTGACTACTCAAGACTAGAGTTGAGTAGCCTACTCGTACTCGTAAAAAAGTGGTTTTGAACATCCATAATTTTAAAGGTCAGCAATAATATTACAACAAACAGTCTTAAATAGATGGAAGTGGACAAAATTAATATTTGGGCAAATCCTTTGCTTGCAAATATGGAGGACCAAAACTACCAAAATTAAAACATAAATAAAAGTGAAAATAAAAAGGGATATAAAAAATATAATTCAAAAATTAAATATAAAAAATAAATACAAATCGAAAATCCGTTTTTATTTTCACTTTTATTTATGTTTTAATTTTGGCAGTTTTGGTCCTCCATCGCAAAAACATGACCACTGACACCAATATTGTTTTTGTCAAGATGAGGCGATTGCCAAAAAAAACTATTCCAAAGCAGCCAAGATCAGAACACAACAAAAATTGAATGCAAAATGTTGAAATGATTATCTGATTTTATATTAATCTTTGAAGTTGTTTTTGGTTTACTGCAGAAATAAACGAATTGGACTCATTTTTGGATTATTGGGGTCTAGACGGAAAAGATTGGATGCTCAATGTGAGAGAACCCAGAAAGGGGGACACGTTACATTCTTTAACTTTGCCCTATAGGTTACCTACCACTAGGTCACAGCAGGGTGCCAAAAAACATAAGATCACAATATATATAGCGGCCTTCAAACCTTACTTGCTTTACTCAATTTCAGGTACATTCACGCACTCTACCTGGGCGCCCAGAGTCGTTGGCACGGCGACGGTTCCCACCACCGCTTCCACTGGCGGCTGATGTTCGAGAGCGCTGACATAACCATGCTTCGTCTCCTGGAGGCGTTCCTCAAGTCGGCGCCGCAGCTTGTGCTCCAGCTAAGCATCATGATCCACGGAAATGCCGTCCTCCCGCTGCAAGGTGAGACACAGGCACAGGTGAAGCGCGAGGTTCATGAGCCCGTGACAACGTGATGATGTTGGGTTCATAAATGTTTGGCCACTGGAGGCAATTTATCTCGTGTGCTAAACACCAGTAGGTCGTTTTATTTGGAACATGTTAAAAATATAGATGCTAATAACGGGATACTTGACTAATTTGACCATTTTCAAAGTTCATATTTTGTCTAGAATTAATTTGATAACTTAATTATTTTTTCTTTAAAAACTCCTTTTGCCACTTGCCGTCGACTCAAAATGACATCACAGGTGCTCAGAGCTCAGGGAACGGCCAATCACGGCTCACCTGTTTTCTGGGTTTGGTCAGTTGACGTTAGCAACGTGAGCCATGATTGGTCCTGATCATTTGTGATGTTATTTTCAGTTGACAGCAAGTTGCAAAATATGTTTTTAAAGGTATTAATTGTACATGAAAAATAATGATAGTATCAAACTAATTATAGACAAAATATGAACTTCTAGTATCCCTTTAGCTACTGATTTGAAAACTAAATAATCAATAAATTGAGTTTAAAACAGTTGATTGCAGCAAAATTCAAGTGAAAAAGTGGAAGCGCTCAAATCAAAGAAAAAAAGGAAGGCACTGCAGGAGAAAGAGTGACTCACCTGTAGTGCAGTTCTCGCCAGCGCTATGATAATTCTTGCCCTGACAAGTAAATAAACTTTTGAAAACTATTTTTGGAACAATTTTGTTTAGACTGAGCCAATGAATTATTTTAACAAACGTTTGTAAAAATTTGTAGGTCTATAGTTAAATAAAAATAATCCAAATATATCCATAGAATTATACGAAAGAGCTCTTCATATACAAATATGAATGTGAACAAAGATCAGCAAAAATAGTCATTGTATGTAAATAATTGCACAAATTCCAACCCAGTTTAATTGATCAAAAACTGCAGACAGGAAGTAGCACACTCAAAAAAGTTCAATCTAAAGAATGAAATAGAAGACCGAGCTGCAGCGCTTTAAAGTAATTTGGTTGGCCCTTTCTTATGCAAGTTGTGTGATGTCTCGGTGCAGGTCTGTCAGCATCCGCCTCTCTGGTGTCACTGGCCTGGATGATCGCATCCTACCAGAAGGTTCTGAGGGATTCGCGTGATGACAAACTGCCCATGTCCTACAAGGCCGTCATCGCCCAGATCCTCTGGCACCTGTTCACCATCGGGGCCAGGACCGTGGCCTTTGCCCTCTTTGCCTCCGTCTTCCAGCTCTACTTTGGAATATTCATCGTCAGTCACTGGTAGGGATGGGTATCGAAAACGGTACTTTTTTTTCAGTTCTGAAGCACGTCTTTCAAAGTTGTGACTGCTGGAGTGGAAGAGTTGACGATATTCCATGGCGCACGTGAACGCAACATTATACGTGCACCAGCGTACTGACGTCACCCACTTACGCAGGACTTCACGGCACGCGCTAAAATACATCTCCGGGTTTTGGAAACGAGTGAGATTTTTGCGGCACCAAGCCAAAGAAATACAGTTTCTGATGTATGCCGGGTGCAGGCTTACAATGCACGCCTGAGAGGGAGGTTTCTGCGGCGTCCTCCCCGTATGAGGAGCCCGCGCATGTCTTCCACTACCGATCGAATCATGCTGGAAGGCACACGGCTTCACCATCGTTAAGGTATATAGACGTTGTAAATTGGATATACTACTGGTGACCATATTTAAATTAGCAAAAGATTGTGGCCAAAATGTAGCAAGACCACATCGGGTACATTCAAATAATTAATTTGAACCCAATTATTCTCTTTGTTCATGTTAAGTCCTTTTCCAACTGTTATTTTTTATATATATATTTGAGTCCAACGTGGGTTCAAACTTCGAACTCGTAGCACGGTAGGCTTTACGTTCTTGAAAAAACAACTGCACAAGAAACTATATTTACTGTTGGTCATTGCACAGAACTTTGATTCTCACTTTGTTTTTTGTAATATTGACTCATGTTTATTAATTATACTTTGGTAATTGTAGAATGTTAAACCTTTATTTTTTTACTATTCCTCTCTGGCTCATTTAAATGAAATTTTATTTTATTTTTTGTTTGGCAAGTTTTCTATATTGAAAGGTAATTGCTAGACTTATTTTTTTGAAGATTTTACTATTAAAAAATTAAGAACATTTACTACCACCAAAATTAATAAATACAATTTAACACATTATAAAAAAACATAAAAAGGGAAAAAAAAGAAAAGAAAAGAAAGAGAGTACAAGTACCGAAAATTGGTACCGTTGAGTACCGGTATCAATTCCCAGGTACCGAGTATTGGAACAGTCGCGGTTCAAATGTCAAAGGTACCCATCCCTTGTCACTGGCGTGTCACATCACCTCACGCCACAGCAAATCCGGTTTAGATGAGTTTCCCAAGGAAATGTGCAATGACATGCATTGAATCAATAGATTTTTGCTCTCATGTGTCATGTCTGTAGTAAAAATACGATATACAAATTAAATTTTACCAATCTCCAGCCAGTAACGCCACACGTTAAACATGTAGGAAAAGTAGGATTATACCTGCTTATGACGTAAGCAATTTTCAATTTTAAAAAATGGCCTTGCATGCGGCGACGTCTTCAGTTTCATTCATGAAATTGGACAATGCAACATCTGGCCGCATACAGCAGAATGTATTCTCCTAAAATAAAACGGCAGAAAACTTTGCACAGCGCTGCCATTCTCAAATCATTTGACCAGAGGATGCATTTTCAATTTTCACCACAAAAGTAGCGTGCACACTTGTGTGTCCATGTGTGTGTGTAACATCAGAGAAATGTAAATTGAAGTCAAGCCAGTTTTTTTACATGGGCGGCAAACAGACAGGCTCACGCTTGAAAGGTCTATCAGTATAGGCACTTTCTATTTATCACCCATACTACCACGTGCTCCAACATACTTGAGCGACCATAACACAAAATGCACAGCACACACGGTGAGGGTTGTTTTTATCCTCTCTCTTTTTTTTTTTATGATTAAACATGTAAGATACTCGCCCCCAGGTCTCATGAGATGGAAAAGTCACATAAAATTATGTGAACCAAACATGTCTAGGCTTTAATTAGAGTGTTGCCTAGTGATGGCAAAATCAAATTTTAAAATATGATTCACTTTTTCTCTCCCATGATATTATTCCTCTATTTTATGGCATCCATTACAATTATATGCCAATTGCTAATTGTGTAATTTATAATAATTAGGTGATGACAGACAGCCAATAGCTACTTTGCTTACTGGTGAGTTTGCAACACTGCTCTAATGTTTATATGTGATATTTTACAATTGGCCACCAGATGTCACTGTGGGGAGACGGCTCGAAAAGATTATTTTTCTGAATCAATTGTTCCAAATGATGTGATCGTTTCAATATTCCTTTTATGCCATCTCTAGTGTTGCCCTCTCTGCCTGATCTAAACCAGTCCGCTCCCAATGACCAGTCAAATCACAGGCTTTGCACTATAACACATCAGATGTACAGTGCACCAATAATATGGGGGAAAAAACAAAAAAAACACGATTTATAAAATGGGAGTCAATGGAGCCAAACATTGGACAAATACGACCTGTGTCTATAAAAAATCTCTCACATATAATAATGACAATAATAATTTAGAAATCATGGATGGTGCCATTTTGATTGAAATTTCAGCTCGCTAAGTGATTTTTTAATATGTTTGTTATATGATATTATTATTAATATAAAAATAGTCAAGAATTGGACACCCAAAAAAATCACACGAAAATCAAAGGAACAAAAAGGCACACGGGGTAGTTGGGTTTATCGAAAAATACCAAATCTTCAAAAGTCCAAAATAACAAGGTTAAAAGTATCTAAACAAACAAACAAACACTTGGACAAGGACAGCTAAAACAACCAGTGAACCAAAAAAGACAGAAAGAAAGCAGGAATCTTAAACTCAAGCAACTGACGAGACAATGGCGAACATCCTGGACAAGACACAAGTGGTTGAAGGAGCTGACTGGTAAACACAAAAGACTGGGTTAATGAGCACAGGTGGACACAATAACTTAACCAGACAGACATGAAAAGATGCAGGGAAAGCATGACAAAACCAAATTTAATGAAATGAGATTGGATTTTCCCTGTCAACAAATAGGTTTCAGCGCATGTCGTCCGCCGACCGCACCGCAAACATTCCCGGACCAAATTTAGGTCACACTAAGTCCATATAAGAGCCAAATACGTTGGGTGGTCTTTTATGTCTCTCTGTCTTTCAGGTGTATCATGACATTCTGGATAATCCAAGGTGAGACCGACTTCTGCATGTCCAAGTGGGAGGAGATCATCTACAACATGGTGGTGGGCATCATCTACATCTTCTGCTGGTTCAACGTCAAGGAGGGGCCCAGCCGCATCCGCATGACGGTCTACTACACGGTCACACTGGCTGAGAACGTGGCCCTGACAGCCGCCTGGTACACATACCGCGGCCCTCACACCTCCGACTCCTATGCCCTGGTGGTGGTGTGCCTGGTGGCCTGCAGCTTCGCCTTGGGGACTTTCTTCATGTTGGTCTATTACTGCTGGCTGCATCCTGACGGGCCGGTCCTGGGCACAAATTGGGGAGGGTGTGTGGATGAGGGGATAGTGAGCGCAAGTGGCGTGGTGGGTGTGATCGATGCCTGTCTCACCCCGTCCCAAGGTTCGCAAACAGACATGGTCATCACCAGTCCGCCGAGGACTCTACCCAGGACTAAAGACACGGGGGACATGGTTCCCGGGGAGCAGGAGAGGGACAGGGAAAGGGATCGGGACAGTTGCCTGCCGGTTTTCCAGGTGCGTCCGTCCCCTTTGTCCTCCCCGGCACTCCTCCACAGGACCTCCTCCTCACAAGAGGGCCCTGTGATCCGGATCGACCTCCCGAGGAAAAGGTATCCGGCCTGGGATGCCCACTTCATTGACCGTCGCCTCCGCAAGACCATCTTACTTCTGGAAACCACGTCAGCATACAGCCCCAGGATACAGTACAGGAGTAGCATGATGGGCAGCAAAGAAGTGCTGGAGTATGAGACCACTGTTTAAGCCGACGGGCTCGTCAACTGAGAAATGCGGTCTGGGGTCAAGGCTCAGCCAAGAGAACAGTTCTCAACCCAGGACTCGCTCTGCCAGGAGACGCTCGGACATAAAACACGGACAGTCACGAAAGACGGGTGTCTTAAACTTGATTGTAAAATGTGAAGCGCAATCTCTGGCCAAGGCACTCTCTCTGCTTGACCAGGTCCAGGTTGAAGCTGATGAGGGAGAAGGAATCGGAATCATCTTCATCTAATTGAAACGCTTGGAGGGGAGAAATTGAATCTCCCGTCGTGGGATGGAGAAGTACAGTATTAGATTTCATCCTTCATGTCAGAATGAGATTAATGAGATGATGCATGAACATGAGCCCCAGACTGTGGAGACCCCTCGCCCTCTACTATGCGCTTTAAAAAAAAAAGAGAGAGAACATTCTAAGACTGTTTAGTTAAAGGGTTACAATGGGACATGGAATTCCTGTGGAGCAAAATCATATACTGGCAAAAACATTGCATCCGAAATTTAAGGGGAAAGTCAACCTTAAACATTTCTTGACAATAATATGCTGTATGTGACCTCACTAGTATAAACATGACATTATTACATTCTTAATATCCATCTCAGGGGGCGGCCATTTTGCCATCGACTGAAGATGACATCACAGTTGCTCAGGGCTCAGACAATGACCAATCACAGCTCACCTGTTTGCTGAAGCTGAGCTGTGATTGGTTGTTACCTGAGCAACTGTGATGTCATTTTTAGTCGACAGCAAGTGGCAAAATGGCCGCTTTCTGATATTGTTAAAAACTGCTGGATT
This sequence comes from Leptonotus elevatus, assembly GCF_054856555.1. NCBI lineage: Eukaryota > Metazoa > Chordata > Actinopteri > Syngnathiformes > Syngnathidae > Leptonotus > Leptonotus elevatus. Next base: position 23,618,133 of record NC_141240.1, read on the forward strand.
TTGCTGCTGAACTCATACTCCACAAACGCAATATTAACCAGAATACCGTATTTAAACTCGTGGAGCTGCATATATCATATTGTCAAGAACTTTTTGTGTGTGTGTGGGGGGGGGGGGGGTTGACTTCCCCTTTAAAAATGGTGTCCTCAATCAAAAGTACAAAAGTAGCCCCCAAAAATGTGACACCTGGACTTTAGTGTAAAAATGTGAAAAACATAATTATTATTTAAACAAAACAAAAGAAGTCAATTAAAAAATTGGCACTTCATCACCGTAACTTAATGTTGAGAGTACAATTCATCTTGACTTTTGTCTCACCAAGTGAAGACATCATCACAATTTCCATCCAGTCAATTGCATGTCCCTCTTCTGACCTCTGAAAGTATCACACCTGGGTCTATCTTGGTCCAGATGATGGGATTAAGTGTTTACATCACATGACCACGGACTGGTGTGACTCGAGAGCCACTTCTCACTGTTGTACAGTCAAGTAAATACTAATGTCAGATATAAGCTAGTTGAACACGTAGTTACTGTAGGTGACAAGTGACTGGACAGAATCTAAATGTTCATTCAAGTCGACTGTAGAAAGGGAGTCATAGTTCCCTCTTTGTGCTCAAACAGCATTTTTCACTTTTCATTGGGGAAAGTATGTTTGAATTGTCCACGATGGCTGGGATAGTCTCCAGCAGCTCGCTTGTGACCCTAATAAGGACCAGGCGTCATCAAAAATGGATGGAGGGATTGTGAAAGAAAAGAACATTTAGCCAGGCTAACAAATTAGCATGTCAAGCTAGACGGTGTATTTGTTTTTGAAGGGCAGTGTCGTTTACAAAAGGAAACCACATACCAGCCTTTTATTCACTGTTAAAGATACATTCACAAGTAAAAGGAAAGAAAACAAGTATTCATACCCCTCCAACACTTTCACACGTTGCCACCTTATTGACATTGTATATGATCGGCCAACATAAAGAAGCACGTCATTGTGAAGTGGAATGGAAATGACTCACAAAATAAAAATGTGGAAAATGTGCTGTGCATTTGTATTCAGCCCCGCTGCGGAGACATTTGCAGCCCAGGGGTGTATCTATTGTAGGATACAGGGCTGCAGTGGCAACCCCAAAATTTATCTTTTATCTATCCTTATCACCTTTAATTGAAAGGTGTAGTTTCTCAAAAGTATTGAAAATTCAGTACATAATCGCGTGATGGATTGGTATCAGCCCTTGCATCATTGCAAAAGTTTGGACACTCCTGATCTGAACCATTAGCTTAATGTTCAGGGTTGTCACCTTGCTAATAGACAAAACTCCAATCTCAAGTTTTTTTGCTTCCTTCAACAGATTTTCTTCCAGAGTTGCCATGCACATTATCCAGCTTCCCTATTGTTGCTGGAGAAAAGTTTATTTCTTTTTTTTTGAAACACCAAAATTCTTTAAAAAAAATTTAAAAAAAACATTCAATATTTGTTTTCAATCACAAACAAATGAAATGGGGGGGAATCCCCAAGTGAAAAACGAAAAAAAGCGAATATGCCAATCTGTGGGTGCCAAACTGTGAGTATGTAGGGGTCAACTGTACTGTATATTTCTGTTCCACTTCACAATTATGTGTCAGATCAAATCAAGTCTGTGATTGTAATTATTGTCACAAAATGCGAACAAGTTCAAGGAGAATTAATATTTTTTCAAGCCAATGCAATTTCAAGGCAGCTCTCCGAGGCTAGAGATTCACCTCCAATGCAGTACCATAAAAGTCTTAGTCTGCCATTAAATTTGTTGTTGTTATTTGTAGAGCTCAACCCTCCATCATAGATCAACTATTAAAAATTTGGAGGGGAAAAAAATAGTGTGGCATCATATAATATTTGTGTTAGTTGGCACATATCTTGATTAGTTAGCAGACTACTTCCTGGTTCACGGAAGATGTTTCTGTTGATAATTCTGATGATTGAACAGCTCCACTGACACCATAGAGAGTCAGCAGATAAAAACAAAGCTGGTGTGAAACAACATTAAAACAGGAAAGCTAGTGTTGGACTAACAGCTTTGTACAGTATTGTATGTACAGTAGGTGTACGTGAGATACTTTTCATTGACATAAATGTGAGATGAGGAGTGTTATTTTCATGAGTTCTGAAAAGGCTTTTCTCAGAGAAGAGACTATTTGCATAAGGATAATTTCAGCCTGATCAGGATGATACAATTTTGACACCATCTAGCACTTCAAACATGACTTTGTAAAGATAAACTCACTCATGTTGCAATACAGATATTGTCACAGGTTTTTGTATTGTGTTGCCAAAACTCCTCAAAAAGTACTTTACTTTACATTTAAAACAAATAGCTGGAATACAACATGCTCGTATGTTAAGATGCTCCAGCATCATGAATAGCATTGCTTTAGTACACTTTTTAGTTCTCAACTTATTGCTGTTGGTCACGATGTGCTCATCATGCATCCATGTTGAATTGAGAAGTGCCAGAAGGACTAAGAGGGCTGTGTTTTTTCATTGTAATGTGTTTCTGATACAGTGCATTGAGGAAGTATTCAGACCACCCTCCATTCTCTATTTTGTAGCAGCCTCATTTAAACTGGAATATACAATCACTTCCAGGATGCTTTGTTTATATTCCACGTTGTCTTTAGCATTAGCATTAGCATGTCCACAGATGGTGGGAAGCTATTTTCGACAGTCACCAACGATTTGAAAGCACAATGTTCTGACACCCACGGGACGAAAGTGAAGCCGCAAAAAACTGTATTTGTCAGGCAGCACGGCGTGCTAATATTTAGCATCACTCACAATTCCCCTCACCAAGAAGAAGTTTATTTAAGTATGATTGAAGTATACTCAAAATTAGGAGAGTGTACTGAGTATACTCCACCGAATAAATGTTAAGTGTACTTATAAGTATACTAAAAGTTTACATACTGTGGTGCGCAAGTCTAGTCCTCGAGAGCCCCTATCCAGCCTGTTTTCCATGTTTCCCTCCTGCAGTGCAGCTGAATCTAATGATCAGCTAATCAGCAAGTGTTGCAGAACCTGCTAACGATCCTGATCATGAATCAGGTGTGTTAGTGGAGAGAAACATGGAAAACAGGCTGTTTTTTGCTGTAAACATAATTGGACATAAGTGTACCACAAAGTATACTTAATAGTGTACTTAAATATACTATAAAGTATACTTGAAAGTGTACTTATTAATATACTTAGGTATACCTTTAAGTGTACTCAAATGTTCCAGTTTAGTCCCATGGAGTTGACTTAAAGTTTACTTTTAGTACAAGAATAAGTACACTCGAAAAATAAACTTAGTTATACTTAAGTATACTCTATATTATGTACTTGAAGTATACTACTTTTTGGTAAGGGTCTGCCATTTGAAACTCAGCTCTGGCCTTCCTGTGCGGAGTTTTATGTTCTCTCCGTGCTTGCGTACGCACCTACGTTGCAAAAATATGCATGTGAGGTTCATACATGACTGAATTGTTCATATTGTTGCTGTGAATGTGAGCGGGATGTACTCAGTGATTGACTTTGAACCGATTTTAATTAGGACAGGACCGACAATACAGAAAATGGATGAACATTTTATTGTGTCAAATATTTCTTATCCTACTAAAATGTGATTACAATTAACCAATTATAAAGCTTCTAATTTGATTATTTTTACTGAAGTGCCATCATGAATTGTTATTTAAATGAAGTCATTTGAATGATTTTAAATAGTTCAGGGTGGGAAAATGAAGAGGGTGTGAATATTCTGAATGCATTGTATCCTGGCATTGAGCAAATCACCAGAAGCAGTATATATCTTTTTTTTCTAAAAAAAAAAAATAATAATAAAAGATAGATAGTGGTGATCCTCGGTGACCAGAACGTCTTCGGATGAACATGGAATGTTACATTTTAGAGTTTGAGATAAAAAAGAAAAAAAAGACCACACGAAAAGAGATTTTATTTTGACCCATCCCCCACAGACTCAAAAGTCTCGTTTTATTTTCTGCTGCTGGCTGAACTCACTCCAGCACTCCTCGTGTGTCTCCTTGCTTCTGAGAATGTACATAATGACAGCACAACGAGGTCACGTGTCAAGAGGATGAGCTCGTCTCCCGCAAGAGATGAGTGCAAAGATCAAATCAGTGTTGTCATGGTAACGCAACTCGTCGATTTTGATGGCGACATTAATGGTGCTGCAAATGACTACTACTCGTCCAGTCCCCTCCCCTGTCCCCCTCCCCTATCATGTCAGACATGATAAGCTAATGTACAGAAGTTGTTCGTTTGTTGAGGGCGGGGTTTCGCTCTCTTAAGAACCTTTTTTGTTTGTTTTTTTTGCTCTGGTGGTTATTTATTAACTTGAGATATAAAAAAAATAATCAATCATAATCTGTTAATTGATGCAAGTATTTATGTTTATTTTTGTATTTGTTTTATATCTATTTCCTATTGTTTAATCACTCGGTGGCCATATCTTTGGTACGACTCTTACATTAAGATGTAAAAAGTAGATTTTTTTACTCATGGCGTCTATATGTATATACTGTAACAGACTAGGATGTGCGTGTGTGCGTGTGTGTTGTATGTACAGTGTGTTTGAAGGCGGTTGATCACGCCGCATCATAATCTTCAGAGTGAAACTTTCTTGACGGTGTTCTCAATAAATTTTCAAAAGAAAAAAATAACTGAACAAGCTGTGCTGATAAATGTAGATGGGGAACAATTACTGTAGTAAACATGGCTGAGCAGCAGGCAATGTCTCCGTGTCTTATTTAAATGATATTAAGTGTATTTTCGAGTGTGTTTCTGTGCCCAGCCAAGTGTGGCGCAAACTTTTCTTTCTTTCTTTTGGAATGTTTGTAGACAGGCGCAGTTAGAAAGCTGTGTTTGGGCCATTGTGGGAGTGAACACAGATGATTTCTTTCCACGCCGTTGAAAGCAGCTCTACTCATTTCTTTTCAATTCAGCGCAGGAGGGGCGCACGTTGGAGTCCATGCAGAAGATGCAAGCATGCGAAATACGTTTATCAGGAACTGAAAGCTGACCTCCACACATGATGTCAAGTTGAAGAGAGATTGTGACCGCGTTCGTTTGTGCCCCTGGCAAACCCCCCCACCCTATCCCCGCATCCAGAGAGGTGTTTAAAACAAATATATAATACAGATTATTAGAATAATAATAATGAATTTATTTCTGCAAGGATTCAGAAGGTTCTATGCATGCTGTTGTCATATATAGATCATGTCCACCAAACACATCAGCAAAGCGAAGAATCTGTTTGCCTGCGCCTTGATTGAATTCACCTAAATCCTGTTACGCCACAACTTAGATCTGCTCTTAGCTAGTCTAAAGTCTAGTTTACTTTCTGTGTGCAAGTTGTCAGGTGCATTGAGGGCGTGCAATTGAAAATGGCTTCGGCCCACCAGAATGCCCAGTAGCGTCTGACACATTCCCACACACGGTCAACGTAAATGGAGACATTTACGCGGCACCATACCAGGAACGCTACTCTTATTTTTTCGCCATTACTTATGTGGGTAGACCCTGGTTGCTAAAATGTGAGGAAATCAAATCGAATCATTGAACTTTCAAATAAATTGAAATACGCATCGAATAGTCTTTTATTGGAGAGATTTATCTTTGAGATTTATAGTCCTGACAAGTTCAATCACATGCACAGTATGAAAAATGACAAACTCATTGCATCATTCCCTCTCGAAATGAGCTGTACCATGTTTAATCGTAATACCACTGCATGGAATGGAATCCAATTGCAATTGCTTTGAATTGTATTGCATCTCATGTCAGGAGATGCTTATACGCACCCCTCGTCAGCACACTGATTTTCATTTCCGAAAAATGATTGTAGGGAAATGGGCTAGTGTGTGAGTCACACAATGCAAATGTCCAGCAAGTCACCAACAACTGTGACTCTTATGCTCAAAACCACGTCTGTCACAGTACCAAGACTGATCAGTGAGAGACAGCATGATGCCAGAGGTCATTTTCTCTCAGTCTGTGTCCTCAGATTGGTTTGTCTCATTTGGATTCCTTCTTCCTATTCAGCACTTTCACATCTTTTAAGTTTTCCATTCGAGCCTATTTGCTCTCATTGAGGTTTTCTTTTGTTTGCTGTGTTTCTCATTGGCTCTCAGTTCCCCTTTCCGTGCAGTAATTCTGTGTGTTTGTATGGATTTTTAATGTTTAACGTTATCTTGGACGACCAGATGTCCGGCTTTCACACAACACATCTACTTTTTGAGCTCTAAGAATAACATCCGACGAGGATTTAATCAATCATCTGGTATTTCATGACCTCTACCAGCATGTTTTGGTAACACAAGTCAAACTATGGGGTGAATAACAAACGCATTAGAGGTTCCATCACTCTAGTGCAGGGGTGGGCAAACTCGGTCCTCGAGGGCCGGAGTTGTGCAGGTTTTGGAGGTTCCCCTCTTCCAACACAAGCTGAGTCCAATCAACAGGATCGTTATCAGGCTTACGCAGAGCTTGCTGATGAGCTCATCATATATCAGCTGTGTTGGAGAAAGGAAACATCCAAAACCTGCAGGACTGAAAAACAAAAAGACGACATCTGTGTAAAGTAAACCCCTATGGTGATTAATTACAGTAATTGAATACAGATCTAGCTCGCATCATTACTTCATTTCTTTTCCTACGTTACTTCCAGCACGGTTCCCAGCTTGGCCCCCGGTACCGCCCGACAAAAGCTTGGATCGAGGGCTGACTTCATACAACAAGCGTATGAACATGCATGCGGTTCCTCTCGTACTGAGCAGGATTGTTATTGCAGCAACACATCATCAGGAAAGAATGGTACACTTAACCTGTCTCACGATGGTCTAAATGAATAAAATCGTGCCAAATAAAGCAACCAGGTTCTTCCCCAGCTCCAAATGAGCACATCGACACCTGGTTTGTGCCTGTAGGCCCAACAATTGATTTTTGATCATTTTTTCATTCTTGTTGTAGGAGACCCCAGATTAAATACCGTATTCATTCAGTGGTGATTTTCACACAAAAAAATTGTCAACACTAAAACAAGCTGGATATCTATGGAAAGGCCGAAATCTCATCTTAATTTTGATTCTTGTTTCCTCATCGGTCCAGGCAATCGTGAAATATCAGCCTCCAAATGCTGCAGTTTTAGAGAATCAAAAACACTTTTTGACAGCTGAATTTGACCGCACTAAAACGGTCACTGCTCGACCCCATGATGTCATATTTGGCTCAGAATTGAATCTTAATTTCGATACATCTAACAATGATATTACTTCCGCCAATCCAGATTCGGCAGTTTCCGAATACTGAATAATATCAGCAGCGCAAAGGCTTGTGAAAACAGCACATTTTGACCACACTAAAATGGCGCCTGCCCTGAAAGGTATATTTGCAATTTGCCTTTATTTACGTAGTTGTGTTTACGACTGCAACTATGCATAACCATTTGTTTTCCCTTGTCCATCTACAGTGGAAAGAAATGCATGAATGGCCCTAAAGGCATCGCCGAGTGTCAAAAGATATCGAGGGTGGCGAGGACTGACTTTCTCGCTACTTTCGGGAAGGTAATGGATGGCATCCAAGTGTCCGAAAAGGAAAGGACGATTTATCGCTATTTTTGTGAAGCGCTCTTGGTGCTAAAACACTTTCAACGGCCAGGAGTTGTGGAAGGCATGACTGGTAAGTGCACCTATTTGAAAAGCTTGAAGAAATTTCAAGAGCTTCACTCACACACAGCTTCCACATCATCCAAAGGTCAATGCTTCCACCCTGTGGCCAAACTAGCTAGCTGCAACAACAAACCTCTGATTATGAAATCTAACATCTTTCACTTGGCATTTAACATTCTGAAAATCAGGGGGCACGATGACAGATCACATGATGAATCAAGAAGTTTTGCACGCCAGTAAAGACATCTTTTACACAATGATCTTTTGCCATATGACATAATATAGCCTAGTTTTTCCTCACCTTCACACAATATCCCACCATGACATGAAAACATTGTTTTTTGCAAATGTATTGGAAATTAGGAATTGGCAAATACCGATGCCCGGCCTTATATCAAGGTATGTGTACTTGCAATGGCCGACGATACCGGTATTGGCTAGCCTCTTGTGGACACTTTACAATCAGGAACTGTCATTAATTTCATGCAATTTTAAGGAAAAAATGCAATAGGATATATCGGTATTTCTTGAAATTATCTGTCAATGTTTTTTGGGTAAATTTTATGTATCAAAAGTAGCCTACTTGTGGTATTGGTACTTGGTATTGGTGATGACACACCATTGAGTACTCGTACTGGTATTGGTCTGAAAAAGGTGTTATCCAACATTCCTACAGAAATCTGTATATAAATTGAATTTAATGGTTTTGGATTTTTTGTTATAGTTGGATTGTATTTTATATTTTTACTTTTGTGATTTAGATTCAATTAGTTTTAATTTGTTTTTACAGCAAGTTTGATCGTTTAAAAAAAAATCTAAAATGCTTAAGTTTAAATTTATTTTGTATTAGTTTTAGTATAAATTTGATTTTTTTTTTTATCTATTTACCGACTGCAAGAAAAAAGTTACTAAATATTGTGTAAGAAAGTAAAGAAAACTACAATTGTCAACTATTTCATCTTCCTTCTTATGTATGGATGTACAGTAATACTAAAATAAATACATTTAAAATGAACCCCAAAAGCTCATGTATGATATTAATTGACAATAATAATAATCAATGTTGCAATAAGCCTGCAACATAAGAAAATGTAGAAAAAGTGAAGCTTTGTAATTACTTTACGGATGCTCTGTTTGTCAGCTTAGTTTTTATTTAGTCCTCCAGTTAATCTCCACTAAAGGGGAGTCAACCCAAACTTTCTTTGCAATAATATGCACCCCTACTATAGTGTAAACACAGCATTTTCATTCATAGTGCGTTTGTGGAACATGAACTTAGCAGCACAAACCACCGGCCATTTTGCCACTTGTTGTCGACTGAAAATACAGTGGAACCTCGGAGTTTGAACGTCTCGGAACTTCTACAAATTGGACTTCAACCAAAACATCTGAGTAAAAAATGCCTCGGAGTTTGAACTCATTTTCGGAGTTTGAACACCAAAGCAAAGCAAGCTAAGCCGAACGTACCTTGAAAACGGGTAAAGCCGAGCGAAGCCGAATACTCACGTTGCAGTAGTTGAGACGACGCACTGCTCATTTCCTGTCAGATCGTGAAGACTCCCGGAGGTGCTCCATACTCGCGAGTGCATTTTGATTTTTCCACGACAATTTTCTCCGCCATGGACCCAAAGAAAGACAAAAGTGCCAGCGGCAGCAAAGAAAAACATACAGTGCTACGAACCACAGTGGAATTAGGAAGGAGATTATCGCGCAGTTGTAAAGTAGTCTAACAATATACCCAATGTAAAATACACAAACTCAGCACTGAACTAAAGCAAGCATTAACATAGCATTTATCATCCACTGATGCCATCACACCACAACAAAAAAGGTCAAGTATTTGTTATTGTTTAAATACTGCACTGTACTGTAAATGTAAAAAATATAAACAGAAATTTAAATTGGAATTTTCTGTTTTTGGAGCTTGGAAACTGATTATTTGTATCTACATTATTTCCTATGGGGAAAAAATGTTTTGGAGGTTGAACAATTCAGACTTTGAACACTTCGCAGGAACGAATTATGTTCAAACTCCGAGGTACCACTGTAGTTGCTCAGGGCTCAGGATATGACTAATCATGTTTCACCCGTTTTCTGTGTTTGACCATGTCAAGTTTGCAAGCTGAGCCACGATTGGTTGTTACCTGAGCAACTGTGATGTCATTTTCAGTCGACAGCAAGCAACAAAATGGCCGCCCTCTGAGATGGATAGGAATGTGTGGATTTTGCTGACTAATTCCTATTCCACAAACGCAAAATTAATCAGAATACAGTGCTGAGCCTCTAGAACATATCGTAAAGGAAATATTTAGGTTGAGTTACATTTTAAGTATGTTTACGTTTTGACTGAAGTAAACCGGAGTAAAATGGACTAATTGTTCACCAGACCAAGCCAATAAAAACCAGCACATACAGTATGTACAAATATTTATTGTTCGATTTTCTTACATGCACCTGTAGAGCCAGTCTTAGCTCAGGACAATGTCAACATTCATTTTCAAAGGCACACATAGCAAGTTCACTTCAAAATATAACTTGTCACCATAACAGCAGCGCACGTTACTGCAACTACACCACATATTAAATTGTACTTCATGACACTGTACTAACGCCGTACAATAAAACACTTTTCATTTTACCATCACCGGGGTGACACAAATTAGCCGCCCATGCTCATGCAAAGGAAGTGATGCAATCAGCCAAAGACAAGGTGAATGGATACCTGAGTAAAGCAGCACTGTGACGCAGAAAGAACAAAATGGATGAAGAGATGCCCCTGAAAAACCCAGAGCAATCAAAAATGTGAAGAAAGAAAGAAAAAAACTTTCATATTTGCAATATAGGCACTTGTGATAAAACTGGGCATTCCTAAATAGTAAATGCTGCAGATATGTTTAACTCCTATTCAGTTTCTCTGCAACATACTCGATTAAAAGTGCTATTTGGGCCACTAGCAAAGTAAAATTTGAACTACAATCTAATGAATTAAAAATGTGTGGCAGTTTTTATCTGTAGAAGACATTTTAAATTCATCAACAATTAATTTTTCCATTTTCACATCTTTGTCAGAAATATTCTGAAAAGTGACAAAATGCTGTATTACCATTTACACCATCGTCAAGTCATTTTCTGGTTGCATTTAGAATGAGGTTTTGCAATTAATATAATTATTATGAAAATTCTTGTGCAAACATCAAGAGCAATACGCTTTAGGTCATTCATGTTTAGCTTGGTCATTCAGTCAGTCGTTTGGTTCATTTGTTCTATAGTTAGCTCGTTTGTTCAATCCTGGGATTTGGGGGAAAAAAAAAAGATTAAGGCTCATTTCATGATGCCCACATGGACGAGGTCCAGGATTGCTACAGAATGCCATTCTGGTTGCAATACTAGAATACAGATTAAAATAGTACATTTACTCTCTCTTTAACACTGTTGATGCCATTTGTTTATCTTGTGAGTAAAAACGGCTGCAGTGAGTCGGCTTTTTTTGCTACATGAGTAATTGTTGACATCTACAATAGCTCATACTTAACACTGATTTCTGCTTAATGATGAAGAAGCCATGTCAGTTTGTTGACATGATGTGAACTGACTTTTGGAACTGGAATTTTAAGCTAAACGTAAGCATGACTAAAATTGTACAAATTGAGATGACGCAAATGGAAAATGATCCATACGGTAAAGAAACAGATTATTCTGAAAAGGTAAAAAAATAAAAAACTGGACAATAAGACTTTAAAAAATTATAATAATCTGAAAACAGATTGCATTTGTGCAGCACTTTAGATCCTGAATACGTAAACACCTCAAACATGGGATGAGAACATGCACAAGTGTCTTAAGTAGCTAACAGGCAAGATAACGTCAAGATAACGATAACGTCAAGATAACGTCAAGCACAGCGCTGTTGTGTTTACACGTGTCCATCCAAGCGCATATTGACGACGACACTGTACAGGTGAGTTGCATTACTTCCGTACAACAAAAGACACTTTTAGAGAACAAGCAGGTGGTGCTCATGCATGTTGTTGTTTCTTTTCAAAGGGATGTCGCCAACTACTGGTATGGCATGCATATTACAGTGTGTGAAGCCATCCATCCATCCAAACATTTTTTACAGCCCAGCTGACTCCGGTCAAAAGGCGGACAACACCCTGGACACAGGGCCCCTATAGACACAGACAACCATTCAGACTTGTTGAAACTTGGGGGAAAAAAATACATGTAGTGTAAATGTACACAAGTATGCATGTCATTTGCAGCAGAGGTGTACAACACACTAATGAATTGTACATGGCTAAATATTTTTGGTTGGTCTGTGGCATAACAGATCGACAAGAGGTTGAGTAGGGTACCAAAAGAAGGCAAAGTACTACTGATAGTAGTCGTTATAGCCGGCAAGCAATTGAATTAAACGTCTCAGTGGTGCTATACTGTGCATGTAAACGTACTGACTGATATGTTTGAAAGGTACACACACACACACACACACACACACAAATACATACATACATACAAAAGAGCATGCATATTGCTCACAACACTGGCAGACTCCAGAGAGACAAGCAGGTGCAGTAGCGTCACACACTGTTGGGGTTATAACAGAGCATGTTCAGCTGCAGGTTGTCATCCCAGTGTCTGAGGATGATGAAGAGCTGGTTGGCCGCCGCCTTGACCGACTCCACGTCTCGGCCTTCCGGGATGTCCTGACGGCTCAGCCACATGCTGGCCTTGGCGGCCACCAGCTCCCACTCGATGAAGTAGCTAGCGGAGCTGTGCTCCAGCCAGGCCAGGGCGACCGCCGTCGCCCACACCAAACTCTCCGGGTCCAGCATGCTCCTTTGGGCGCCACCGGGAGAGGTGGTCTCCGGAGCGCCCGGTCCGCTGTCGGTCTGGCATCTGGCGGATGAGAGAGGAACTTTCGGACATGTTTGTGGGTCACATGATGATCCTGAATCATGTTCGGTGCTCTCTGCGCGCCGGCCGCTGGAGTGGGACGGGTGTCCAAGGCTGGTGCGGTGGCTGGTGAAGGGGGACGTCCATTTGAGCTTGTCCATGGGCACGTTGATGGTGTCACACAAGGTGGGGTCAAGCGGGAAAGCGCCACACGCCAGCTGCAGCAAAACCTGTGGAATCGTAAATAGGATTTTGTTATTACAGTGACACCCCGTTTAACATTCCTGACCCACCCAAAACACTGTCGAGATAAGATGAACTTTGAAAAACATAGAGTGAGTAGGTTTTCAAAATTATAAAGCGAGACACTGCAATTTTGCTGAAAATCTAATTTTGTATACAATGAATTCTCACCAGGAAGTATTTATAACAAATTTAATGGCTAGTCAATCCGGTGACTGGTGATTGTCTTATTACTGTAACCCTAAGATGTTGTTGTTTCTGGAGGCTGGGTAAATGGCGGTCTACAAATTGTTTCGAGTTTCTGATGTTTTCTGGCGTCTTCCCTGCTTAATTAAGCAGACACTGCATTTCAGGATTCAAGCTCGTCTCTCTTTTCATTGAACTCACTCCTCGAATGAGGCTCGCTCGGTTACACCTCTCTCTCTTTGTTGCGCTCATGACATGCGCAATACAAAAACACTTCAGCATGTAGCCTAAGCTAAAATACAAAACCAAAAGTAATAATTCACGAAACAAATATAATTAAATTGCAATTAAATGAAAATACACATTGGCAAACAACGCGTCACATTATTTTAGCTAATGCTAACTGTTATCTTGGTTGGCAGTTCAAAAGCACTAAAGAAGTCCAAGAACTCACCATTATGTAACCTTTTTTGCTCAAGTCCTGTGCTGCTGCTAACTTTTGGTTTTAGGCTGGGCGGGGCGCTTTCCGAAGGCCACCCGCTCACATCACACCTGCACCTCGTCAGAAATCATCACCAGTTAAAAGCCAGTCTGACCTTCATGCAAATGCCAGATGTTTCTTGTTGCAACCATTGGTATTTTGGCTACCTTGCCTGCGCATAACAAAGTTTTTTGGGGTTTTTTTGTGATCTTGTCCTTGTTAAGAGTTTTGTGTTCTTTTACCTTGCACCAGTGCCTCCGGAACATTCGTTCCCGAGCCCCTCACCGCCTGCCTTGGACCCCTCCCAGACTCAACCCTCATCAGCATCAAACCCACACCATCAGTCGTCACAGAATCACTACGTATAAATAAATGTGTGGTTGACACGCACATGGCCCAAACAATAGGCTTGGGGAAAAAAGAGAGAGTGACACTGGGATGGGATCTGCGTAAAAGTGAGACAAAACAATGGCAGTGGCAAAATCCGCCGGGAATCAGGACACAAGGCTCATAACCGGGACTGTATGGTCACCGTAGATATACAGAAATCATAAATTAAAAAAAAATTATGTTTTCCCCGTCACACACTTAATTACTATTAAACTTATTAAAACACCCTCTTTTTGTCACTCACTTCCAAGAAATAGGAGACTATTATAGCTTACATTACTTTGAGGAAACAAAAATAATCTTGCTCACACAGTTTTCCAAAAGCATGCTTGCTTCAAGCTGTTCATCGCTCCCAGTAAAGCTAACAAAAATCAATTCAATGAATTCAACCAAACCATATAATAACCAAAGTCAGCTAGCTTAATGCTAACATATAATGCAAAACAATACATGGGCTAATGTAAATTAGCATTGACATTAACTGCTACAACTACGAACCTTCAAACGATTGCTACTTTTACATACAAGGAGCAGAAACAAACAAATGAAGCATACAACATTACTCACAGGCATATTCTCTCTGTTCTGTGGGAATGAATATTACTCAAGTTTAGTAGGGCATCTTCCCTCCCGCTTTTCTTTTAATATATAGTTCTACCTGAAACTCATTGCAAGCTTATTTAAATATACAAAAAATGGCAAGCACAAGATGTATGTATGAAAAATACTGTATGTATTGTCTTGTCTAGGTGCCTTTAAAAGGCGAGGCTTTGGGAATGGTGTGTGATGCCAAGTCTGCATGTGAGTGTCTGCGTGAGACATCAGCTCTTGTGTGAGTGTCTATTTCCGTACTCAGTGTAAGTCTAGCACCGCAAGGGTGGAGTTTTCTTTATTTTTTTGTTGTTGGTATTTTCATAGATGTACGCAGTAAGAACCTTGAGTTTGCGTTGTGGGAGGGACTTTATTCAAAGCTAATAGAATGGCTCCACCCCCGATTGTATGTGTCATAATGTGTGACTATTGATTCTGTGTGATTATGTTTTTATTAGTACCAGAATGACCTAATAGTATTTGTCCTCATTAGGGTGACAAACGAGCTGGAGCCTGATACCAGATAACTTTGGGTGAGAGCCGTGGTACACCTTGGAGTGCTCACCAATTATCAGGCCCATATGGCCCAAAAAAAAAAAGAGCATTCACAGTTCTGACTGACCGAACCTGATCTTATAGAGCCTCTGATAAACTAATCTTGATGTTTTGGGGGTGTGGAGGGAAGGTACAAACTAAGTACATCTCAACTGTGAGACAGATATGAGAGTCACAAATAGCATTGTGCTGCCTTAAACATAATTCTAGCCTTGAACAGGTCAGTGCTTACTCCTTGCACTTGTTTGAGAATGTATCTAAATGTACCGAAATTGGATTAAAAAAGTTGACAGGAGGTTTAACCCAGCATAAGTCCACCCAGTCAAGGGCTTGCTTCTTTCTGGCTCTCATAATCTCCTTGATGTTGCAGAGATCAGGTACCCACCAGAGGAATGTAGTCCTTGTTCTCGTTGTCGCTCTCTCCAATAGAATCACCCGACTTGCTGTGGGATCGGGTCATGAATCCTTTGGCAGCCTTTGTCAGGAGACGCGTCCTGCTGAGCGCCAACCTGGCCAATGAGACGCAGGCCACAAGTCATGTCAGTATCGTCTAGACTAGTCTAGACACACATTCAAGAAAACTAACGGAATCCCACATGAGCAAGCGTTATGGCGAAACAATTAGGAAAAAAAAGGGAGAAACTTGGAACAAAACAGAGGCTCTGTGAAGGGAGAGCGAGAGAGAGGGCAGAGAATTGGAATTGGGGGAAAGCATACGCAAACAAGGCATATGACATGGCATCGACTGCACACAGCGGCAATACAACAACACTTCATGCACCCACTCACTCTCCAACCACCCACCTGGCAGAAAAAAGGCTCTCCACAGACTTCTGAGACTGGTCCGATGTCACTGATGGACTCCTTTGAGTCCCTAGAAGATGAAAAGGGGAAGAGAAGAAAAAAATAAATCACACTATGGACAATTTTCACACGCATAGCTTGTTTTTTCCTGAAAAGTATTTGTATGTTTGCTCCCCGGGATATCCATCAATACACACATACGTGAAAACCGATACAAATAAAGAAAGCTAAAGTCACCCGCAGTTCAACTCTTAAACGGACACTTGAATGAGCACTTGGGCACTTTTATGAAAGATCTCTATGTAAAAATGATGTCAATACTAAAATTCACCCCCCTAAAAAACTCATTAACACGTTTTTAAATGACTACATTTCACAAATTTTTCCCCACCCCCTTTTCGGGCGTGTACTGCTTTGCTTGTTTCCGCATCTCATCCTGTCAACGTCACAGGGGGAAGCAATTATCGTAATATTGTTTCCTCATGCTCTGTTGTCATCTCGTGTCCTTTAAACTGTACTAATGGCCCCCAAAATTCATATGCACATTTTTATTCTTGTCCCCTTCAACCGGTGAAAACATCGATCGGCACAATATTTGGGACTTTACTGAGATAATGTGAGCTCCTGTGAGGAAGAAAAAAAAAACAGTAAAAGAAAAAACCATAAAAGGTCAAACACTAAACTAAAATAAAATAAAAATATGTATCTCAATTTCAATTAGACTTTCAGGTGAAATAGACACTTGGCAGAGGGTACATTTTTGTAGCTAGCTGGTACTAGAAAAATTGTAAAATGAAACTTTAGGGACATCTTCAGACCAGAATACAGCAGATGCTCTTCTCCCAAATACTGCTGAGACTAATGGTTGTCTCAGGAAGCAGGCGCATTCACCATAACAAATATGCGAGTGTATCATTCCTCTTCTTAGTTGTTGGGAAGTTTCCAAATACTTTGTAATGCAACCCTTCTTGGAACAACAACAACAATACTGACAAGTTTTCAACCTGAATAAAGTTGAGTTTCTGTGTGTACCTTCTGTGAAGCTACATTTCTCCCAGCTGGATGAGGTTGGAGTGCTGCAGGGAGATATGCCGTCTTCGACACCTGACACAAGAAACCCCCCAAAATTGGACATGGATTTGTGTTGAGTTTTTGGTTTGGCCTTTATCATCAGCAATTGTTTTTATGATACTGAATACATATCGCTGGTGTCGGGTAGAAAACATTGTACCTAATTTTCGTCATATTTCAGGAGACCCCAAAAACGCATTATCAAAGAGAGCAAGCCATTTTCAACACTTTAGATTAGCCAATAATTTGTAAAAATTACACCCACGCGTGTGGACTGACAAAAAGTATACATTTTTTAATCAAATAAGAAATTTGCCAAAATGTGATTTAGCAGGTTTTGGCCTGACGCCAGCAATATGTCGCATAAAAACAACGGCCTAAGTATTTATTTTTTAATTTGTCAAAATACACACACAAAAACTGATCCAGATACTAGTTATATGAATTAATAATTTCATTTTAGGGGTAGAGCTGAATGATCTGTTTAACTAAGGATGTAGTCAATTTTAGCAGACACCCTGAGCAGATATATGTAATCAAAGACGCCTTATGACTACTTGAGATTAAAAGCAGCATACTGTTAGACAACCCGTCTTCAGCTTCTTCCGACACACCGCCAGATTGAGAGCGGCCCAGTCCAATGGAGTAAGCTTGGCTCTTCCTGCTTCCTGAACTGGAGCGTGAGCTTCTTTTCAAACCATCAGCTGAAAGAAAGAAAGAGACCAGTTGCAGCTCGTCAATAGAAAGCGCTAGGCCGCCGCCTTCCCAATCCGCCGAGTCACATTGAAAGGGACAAAACTTAAATGATAAAAATAAAAGTGGTGAATTCCACCGCTCACATGCCAATACGTTTTGACGACGTTACTGTTAAAGCCAAAGCCATTTTCTGTCCGGCTATAGTTGATCTGAGTGGCTCCTGTCTTTGATGGGAAATTGTGCCATCCAATATGGCCGCTACATAGACATGGCAGACATATAGAATGGGACTGAGGCGGGTTTCTACGGTTTATCTACTTTTGTCTTTACATTCAACTCAGTGAAGTCACTTCAACATTCCGGGCTGCATCGATAAGAACTGGTATGGTGGATTTATGGACTTAAAGAAAGAGAACGCGTGAAAAGTGTGATGTCAGTCACATGATGATGTTTTGACATGATACAAAGCAAATGCAGTAGTTGCATTTTTTCCACAATTTAAAACACTACAGTTCTTGTGTCATACAAGTGAGCCGACAAGTGGGCTGGATTTTGCCAGGTGAGTGTCTACATGCTCTCCATTTGGCATTTGGCCATCTCCTCTTTCACATGGCAAGCAGAAAATGTTCATTGTGGCCGACTGCTTGTTTCTTCTAGAGTATGTGAAAAAAGCAACCATAATACTAACACAAAAGACAATCACTTCACTTTGTGTGTATGTGGCGAAAGGACACATCTCCAAACACAAATTCACTACGTCTCCAAGTCAACAACTTAGCCACACGTCGACCAGGCGCTGCTTTTTAGAAACCATCAAATTAGCTAATGCTAATCTGTGATAAAACTGCAGCTCCACTTTTCTTTCGACTTTGACATGATAGTGCTTCAGCCATTATTTTAAAGTGACTCTTTGAACTTTGTCCAACGTAGCTCCCAAATCATCTGTGTGGTGGTGGTTACTTACTGTATTCATTAGCCCCACTGTTACATAACCCAGCGGAAGAGCAGAATAGCTCGCTCACAGACACATTTTCACAGGTAGGAAGGAAGAAAAGGAGGCACTTGTAAAGCACTTGGCACCGTACGATTGAAAACTGACAATGAAAGCTATATGAGTTGATAAACTCACCAAGGCTAATGTAGTCAACACAGGTCTGCAGATATTCATTTGTGTCCAGATCGATGGGAACAAACACAGTGTATTTGCTGAGTATGTTGCACGCTTTGCTGGTATGAATGGCGTAAACGTGGTACTTCCTGCCAGAGCCTGTCAAGTCGCATAGGAATATGCTGTATTATATCACATTTCATTTCCACCAGTCTGTGGTAGCGAGTGACATCCATTTTGCTGTTCTTATACATATTTACAATTTTTAGAAGCATATCCAAATGTCACCTCTATCTTCATACATGAGTCATTAATGGGACTTGGTCTCACCATGCTCGATGTCGCATTCCCTCTCTGCCATGTGCTCAAAGTCGTGTATGATGGAGCGCGCAGCCAGGTGGTGGAAGGTCTCGTTCCACAGCTCCTCGTGAACTTTCTCCTCGCGTTCCCGCCCCTTCAGGAAGGGCTCAATGTCAAAGAGCACCTCCCAATTCACAGCCTTCCCGCAAAGTAGTCCTGATACAACGGCCTTGCACTCCCCTCGTTGCTGGCCCGCCAAGCTCGCGTCAGCACTGCGGTTCTCCTGTGGCGTTTCAGCTTGACACAATTGGTGGCTGTATCCTTCTGCAACGAGGAATGATTCCTAAGTAAGTAAGTACATGTCATGAAGATAATCTGACCTGTTTTGGACCCAATTCCCCAAATACAACTTAAATCAGCCAAAGTCAGAGTATTTAAAGATTATCTTGTAGTGTAAGGTGTGCTAAGAGGGCTTTTTAGCTCCCCGTTCCATTTCATTAGCCAATCAAACGGCCTCCTCGTTCCATTGTCAATAGCCAACCAAAATGCTTTCTTTCTTTGTTGTTCGCCAATCAAAGGCGTTCGCCACAGGGCGGAAGTTGGATGGCGGCCATCTTATCACTCCCATCTCGCGAGCAGACTACTGTATAAACTATACGTATACGTACAGATTAGATACATACAGCTCGTAGGCTTAGTTTATAAATCATGCTGTTTCAACTAAGTACCATCTCAAAGGTTCTCCAATTTTGATACATCTAAGAATAAGGAAATACTGTAAACAGGTTACACCACACGGTGGCGTAGTCCACACGTTATTGAAAGGTATGCATCGTTAGGAGACAATTTTAAAAGTTGCATATTTTAATTAGAATAAAGCTTATTACAATTGCATCTCTCAGCCCTCAACTGACGTCGGAGAGTTAAAATTAAAAATTTTAAATCCCCCTTGACCTGAGGGTTTTGGGGGGAGCGGGGGCTGTGGGCTGGTGGGGTGCCTAGCGGGCCTGCCGTGGCCTCGGGGGTCCTGGGGGGTTGTGCTTGCTCTGTCCTGGCCGGGGTCGACAGCTCCCTTCTTTGGTGGAGGTTTTCATGCATGCCAGAACCACCACATCAGCATCTACCGAAATTCACAATGTGCTTCTTCCTCTGGTCGTTGAATCGGTGGAAGCTGATGTCTGTGGATCTCACTCTGCTTCATCTATCCTTCCTTCCTTCCTTCCTTTCCTCAGTCTTTCCTTTGGTCTTTCAGGTCTCCCTAATTTGTTGGAATTTAGATGTTTCTGGGGTTGGTGAAAGATTCTGTTTGGTAACCCGGTGGGTAGTAGGTGTTGGTTGGTGCTGGATTTCACTTTTCTTTGATCCTTCCTCGGGTCTCCTGACAACCTCACGACTCTAGCTGGATTCTGAAGTATTCGGTTTAGGTGAACGGTATGGGATTTTTAATAAGTTTTAGGTGGATTAATGAGCATACCCTCGCACGCACATATGCACACACACACCCGCACATGCACATACAAAAAAAAGAAAAAGAGGAAAAAAAGAAATAGAGAGAGAGCAATGGTGATGACATGTCGAATCGGTAAAATTACCGAATGAACAATACTGAGCTCTCTCTCTCTCTCTCTCTGAAAATGAGTCCCAGTACAGCCCTGATCTGCTTTATTATGTGTGTTTGACAACCCGTGTGTCACAGTGAATGATGTATTCAGGAGCAGCATGGAAATGTGTGGACTAACATGCTATAAATTAATTTACTGTAATTGTTCTAATGGGCAACAAGGAGTAAAGGGCACCAACCCTTGGAGAACAGTCCTGCGAATAACCTGGATGAATGAGTATATTCACAGGCACTGACAAACTCTAAATTGAAGGACATTAGGTACGTTCAAATCAGAGGTTCCAATAAATGTTATGTCTCTGGACTTTGCCCGAGGGTCCTCACCTGTATCTCCCACGCTTCCTGAAGACGGACTGTCTGTAGACGATCTAGAACCATCCTCTCCAGCAGTGTTACGGAGTGGGGCTGATGTCGGGATTTCCGAGCCCGCCTCCCCTGATGGGGGAGGCTGGAGTGAATGGGGAATGCCTGCTGCATTCTCTTTGGAAGACGCAGCAGCGCATAGACTCTGAGGCTGAAAATAAGAATGACCACAAACAGTTCAAGTTTCCAGGCCCAAGCTTACTTAATGTTCTCTTCAGAGTCAATGTTTATGTTAAGAGTGCCACACCTGGTAGTCTCTCTTCCACTGGGCCTCATGCTCGGGGCTCATGGTTCCAATGAGTTCCTGGACTTTGGCTCGCCTGAGAGGATTCTTTGGCATGACGGAGCTGGGATCACTTGACGTGTACTTCTTAGCTGGAAAGTGCTCGGTTATCTGGTTGGTGCTGTACGCTCGTCTTCTTGCTGACGTCTGACCCTCCAACGCTGACAAGAAATAATTAACCTCAAGTGTCTTGGTTTGACGAACATCCACCGCTCAGTGGGGTTCTTACCACCGTCATGTTCCATAGCAACAGAGTCCTGGTTGGAGTCATGGAGAGCCTCGTTGAGTGTTTCTCTGTAGGATGCCTGATCATCAGAGGTCTTCGGCATGTCCTCCTCTTGGGAGTGATAAAAGACGGAGCTGCCAGAGCCGACCGAGCGCATCATGCTGTAGCGTCGTCTTTTGTCCTGTTGATCATGACACGTGAGACAATTTGTGCTGAGGAGCGGTTCGGTTCTTATGTTTCACTGGTTTTACACATCCCAAAGACTACGACAAAAAAAAAAAAACACATCGCATGATGTTCTATTGAATCCTCAGAAGTCAAACAACCTGTTCAACCAAACAGCCCATAGAGGATTTAACTTGTGAAACCAATTAAGATGAATCATTAATCAACATATTAGACACACCTCTCATCGTGGTGCAACATCATACTCACAGATTTGGGATTGGCGTGGTATCGCGTGGCATCGCAAACCACGGCGTACCCAATGAGACTGTCCCCAGGATACAGGAAGGTGTTGCCCACTGGTGAAAGCAGGACCTCCTTGGTCTCAGGAAAGAGCCAATCAATGGAAATGTCACTGAGGACCGGACACATGGTCTTCTTCAGCGACTTTATCATCTGCAAAGACAGTAACATTTTTAGAGGGCAGGGAATCCATTGATGGCTTGAGGAAATTGGTGCCTTTCACCCGGTTCTACTACGACTGCACCGGAATGGTATCATTCTTTTGGAATCTATTAACAGAGGAGGTTGCTTATGACACCGTCTATCCCCCACATGCAATGCCTTTCATCCATTTTTTAAAGACTCAATGATTTTGCCTCCAAACATGAACACAGTCAGTCTCTTTTGGATATTCTGCTGGATCAAAAGTTGTCTGGAACATTGGTAAAATGACTTACTCTTGGTTGGAGCCTCTCGCCTTCGGTGAGGAACTCAGCTGTTCCTCTGGACACTGCTGCTAGTTCATGTACCATCCTTCTGCAAGCATTCTGCCCGATGCCAAACGTAAAGCATCTGTGCAAACAAAACTTACACATGAATGCTGAAAGATGGTTATAAATAGAAATTTGAGTTTGATGTCCTGGTGAGGTCACATTAACAATTAGAGCTTTTTCATCCATGATCTCAGCGATGACAATATTTCAGAAAAAGTCCAATATTTTGTCAGATTCTGAAAAGGCTAAGCAGTAGAAAATGGATGGATGGATAAACCCAATAAAGTGCTAATGTCACAAGATGGAAAGAGAGATTGATTTAATGTCTGAACTGGCTAGCTCTGTGTGCATGACTATTTGGGGGCAGTCGCTCAATAACAGCGAATAGACAAAGGCAGTTACAGTAGGCCTACTCCATTTCTATAGTGACTCCAGAGAAGGATTTAGAGACTCGCAGCCTAGCATGAAAACAAGATGATTTCCCACAGTGCTGTGCATCTATTTTGCCTTTGACATCTTATTAGTCGGGATGCTATTTCAGTTGTACGTTCACAAATTGCATTTTGATGGGATTAAAGCACCATCAATAAGTAGCTGTTCCAATTAAAGCCTGACAATCCCTCAAATGCTGCTCCATGGGATCAGTGAGCATTGTACGCATGGGCTGTGTACCAAACAGTCAGAAAAACAAAACGATGCACACATGTGGTTGACCTACCGGATGTAGCGCGCATGACTGCGCACCAGCTCAATGACTTTTCCTGTGTTGCTCACTGCCCCATCAGTCAGCAGAAAAAGCAAACGGGGGTGTCCAGGAAACATTGGCTGTCTCAGAATCCATTTGAGGGGTGCCAGGATGTTAGTGCCCCCCATGTCGGCACGGATCTTTCGAACGTACTCGCAAGCCAGGGCTAATGCTTCCTGGATCATGTTGAAGGAAAAAAAAAAGTTTTTTTTTTTTAACTCATTCCTGTGGTGTAATATATAGATTACCCTCTAAATCGATGGTTGTAATAATAACAATTATTATTGATATAATTATTAAAATACAAATGTAAAATTATAGTAATTCATATATTTATATTTCAGTACTTCAATAATCTTGTTTATGTATTATTTATGTTTTCTTAGTGCCCAGTGGTGACAAGGTTATTGAAAACTTGAAAGACTAAAATTGAGAAAACATTTTTGTACTACATCTTATATTTATAAACTAACTATAATTAATATCATACGTGAGCTTTCGGGGTTTATTTTGAATGTATTTATTTTGGTATTGTTGTATGTCCATACAGAAGAAGTAAGGACAAACAGTCATTTGAGAATTGTTTATTTTACTTTACTACACTATACTTAGATACTTTTGGGGTTTTACTTTGGACTCAACAAATATTCCATATATTAAAACAACTCAATCTAATAAGAAAATGAATAAAAACGAAACTAAAATGAAACATTTTCCAGAAGAAATCAAAACTAAACCAATTTAAACTAATTTAATTTAAACAACAAAAATCTAAATTAAATTAAGAACTAACTGCTTTGTATAAAGAAAAATCCAAAACTATTACAAACCTGGTTCAAACGAGGAAATCTTTTGAGTAAAAAAAAAAGAAAAAGTACTGAACGATAAAGATATATATTGCAAAATAACTTCTTTAAAGGGGAAGTCAACCTTAAACATTTTCTTGACAATAATATGTTATATGTGACCTCACTAGTCTAAACATAACATTCTGATTAATATTACATTTGTGGAATATGAGTTATGCAGCAAAATCCAGCCGTCTCAGGGGGTGGCCATTTTGCAACTTGCCGTTGACTGAAGATGACATCACAGTTGCTCAGGGCTCAGGCAACTAACCAATCACAGCTCACCTGTTTTCTGAAGCTGAGCTGTGATTGGCTGTTACGTGAGACCTGAGCAACTGTGATGTCATTTTCACTCAATAGCAAGTGGCACAATGGCCGCCTTCTCATATTGATAAAAATGGCTGCATTTATTAACTCATATTCTACTAACGCAATATTAACCAAAATACCGTATTTAGTCTAATGGCGCTGCATAGAACATATTAGCCGCGTTTCCACCGCAGGATGTTCGGGTATGGGGAGGGGGGTAGGGACTTTCACAGGAACCGTCCTCTCTCCCTTGTGGCTGTGTCTCCACTGCGGAGTACGACCCAGTGACATCACGAGTTTTGATCGACACGTAAACGCCATGCGACGGTTTCTCCCGTGACGTCAGCCAAGCACCGCGCGACGAAAATCACAACGAGGAAAGAAAAAACTTTAGGTGGTTGCTGTTTTTCTCAGCTTTTTATTTTATGCACTTTTATGCAGGCGTTTAGATGAAGAATTTGAGATATTTTTTTATACTAAATAATTTTTAGCCAATCAGCACGAAAGCCTGATTGGGAGTTTATCGGGCCGGCGGAGGACCTACCCTTGAGTAGGACCTCCGCTCGTCCCCGTAAGTTCCTATAAATGTGGCCCGGTTGGGAAGGCTCCTGCAGTGAAGACACGCACATACCCGTAAATTTACCCCGAAGTTCCTGCGGTGAAAACGCGGCTATTGTTGTAAAGAATTTTTTGAGCGGTTGACTTCCCCTTTAGTAGACATATGAGACTTGGTCAATCGAGTTTGATAGATTGAATTCATTCACGTTTTGCTCGACAATATGATAACCAAAGATAATGAGAGTTGCACTGCGCTGAACCAGTCATGTAACATGAATAAAATCAAGTCAAGTTAGGTTGACCAAAACTGTACAGTAGCAGCCTTTCGCAACAGGCGCTGTTTGTACCTTGGCAGTGGGAGAGCACAAAAAAGGCCTGAAAATTTGTAGTTATTTTGTCATGTCTTGACATAGCAGCGTGCACTGCAAATGATGTTCACACACAGATAGGAAATACCACCAATATTTTTTTTTTACCACCTGAAGCAGTGCTACCCGCTACAGCGCACTCAGTGCAAGACGTTACAATCCAGACTAAATTAAGAGCTAATCCCCCTCGAAAACAAATCCTATCCACTACCTTCACCTCTAAGCCTTTTTGATGAAGAATTGAAGAGACACAGAGCTATCACAAATGTAGTAACCTACCCGGTATTATAACGCAAAAGACATGGTGCCAGGAAGCATGGTTGAAAATAAGGGATTCAGGGGGATGATTAAACTAATGGACTGTTGTTACCAACTCCCTGGGCGTTTATTCAAACTGCAAAGCTTGAAAGCTTTTGCCTGCAGGCCACATTTTGAATTTTTACATATTTTACATACATATTTTATTTGTCTGACACCGTTGTTCAATGTTCCATGTCATGTTCAAATTTTACAAATAAATATTTAAGTTAAAAATAACTATATCTTTGAAACTTATTTAAGAGTAACAGGAAACTTTTAAGATTGAAAAAAAAAAATTATTTTATATTGTGATACATTTATATGGACTAGTGTGGGAAAATTATTGTGATTGGATTTTTCACACATCACCCAGCCCTAATATGTTTAAGTGAAACAGGCCTGTGAAAAAGAAAAAGAAAAAGAAAAAGAAGACGTGCGGACCACTGCGCCAAATAAGCGGATTGCATGGTTATACGCAAAGTCTATCCAGTGTCTTCAAATGAGGACCAAGCAACAAGCGCTAGTACTCTATTGAGAACTAGACCAAAATGTGTATCACTGTTCATTGGAAACTAAACCGTATTGGATGTTCGTAAACCTGTATGTTACTTGTTTGTTCTAAACTAAATGTTTTGTCCTATTTACAAAGACACTTGTATTAAGATCACTAAAAACACTACAGAGGCTACCAAGAGAAAAATAAAAAATACAATCTCATTTTTGTCCATCTTATTTCTCCTGACACCTACTTTAGCTCCTGAGTAATATGTCGGCTTTTGTTTCAGACCAATAACAACCTTAAATAGCTCCCCATTGCCCTCATCACTGAACATGACTGATTTGAAATATGAAGCTAAGGTGATATCGTAAAAGCTACACAAAAGATAGATGAAACAGTCCTGCAGTGGAGATAAATCTACCTTGACTTAAAGTCTCTCCTTTCACTTTGTATTTTGCTTAAAGAAAAAAATTTGCAACAGGCTGGGACTTTTATTTTACCCCACTATGCGCGCTGGACCTCAAACAGTGCTTGACACCTCAAAAATGTTATCGCCTTCTGTATTTTATCTATTTAACACATTTGTGAGGTTTTAAGTTGATGGTTAAAGAGTTGTAATTTACCAACACCCCAACAAGACACAGCCTCCTAAGTAGCACTTCATTATTGACAAGTCAATTCACTGACAAAAAATTCAGATCTATTTTACTTACTTTTAGTACTTTTGTTCAGAAGAAACTGTGCTTTACTGAGCTACACTCTGCGTGCTACTTTTACAGTACCGGTATTATTGCTTGCACATTTTACTGTATTTGGTTTGATTTGTCATGTGACTGTTAGATCAATCCAGCATAACCTCTAGTTGGATTCCATTTCACCAATCAAACAGATCCAGGAAGTCACATGATCACTCACAGTCTCTGTGGCACCACACAGAAGCAAAGTTTTAAAAAACAAAACAATGCACAACAACCCCGGCTAAAAAGTCATTATGTATGTTTATCTTAGAGAGTACAAAAAAGAACAGCTATGTCATGCGCTGTCATGTGTCTAAATAAAAAATGTCCAAAATTCAGACAAGAAGAACTCCACTGCGAATTTAAGGTAACATCACTGTTTTTTATGTCGGCTAATCTCTGCCTGGTGAGTGCAGACAAAGAATGCTCATATAAAACCATTTTCTTGTGGCTGTTTTTTTTAATTATTATTATTTGATAATTTAAGTCCCTGTAAAGCGAAAATATATGTTTTGTAAATTTTGCCACACCGGCGACACCGCAGAAATTTATTATTCACAACCAACCAAATTTGAATGAAAAATAAATACTTAATAAATAATACAAATAAATATTTAACATTAGGCTTCAGAATCATGAACAATCAAGTTATTCTCTCTGCTTTCAAACACTGTACATATGTCAGCTGAATGCACTGAAACCACACAATGCTCACCTTCACTGTACTATAATAAAAGTATATTATACTACATTATATCAAACAAAAGCGCTGTTAACGCAAACAAAAAAAATGACAATATCACATGCAAAACAGGAAGCTCTCAATTTTACCTCTTCGTAGTTCTGACTGCTGGGAAAGAGAGATTTGAAGGTAGAGCCAAAGCTTATTAAGTTGAACAGGCAGCCTGGTACGAGACTCTTGAGAATCACCACCATTGCATCCTGGGACAGAGCGTGACACATCAAATGAGTGAGCATGATGAAAAGGCTCATCTTACCATTGGAGAGTGACTACGTCATAATCAGTTTTGATAATACAACCCATGTCATTTAGCCTGAAATGGCCCAAATGGCCTAATATGGACGCCATAAAGTAATCCCAGGGAGCAAAGTACCTTCACGCGGTTTATGTTGACTCCGCTCATGCTGCCACTCCGGTCAATGAGGAAGATGAACTCTCCGTGCACCTTCCTTAGGTCGGAGCTGACAGGCTTGAGGTTGGGACAGAAGTTGAGCATGACCACAGGGTTGTGGAGGATGTCCTTATGCAGCCGCCTGTGGATGGCTTCCACCTACGGAACACACAGATGCAATGAGTAATGAACTCAAATGGTAGTTGTGGACATGACAGCAAAATTCCAGGCCGAGTGTGGTGGACTCGTTGGCGAGTTTCCATGGAAACAAAATTTGATGGTAAAGCTGGTTGTGCTGAGATGTGAAAATGACCGCACCAGTGAAAGCTGCAATGAACAATCATGAGGCTTTGTATGCGTTTGTGAAAACAGTTGACAAGATGATTGTTTTTACTGTAAATGTTCAAATGTACCCATTGTGGGGCAAATATAGGTTGTAGGCTATTTTATCTTCAAAATGTGCTGCAGATGTAAATTAATTGGTGAATACATTGTACATTAGATACATTTTATTTTATTTTAAGGACAATAATGCTTACAATTATAATATTCATTTCAATGCAAACTTACAAACTAAAACTTCGGAAGTCAACTATATGAGAGGGTATGTAATTTGGAATTCAACTACAATTTTTTGGACACTTAAATCATACAAAAGCTTATTGTCCCTTTTAGCCACAATGGCAAATGGCAAGTCGTTAATTGAGAGATGCAAGTCTGGTATGCTTGAACAAAGTAACAATAAATATGTAATACTGCAAACAACAGTTCATTCTCTAATCGTCTAAAATAATAAAATTAATAAAAAATGTGTACTGGATGGATGGACATATCTGTGATCTGTGTAATGTCTGTGATGTTCAGGCAACTCTGTTTTGTTAATATAATCATTAAAACAGAAATGAGTTTTCTTATGCAATTTTCAGAGTACTATGACAATGTTTATTTTTTCCGTTTTCACTGCACTGTGTGATCAGTCATTGTGTGGTTGACAATCACGGGAGAAGACCGACGTTGCTTCAAAAAGCTTTCGCTAATGTTTGCCGGTCCTGTGGTCCATCTTTGTAATGGACATACTTTGTTTTGTGCGCCAAACCGCATTTTCCGTGGCATGGATCTCATCAGCTCAGGCACTAGGCTCAGCTGCTTGAGGACACTCTTACCTTCCTCTCATTGCTGGAGTCCTTCTTGGTGGCCTTGATGAAGTCGCTGCGGCCGTGGACGAACTCATCATACTCATCCTGCGTCATGTCTCCGCTCTCGATGATCACCTGCGGCACGTGAGGTTCTGCGGGAAATCACATTGTGCCAGGCCAAGTCAGAAGTGTTTGTATGCTTCTGATACAATTTGTCAAATATCTCATTGGTACAAGTTGTCCTTAAAATGTAATTGCAGCAAGACAGTGTATGTGTATATGGCTCCTATTGGTAAACAATAGCAACACTTGCCTGTTGTCACATCGATATGCTTTTGGACATTATTTCTGGGACTTCTACCATGACTCTTCTACTATGGGTAACATACTCAGCCAACAATGTGTCTCAAGACATAAGTTATGTCTTAAGACATATTTTTGAGACGTCTTGAGATGTCTTCTAAAGTCAAGACATGTCTATAAGATGTGTCTATAGACGTCTTGATAAATCAAGATGTCTATAAGACATGTCTATAGACTTGAGTCTTAAGATGCCCTAAGATGTCTTGGAAATATGAACGTCTTGAGAGTTCTCAAGAGATCTTGAGACCTCTCAAGATTATCTTAAGACCTCTCAAGATTATCTTAAGATGTCTTCACACGTCTGAAGATGTCTTTTACGGTATCACTATTTTACTGTTCCTCTTTATATTTAACATTTTATAACCGGTACTTTTGTCCGTGTCTCACTGAGCAACAAAGGCTTACGAGGGTGCGCGCATTGCGAGTGATGGCATTTCATCGGCTCTTTCAAGACTGCAAAACATTGCCAAGTGTTTTCCAGAACCTTGACCCATTTTTATGCTTGCAAACCATTTTTATAGTGGCAAATAAATGTTTTTAACATGTTCAAAATTTGATGGCGACAAGAAAAACTGAGCATAAAAATGGTTTCGGAAGGTCTGCAGAACGTCTTTGCAACGTTTTGCAGTCTTGAATGAAACCTGACGAAAACAAACTCTCGCTACGTGCGTGCAACCTCGCAAGCCTGAGTTGCTGAGTGAGACATGGGCTTAACTGACAAAAGTAATTAAATGTTAAACCTAACTGATTAAGAGGAACGGTGAATAGTGATACCATAAAATACATTTAATCCTCACACTAATGACTAATGTCAAAAAAAGAATGAAAAGCCGTTGCACAGTATATACAGAATGCCGCTGAACATATTTGGTGAGCATACATTAATTTGCATCCTGCTACTTGTAATTGATTTTTTTTTTATTACAGTATTTTGATTGAGGCAAAACCTAGAAAGAAATTTAACAATCAACACATTCAAATTTAACATTTATTTAATTGCAACATTTTCAACCGTTTGACAGGGTATGAACACAGAGAATCCAACAAGATGTTTTTTTCCCTACCTCGTAACTGGACACATTGAAAGCATGGTGAAACTGGATCTAACCCTAAAAACCTTGATACGCATTCACAATAATAACAATAACCACAACAATAATAGTAATACATCTAACGAGTCAAAGCAAAACTGCTTTATGTGTGTTTTGTCAAAAATATTAGCTAGCTATGGTGCAAAAAAGTTTGATCAAAAGAAAGTGAGAAAAATATAAATATTTGATATTTGTAAATATAAAAATGCAACAAATAATTATTTTAAAAAATTGCAGATAAAACAAATTAGTCATAAATAAATATTTTAGACAAAAAACATTAGAGAACACATGAGAAAATAATATACATTATCAACTGCAAAAATATAAAATACTACACAAAATAGCTTAAAATACACAGTACAAAATAATATTATATTATATTGCATATAAGAAACAACAATCACGTGCTGTCAACATCAGTTGGCTTTTCTTTGAGTATTGCTCACTCTCCACACTTCACTGTAACATAAGAAACAATCACTCAACAAGTTACGTGTATTGGCTTTTATAAAAAAAAAAAAAAGAAGATATTAACAAATACTTTTATACTGATTCTTTAATCTTCACTCTAACTTCAACCTATAAAATATCTGTATGTGAGCAGCAAAATACAAGAAAAAATGAATCACTTTGTCAAAAACAGTTCAGAATACTGGCTTTTGTTTTGAGAAATGCTTACTACTAGCACTGCATCTTCATACTTCACCGTAATTTTAAAATAACCTGAATATCACAACACACACATACAAAGAATTAATCACATCAGTTCAGCCTACTGGCACAAGTTACGAGTCATTCGAGTTTCTCAAAGAAAATAATATACAATATTATCAACTGCAAAAATAAACAATATTACACAAAATAGCAAAATACAGTACAAATTAAATAATACATATATTACATAAAAGAAACAACAATCACATACCGTCAACATCAGTTCAGACAACTGGTTTCTCTCAGATGTTACTCTCACCCTCCTCACGTCACTGTAACATAAGAAACAATCACTCAACAACAGTTACGTGTATTGGCTTTTATATTTAAAAAAAATATATATATATATGAACAAATACTTACTCTTATACTGATTCTTTAATCTTCCCTTTAACCTATAAAATATATGTGTGCAGCAGAACACAAAAAAAAAAGAATTAATCACTTTGTCAACAACAATTTGTCATAACTGTATTGAGAAATACTTACTAGTACTGCATCTTCATACTTCACTGCAACTTTAAAATAACATGTATAACACAACACCAAAAAAATAATCACATCAGTTCAGCCTACTGGCACAAGTTAGTCATCCAAGTTGACCAGATTTATTGCTATTTTGTGAGCACCAAAAAGTTGGACAATTGCCCTGAGTTCGCAACACAACATCTTGCTGAACCTGCTCCCTCACACACGCGCACAAGCACAACGTGAGATAAAACAACAC
Organism: Leptonotus elevatus; assembly: GCF_054856555.1. NCBI lineage: Eukaryota > Metazoa > Chordata > Actinopteri > Syngnathiformes > Syngnathidae > Leptonotus > Leptonotus elevatus. The sequence goes on from NC_141240.1 coordinate 23,650,117, forward strand.
CCGAAACATGCATTTATTTGAGGGTAACTCAAAGTAACACCACAGACATGCTCTACTTTATATTGCAATAGCTATCGTTCGTAACCACAAGAATTAAAATGTATTCGTTTGTAGCACACGGTAAAGCGATAGAAATACTCACTTTTACACTGAACTAGCATACTGTACCTAGTTAGCGAACAGCCACTTTGACAAACTTTTTTCAACACACGACACTGCCGCAACAGTGATGGCAGCTCTACCTTGCACTTTGTTATCCCGGGGTATTTGAAACAGATACACAGTACGAAGAAATAATTATTTTACCCACCTTTCCATTCGCCGTATAGTTGCCTTCTGGATGGTCGAACAGCATAAAAAAATAAATAAATAAAAACCGCTGCCTCCTTGACGCGTCTGATGATCATCAGATGGCGTCCGACGTCCACCTGTGGAAGCGCAGCCCCGCCCCGCCCCGCCCCGCCCCGCCCCGCCCCGCCCCGCCCCGCCCCGCCCCTCCCCTCCCCTCCCCTCGCGCGCGTTTTGAATTGGTTTGATTGTGTTTTGTTTTGTTCTCAAATCTCTATGGTATTACATAGATTAATTTATTCAAATCTATATTTTAAGTTGAATGACAAAATTGTATTTAATACATTATGACATCGTGTTGTAATAATTATTAATGTGTTGTTATTGTATATTTAAAATGGATTATTCTTTGTGTGATATTAATTTAGTTCAGTCATTTATTCATTAAGCACTTAAAAAAAAACTTTGTTTAACTTCCAGTTTATCGTCATCTTATTTTGAGAATATTTGTTGCAGGGAAAAAAAATCACACTACATCACCATATCCTGTTCCATGTGAAGCAATATTGCTTGTTTGTTCATAACTTGTTTAGTTCATTATTCTTAGTTTGTACCATAATAATTCCATTACACAGGGCTCTAAATTATAAATAGTGTAAGTTAAATATTGGGGAGAAGGGGGGTCGTTAAATTTTTATTTGACACTCCAATAACATTATATAAGGTTTTACAGCAAAATATCAATAGATCATTATCATCATAATACTGGCATTGAAACAAGACAGCTTGACCATTTCTTTGAGTCATCCATATCATGTCTCATGACACCTTAAGATGTGCATGTCTTAAGTCAAATGAAATATGTCTTAAGCTGTTTTAAGACATTCAATGTCTTCAAGACACAAACATCTCTTTGGGGGGCATCCCATGTGCTGCTCTGTCAAGGAATGTCTCTTCAAATGTTTGTCTTAAGACGTCTTGGTGTTCCAAAATGTTTTGAGATGTCTTGATTTAGCTTAAGACATCTTAAGACATCTTGAGACACATTGATGGCTGAGTATGAAGTACATTTTGTGTTCAAATAGTGTTATTTTGTCATGTTTAATTTATTCTGAGTTCTTTTTTTTGTCTTAAATGTCCGACTCATGTCATGCTATGTAGATAGCTAGCTTCTCTCCCCAAAAAAATTAGTTCGCAAACTGTTTTATTTTGAAATATACCGGATCTACCTTGATAACGACGCTCGACTTCATGTCCGGCTCGCGTAATTTTTTCACCTTCATGAAAATCCGCATGCCGTGTCCACAAAAAATTGAACGCTTGCGGAAACCTTCCGCATCCGTTCCGCACCGCATACGCAACGCACTGCAGCTGGTGTGAACTGACACGCAGACTCGAATGCTTTCTATTCCTTGCGGCGGCCGTACGGAAAACGCACCTCCGCAGTCAGTCTGAATTGGGCATGAATCGGGCGTTTGTTGAACTTAAATAGAGTATAAAAAGTAATATTGAGTTTTGTTTTTGTTTTGTTTTTAAGTACCAATATTGTTATTATGACTCAAGCGTTAAACTGAGCTCGGTTAAAACATATGATATCAAATTTCCCTCATTGGAAGAATAAATTATCTATCTATCTATCTATCTATCTATCTATCTATCTATCTATCTATCTATCTATCTATCTATCTATCTATCTATCTATCTATCTATCTATCTATCTATCTATCTATCTATCTATCTATCTATCTATCTATCTATCTATCTATCTATCTATCTATCTATCTATCTATCTATCTATCTATCTATCTATCTATCTATCTATCTATCTATTTATCTAAACTGGCCACCACCGCCTGTGGGTTTGTCTGCCAGTAAAGCCTTCATGAGACATAGAGGATCAGCAGAAAAGGTTGTTACCTCTGGGATACAAGCGGCCCACGGGTACTTTACAACAAGATGAAACTTTGTGATAGAACAACAACAAAGACCCGGAGCATCTCACCCACACAGTGGCATCCTCAGATGGACTAAATACAAGGACTTTGTTGCGGCCTTCTCATGCACTCAACATGAAGCACACAAATACATTATCAGTGGCCTGGAGGAGCTTGGAGCGAGCGCTAAACCATCTTGAGTGTGACCTTGTAGACGTACCACTGGGGTAGATGAGGATCTTAACAGGACAGTCGTAAGTGTATTTGTCTGCCAGAGTGACGACCACGCTGGTGGCTGAGCGAGCCAAAGGGTCAGCGTCGGCTCGGATGGCGTGAGACGGGCTCTCCACACCTACACAAATATCAACAGTCACTTTTCTTTTTTCTTCAACCTTCATCTGCCTCTTAAACATAAACATGGCATCATGAGTCAATCTGTTTAGTTGTTACTGCCATTAGGGGCGTTTTTGTTTTTTTGTATACATATTCAATAGCAAACATGGACCAGGATTTTTGCTCAATTTCTGACCTGCAAGGAGGTAGGGTGCTCGTATTTCCAGCTGGAAGTTAAATTGGTAATCCATGGAGTTGATGGCCTCATCCTCCAGCAGAGCAGACAAACAAAAGTGAGCTGAGGTGGGAGCACGATCGTGCGGGCTGGAGCCACACTGATGTTTGTCCCTCCTAAAAGGAAGGAAATATTGACTGGAAAGGAGCATGTTTAACCATCATGACCACAGTCAATTTTCTATTAGAAACTGGAATTTATGACTCAATTCCAAGTTAAAGTACACAAATACTAAAGAAAACATAACATGGTGACAATTGCTCTGGACTGGACTTTTTAAAGAAAAATGCTTTTCCAGTTAAACCTATCTGTGTATTTCTTACATTCTGAAGACGTTTGGGGATAAGCCCTGCTCCTCGTTGATGCTCCTTTGTACGCGGGGTGTGCACACTGGCGGCGTGGTCACACTGATGCCCCCGCTGGGCAGAGTTGACAGCTCACAGGAGGTACTGACCAGAATTTGGACTGTCTCCAAAGGAGGAATGATCCCCAGGTTTACTACAAGCACTGTCCTCTCCAAATCTTCATCCAGAAGTATATGTCCTGGAAGACCAACTGCATTAGTTCTCTTCAACATATAGAGCTCTATTTTTGTAGAAAATTTCAATTTGGTGTTGGGTCACGAGATCTTTTGTTCATTCTTCATTTTATCAAGATATTTGGACAATTGTACTTTTCAACCATTTGAGCAACACCCTTTTCTGTTCCAGCATGACTGTGCCCTAGTGCTAGCAAGGTTAGTATATGCATGTTGGATGAGTGCAGGGATGGACTGGCCATCTGGCATTCCGGGCAGATGCCCGATGGGCCGGCATCTTTTGGGGCCGATGCAGAGCTTTTAATTATTACTTTCCTACATTTTACCCCAAGAGATTGGCCCACAATTTAAAGGGACCAGTCCGTTAATCCATTTTAAGTCCTGCAGGTTTTGGAGGTTTCCCTCTTCCAACACAAGCTGATTCCAATCAGCAGGATCGTTATCAGGCTTATGCAGAGCTTGCTGTTGAGCTAATCATATATCAGCTGTGTTGGAGAACGGAACCATCCAAAACCTGCAGGACTGCGGCCCTCCAGGACCGAAGTTTGACACCTATGAACTAGATTGTCTATTCAAACCAGTAGTTTCCAATCCTACCAATCCAGTCTACCAAACGAGCTATGTATGTACACAGCAAATCGGTCACTTAAATTTCCAGTTTTCGATCAAATATACAGTAAGCAGTGTTATTTTAACACTGTTAAGATAAAAAGTTACACTGTCAGAGTAAATTTTCTTAAGTGTTAGTGTAGATGTTGGGTGTAACCTGAATAGCACTACCTTGAGTGTTAAATTAAATTAACCACACCCTCATTTCCGGTGAAGGAGAAACTTTCCAATTTTCTAACACCCTGTCGACATTTCATTAGCAATACATCCAGTTGTTGTTGTCAGGGTGGCGTGGCTCAGTGGTAGTGGTTGTTTTACAATCCTGAGAGTGCGGGTTTGATCCCAGGCCAGTGTGATTATGTCAAAGTGTCCTTGAGCAAGAACCCCCCAGTTGCTTCTGATAGTGTCATACTTAGTCAAAATGTAAGTAGGAAATGTGCTACATAAATTAAGGACCATTTACCAGAGTTAAGTGTAATTAGAGTTTTATTCATAACACTGACACTAATGTAGAGTACTTTCAACACTGCCAGTGTAGATTTACCAGTGTCGATTTTTAACACCATACAGTGTTGGAGTAACACTGGTAAAGTGTGGAAAAAAGTAACGTTTTAAAAAGTGTAAGATTTACACTCATTGGTGTGGACACAAATACTTTTCTAGTGTTAGGTTTAACACTCTCAGTGTTAATCTAACACTGGCAATTTTGCTGTGTACAGTGTGTTAAAACAAAAGAAGCTAGATAGAATAATATAGTAAATTCACCAGTGCAACTTGGTGGAGCTCCATTTGGTGTGCTGCATGAATTACGGTAACAGTCATCAATCTTGGCTTTGTCCTTGATTTGCAGCGTGATAATCTGACTAGAGATCATCGCCTCAAAGCCTACAACAATGTTTTTTTCCTCCAGCGGATAGATGAAGATACCTGCAAGGCCACCGAGAGAAAATAGAAGAATTAGATCAGGTAATGATGACTATTCAGAGGATTTATAAAATAAACTTACCTTCAATGGCATGATCCTCGATATTTTCATATGTCATGGAAGCGGTCATGGCCTGAGTGTAGCCCCTGACACAGGAAGTGATGTCAGAGACACTGAGAGGTAGAGCGCTACGATTTTCCTTGTTGATGAGTCCAGGCATTGCACTACAGTTAGGAGTATTTACAGGTACAGGATAGAGAGACATGGTCATTAATTACATGAAGATACAGTGGAACCTCTGGGGTCGAACATAAATCTCCAGAGGAGTCAGGACACTGGTGCACCTTTGATTTGTGGTTTGGAATTTATTTTCTCCCAATGAAAGTAATAGTAACATAAATAATATGTTCCGGGTTCAAAATAATAATAATATATATATACATATTGTAACTTCTCACAAGTGTAAAAACGCAGTCCATCTTGTATTATTTGCAAAAGATATGGCTAGGCATTTCAATTAACTGATGGGTAACAACACAGAGTAATTGAGGCTAAATAGAGTGCATTACTTGATTTCAACCAGTAGAGGCAGCAGAGGTTGACTCAATTGCAAATAATTTGTAGGCTAAAAATAACAACATAACATCACAGATCTCTATGTCACAACTAACTTGCAGAGAGTTTCTCCCATGAGTAATCAAATGTCCATCACTTGTTTCAACTCAATATAGCCATATTGTTCTGAGCAGTTGAAACTGAGAATTCATGTCCTGCTTTGTCGTTATGCTAGGATACGCTCCAGTTTGCCCCCGACCCTAGTGAGGCTAAGCGGTTGGGAAGATGAATGAATGAATGACTTGCACCTAAAAAACACACAAACAAAGAAAAAAATTAAACACACTTGCTGGTTTGACAGTTGATGGTGTCTTGCCATGTATGACGGTGTTCAACTTGTGACATTTTGTGTGACCAGTTGAATATTAGATATAATAGGTCACACCAAATTGTACGCCGTTCAAGTTCAGTAGTTAAACTGTAACTGTCAATTGAGTGTGTCAGGCTTGATGGGATTTTATGGGTTTATTGACCAGATACTGGTAAATAAAGGGCAAAGCAATAAATGCATTGAATATGGTAGCCTACAAACACACCAGAGAGAGGATAAGCAACACTCTGTTCCATGTAAGGGAGAGACAAAATTATGTGCACAAAAGGCAGCATTCTCAATTATGGAAATGAATCAATAAAATCCCACATGGCTCTTATACATGTCGCATCATTGCTCATGTTGCATCCTGCACCTGCAATCTAGGGCGTGCACACAACAGAGCTCCATCACGGCGCTTGATGGCAACTTATGACGAAAGCCATTTCCATAGAGACGGCTCAGCTTACTAGCCCGCAGGCTGACCCAAAGTGAGCCAGCAGCCTATCGTCTTAAACGCAACAACGGAAGACATCTGCGCAGATGAGACAACTCTCGCATTGGTTGTAGATATACAAGCACTTGCAGAGGTCATGTCGATGTAAACTGTTGAGTGATGTGCTATCCTGTGTCCACTCAAAGTGAGGGCGGGGCATTAAACATGATTGATTATCAAACAGTGCCCACGTTTAGCAATGAATATATAAGCCCTATTGTACTGAATTAATTTCTTTGCACTTCTCTCTATTCCTTAAAAATAAGTTGTACAACCACATATTTTGATTGGGACTTTTTTCCTGGCCACTTGATTTTTTGTTTCATCTTATTATTATTATTGGGGGTGTAAAAAAAATCATTCTGCAAGTGTAGAAATAACTGCAAATATATTAGAGCTGTCTGTAATGTTTTCTACCTCTCATGCAGTAAAGTTATTTTTGGTCAGGGGAGCCAGGGCCATTAATGTGTGTATGGATTGTAATGCTCTATACTGTTATGGTGTATAAGGCTTCACACATTCACTACGCATTGAATAAATTCACTCTAGAAACGTTCAATCCAGCTCCTCGGAAATGTCTTTATTTCTCCCACACCAGATCTTTACAGATCATTCTTTTCCTTTTTATAATTCAGAACTATTTTTGGGTCAATGTTGAAATGTTTAACAGCTTTTTAAGCTCTTGAAAATTGCAAAAGTTGCATACAGTATAATTTACTTGTAAATGTAAATTTCATCTTAACAGATACCGTGTCTTCTGGTTCTGCGCTTATTTGTTCTATTTTATGGTGTGGCCTGCATTAATTTAGGAATGGCATCTATTAGATTATTGACTCGCTCGCCTCATCGAAGACACATACACGCATACACACACACACCAACACACACACACACGCACACAACGCTCTCACGGTTTCAGATCAGTATCGTCACAGCGTTCTGAACTCATTAGTGTCAATGCAGAGCCCTGCTGCTGTGGTAACCACCTGTTGAAAGGCGTTTGGGTGATGGCTGCAGTATCAAGACGTAAGACAGACTGCCTTTCATCATCTCCCTGGCCTTTTCTACCTTATTCTATACACACAAAGAGTGTGTGAGAGAGAGAGAGAGAGAGAGAGAGAGAGAGAGAGAGAGAGAGAGAGAGAGAGAGAGAGAGAGAGAGAGAGAGAGAGAGAGAGAGAGAGAGAGAGAGAGAGAGAGAGAGACTGCACATCATATTCATTCATTCAAAGCCAAATGAGGCCAGCATAGCCTTTACCTTTCATCTGCGTCAACTTAGCCTGCACTGAGGAGCTCTCCGACTCGCAAGTCCACTTATGATGAAAGATATCGTCCCTTCTCGCCGACCACGCTCTTTCAGCGCTGCGTTTTGTTCCACTTGCAACGTGGAAGAGAACTGCCGCTACAGGTGGTGACAGAAGCCAGCCAGCTTGCGAGAGAAAAAGAAGGCTGCTGCAGCACTTCACATCAAGCACAGCAACATGTGGTTAAAAATGCTTGGCTGACGCTTCCTCCTCCTGACAGTGCTGCTGAAAGAGAGAGAGAGAGAGAGAGAGAGAGAGAGAGAGAGAGAGAGAGAGAGAGAGAGAGAGAGAGAGAGAGAGAGAGAGAGAGAGAGAGAGAGAGAGAGAGAGAGCACAAGACACTCATCCATTTTCACTCATATTAATGAGAAAGGTAATCTGGGTGCAGGGTGGGGGCAGTGGGCTATTTTTTATTTATTTTTTTGCTTGGAGGGAAAGTGGACCTTCTAGGTGGTTCAGTGGTAGAGTGATTGTCTCTCATGTGAGAGTTTGTGGGTTCCATTCTCAGCCCTTGTGACTATGTTGAAGTGTCCTTGAGCAACACCAAACCCTAGTTTGCTGCAACATGGCAGCAGTCGACCACTGGTGTGTGAATGCGAGGCTTTCTCAAGTGCTTTGATACCATATGGTGCAACAAAAAAAAGTGCCAATAAGCAGTCCATATAGTAAAATCCCCAATTCCAAATGAAGGTGGGATGTTGTGTAAAATGAATACAATAATTTCAACCCATATTCAATTGAATACACTACAAAGACAAGATATTTAAAAATTTAATAATTTTCACTCTGATGACTGCAATACTTTTTCTTTTTTTTTAAATCAGTGACGGGCATGTCGTCTCCACTGTGTTACATCACCTTTCCTTTTAGTAACACTCAGTAAAAGTGTTTGGGAAGGTCACTAATTGTTGGCGCTCTGCAGGTGATGTATGTACAACTTCAATTGCTCAACAGTCTAAAGTCTCTGTTGTCGTATTTTATGCTTCATAATGTGCCACAAATTTTCAAAAGGTGACAGGTCTAGACTGATGGCAGGCCAGTCTAGCACACACACTTTTTTACTATGAAGCAACGCTGTTGTAACACATGCAAAATAGGACTTGAAATGAGCAGGAACATCCCTGAAAAAGACTTTGCTTGAATGGCAGCTTATTTTGCTCCAAAACCTGTATGCCTTTTTCAGCATTGGTGCCTACTGCCTTCACAGATGTGCAAGTTTGCCTTGCCAAGCCACGCCAGCTTTTGAACTTCGTGCAGAAATTAATCGATGATCCTTTTCCTCTTTGACCTGGAGGACACATCGTCCACGATTTCTAAAACAAAATTGAAATGTGGACTCGTCAGACCACAGCACACTTTTCCACTTTGCGTCATCTCAGATTAGCTATGAGATGTATGTCTTCCGCTTTGCATGGTTACGTTTTAAACTTGCATTTTGCAGATGTAGTGATGAACTGTTTTAACTGACAATGTTTTTTTGCAGTGTTCCTGAGCCCATGTTGCAAATATCCTCTCTGCCATGATGCTGTTTTTTAATGCACTGCTGCCTGAGGGATCGAAAGACACAGGCATTCAATGTCAGTTTTTTACTTTGTCGCTTACATGCAGAGATTTCCCAACTTCATTGAAATGGGGTTTGTATATCAATAGCATGATTTAACAAGGAAACACTGGCAAAATTGTAGATATCAAACTACTTGAAAATGAATATGTATCCTTTGAATTCAATCTTCTTAAGAGGGTTGGTTTCCCCAAAATAAATGTCTATTAAGGAGTATATGGTCACACGGAAAAGGAAAAATATATAACTACTGTACATGAGAGTCATAAATGTACGAGAATCGTCATGAATTCATTAGAATAGGAAGTAGAGTACATTTTAGGAAAATTAAGTCACAATAAGACGGCACGATGGCCAACTGATTAGCACGTCCACCTCACGGTTCGGAGGTTCTGGGTTTGAGTCCGGGCTTTGGCCTTCCTCGGTGGAGTTTAAATATTCTCCTCGTACTTGTGTGGGTTTTCTCCGGGTACTCCAATTTCCTTCTATGTACCAAAAACATGCATGGTATGTTACCTCAACACTCTGAATTGTCCCTAGGAGTGAGTGTGAGTGGTTGTTCGTGTCTCACCCCCCCCCCCCCCCCCCAAGACGAGGCCGAAGACGACATTTTCATCCGTTGCCTTGATTGGCAAAGCAAACGTACAAAGATGCCGCATCGTCCAATCAGCTCGAAGTATTGTACAGCAAGTTCCTCCTTTCCCAAAAGGAATTGCCGAGTGAAGTTCCAGATTGATAATGTGAAGAACTCCCTTGAGTGAATCACAATTATCAATCTGGTTTGTGAGTTTACTACCCTGCCTACTGCCCAAGGACTGCTGGGATTGGGTTCAGCACACCTGCGATGCTTGTGAGGTTAGGCGGTTTCCGATAATGGACGGGCAGATGGATAGATAGATAAGTCACGATATAGTGAGGGGGAGGGGGGGTCTAAGGTCTTATGTTTTTTTTTGCATTAAAAACATTGTTTTGAACATTTTCCAACAATTGAAATGTAATTATTTGGGTACAGTCAGACTAGGAAGGAAACCACCGGGACTTAACCAGAAACAAGGGGTCATAAAGCTGCAGAGTAATGCAAGCAGTAACTAAGTAGATCTAACCTTGAAATTGTTGAATTTAAGAAAACTAATTTGAAGTCTTTGGCCATGAAATCTGTGATGCTAAACACGGAAAAAAAGAGGACCTGTGGTCAGGTTAAAGAAAGTGTAAGCCAGATGGGTGAAGCTTTGCACCCCATTATCAACTCTAAGGACCCCTTTTCTACTCTCTGAGGGTGGTTTTAGTGTTTCAAATGTTGTGTGGGCGTTTGGCTGCCTCCGTGTTTTGTTATCACGTCGTTTGATCCATCTGTTTTCTTGCAAGGCTACCATGGCAATAAGAGTGTGTTTTGACACTCATTTTGCAGTTGGTGTGTGTGCGTGTGCGTGTGTGCATCCACCCCAAAACAGAATTAACCTGTGGCCAATAAGAATCAGCACCCCACCCCTCCACAATCACACTGCCACACATACTAATAAAGATTGCAGGGCACACAGAGACGAACAACCATACTCACAATCACACCTATGGACAATTTGGAGTGTTCAATTAACCTGCCATGCATGTCTTTGGAATGTGGGAGGAAACCGGAGTACCCACGCAAGCACGATGAGAACATGCAAACTCCACCCAGGAAGGCCGAAGCAAGCCTGGACTTGATTAAAACAAAGCAGAAAAAACATGAATTCATAATTATTATTTTTTTGATCCACAGGGAGTCGTAGGAGAAGGATTAAAGTGCCACATGTGGCAGGTTACATACCCCTGCAGTATACCATGAAGAACAGATACGTTTTCATTGAATCTGAATCTTGAATTTAATGCATTGTAGAATAAGATTAAACGTAGTGTAATTGTGATGTCATTTTAATGATAATTTCTTAAGGGAAAATTCAATATTTAGTAATAATGTTTTTAATGATTTTCTTCTTTAACTGACTATGTGTACAGTAGCCTATTCATAAAAAAAAAGCATAGCTCATCAGTTAAGCGTGTTCCCACTTCTCACTATAAAATGTTATTCTTTCAGTATATCGGAGACTCAGGAAGTAACACTTTCGCTGAAAGAAATAAAAACGATGTTGAGAAGGAGAAATGTACTCTGTGACACTGACATAAACAGAGTAATTTGCTCAAAAGCAACTCTGAGCTAAAGTTAAGCTCAAAATTGCCTGGATCAGAATGATGTCATACAGTAGTTCTCAATCTCGAAAAATCGTATCGTAATACATTGCATGTGGTCAATGATGACAATCATTGATGCACTTCAGTTGCATTATTATGCAGCAGTCTATTGAGAGGGGGTAATCAGCTTCACATCAGCTTCTAGCAGGATGAGAGCCCCACTTGCCACTTCCAACACACACTTTTCAAAAAACCCACCACAGCTTACAGGGCTCACTCGCATCAGCAACGCAAGTCAAAAAAGTAATTGATGAACCCCCTTGCATTGCATTTGGGCAGTTTCACCGGTCACCATCTTTACACAGGCCTAACATGGGCCGTCTATGCCCATAAAATCTAAAATACTGTGCAAATTGTTTTGATATTTTCAAAGGTTGAAGTTGACACGAGTAGAGATGTGCATGTGAATTTTGGTGATGATTCACAGCATTTTTGTGCCTTTAAGTGACATTTAGTTTTTGCACATTTACATTACATATATATATATATATATATATATATATATTAGGGGTGAGAACCTTTGAATGTGTCACGATTCGATTTCGATTTTTGGGTGTGCGATTCGATTCAGAATTGATTTTCGCTTAAGAGCGATTTTCAATTCACAATGATTTGATTGACAATGATTTTTGCTTCAATTTATAGATATCAAGGAATCGTAATGGTCTACTCCAGTCTGACTCGCTAATGCTAATTAAGGCTCTACTCGCTGCAAAAAAAACAACTTTTATTGGAATAACTTGATCGTGACTTTTTCCTTCTACTCTCTAATGTGGCTACAACTTAACAGTGTATCAGACCGTGTGGAACCACACTGCCCTAAGTGGCCAAAATCGGGTACAACATGAACAGCGCTCCAATAAAGGCACACACAAACAAAGGGAAGACAGTATAAAATAATTTTAATAAAATCGATTTGGGGACATTTAAATTTTTTATGAGAATCTATTTTTTGGCACACCCCTATATATATATATATATGTTATTATTATTATTATTATCATATTACACAACCCATGGCATAAAACAGTTAGCAATAAAAAAAAATAATTAATACAAACTTTTTCTCTATGACAGATGTAATTTCATGATGCACAGGGGACAAAGGTGCCAAAATTAAATAAATATTTAAATAGTTAAAAACAGAAATAATAAGTAAATATTTAAATTTTTAAATAAATATAATTTAAATAAATAAATAGATACTGAAATGCATAGACTGTCATTTATTTTGGCACGTTTAGTCCTCCATACTTAACCCTTGTACGTGCACAATGTTATGGCTACCCTGTCCAAAAATTAACCCTGCTTTTGTGTGTGTGTGTATATATATATATATATATATATATATATATATATATATATATATATATATATATATATATATATATATATATATATATATATATATATATATATATATATATATATATATATATATTCTCATAAGAATCGCAATTCTCATTTAGTACGATTCAGAATAGATTTTTAAATGTCCAAAAATCGATTTTATTTAAATTATTTTATACTGTCTTGCCTTTTGTCTGTGTGTGCCTTTATTTGGAGCGCTGTTCATGTTGTACCCGGTTTGGCCACTGAGGGGCAGTTTGGTTCCACGCAGTTAAGTTGTAGCCACATTATAGAGTAGAAGGAAAAAGTCACAATCCAGTTATTCCAATAAAAGTTGTGTTTTTTTTCCAGCGTGGAGCCGTTCTTTTGAGTGATTAAAGAGCAGTGAGTAGCGCGCTAATTAGCGTTAGCGAGTCAGACTGGAGTAGATCATTACAATTCCTTGCACATCTACAGATTGAAGCAAAAATCATTGTCAATCAAATCATTTTGAATCGAAAATCTTTCTTAATCGAAAATAGATTCTAAATCGAATCGCAGACCCAAAAATCAGAATCGAATCGTGAGACATTCAAAGATTCCTACCCTTAATATATATACATATATATATATATATATATATATATATATATATATATATATCCATCCATCCATTTTCTTAACTGCTTTTCCTCACAAGGGTTGCTGGAGCCTATCCCAGCTGACTTCGGGCAGTAGGCGGGGTAGACCCTGAACTGGATGCCAGCCTATTTATTGCAGGGCACACAGAGACGAACAACCATACTCACAATCACACCTGTGGACAATTTGGAGTGTTCAATTAACCTGCCATGCATGTCTTTGGATTGTGGGAGGAAACAGGAATACCCGGAAAAAAACCCACGTAAACATGGGAGAACATGCAAACTCCACCCAGGAAGGCCAAAGCCCGGACTCGATCTCACACCCTCTGCACTGGGAGGCGGACATATATATATATATATACACATACATAGATAGTAAAAAAAAAAAAAAAAAATTCGGTAAGGAAAGCTCACAATTACAAAAGATAGGCTGGGTCCTCCCCCTTTTTTTTATTGCTTTATTTAATACATTGAAAAAGCATGGCAAACATTAAGCAAACAATCATCATCACAGTACACAACAACCTCACAATAACAGTAAAAGAAAAGGGGGGGAAATGAAAAAAAAATAAAAAATGCCAGGGGTCTTAAACTAAGAAATATTAAAAACACCAAAATGAGAACACAAAATTAAGGTCTTTCGGCTGGGTCCTCCCAAAGCCAAATTTGTCTGCTGCATGACGTCACTGCTGGCGTTACTCTACAAACCGTGCTTGTCACGTCGCTCACTGGACATTAGGCCACACCAACCATCAAACTTTTGCTAAAAGGCTCCGGCTTGTTTCACCATAAAATAAGTGCAAAAATATTGTAAAATGTTCAAGGACTCGTGGGCGTTCGAGGCAGACATCCAGGAGGCGAATTCTACTCACGAGCAGGTGATTTTTAGGGCGGCTAATGGGAGCTTAATGAGGGCTAGCTTTTAGTTTGGTTCGCACTTTCGTAACATATGAAAACTAATTTCAACTTTTTCTCAACAGTTTGAGCCCACAAAGAAGATGGGTGTAGCTAATCGTTCGTGGATCCCCAGAGATGTAAACGGTATATGAAATTTATTTTCCACTCTTGTTTGTTCATCAGCTAACAATTACCCATTCGGCATACATTCGTCTGGAAGGGCGATGAACACATTTGCGGTCTATTCTCAAGGTTTCTCATATTTCGCCACATGTTTTTTTTTTTTCTTCCTTGCCCTCTTGTAGTTCGATTAGGGGATGTCGTTGATATTTGTCAACTGAGGGCATGTGAAGCCCCTTGAGACTCTTGTGTGATTAAGGACTCTATATAAATAAAGTTGACTGATTTATTTATTTAATCTGGCGACTGTTCAGGAAACCTCGAAAAGGACGAGAGTGAACAGCGGGGAAAGTGGGAAGGTGACAAAGTGGACCCGGCTGAAGCGTCCCTGCTCAACAAATTAATCCGTTGCGCCCTTGTGAGTGGTCGACACGAGGTTGAGGTCCTGCAGCGGGACCCAATGTCCCCGCTGTTCTCGGTCAAGACCTTCGAAGAGCTGCGCCTGTGAGTCTGTCCACACAACCAGAGCTTTTTCTTCTTCTTTAAAAAACATATATATATATATATATATATATATTTATATATATATATTCTCTACATAAAGGTCAGACTCGATTTCTATGGAGGACCAAAAGTGCCAAAATTAGATAAATGTATACAACATTAAATAAATGGGTAAATAATTAATTAAATGTTTCATTTATTAATTAAATATGGAATTAAATAAATCAATTATTTGTAAATATATATATATATTTCTCTATTTAATTAATTATTTCATGGTCACTGCATTGCGCCGTTTAATTAATTTATTTTATCTGTCAAACTCACCCATCAAAGTTTGGTGGGCAGGTCCTAACACCTAATTGGTCACCCTGCTCACCAAGTCGAGGCAAATCAATTTCAGAATAATGAATTGATGCAGAGTGAGTAGCTAGTAAGCACAATTCGATAGGCTGGGGGGCTCTATTGACCTCAATAGGTGCGTTACTTTTAGACTCAGATTTACGCTCTCATGAGGTGCTTTTTGAGACATGGAAGTAACTTTTTTCGCATTTCCTGTAGTAATGTGACCCCGCTCGGTAAAAGGAAGTTGGAAGTACAGGGCCACTCGCTTTTGTGTCGGAATTGCTTCCTGAGGGGACAACAAGTCTTATTGAGCCAAGGCTGCCGCGGCTCTATACACGCATACTATTTATTCTCGTGACATTCATGAGGAGCCGTTAGCGTGACGTGACCGCCTACAAGAAATGCGAGATCTCGCGAGAGTCGAGGCGGGACATTATGAGAACTATGCCTCAGAAGCAATTCACTCTTCAATGAAAACACCTACAAGTCAAAACTGTACTTTAGTGAAAAAAAAAAATCCATCACCGTAGACGCCATTTTTCTAACCTCTTCAGACCGAAGCAGTCAATTAGACAAGATTTGAGTGAATCAGCCCCGCCCACTAACTTTAACGGGTGAGTTTGACAGATAAAGAAAATTCATGAAACGCTGCAACACAGGAGCATGAAATAAATAAATACAGAAATAATTATTTTTATATATATATATAATCACATTCTGGATGACCGAAATCATCAAGGATAGCACACAACGTTGCTGCAGTCTGAGACTGTTGTCCGCAGCCCAAGCAAGTCTGTGCGTCGGCGAAGTCAGGAGCTTGGAATCAACCGGGAGTCTGTGCTGCGAATTTTGATCGCACAGCTGTCTGTTGGTGTCTTTACCATTGAGGTTATGCACAGTCCCATGGGTTTTGAACTTGTTGACACATCTGCAGATCATTGAGTGGGCAGGAAATTCACGACATCGAACCGTTCTTTGAATTGCAATTGAGCTGCGTGGATAGACTTCAGATGAAAATATGCCTCAACTATAAATGTATTTTCCTCAGTAGTCCATGGCATCTCAAAGGTCATATTTGGTGGACTCTTAGAACATTAATTCTTCTTGGTAAATCTGAAAAATAAAACAATTTGATTAATTATTTCTAAAATTATTCAAGTTTAGGTGATAACCTTTTTTTGTGTGTCACCCTGTGTTTATGTTGTTATATATTTTACTGTCTTCCAAGTGTAGAGTTTACTCTGTTTAGACTGGGATCATTGGTTTTTCATTCTATTTTCCTTTTCTTTTCTTTTTTTATTATTTTTTTTTCTCACTGCAAAATATACTCTACTTAATTTATTGTGAGAGAAGGTGAACGCGGAATAGAGCAGTCACGTGACATTGTTATTCTGAAGCAGGTCTTGGAACAGTTCCGCTTGCATTCCGGTACGTACCGAAACACAGTTTCGAGTTTGCCATCACTGCTTATCGGTGACATTCAAATAGAATTAACCAAGCCACTGTACTAAAATGTGAACTACTTTTCAAAACCTTTAACATCAGAAGTGGGTTATTTAGAAGCTCAGTCAACAAAATCCAGAAACTTTATGTAACCAAGTGGTGCAGATATCGATGTAAAAATAAGGCACACTCCATAAAAGTGAAAATGTAAAATAAATGAATAATTAAAATTCTCGTGCAGTTGAATGCAATAGTAGCTACTAGCTAAATTTTATCAAAGGCAGTCAAATCACATACATGCATAGTACAAATTATAATGATGACAAATTGATGACACACAGTCCACCACACCAACGAGCCTGTCATGGAGCACATCAGTGACATTATTATCACAGCACACTGATCTGTGGAGGTCATAGCTTGTACAAGTCTGCTTATTAGTAGCTCCTGCTTCATTTCGTTCTTTCTCCTCCACCTCCTCCTTCAATGAGGCCAACACACCTTCCCCGTCCTCCTCCTCCTCTAAGAACGGCACCACCTCCTCACCACCATGACTGGAGTCACCCAGTCCTTCAATACCTCCTCTAGCGGCCTTAACAGCTGATGTTTCTGCTGCTAATGATAAATGTATATATAATCATAATAATTTCAACTATTGCGTTCTTAATACCCATAGCAATCGATGTAAGAAAAAAAACACACACATATCTCTCTCGCACACACACACACACACACACACACACACACACACACACACACACACGTGCTTATGTGAAAGTAATCCAGCTAATTTGTCCACATATCAAATAATATGGAAACATTCCTTAACTGCCAACTGTGATGTGATCAAATAACAGATGTAGGTCTTGATGATATTTGGATGGTGAGCATTGCAACAACAATCAATCAATAATGCTCCATAACAAAATCATTTGCATTAAATGTATGGACTTGGTCTAATATTTAGCCATATTAAATGTGCTTTCCACCGGGCCTACCTGTCGACGTGCTGCTGGAACCTGCCTCAGCATCTTGGGGCCCCCTTCCTCCACTAAAAAGCTCCATCATGTTTGCACATTTGGTTGCACTTTCATGAAGCATTTTTATTTTCTTCCATCTTATTTTTTCGGCATCACACATTTCCTTCTCACCTGCCTTTTTTTCTTTTTGAAAATTTTCTCTCTTTTCTCCCTCACTATATCTTGCTAGAAGCAAGCTCCTATAACTTAGGGGGTGGGGGGCTGGTGCGGCTCGTGCAATCCTCATGCGCTCGTGCGCTAGTGTTTGTGGTTAATTGTAGTTAATTATTTTTTTAAAAATTATTAATTTTATTATTAAAAAAATAGTCATTTTACAATACATATCTTGCACTGGCCGATAAAAAATAATAACACCACTGTTTCCTTAAATGTTTAATGTCTTGGTGATAAGCAAGTTACTGCACCACATAAAATAGCTACTATGATAAAATGATGTATAAACTTAATTTTGAGAGAATCATGCTAGAGACCGAACAATTCGAGTTTTTTTTGTTTTTGTTTTTTTCCCCCCGGCCGATACGATTAAGTCACATAGGCATATAACCAATATTAAGAACCGATATTCATTTTCACTAAAAGGGAAAATTGTGGTGTCAAAATGTAAATAAAAATACAAACTCAACCTATTAAATTTGTTGTTGTTTTTTTTAATGTATGTTTATTGAACAACAACTTTTAAGATGTGTAAAATATATATTTTTTGTTTTTTAATAACTTGGTCAATAGACATCTTAGTTTTAAAATTCTAACAAAAAGTTCAGAGACCTCACAGGGTCATTAGAATGTCTTCAAAAAGTTAAATAAAAACTTTAACATTAATAAACAAGTAAATAACTCCCTATTTTCTACAGTAAATAGTTTTCTTAAATCTGAAATGTTACATTTTGACTTTGTTTAAATTTCAAGCAAAAATAGAAAGTACAGAGTAATTTACCTGAAATGTTTCCCTATGGCCCACCCATAGTGATGGGTGTACAGAGTTGGACCAGTAGTAACCATCGTTCATCACACTACCCCCACTCCTTTCTTGGGGAGAATGTAATTTTTTATTTATTTTTTTCTTGCATGAATAGGAAACAGGACCTGTTGATAGGGGTCTATGGCATGGGCTTCAACAGGCCTTCCATGATCCAGGAGAAAGCTCTACCGATGATGCTGGCACAACCGTGAGTCCATTTTTACACTTTTACAATATATGAGGTTTTAGATGTGAACAATTATGGAAAATCTAATTGGAATTTTTTTTTTTTCCCCTGAATAGCAATTTGGATTTAATTACTGATTTATTTTTTGCAAGGTCGTTTTCTAAAGTAGTTTTCAACAAAAAATACATTATTACAACAAACAATATCATATCCGTTTATCTACTAAAATTACAGGTACAAACTTATACTCTGACAACATAATTCTGCCACACCGGTGTGGTGTCAACATAAGTATATATTATGCTGTAAGTCTGTAAAACACAAACAAAAGTCCATCCAGTCTTAATCACTCAATTTATCATTATAGACCGATAAATAAATAACAAATGTATAAAAATGAAAGCTTACTGATCTCTCGACAGTAACATCACGTGTAGAGAAAAGTAAGATTACACCTGTTTATGACGTAACGTTGCATCTTTTTTTTCTGATTAGCGCCAGGAGGCATACAAGTCTTTGGCGTCTCATTGATTAAATGTGGAATAACATATTTTCGTCTATCTTTGGGTTTTAAGTTTAAGTTTATTTGAACATGAAAAAGAATAAAAACAAAACAATAACAGTAATAAACATAACTACTACTAAAAAAAAATTGGGACATCGTTGAATCGGCGTCTGGGGCATTTGATCACTGCGATTGGCTGTTAGCTAGCGAATCAGCGCACGGGGCAAGAAGAGCAAGTGACAATGCGGATAAACAGTACTCAACTCAACTTTGTGGTTTTTCAGGACAGCACACATGAATATTAAAATCTCCCATAAAGTGGATATGATCGTATTTCAGAATGATTTCAGCAAGAAGATTTGCAAAGTCGTTTAAAAAATTATTGTATTTTGGAGGTCGGTAAACAACACAGCACAGTGACAGTTTGGCCGACTTCAAAGAAGGTGGCTTCAACTGTGAATCACAGCCTGTGATCGATGTGGTAAATAGACATCGTTAACATTTAAATTAGTTTTTGTTTTTATTAAATAGTCGCCGTTCATCCACCTCGGCCGACGTTTTTGGAGCGTTTAAGTAAGCACAGCCAGGCGGTAATAATTCAATCATAGCGATGGATTCACCAGCGACAGTCCAGGTCTTCGTCAGGCAGAGGAAATCCAAGTTGTTGGAAAGGAAAAACTCCCTCAAAATAAACGTTTTGTTTGTCAAAGACTGCGCATTTAACAGCGCGATCCTTGTGAGAGCAGCAGGGGTGCATGGCCCTTCCGTCTGGCGGTTTCGAGGAAGCTCCTTCAGAAGCTGGAGGTCGGCACCGCGTCCAAAACGCGGCAGCACGGCCGAAGCTTTTTGGGTAAGCCGACGATCTGTAGCAGCCAGGAGTCGACAGGGTCCGGAATACGCCACAACGGATTACATCCATGCGTTTGTGAACGAGAAGGGGACGAAGCTTGTTCCAACGCCCGTTTTCACTTTCGCTGTCAACACCGGTATGAGTTGATTACGTTTTTATATCCCGCCCCCGTAAAGAGGTTTCCGGTTGATTTTAGGAATAATGACTGCCGCGGCAGATGGTACGTTGGGGATTTACTTCTCGCGCATGCGCTGAAGGTACGTAATAGTCTGTGTCAGTGTGGTGTGTATTTACATCATTTTACTCACATTGGTGTATGGAAGGTGCAAATGTTTGGTGGTGGTCGGGGGGGGCCGTCGGCGCACACTGGCAGCCACGCATCCATCAGCATGCGCCAGGGCAGCTGTGGCTACTTAAGTAGCTTACCGCCACCACAGTGTGAATGTGTGAGTGCATGAATAATGTATCGATTCCATTGTAAAGTGTCTTTGAGTGTCTAAAAAAGCGCTATATAAATCTGATGCATTATTATTATTATTTTTCTACGCGACGTGCCGACGCCACAGGGGGTCGGCGTCGGTCACATTTGGCCGACAGTGGATTGGAGTATCTAGGCCTTTAGAGAAGCAATTCTAAATGACTCAAATCTCAGATTTTATTTGGACGGGGCTGAGATTGTTTTTAAAGAATTTAAAATAACACTTGTACTTTTTTCCTTCCTTTACTTCCAGACCTCAGAATCTGATTGCCCAATCACAGTCGGGCACAGGCAAAACTGCTGCCTTTTCTCTGGCCATGCTCAGCCACGTGAACACAGCCCACAAGTGGACTCAGGTAAGCCATGTGACCTGTTATGTTCATTTGTTGACTGTGTTTGCCAAAGCTTTTTTCCCCTTTTCCCTAGGCTCTTTGTATTGCACCTACATACGAGCTTGCCCTGCAGATTGGTCAGGTGATGGAGCAGATGGGCAAACACTGTCCTGATATCAAGCTGGCATATGGTATTAGAGGCAACAAAGGTAAGAAAGTCTAGGTCACCGTCTCTGCGCTTGTGTGAGAAATCAAAGAGTAGGCCTTTTCACTTGTGTTTTGCCCAGTGGAGCGAGGCAGTCATTTGCAGGAGCAGATTGTCGTAGGAACACCGGGCACCATCCTGGACTGGTGCTACAAATTTAAAGTCATTGATCCCAAGAAGATAACCATGTTTGTCCTGGATGAGGCTGACGTGATGATTGCCACTCAGGGTCATCGTGACCAAAGCGTCCGCATCCACAGGTCAGGAACATTACAGTCAAATAAATACAGTAGGATGAATAGACCCAATCTTCAAAGGCATGCTTCAACTCTAACCAGCAGTCTGTGTGCAGTGTTGTGTCCCCTGCCCCTTTTGTTATAGACCAAACTGAATCATAATGCATTTTCTGCAGTCAATTTAAAATACTGCCCTGTTTTTTATATAATAAAAGGATGGGCATTTGGATAGAATGTTTGTTTTAATCTGATTCGTCAATTAACAGAAAAAAATAATTTACAGTTTACAGGAAGTTTAATCTGCCCGTTTGAAACACACATTTTAGAGAGGAGGAGAAAGCTAAAGAAGTCGCAGATGGACTTTTTTCATACCTGGTTGGATTGTAGACAGGCCGGGGATGCGTATTATTGATAGAAACCCCCACTGAAGTTCATTTTCATACTATGGGACCTTTAAAACATGTTTTTGTTTACTTTGTCTACATAGGGCTGATAGTACATGCACATGCATTTATACTCAGTATTGTCTTAAAGTTGACGTTGTAGCATGTTTTCTGTTCAGACATTTTGAAAAAGGTTTGCTTTTGCAAGAACACAAAGTGTGGTCCGACTGCATATTGCTTCATTCTCCATTCTTCAAAGAGAAATGCATTTTTAAGAAAAGAGCCCACAAATACTTGTTAAAACTGGGAAAATATCTGAACCTTGGGGAAATAAATTAACCTTGAACACAGTATACCTCAACACATTAAAATGTTTTTTTTTCTCCTGCTCCATGCTAATGCAGGCAGCTAACAAAAGACTGCCAGATGCTCTTCTTTTCTGCGACCTTTGAGGAGGCAGTGTGGAGGTTTGCGGAGGTGATTGTTCCCGAGGCCAACATCATCCGGCTGCGCCGTGAGGAGGAGACTCTGGACACCATCAAGCAGTTTTATGTCCTCTGCCGTACCAAGGAGGACAAGTTCACAATACTTTGCGACCTGTATGGGAGTATGACTGTGGCCCAGGCCATAATCTTCTGTCATGTAAGTCTTGCACTGTAACCAAACATATAGCGTGTATGTGCATTTTCTCTACTTAACTCATTCACTCCCAGGCATTTTTTACTGAAGCAATCCCCTTCACTCCCGGCTGTTTTACTGGATTTTGACTAATTTTGCAAGGCCCACAGAATATTGTGTTCTATTTCTATAAAATCATGGAACCTACCGAAAGACAGATTAGAGACTCTTCTTTTATCAGAAAAAAAGTATTTCTATCTGTTTCCTTTTTGCAACAATTAGCGTTAGAATATAGCTAAATTTCATCATTATCCACAAATGTGATTTAGAACTGTGGGTAAATTAGCTTTTTTCAACATGGCCCTGGTTGATCTCTTTTGCTCTGCTGACACCTGCTGACTGTTTTGTAATAACTACCATTTCTTCAACTGTTCTCTGCAGTTGAGAGGCTGCATCAAAGCCTTCTGTATGCTCTTACATAAAAAAAAAAACATAAATACGTCTTTGGGAGACTTAAAACGTTTAAAATAGAACATATTTATATGTTTTGGGGAGCGAATGAGTTAATTATGAACTAAGTTAGTACATACACGTCACTTGCCAAACAAATCATACGTGTGTATAACTAGATTTCCTTTTTGTGGTGGAAAACTACTAATACATACTGAAGCTTGAAGTGAGTTGAATGATGAATTATTCTGTTTTATTATGCTTTCTTGTTTTGGTGTCAACTCAACCAGAAGCTTAATTCTTAGAAAAGGAGTTGTTCAATGTGGTAGGATGATGATTAGCTCAGAAATGGCAGCTTACGCCTGACCAATTTTGTCCACCCCCACTTGTGAAAATGATTGCAATGCCCCTGTCTTTGTTCATCTATCTATGCCAGTGACAGGCCGAACGATTACCAGTAAATGCTCTTCTACTAGATGGCAGGAGGAACAATGGACCGAGGGGGTCACCAACCTTTTTGAAACAAAGAGCTACTTTTTGGGGACAGATTACTGCAAAGGGTTGCAAGTTTGATACATACATCTGAGAAAAAACAAACAAATGTAATGTTAATTGAATTTTCAATTGATCTCTTTTACAATATTCCTATCAGTGTCCCATCGCTGATGATATATTTTTAGAACAGGCATGTTGGTTACTCGTGTGGTCCTTGGCTACCTGGTGCCCGTGAACCCCGTATCGGTGACCCCCGAAATTAACCTGCATATGCAACTTTTGTGATTCATACAAAAGAAGAGCAACAGGCCCGGCGGATCTTGCAAATTATGAGAGACTTAACACAATCATTTTTGTTTGGTGCTGCACTGTGAATTTTTTCTTCATGTATATCAGAAATGACTTGGCTCACTATAGGTTGGGACACAAATGTTGTTGCTGCATGGAATGATAAAATAGGTTCTTTTTTTATGTAAATGTAATTTCTCCTCGTGCAGACTCGAAAGATGGCATCTTGGCTGTCTGCTAACCTGACCAAGGAAGGCCACTGTGTGGCGCTGCTGAGTGGGGAATTAACTGTGGTGCAGAGAGCGAGCATCATTGAACGCTTCCGAGATGGCAAAGAGAAGGTGCTTGTGACCACCAACGTTTGTTCCAGGGGTAAGAGAAACAAGTCCCGTGCCAAACTGCTTTTACTGTCATTTTTAAGGGAAATGCATATTTAGGTTGGTCTTTGATGGTTAATTTACTCGGAACGCTAAGGTTGAGCATAATCCGCTCAGGAATGCTGGTCAACCTCCACTTTTTTCTTATAGAAAATAATGTAGGTGGGGGGTAAATCTAGATGTGATAGATTGGAAGTTGAAAGAGACCCCAAGAAAAGTAAGGTTGACAGTCTCTGGGACACTCGTCAATCTGGTTCAATCATTGAAAATTTGTATGATTTATGGATTACATTTCTTGGCAAAAATAATGACCCAACAAACACTTTTTGACGTCGCTGTATTATTCCTATGTGCATTCCTGAATTCAAAACACACTTGGTGCACAGCAAAGTGGTAAAATGACGCCACTCTGGAGAATATAAAACTATTTTTACGCCTTTCCTTTGAGGGAAAATGCCATCTTTTGAAGGATGCGAGACCAACGGTTTAGCTACCGGATCTTCAGCAAAGTAAGGAACAAAGATTTATTCATACTTTTCACAAAGAATAATACAAAAGGACTTTGTGGATGTGCTTCGATTAACTGGCTGTTTCACTTCATATGATGTTTGGCATTGCTATTGCTAGCTTGATTTTGTAGGCAATTCGGCTGTTTTACAGGGAAATATATTCACTTTATTACATTCTTTCTGGGCGTCCGGGCGGGTTTGAAATTGTCTATTTTTCGTTGTGTGGCAAATGGGAGGCAGTGCGCGCTGCAACGTTTACTGTGGCTGGCAGACTGCGCACTATTTGACGGTGGCCCAGAACTTTAGCTGAGCGGCAAGTGTTGAGCTGCTGCACCGGAGGCGATGGGTACGAACCCCGCTCGAAAAAAAAAAAGATTGCGGAGCAAAAAATGTAAGACTTCAAAAGAGAGTGATGTTTTTTTATTTAAATATATGGCATCTTGTATCTGAGTATCAAGTATCTCCGAGGTCAGGCACAGTTTCCTCTTTTTTTTGGGAAATGAAAATATGATCACCCTAGGATACGTTGTACACTCGTCTGCCGACACACAAATTGTAATTGGTGTGTGTCTCAATTTGCATACCCAAACCTAGAAGCTCACTGCACGTCACTGTACATACATAATATTCATATTCATTTTATTTATGCCTGATTTATATATTTTTAAACCTCTTATTGAACATAGCAAGTGGTTCAGTTTCATAATTGTTCCACAAATTAACCCCTTTAACAGAAACACATATTTGCTTTATTTGTTGTTCTTATTGTTTTGTTTGTTTTTTAAGTCACTTGTGCCCCTTAACCCATAGCAGCAGCCCTCTTTGGCTACTTTCACTCTGCACCTCTTAATGCTCAATTCCGATTTTTGGGTGAAATCTGATTTTATTGAGTAAGCGTTCACATTACCTATTAATTGCGACCTTGGTCTGTTTGCTTTGTGGACGTAATGCATCCCCAAAGTGAC
Source organism: Leptonotus elevatus (assembly GCF_054856555.1). Classification (NCBI taxonomy): domain Eukaryota; kingdom Metazoa; phylum Chordata; class Actinopteri; order Syngnathiformes; family Syngnathidae; genus Leptonotus; species Leptonotus elevatus. Next base: position 23,675,649 of record NC_141240.1, read on the forward strand.
CCGCATGCGCAGAAGAAGATGCGTCACAACGCTGTTTGCGGTAGTAAATGCGTACGGTCCAGCGTGTCAGGGCCACGGACTTTTATAAATCTGTCATCGGGACTCGTATTTTTACCGTCTCATATCTACAGAGGAGTGATGCAGGAGGAGGTAGAAATAATATTTTGTGAAAATGAGGCAAGCCTGTTTGAGCTCCTCATCACACGGAGACCTCTCCTTTTTTTTTTCTTCTTCTCCCCAACGATGACGTCACGTCATTGCCGCGCATAATAAATGAGCCGTCTGCGTGGCTAAATTACTAATATCACCACCACAAATATCATCTTTCTACTTAATGTTTCAAGTGGGATTAAATTGAAGTTAAATATAAAGTCACAACTGTTACTCGAAACAACTTTGCCGATTCACCTTAGTCTCCCGAGCCGTGTGGACCTCGCGGATGCGTCAAGCCTAAATCAAGCTTAATGCCCCCGCGGAGCGCATATTGGACTTTTGATGACGTCGAGGTCGGATATATGCGACCTGGCCGTTCAGACCGCGGTCGCATTGCAAAAATTCCGATACATATCCGATCTAGGACCACATATGAAAGTGACCATGGGAATTGAGCCGTTCAGACTGACATAAAAATGTCAGATACAGGTCTCATTTGGGCAAAAAAAAAAAATTCGATCTGCGTCGCATTTGGCTGCAGTGTGAACGTAGCCTTTGATTTCAAACAACTTCTGAATACTGTGGCAAAGTTGGTTACTTTATACATTATGTGTGCTGTTAAGTTCGACTAGGTCATAAAATTTGAGAATATTTCATTTAATGAATAACGGATTTGTTGGTTCAATGTAATTTGAGTGAATAATAACTCGTATGGCTCTTTTTTGTAGCTTAAAGACTGATTGAGTATTAGTTTTATATATATTTACACACATTTACACACAATAAGTAAATTTAACTCATCTTTTTTTTTAAGTTTCTTTATAAATCAAGCTTTTGTCTAAGTTGTGTATGAGATCCAGGAGGAGGCCACTGTCGCTCTTTTCTCATTTTCATCTTTTGAAACAAAAGCCAAATGATTCCATTCTACAGCAAAAAAATAAATAAAAAATCCTCACCCACTGTTGCACATTTGGAAGGGAATGTTGACGTTAATACTTTAAATGTCCTTTTAGATGCCTGACAGATGCTTCACAGCATCAAAGAATGATAAGCTGGGCATGGCTATTTGTGTTTATACTCGTGATTTGTAAACTCACAAATGTCTCCTGTGCAAAGGTTTAAAAAATAAAATAAAATCACCGGATGCTTTTGCCAACAGCAACCTAACTGGTCAATAATGTCATGAGTTTAATATATTTGAATATAAGTTTCAAAATTCTGCTTGTTTTGTTTTGAGGCATCGATGTGGAACAGGTATCTGTGGTGGTGAACTTTGACCTCCCTGTGGACATGGAAGGCAACGCCGATAACGAGACGTACCTTCACCGGATCGGCCGCACGGGACGTTTTGGAAGGCGCGGCTTCGCCATCAACATGGTGGACAGCAAGTACGGCATGGACGTCATCAGACAAATTGAGATGCATTTTGGTACATTTTACTCCCCCGCGCCCTCAATGTCAAGAATGTACAGTAAACACCAGGATGTTGACACTTTCTTTTTCCTCTCTCTCGATACCCTAGGCAAGAGAATCCCCAAACTTGACACAGAGAATGTTGAAGAAATGGAAAAGCAGCTCAACTGCTGTTGAGCCTTCCACGTTTGTTGTTTACAAGGTGTTTGCTGTGCAGCAAGGTTTGTTTAAGATGCACTTTTTTCATTTATTATAAAACTGCTGCGCCAACTGTTCTAACCAAGTGTGCTTAATTTGGTTCTCCATTGTTTGCAGTGTTGTTTCGTTTTCTTTTCATACTTGGATATTTACGTGGCATTTGAATATTGTTGTGATAAATCTATTTTGATAAATACAACAACCATATTGTTACCTTTAAACTGTGTTCTGGTTCATTCTGTCAAAACTGGATTTTAACCAGAGGCGTTGGCCATCAGGAAGTTCAGGAAAAGTCCCGTACGGCCGGTTCATTCGTTTCGGCTGGGCACGAGTGTAAGAGCACATGGTTGTCTGCAGAGGTGGTAAATCCAAAGTCCAGAAAGTAAAAACCCTGCCACAGTTTGGCTTTAGCCCCCAGTGCTAGCTAGCTAGCTAGCTCCCTAGTAGGTAAACCAGCACTAATGGAGGAGCTAGCTAACTAGTTCCTGAGGCTAAAGCCAAACCTTGGCAGGGTTTTTACTTTCTGGACCTGGATTTGGCATCTCTGGTTGTCCGGCTGCGGTGTTGTCCGTCGAAGCGACTCTACGGAGTTGCTGCTGAGCAGTGCTGGGTAGATGATGAAAAAAACTTTTTGACACATTCTTATTAGTTGGGAAAGATTTTATTCTGGTCAAGTATACAGCTAACTGCAGTCTCTCCAAAAAATGGCACACCCAAATGATCTCCAGGCATCAAGCTTGTCTTTGTTCCTCCCAAGCCTGCAAACACTCAAGTTACCCATCTGTCCATATGCAGGTCACAAATTTCTAAGTGACAACAGACTTTTACTTGTTTAGTGAAAGTAAACAAACAAAAACTCCTTTCCATGTCACATCCGTCCAATTTTTTGTTCACCTGTCCTTTTGAGGTTCAAAACAGTTCAGTGACCCAATTAGACAAAGCTGAGACTCCAAATAATCAGCATTCGTTTTGCGTAGCTTTTCTTTAACTACAACATTAGCTATTCTATATTGTCATAGCACATCCGTAAATAGGATGGCATATGTAACGGGACCGTAACACCGGCATAATGCGCTTTTGGCCCTTGTAAAAAGTGGCTCGGCCACAGCATGAGCTGATGTGAAATCTCAAAGATAATTTGAACTGAAATATTTTGAACCAAATCTGATTGCAAAGCCAAACACATCTGAGGTCGTACCATTCGGAATAATATTTTAGGTATAAATACGCCTGTCACAAAATTTGAGCTGCCTTCATACCTAACAAAATTAACTCTTTAACAAGAATACAGCTGCATCTCAAAAGAACAGAATATCGTAATGTCACAAAGTGACATATTTCAAGATTTATTTCTTACATGATGAATATATTTTACAGCTACAAAATGTTATTTGCTTTCCAAATTGTGCTTCTCACTTAGGTCACTTTTATTTTCGAAGATCTGATTTTCTATGCAGAAATGTGACAGTACAAAACAAAGGGACTTCAGGTTTATGTTTTTAAAGTGAATTGTTTGTTCAGTAAACAATGTTCTACAGCCGCATCAAATATTTTAGGCAGCAATGACACATCTGGCAAATTAATGATGCAAATGTTCAGTTTTTGCATAAGTCGAAGACTTGGTAAGGATCAGGAAATTGAGCACGTAAATCAGCCTCTTGTCCTGATCTGTCGTGACTCGATGGATGCCATACTGGACTGGTCAGATCCAAGTCCAGGAAGCGCCTGCGCGGCACATCCATGTTTGTAATGGAAACCTCACCTACCCAAACAAGGCCTCTGCACAGTCCACAGTCAAAGTGCCCTGGGGATCACGGCCGGACCCACGTGACCCTTTATAACCGCATGATGATGGGCTGGCATCGGGCGGCACATGTCACGACTTAATTGCCACACCTTCGGACTTTGATTTCGTTAAATCCGTCCAGCACATCAATCAGCAATGTTGTTTGTTTCTTTGCTTCCATTTTCAAATTATTCATCTGCACACATTCTCCTCCCACTTCCCACAGAAAGCGCCTCAGTTCTGGCGTCATTGTGGTTGCTATGGCAGCCAGGTTGTCATGGCAACCACCTGTCTTCACACCCTCTGTAAATGTCACACAACTGCACCGTCGTTCATAGCGTGTGTGTAAAAGACGAGGAGACTTTTTTTAGTATTATTAGTGTAGGCCTATGTTGGGTTTAATTAAACAAGTATCATCACAACTGCATGCATCAGAGCTTTGGCCCCTTCATAAGGGGGCGTGGCCTATTAGCTCCGTCACCGTCTGGTCTGCAGGACAGTTTTGACCATAGATACTGGGGCTGGGTTTAAAAAAAAAATCTAATTGATATCCAATTGATTTTGGTTTTCAAGCCCGATATTGATTCATAAAACCATGAATTGATTATTTTAATATCTCCTTTTCCCATAAATTCTTAAGAAAATAAAAAAATGTAAGGCCCTCTTTTTTTTTATCTTAGTTTTCTTGAAATTACTGTTCACATGAATTGACAAATATTTTCTTACTTTACATTTTTGAAATACCTGATTTATTGCACTTTTAGACAATTCTGAATCTTTTTAATTTATATTTACAATTATTGAATTAGAATTATGAAAACATTTTCATGTCATCCATGCTGATGTCAAGTTTTGCGTAACGCAAAAGTGATAAATAACGTGGTAAAATTTACTTTGGAATTTAATATTTGTGGAGTTTTTATCATGTCCTTGACATTTAAGAAGAATTGATGTTCTCTAATGAATCGATATCAGATTGAAGTGAATCGATTCAGGAAAAAAATCGAAATTGAATCAAACTGGACTCTTGTGAATCAATTGAGGAAGTTAGAGTCGATACGCAGCTCTGATACCTACAAAAACACTAGATGGTTCGTGCGTGCTCGGAGGATCTTGGAACAGGGCTGCTCGAGTATTCATAACACTAATGTCAATGGAGCACAGACATTTAAATAGCTATAGATTGCTCAACTCTCTCAAATTCTCAACCGATTGTCATTTTTCTTGTTAGGGACGATTTATTTCAGCCTGAATCATAGCCACGTTAATAAGCATTGTAATAAACCAACCAGTTGTTATATCCGTCAAGGATTCAGCGAGTTATAAGTATTTAAGTAGATAAATCATCCACCTTGCCATCAGCTACAGCACAGCACACCAGAGATCTTAGGACGACCAGTGATGACGCTGCTGACTCTGCCTTATGGAGGACCAAAACTGCCAAAAATGAAGATAAATATATAAATAAATATATATATATATTTATATATATATATTTATATTTATATATATATAAAGTGAAAATAAAAACTGATGTAAAAAATATAAGTCAAAAATGTAATTAAAAATATATAAATGGAAAACAAAAAAATATATATTAATACATAAATAAGTTTATTTAATTTTAATATTTGTAAAAACAAATTTTAAAAAATGTAGTGTGTGTATATATGCATGTATATATATGTTTTTATTAATTTATATATATTTTTTAATTTAATTTTTGAATTCAATTTTTTTATATCCGTATTTATTTTCACTTAAGTCATTAATTAATTTAGTCGTTTATTTTTAAATTTTGGCAGTTTTGGTCCTCCATACGCCTTGAGCCATCTACGATTTGGAATTGGACAGTCTCGTCGCTGCTCATGAAAGGATGAGAAACAGCACACGCGTGATCGATATAAAAGTGCTTGGAAGTTTTATTTGAATTTGGCCAAAGAATGGCAAAATCGTTAACGTAAAGCACAAATAAATTAAATACTCCCCCAGGGAACGGCAGGCTGTGCATTGGGTAGGAAAAAAATAACTTGTGGCTACAGATACGTGCACATGAAAATAAAATACTAATTTGTGGCCAAAACTCTGCTGCTCCATATAATTATATTACAATTACTATAAATAATATAATTGAGTTTTTCTACAAGAAACACAAAAAATTTTAATTAATCAGCAAAATATAAAATACCCCATTGTTACTGCGGTTAATTACATTAAAAAAATGTGGAATAATTTAGCCCGCATAGTAATTTTATTATGTTTTATGTGCACAATTACATTTCAGTAAGTTTATTATAACCTCTGTCAAGCACAAAGGCAAAACGCAAACAAGGTACTACAGTGCTAATTGACTTTACCCTTTGACACTGTAAGCAAATGTAATTGTTTTATTCGAATGGAATGATTACACATTGTAAAGAATCCAACATGAGAATCCATGCTGTACTTTTTTCTTCAAGCTTTTTATCTTTACATCTACTACACAAAACATTACAAACATTTGGTCGAAATTGCTTTCTACAATCAACTGATGACACAAATGTACTGACATTAGTGGAGCAACATTAAATGTACGTCATTGTAAATTTGTGTGTGTATTTATTCCACAACTGCAACAAACCTCCCAGAGTATTTCCTACAATTTAGCTAAACCAGCATATTTGATATGAAAATCCTCAGATGCACATTTTCACATAAGTTAGAAACTATTTTGCAGTTATGGTGAACATGAGCAGCTTTTAGTCTTCAACCTTCCACCAGATATCAATTTAAGTTCACATAAAAAATAATAATGATTGCAGTAGAAATGAACACGTGTTTCCACCATGCAGCTATTGCACAATCCCGAGCAATAGTCACCAGTCGTCATGTTTCTATGGCAAGTCGAGCAGGTTGTTCTTGGCATAAAGTTCCTCTGTGATCTGGTACACTTCGGAAATGAGCGGCACGGCTTCCCCCAGGACGGCCGCCACTTGCTCCGGGGGGCCCACGTTCATCACCTCAAAGAAGGCGGGGCGACCGGGTAGCACGCAGAAGGCCAAGCCTGCCGCCTTGCGCACCACCCACGGGTGGTAGTGCGCGAGGGACTCGTTGTAGGCCTCGGCGCACATGGCGGACGTCTTGCTGTCCTCGGTGCTGACCCTCAGCCGCTCCAGGAAGAGTTCCAGCCACCTGAGCGCACGATGCAGCCTCAGAAGAGTGCGAGTGCCCGATTCGGGATGGCTTCCTCGCTTGTCGATGTCCACCAGTCCGTTGTCCAGCTCGTATCGGACCATGGACTGCACGGTCCTGTAGTGAGAGTGCGTATCGCCTTTAATCAAATTCACCAGGATCTGGATCTTATTGTTGGCATCCTTGGAAATGAAGCCAAAGACGGACCCCAAGCTGTTCAAAAACCTGCCAAAGATACACAATGAACAAGTCAATGTCATCAAATGTGGAAGCTGAATTTATCAATGTTTTCAATCAATTTGGGAATAAGGGAGCAATTTCATGTCATATTCTTAGCTTCTGAAAGGCGTTTAAGGGCTACGACCATCACCGGGCTATCGATCGATCAAGCCGCAAAGAAAAAAAATTGTGGTTAACTCATTCACTGCCATTGACGGCTATAGACGTCAAGAATTAATTTTAACTATTTCGATCAGTTTCACATTTTTCCCCACTTTTGTTAAGAGTATGAAAACCTAGAATTTTTTTATTGTACATTTAGAACAGATAAAAATTTGTGATTAATCGTGAATGACTATTGAAGTCATGCGATTAATTATAATTAAAAATGTTAATTGTCTGATTCTGATGCTCCTAATTTTTAATAATCTTTTTTTTTATCAGGGGCATTAGGCGATTAAATGTTTTAATTGTAATCAATCACATGACTTCACTAGTTAACTCACAATCACGAATTTTATATCTGTTCTAAATATACTATTTATTTATTTTTCTAGGATGGGTTCAGAAAAATAAAATTCAGATAATTTACCACTGCCAAGTCATAAGTGTTTTAACAAATAGGGGGGAAAAGTGTGTTGGGGGGTTGGGGTGGGTGTTTCGAAAATTTCCTCTTTAGCTGCCGTCACCCGAGTTTAACTGTTTTACAAAACGAAGTTAAAGTTGTTAACTACAACAAAACACATGCCATACAGTTACATTCACGTCTGTGTGAGCAGCTCGTCTGCATTAAGGTGCTCTGAACTGACAGTTTTTTTTTTTTTTACTTTCTACCCGGTCAGTAAAAAAAATTACATGACTGAAATTGATCCCTAATACGAAAAAAAAAGTTGGGGACCCGTGATTTACTGCATTCCAATGGTCCAAATGTATTAAGCGACCCTCTGCTGAACATGGAGAGAAGAAGAATATTTAACTTAAGGAGTGGAAGCTTCCATTTCTCATGACAGAAAGAGCAAGTATTAGCAACCCAAGAAAAAAGGTAGTACTGAGAATACATTAAAATGCCATTTTTGAGTTTTCCAACCTACACATTGTGCAGACAAACTAGAGTGGCCAAAAATAGCCACAAACAAGCTGAGCGGGTAGTAAGATCGAACAAAGCCTGAAGGTTTATACTTACTTTATAAGACCTCGCCAACCAGACACGTAGTTTTCCAGAATGACAGCTTTGTCTTCAGACAAACACACTTTGAAAGTGCTCAGAACCTCCTCAAAGCAGAACTTTGGATCATCTGACGTCACAGAATCAGCCATTGTGGGGAGGAGGTACTGTTTACTCGTCCAGTGTTTGCCAAGCTTTATTGAGACAAGACAACAAGACAAATTCAAAAATCTCATGGCTTACAACAAAACAAAAATGTCACAAAAAGTATAAATACTGAAATAATGATTTCGTCTCAATTTATTCACAAACTGAGTTCGGGCTAAATTTAAGCCCAGGAAGTTCGGGTGAAAATTGATTATTTCCCATTCAGTGCACTCTTGCTGATCTCTCGACCACATAGATGAGGCCAAAAGATCGCTCAGCAGCACAAATTCAAGACAACAACAAAATCGACAGTGTCTATCTGTCATATTCAATATAATAAGACCGTTTGCCAGCAGAAAGTCCGGACGATTCTACGTATACAGTGACACATATTTTCCCCCCACGTAAAACTTCGCAGTCACCCATGCATCAGATGCTACTGACGCTACCTCAAGACTTACACATACATATTATTAAATTGCGATATGAGTTAATACATGTTACGTTAACACACAATAAAGTAAAACATTACCTGTCAATCCAATTTGAAGCGTGTTTCCGGGTCGAAATCCTACAGCGCAGACGCGCGCCGGATAATACAGGAAATATAATGTTGTCAAAATAAAAGTACGGTCAGATTAAAGTAGAACTAAACATGTAATATATGCTTTGTCATGTATAAACATATATTAAGACTTACTTATTTGTCTTAATTGTCGCATTTGATACATTCACTCACATTTATACATGATTGATTTAGCGATATAAAACTATAGTACGCATTATTTCGAAATCAAGCCCGGACTCTGTTACTGTCTTATTGTCTGTGTTGCTTGACTCTACATGAGCGAAATATACACAGTTGCACATAAGAATTATAATTCTTGAGACATTAAACAGTTCACTTTAAATGAGTATGTGCTCATAATCAGAAGTTCGGCTCGCGCTCGTAACTTAACTGAAAAGAAACGGGCGATAAAATGCCTGAAATAAAAGTAACACCACTAGGTGAGTTCACTTGCTAGCTAGCATCCGCGAAGGCTCTGTCACGTTCCGTACATACATACAACATGAAGATACTAAGGCAGAACTTTGTCTGGAATTGCAGTCTCAAATAACTAAAAGTATTGATCCATGGATGTCCAGCAGAGGTTGTTAGCGGGGATGCTAACAACTCACCAAACTACAGTTCCATTATGTCTTGTTTTGTTGTTGTTGTTGTTTGTAACGTTCTTCTTGTGTCTTGTTTTTCCAAGGTGCTGGACAGGATGTTGGACGCAGCTGCATCATCGTCTCCATCGGAGGCAAAAACATCATGCTGGACTGCGGCATGCACATGGGATACAATGATGATGTGAGTTCTTGCCAAAACACTTTTGACTAAACAAATGTAATTAAATTTTATTGATACAACATATAATTTACATACAGTACATGGCATGTAACGTCACAGCTAAAATCATTTTGGGTGAGTCTAAATTAATAGTCAACAAAATAAAACTGACCTTATCTTCCAGTCGTGTCAGAAATTGAATGCGGAAAAATGCTATTACTAAAAGGAGAACTTTTTATTCGATTAAAAGGTCTTTCTCAACTATTAAATTTAGGTCAGGCAACTGTTATGGCCTGTGAAATATTAAAAAAAAAATAATAATAATCTTGGGCTGTCTTAGATATTTATTTCCTTGATGTTCCATAATATTTAAATGTGATAAATATAAAAACATTGAATCAGAAAGGTGCAAATACATTTCATGGTACCGTAAGTGGGTGAATGGTTGTTTGTTTATATTCTCTTTGTTGAAAATAAAGCTATGTTGTTTTTCCAGAGACGCTTCCCAGACTTCTCGTACATCATTCAGAATGGGCGCCTGACAGACTTTTTGGATTGTGTGATCATCAGGTTGGTTCAAACAGCTCTAACATATTCATCGCTCGTAGACAGCTTATATAAAGAAGTTTCTGCTCTTGTTAGCCATTTCCATTTGGACCACTGTGGCGGTCTTCCCTATATGAGCGAGATGGTGGGCTACGACGGGCCAATCTACATGACGCATCCCACCAAGGCCATCTGCCCCATCTTGCTGGAGGACTTTCGCAAGATCACTGTGGACAAGAAGGGAGAGACCAACTTCTTCACCTCACAGATGATCAAGGATTGCATGAAGAAAGTCATCCCACTGAACCTGCACCAGACTGTCCAGGTGGGCTCTTGTTGTCTGTCCTACTAGAACCCTGCCATGTCATCTGTCGATCGTCTTTTCTTTTAAATTGAGATATCTTTGTGCGTGTGCGTCCATGCAGGTGGATGATGAACTGGAGATCAAGGCATACTACGCCGGCCATGTTCTGGGTGCTGCTATGGTGCAGATCAAAGTGGGCTCGGAGTCAGTGGTCTACACTGTGAGTGTGAACTTTTAATAGTAGTTATAATAGCTTACATTTATATACAGTGAAACACCGCCTTCACCTCTTCACATTGGAAAAAAAGCTAAGTTTAGCTCAGGTTGTTAGACGATGAAGTTACGGGGAGTTTTACCTGAATGTGAATGATTTTGCTCTCTCAAGCTAAAAAAAATATATACAAGAGGTGTCGTTATTGCTTGACAATTAGTATTTTTATGGGTTGAAAAGGCAACATACACAAGCGCTTTTGGTTCATATTTCCGACATTAAATCTTCTTGGAGCCGTTTATTTTTAAGGGTAATGTAAGATGTGTCTGAAAATTCTAATGTTTTGGGATCGTGGTCTTTCAGTTCAAACAATATAGTCATTTATGAGCCTTTTTAGAAGGAGGGGTCAGGTACTGTCTGTTTCTGCTATCTGGGGCAGGCCTCGATCCCTACCCCTTGCGAATGGCGGTAGTTTACTTTAGCACCTTTCAAGGCACCCAGTGATGCTTAAATGGCTAACAGGAAAGTAGTCATTGGTATTTTCATGGCTAGCAAAGCAGCAACATACACATCAGTGTCCTTGCATTTCCATTGCATTTGTTTGAATCACAAACCTAAAAAGAGGGAAATGAAGAGGAACAATAGACAGAAAGTTACTCATTTATTTAGACCCCAGTATCACCACAGTGTTGTTAATTTGAAATCCTGGCTAGAAACCAGTCTAACATGAAGCATCAGCTTGGAATAACTGTCTTGTCTCATTTAGGGTGACTACAACATGACACCAGACAGACATTTAGGGTAAGTTAACTACTCTAGGTATGTCTTATTTTATTTTAGCTTTGACAACATCTACAGTGGTCGACCTACGAATTGGATAATTTCATAGAAATGTTTCCCCTTTTGAAAATAATGAATTTCTCCCAGCTCATTGTGAAACAGTACAGGCAAAAAAAATAATTATCATACAAGCATAAAAATAAGTTAACCACTTACTATTACAACATTGAACCAAAAATGTGTCGACCACCCAAATCTTTGACGGTGCATGCGCAAAAGGAGGTGGGATGAAAGTGTTTAGCACACATGCAGCTCACTTGGCGTTTTGTGTTCTTTTCTTTTTTTTTCATTATTATTGTCAACTTTGACCTAGAACAGATTATTTCTATTTCAATTATTTCATTGTTTTAATCCAAATAAATTGCCTGTCGACCAGTATTACAGAATTGTTTGAACTTGTGATGCCTGTGAGAATAAGCGGTAAAGAAGATGGATGTTCTAATTTACTGTGACTTATGAGAGGAGAAAGCAAACAAAAATCTTGGTTGAGGTTTTCCAAAATGTTAATGTAAATACAAAAGGTCATAACGTGCAAAGAAATATATGTTTTGAAAGCATCTTATTCATACTGGCAGCATATCTTCTGAAGATGGAGGGAGATGGCTAGTAAACCAATCGTCACATTCTTAAAATAATGGCTTTTTTTTTCTTTCAGAAAACACTAAAAACGGAACCAATTACTGAGTATATTTTATTTATTTATAATTAAAAACATTCATACATTTTCATTATATGTTCAACTGACGATGTAGGCAATTTTAGTTTAATTAAGACCAAAAATAATTAATGTCAAGTCAAAGGCCATTATTTTAGAAAGGTCACGCAATCTCAATGGTTGGCTGTGTTTTGATCAGAATTCAACTCTGAATGCAGGTGTATATATACACACCGGGTCACTATTGTGTTTTGTTGGTTTGAGACAACTTCTTTCATGTTGTATTGCATGTTGGCAGTGCCGCTTGGATCGACAAGTGCCGCCCAGACATTCTCATCTCAGAGTCAACTTATGCCACCACCATACGGGACTCCAAGAGGTGCAGAGAGAGAGACTTCCTGAAGAAAGTGCACGAATCTATAGAACGTGGAGGAAAAGTACTGTTTGTATTCATGTGAAAGTTTAGTGTTTTGTCATTTTTCGTAAGATTCGACAAACCCATTATTATTTTGTCCAGGTTCTCATCCCAGTGTTTGCCCTCGGAAGAGCCCAGGAACTTTGCATCCTTTTGGAAACATTTTGGTAAATTGCACTGTGAGAAAAGGTTCCTCTTTTCAATGAACATTTTATGTTGATATGCTAATTAGCTTCCTCTGACAGGGAGAGAATGAACTTGAAGGCTCCCATCTACTTCTCCACGGGGCTGACTGAGAAAGCCAATCATTACTACAAGCTATTTATCACGTGGACCAACCAGAAGATCAGGAAAACATTTGTGCAGAGGAACATGTTTGAATTCAAGCACATCAAAGCCTTTGACCGCTCGTATGCCGACAACCCAGGACCAATGGTGAGTGTTTTTTTTTTTCTTTTGTTTTACTGCCAAGGCGTTGTCTGCTTAAAGCTGCTCTCTGTAACTCATCTTTGCAATAGCCTTTATATTTGACCATTTATGACTGAAACATTTTTTAAATAGTAGATTAGCACCTTAGCTGTTCACAATGGGTACTCAGACAAAATTCAGGTTCGAATTTACAGCCCTATGTCTGTGGCTGTGACGTCATGAGCGTGCTGGTTCTGTGAAGAAAGAAATGCAGTTTAATTTTTGGCCACAGGTGGCAGTAGCTATTTGAAATTGAATTTTCCGCACCCAGTAGCTTTAATGAAAACAGTGAAGAAGTTAAAGCAGTGTGGGCACATTGGCAGGTGGTGTTTGCGACCCCAGGAATGCTGCACGCCGGACAGTCGTTGCAAATCTTCAAGAAATGGGCCGGCAATGAGAAGAACATGGTGGGTGTCTTTCAAAAAAATTAAAAGATGTGACACAATTGATGTACAAAGACATCTTCTCACCTCCGCAGGTCATCATGCCAGGCTACTGTGTACAAGGAACAATTGGACACAAGATCCTGAATGGACAGCGGAAACTGGAAATGGAGGGCAGAGCAACAGTAAGTAATTGGCTTTCTGTGGTGTCATGTGATCTTCACCTGACCTTGACTGAACACTGCACCGGGACGCTCGTAGTTGGACGTCAAGCTGCAGGTGGAGTACATGTCCTTTAGCGCCCACGCTGACGCCAAGGGCATCATGCAGCTCATTCGCATGGCCGAACCTCGCAACATGCTGCTGGTGCACGGCGAAGCGGTCAAGATGCAGTTCCTCAAGGGCAAGATCGAGCAGGAGTTCAGTGAGTGGATATCGTCCACTCGACATGTTTGCTAGCTTTCGAGCCTCACGTGAGACGTACGTTGTCGGCTGTCCCACGGCAGGTATCGACTGCTACATGCCGGCGAACGGCGAGACCACTACAGTGACTACAAATCCCAAAGTTCCAGTTGATATGTCACTCAACCTTCTCAAGAGAGAAATGGCACTAGGAGGTGAGTCTTGTTTGTATGAACTGCTAATTTAATGGTAAATGAACTAACCATTTCCGGGCAGTCTGGAGCTATGAATATGAGTGCTTATTTCATGTAACTGTAGTGTGTGTATTCTTCTCCTCTTCTGATATTCTTCTGTCAACTCCTTTGCTGAGAGGTCCTTTTTTTTTTTTGAATAATTGTTGCAAAAAGCAAGACCAGCAAGTCAGACAATTTCACTTGCAAGGTGTTCATCAGCTAAGCATTGTGTAATGTGGATTGTGTTGTTTCAGGGCCTTTACCGGATCCCAAAAAGCCTCGCATCATGCACGGAACCCTCATCATGAAAGATAATGTAAGTTTGAATGTAGCCCACCTGCATCATGATGATATTCTGCCTGTACACGGATAATTATGGGCAGCGTGGGAGGTATTAATGTGTTGATAGTATACAGTGGTTGTGTACAACTGCACTACATCATAATGAGGGCAGTGTAACAACAATAGTCAACATGGCTAAATTTCCCCCCATGCCTGGTTTAATTTGAGTACTTTTTCAGCTTGTTCATGGCCCCACATGGACAGTCTGTCATTTCTATTTATTTATTTTTGCTTTTTGCTTGTCATTAGTATAAAGTATCCATTCATCTTTTTCAACCCTATAAATTTCTCTTTTTTGGCAGGTTGTGAGTTTAATATATATATATATATATATCTTTTTTATCTTTCTTTGTTAAAACAACCTTTGTGCAGTCATCAGAGAGAGATTACATTTCTTAAATTAAAAAAGTAGTTATACACCCTGGTCAGCAGAAGGTATCCCCACTTCTTAAAATCAACCTCATCTTTCATTTGCTCCTCTGGAGTGCAGTAAGCTATAAAACCGCACTTTCGTAAACTAATACTGTATTACAAAAATTGCTGAACAATGTTATGTGGTAGGAAACAGAAGGGGGGAAAAAACTAAAATTTTCCAATTTTGAGACAAGAATCAACCCCATTTCCCCCAAATTGTCAGATTGAATTCCAAATAACAAAGACATTTAAAAAAAAAAATAGAGTTTTGAAGGGTTTCAGTGGACCATACGCACAGCAGCATTTCGGTGCAATGGTACGGCAACTTACATGTTTCCGGTCTGTGCTTGTTACTTGGAAGCCCTCTGGCGGAAAAATAGCCTCCTTCTTTAAATGTGTATTAATGTGAGTTTAATGGCTATATTCTATAACGTTTTTCAAGCTGGAAATAGCTCCTCCTGCCAAATTTGTGGTGTGTCAGCCATCATGATCAAAGATTCAGCTCTGCAACTAAACAAACTAAACTAAACCCCTTCTAGTGGCTATCATTATATTGTGAAAGTTTCTCTGACAATATTTCATGCTTTCACAGAGTCTCAAGCTCGTGTCCTCGGAACAAGCACTGAAGGAGCTCGGACTCAACGAGCATCAGCTGAGATTCACGTGTCGTGTGCAGCTCCACGACCCGCACAGTGACCCTGACACGCTTCGAAGAATATACACACACCTCAAGAGGTGAGTGAGAAGGTATTTCTATTTTTTTTTTATTGGAACCGTTGATGGCTGCTCCAATGGCCCGCTGGCAGTGGACGTGAAAAAAAATCCAGCTACAACTGTTGCATGTGGTTGCTTTATCTTTTCATATGCATTTCCCCAAATAATGTTGTCACTTTTACGCTCGCACTCAATCACAGCTTAGTGATAAGCGACCACTTTGTCTGCAGGGAGCAAACTATGCTAAGCTACGTTAGCCGGAGAAGCTTTAACTTGCACACTGTATGAATCTTTTTCCTCACTGCAGTGTCTTAAAGGGCTACGCCATCCAGCACCTTCCCGATGGCACGGTCATGGTGGAGTCCATCGTCATCAAAGTGTCATCTTCACCAGAGGAAGGCAACACAAAGGTCATCCTGCTTTCCTGGAGTTATCAGGTAAACTACTTTCAGGCATTTTGCCAATTGCTGTCGACTAAAAATAACACTAGAGTTGCTCAGCAGGTTACGACCAATCAGGGCTCAGCGAACATCATATGACCAAACTCAGAAAATACGTGAGCTGTGATTGGTCGTTACCTGAACCCTGAGCAACTGTGATGTCATTTTCAGTCGAGAGTAAGTGGCAAAATGGCCGCCCTTTGAGATTGATAAAAAAAAAAGGTGAATTTTGTTGCCTAATTCATACTCCACAAACGTAATACGAATCACAATGCCGTGTTTAGACTAGTGGGGGTGCTTTCAACATAATAGTGTAAAGAAAACCTTTTGGTTGACTTCCTCTTTTAGCAACCCTTTTCCACCAGCTCACTGTCCTATGTGTAAATCAGGCAGCACACACGTACAGATTTTTTAAATGTGAGAGACCACCCACAACAAGGAACACTCTGTGTGCTTACTGCTCGTGTCGTGTGTGATATACTGGAGATGAGCAAAATGCTCAAATTTGGCCCGACTGTCAGTATCTTGTGTAGCACGCTTAAAGTGCCCACACGGAATGGGGATTCGAGATGGACCCACGAAATCGAACACCCGAGACTCACTATGAGGTGACACGCTTTTTTGTTGGCGTGATCTGAAAGTGGTGTGACCCTGCAGCAGACACAGTGATGTCCCATGGTGAGTTCTGTCTGAACAGGATACACGAATAACCGTCGTCTATCTGCATGCAATTGGGTTGAAAAGTCATTTTGAAAAGAGCCCAAGTATGTGGCTTTGTGTACTCCAGTTACATTTAGTCATTTATTAAAATCCTTAATGATGTATTTACTGTGTTCTTAACTATTTCTTTTCCATCAGGATGAAGACCTTGGAAGCTTCCTTTCAACTCTGCTGAAAAAAGGGCTCCCATCTGGACTTTGATTCAATTACTAAATATGATTTTGGGTTGTTGTTGTTTTTGACTTTATGAAAGAACTTGTGGGCCAAACCACCAAGTTAATCTGTGTACAGACAATTATGTGATTTGTTAACAATTTTTCACAACTTAAACAGAATTTTAGTCAGCTAGCTATTGAATTGCTCAGATTCTTTTTTCTGTTGCTAGGCAGAATGTGTCCTCCTAAATAAAATTAAAAGATTGTTGCTCACTGTGTTAATTCAGTGGAGAGTAAAGAGCGGACAGAGAGTTGGCAACAACCCTATTTACTGTACTTGTCTCTATTTATACACATTAATTCATAACTGTATTACTTGTTGGAAAGAAATTCTAACAAGCTTTGTTTTGAACTACAGTGCCACAGGTACACTGACGGGTCAAAGCTCTGCTTCCATCTAATGCAATAGTCAGTTTTTACTTTCCTGTGCTTTACTGCATATCTTTCTTTTTGTGTGTTTTCCCTAACTCTGGTACTTTGTGAAATTCTCAAATGAAAAGTGCATTACTGTATGTAGATCCAACTTTTTTTTTAATGTACATACATGACTTGAAGGCATTTCTGATGTACAAAGTAAAAAAATTAAGTAAAATAAATGGAGAAAAAAAATCCAGTGTATGAATGTAGAATAAACCTCTATAGTGGAGGACACCTAAAGAAAAGGAAAAGTGGACTGCGCTGGGGGGCCTTGTTGGCCATGGCTTGCATTTGAGTGTTTGATGGCAAAAAAGAGAAGATGGTCACTCGCGCTAATACGTTAAAAATTTAAACTACGTTTCGTCTGAAATTGCAAACCCAAGGGCGTGATATTGTTTGAGCTGATAGAAGCATGCATGAATAAATTACAAAATGAGGAAATTGGAGTCAATCAATCTTTTTTCAAACATTTCATCTCCAAATTTGAATTTACATACACAGTTGCATTTCAGTGGTGTAGGGCCAAAACTTTGTATCTCCAAAATCATCACATTTCGAGACCCCCAAAACGGCATGTTTATTCAATCTTTAACATTGCATTATCAAAGAGAGCAAGCCATTTTCAACACTCCACATTGGTCAATAATTTTTTTTTTTCAATGACACCCACATTTGTGGACTCCCCAAAAGTATACTTTTTTTTTTCTATTAAAAATTGCCAAATTTCAACTATTAACTAATTACAACAACAAATAACTCAAACAGTATATAAAAAAACTGTTAAAGTAGCATTAGCATAATACAAACGTGTGGGAATTTATTTCATCCTTGTTGAATATTTATTAATAAATGTCTCATTGGTAACTTGACCTCTTTCTGGTTTTCCTCCGTGTGTTCGTTTGATTACAAGTCAAATACTTTTTACAATTTATTGATTACAATATTCTTTCTGGGAGAATAACACAGTCCCTGGGTTGTGATTAACTCACCCTGTCCACGAACACACAAGAGAGCTGAATTAACCAACTCTCGCTTACCGTCCCCTGAACCCTTTTATAGTATCCAGATATCAAAATGTCTAGACGGTAAGTTTCCCTTTCTTAACCGCAAGTCATCATCTGATTGGCCAGATCCATCCTCACATGATTGCTCCTTCACTTAATCACTTCCTCTTCAGCACCTGCACAAACAAGCCACAACACTTCTTCTCATTTTCCCCCATGCACTTAACTTGACATTCAGCTCGACAGAACTTCTGATACCTGTTTGTCTATCTACCATGTTCCTCATTGCGGTTTTCCTGCCTATTCTGTTTTCTATCTTAAGGTGTGAAAACATTACTCAAACCTCTAACTTCTACATGCTAGGTGACTTTAAAGGAACACATGACTCAAAATTCATTTTCCTTCATTCTATAACGTACTGTGTATGAACATTAAAAATGCCGTATGGCATCGTCAAGTATTGCCATAATTTAGATGGCACTGCTAACCATCTCTGGTTTCATATTTTGGCAGCTTAAAGCTGTTTTCAGGGAATAAGATGCCATTGATCTTTACACTTTTAATGTTCATACTGCCTCACAGCATGAAGGGGGGGGGGGGGGGGAGGGATTAAGTCGCGTGTCGATTTAAAATGACCCCTTTTCATTCTCCCACATGGACTTATTACATTAGTCAAGTAGACTAAAATATTGCAATTGCATTTTCTCAAATATGCCGTATTGCTAAAGCGCACCAACAGCTACGCTAGAAATGATAACGTTCCAACAAAACACAGCAAAAAAATAATAACTAAACACCATTGGAAGATAGGGACAGTCCTCCTTTTCCAATCAGTGATGAGTCTGATCTCCACGTATCGACCTCTTCCAGTTGTAAAATGTTGCTGTGTTTAGTAGTTATTTGCTGTTGTGTTTTGTACAATAGGTCAAACAATATTGCCCCCTGGGTTAACAAATTCAGATGAAACCTAGTTAAACTTTTAACGTAAAGTATTGATCGTCAGTATTCGCGTTCATTATTGCCAGATTTTGCTGGAAAGCCTCCTGATTTCCCAGAGCTCCCACTAAAATAACTACATTCATAGTTGTCTAATCATAAAATAGCTCACAAATTGTCAAATTAATCATAAAATAGCTCGCCAATGGCTCACTGATAGTGTAGAGATACATTTGTCAGACTTTGGTGGACTGGACAACAATTCACATTCTTACATTGTTTAAAATAAGCATACACAGTAAGTGTATGACGCGACGACGCCACAAGGTCAAAACATCATTCGCTTTAACAACTGTTAGATTATTAACATTGTTTTTCTGTTTCAATTTATATTTTTCAAAGTGTTTTTGATATTAGTTAGATATGTTACAACTGTTCCCCATATGTTAGTTAATCTGTAGTCTTTTGTTCTTATCCTGGGGAAGTAAGGTTTCTGATTCAATCTAAATGAGGGGATGTCTGTAAATGCAATCAGAGGTCGGTCCATAAAAATCCCTTGTGCGAGAAGGCGCCGGGGGCCAATTGTTTACCCACATCTTGAGTGGATTAAGATAGGAACTGAAGTAAGATTATCAAGTAGTGTATTTCACTCTGCTGACAGGAAGAATGGGGGGTGCTCTATATCTGTAGGGGCAAAAGGTACTTCTTTGTCGATGAAGGGGGAGGGAACTGTTTTTGTATAAATGAGTGAGTGTATTTTGAGAATGTTACACTTTTGGACCAGAGCTGTTTGAGCCAGGTCCTAAGATGTCTTTCAGACTCTGAAATAAAGCTGGCAAACTTCTCCACGAGACTTCAACTTTGAGTTTTATTTGAACACGCAGAAATCAAAGAAATGATTTCCAACACAACAAAAAAAAATTAAAAACAAATTTAAGTACAGGACGACAAGGAAGACAAGTGCACTAACCGTTGCTCTCACCACAACTGCACGTGTGTAACAATTAAGTGAGGTCAACTTGGGCACTCCCTAACATTATCTTCATACTACACAGTCACACTGAGAAACACATAACTACATAAAAACATTAGCATTTTAGTCATATTTGACACGTTTTCTACCTTAAACAAGAGCAGTAGTGATGGGTGCATGTGCAGTGAATGCCACACAGTCAGCATGATAGCAAGCTAGCAACCAATGTTGGCTAACTTACCTTTAAAATTGCAGAGGGACAGTTAGATCTAAAAGTTAACCCCCCCCCCCCAATTTTTTTTTAACTGAAAACAGCGAGTGAATGTAGGATTCCACTAAGAAGTCTACGCAGAACACAAAAATGCTGCGTGTATAGAAACAAGATAAACATATGTAGACATCATGTCTATGTATATACATCTATGTAGACTGAGCTACCAGTCGGATGTGATGTCTGGGAGTTAAGGTTTTTGAATTTAGAAGTATTATTGCATTGTAGAAGAGCAACTGCGCATGTCAAACTTTTAAAACCCGTTTTTATCAGAGGGCGGCCATTTTGCTATTAGCTGTCGACAAAAAAATGACAACCAATCACGGCTTAGCTTGCTAGCGCCACATGACCAAATTCCAAAAACCGGTGAGCCGTGATTGGTCGTTACCTGAGCCTTGAGCAACTGTGATGTCATTTTCAGTTGACAGCAAGTGGCAAAATGGTCGCCCTCTGAGATGGAGGTGGATTTTGCTACTTTACTCATATTCCATAAATGCAATATTAATCAGAATGTCATATTTAGACTAGTAGGAGTGTATACAGTGCAACATATTATTGTAAAGAAAATTTTGAGGTGGTAAAGATTTCTGTGCCCCAGACCATAAATGCCGCCATTTCAGACAACAATAACTTGTATGTACTAGTCATCCTGATGATCTAAAAATAGCTATATTCATATTTTGAATCATTTTTTACGATACTCTTTTTGTCTTTAACACATTGACTGCCATTGACGGTTATAGACGTCAACGTTCCATTTTAGCTGGGCTGGCAGTGAACGAGTTAAGGAAAGTAATGTTGTGACGACCGCGTGTGGGAGTGCAGCGCCGTCGCGCCATCTGTTGCTGAGCCGGCACTGACCACAACGTTGTTCTGCACTGCGATAGCGTAAACGCCTCGACGCCTTCGGACTCTAAACCAAGTCCTCTTCAGGGCCTTACATGTGCAGTGGCTGGTGGTGACATAGTAGAGCAGCGGGTCCAGGCATGTGTTGAGGGTGACGATTGCCATGGTGACCCTCCTGGCGTTGTAGATGCCGTTGGCCAGGGGACACCTCTGAATGACCTCCATGCGGCGAAGCAGGTGCAGCAAGTACACCACGTGGTTGGGCAGGAAGCAAATGAGCGTGATGGCCAAGATGGTGTAGATGACCCTCAAGGCTCGCCGGGCCGTCTTTGTGTGGATCCTGGAGATGCGCCTGGCGGCCAGCGGGTAGCACACCAGGATTATGGCGGAGGGCAACAGGGAGCAGAAGATGAGGCTGAGGACGCTGTAATGCAACAGACGGGAGCTCCACTCATGGGCGGCGAAGTTCTCAAAGCAGCTGTGGCTCCCTGATTTGCTACCTTTTGTCCTCAAAGGTCCCATGACGATGAAGGCCACGACTGCCACTCCTGCGAGGGCCCAGAGGACGGTGCTGATGAGCAGCGAGTACCGGGGCCTCCTCAGCTTCAAATAAGCATGCGGATGCACTGTTGCCACGTAGCGGTCCACACAGATGCACGTCATGAAGCAAATGCTCATGTAGATGTTAGCGTAGAAAAGGATCCCCGTGATCCGGCAGGCCACGTCGCCAAACACCCAATCGTTCCCGTTGAGGTGGTAGTGGATCCGGAGGGGAAGCGTGCACAGGATGACCAAATCCGCCAGGGCCAGGTTACTGATGTACACGCTGAAGGCGGTGCGGGGGTTGACCCTGAGGGTGAACACGTAGATGGCGGCCAGGTTTCCCGGGAGACCGAAAACTAACGCGAAGATGTAGACGGCTGGGAACAAGAAGACCTGGTAGTCTCCTGGAGGGACTTGACACTCTGCCGCTGTTTGGTTGCTCATTGCTGACTCCATGATGACCTGCTAAAAGAACCAATGCTCAGTGTTACCAAGAGATACGAACACGTGTATCTAAAATCATCATTCTGCATTCAAATGAATGGAAATGACGTTAATCCGTTTCAGTCACCCCAAAAAAGAGATCTTAATGTGTGTGTTTTTTTTAAATAAATTTGATAAATTGAACACAATATTGTATTTTTTCAAAACCTACAGTTTTGACATTATTGAATAGAAAGGAGACCATTTTTGCCACATTAGGTAGCTTCCATTTAGTGGACATTGTGCTGCTCCTTGGCCACCAGAGGTCAGTATATTAGGAAGCCACAGAAATATTAGTTGTTCTTTGTAGTAAATAAAGAAGATATGTCTATGAGTAATTTTATATTTACTGTCTACGTGTGTTGCATGCATGCATTTCCCATTATGTGCTAGCATTAAGCTAGCGGATTGTAAGGCAATGTCACGTGCTTGTTTTGAATTCTCACTGTCTTATGTCGAGTTTGACAAGGCTGCCAAACTGCTGCTTGTTGTGAGGTGAGTTCACTGCCACCTTACAACGCTCATATCTCAAATGTTCTCTCTCAACTTGGGGGAAGGGGGGGTATCTGCAGGATGACAGCTTGTATATAAAAAATAAAATAAAAAATCAACAAAAACAAATAGCATATTTGCTAAAAATGCTACAGTATATTTCCTATAAGTTAATGTTTTTTGGCGAGAATATTGAGCTGAAGTCAGTCAGACACATGGGGTGAGTAGGGAAGTAATAGAAGTGGTGATGCATTTGTTGCCATTTTTATGTGTAGCAGCAGTAGTAAAACAACTTCCTGCCTTATGTCTGTTGCCTCTTAGAAAACAATAATAGTACAGTATCTGTATATACTGTATAATACAACTGAAACCAAATATGTTATTGCCTCAACAAATACAAATTATTTTTTTAAATATTAATAAAAATTACCTCTCTCTCTCTCTCTCTCTCTCTCCATATATATATACATTTAAAATGAATATTGACATTTCCCAAAGTTTTAAAGGATTACTGCTGAGCAAAGCTTTAAAAACTGAAATGTCTCGTTCGAAGTTCTTTTGTGTGTGTGTGTGTGTTAAAAATGTGCTAAATCAGATTTGTCAAACATACAAGAAGGGCCGTGATCAGCCTGTTGTTGATCATTTAGTCCACAGGGAGGCGCACTGACGAACGCTCGAATGACTACTTAAATGACATTTTGAAATCGGCTGTTACTCAAATTTGACTCAATATTGATGCATTTGTGAAGGTTCAAAGACGCCAAGATTCAGGAGTTAAGTAGGTCTACTTCATATAGAATGAATTGGCATCATGACACTGTCAATAATGCTGTTTTGTGCAACTGTACAATTTAGTTAACTACATATTTGTCTGTTTTCTCTTAATTAAGAGACGGAATATTGCAAAGTAGTAGTCAATGAATAAGGTTCAAACGAAGATGTTTACTGTCTCCCTTTTGTTGCTTTCATGCTCTGCCACAACTTGTATGTATTTTTGTACACAGCTATACTCGTAATGAAAAGTTTCCGCTTTTGTTTGTATGGTGTCATGAGTTAAAATGTAATTAAAAACAATTTATAGATCATAACTTTTTTTTTTTTAAGATACATACAGTACAGTACTACAACGTTGATTCATAATATTGCTGAAATTGCACTCATTTGTGTTCATTCCCCATAATTTAGAACAAGTTTCGCAAAAAGATAATAAACAATAAATGTGAATATTTTCTAAATATACAAAAAAATGTGTGTGGGTGGATGGGGGGTCGATTTTCTAATTGCCGCTGAATTATTTTTTAACATTCACTATGTGTTGCAGAATTTGAATTCACAAAGGAATACTTCTTATCATTATCTTTTGTGGGTAAACGTTACCTGTTGTCCTTTGAGAAGCCTCGTCTTGATTCTTCACTCGCAGTCAAGTTACAACTAAAACGTGTTTTGATGCTCACTGCACTTTACTAAAGTGTCTTTAATTTCCTGTTTCATTAAGCTGTAGGCGTGCAAGAAAGACAAGGACAGGAAATGTGGGGCTATGCTAGCTTGATAGGTGGAAGCCACCTGCTGTTGTGGTACATCAATCGCCTTGTTGCTTTTTATTCAATTTTCCTTCTGAAAGACAACACCTACACAGTTAAGCTTCTCTGTTTCCTGCACACTCAAAAATGTGCGTGGGGGACAGAAATAGTCTAAACCGATATATTGTATGTTGCTGAGGGGAAAAGGACACATCTCCCTACTCCCATGCATGTTCCATTCTGTGACCTTTATTTTTTTTTGTCACTTTGACTTTCAGCTTTTACTCTAAATAAAAATATTAAGCTCCATAATCTTCTTTTCATTTATTTATAAAGACTTTTTCAGAACGTCATATTTGGGATTTGTTGGTGATGTGGTAGATGGATGGATGGATAGAAGAAAAATGATTTGATGCTCTTTCATCTCATATGACGCCAGGCCAAAAGCGTAATTCTGAAAATAGTTTTATTTAAAATCATGTTTGAGTGCTAGGCATTTGCAAAACAATCTTGGTGCTGGACTGAAGTTATTTTCAGAAAATGTGTCCGGGAACTTTGATGCCTGCTGAAGACATGTGTTGCTTTCGAGAACAGAGTAAACAGAAGCCTATCTGAAGGACTGACTATAGCAAGAGGAGGAAAAGACAAGTCATCTGAATCTTTTATTCAACACCTTTCATGAACTCCAGGAACTCTGTTGGACAGAACACAACACGTCAAATCGGGCTTGGCAATACAGTATTGCATTAGAAAGGTAACACAATTACTGTAACTATTGCTTTTTGCTGTTATGCAGTAATGTAAGGCTAGTCTGCCATTGATTTAAATTGGAATGGATATGTTTGCTAAAATATGTGCTGGATTTTTAAGCGTATAAATAATACATTTGTTTTCATCTGTAATGAGTTTATGTTCTAATCTGTTATTTTGTGGCACAAAAATCTTTTTTTAAGCACATTGAGGATGTCATTATTATTATTATTTTTACAGTGATAATAATAACTAATACGTACCATCATAATCAATTTTGCCGTCATTGTTTTTGTCTCCGTCCTTCATCAACTCCTCAATGTCATCTTCAGTGATGGATTCTCCAGTGGACTCTAGCATGGTCTTTAGTTCCTCCAAGTCTATGTAACCATCGCCGTTCCTAAACACGGGATCAAAAGAGGTTTTCAGAAACGTTTTCGTATGACTCAGAGCGTGCAATGTTAGGTGACAAATATGGAGGCATACTTGTCAAACATGCGGAAAAGTTCGGCCAGCTCCTCTTCTGATTTTCCTTTGCTCTCCTCCTTCATACAGCGGACCATCATAAGCAAGAATTCATCAAAGTCAACTGTACCGCTGCCTGTTACAAAAAGAAAAAACATAGAGATCTTTCTCATGATTGACGTTTTTTTTTTGTATTGCTGTATCAGTCCATAAATGAAAAATAATTGGTCTATGAAAATTGTTGATCACACTCGTGATATATTCACTGACATACCATCTTCATCCACCTCATCAATCATCTCCTGCAGTTCTTCAGGCGTGGGATTTTGCCCCAGCATCCTCATCACCTTCCCCAGTTCCTTTGTGCTGATGCAGCCGTCCTCCGCATCTTGGATGAAGATGTCAAAGGCAGCCTTGAACTCTGTGGGACACACAGGCAATGATCGTAACCCACAACAGATCTGCTCTGAGTCAGCGACTGTTGACTCCCTGCTGGTCTATGCCCGCCCACTGCACCATCTGATTGGTTACTCGTGCAGTGCTAACAGCCAATAAGCAGCAATTAGTGGCTATTAGACCGCAAATGAACGGCTATTAGCTTAGCTCGTGTGCTAACTTAATAGCCGTTTTTAGCGGCTATTTGAGAGTTATCCCGGGGTTAGCGTGTGGGTGAACGGTTAGCCCGCGAGCTAACTATTAGCTCGCGAATTAGCGGCTATTAGCCCGCGAGCGAACCGGCTAGCTCGCAAATTAACGGCGTTTAGGTTAGCTCGTGGGCTAGCGTTTTTATCAGTTAGCCTGCGAATTAGCGGTATTTAGGAGTTAGTGTGCGGAAGCCACATTATAGTTGGTGCAAAAGCTGATGGCAAACAAAAAACTTTAACCTGTTGCAAATCACAAAAGCTGTTTAATAAACATGTCCTTCAAGGCATTTAAGCAGTCAAGTGCTGGAGTTTTTATTATTATTTTATTATTTAAAATGTTGACACCATCTCTTTTTTTTTTCTGCAAATGTTTATCGGCTTCAAAGATCGGATATCGGCCTCCCTGACTACCGATAATCGGTATCGGCCCTGAAAAGAGCATATTGGTCTTTCTCTAATTGATTGATTGGTTGGTTGATTGATTGGTTGGTTGATTGATTGATTTATTGATTGGAGGTCATTTTAAAAAAAATATGCTACTCGCATGAGGCAAGTTGTTTTCAGTGGTAGGCTAGTAGTTGTCGTAAAATGAAGCATTAGCTTGCTCACCATTTTTTTGCTCCTCGGTCAAGTTCTCAACCTAGGGACAAAAACAGGACAGCACAAGCATCAACTGTTCTGTTTGCTCCTCTGTTCACAGCTGAGCGTTATGAGTGATGTATCATGTAGCTGTCTTCACATACTATTCTGGTTGTTGGAAAGCGCGTACTAGATCGATTGTCATGTGGAGTTATGTATGTCTGTGTATGTGTTGGAGTACCATCAGCTGTTCCTTTTATGTCCAGCTGTTTTTTCTTTTTCTTTTTCTATTGTTACACTGGGGTTTAACCCCAGTTGCCTTTAAAATGCACACTACATAGTGATATTTCTAATGTGGTGCCACCCAAAAGTAAAGAACAGAAAAAAAAGACACAGGAACCAAAAACAGCAATTCATGTATGTTTTAAAATTCCATCAGTTGTTCTTGATGTTCTAATTATAGTTTTGTCAAGACGAGAGGCACTATGGAGTGTCAGAACAAGATTATACAGTGTATATGTAGAATGAATCCTCTATCAGTAAATGGTCAACTGCAGAACTACACTCAATTCTAATTCAGAATCACATGAGCCACTTTGCCCTTTATGCTCAAGTCTGTCATGTGTGAATTCTCATCGTATATCCGATGACCATACACTGACCTGACATTGAAAGGGCCTAACGGTCACAATGGCTCCTCAGCTTTATGCACATAATGACATATGTCTCTCAAAGCGATTGTTCCTTACTGACTATGCTCTGAGTGACATAATCATTTAGATTTTGATATTTATCTTGACCTGAAATATTATCAGACAGAACAAATACACCCGGCGCTATTTGTACTTACCGCTGCTTTATAGACGTCATCCATTGCTGCTGGTCCTTCGCTGGCTTTGAGCAAATGGGGGACTGCTTCAGCCTTCAGAGAGCTGGGAGACTATGGCATTAAAAAAAGCTTATGACCCATCCCACAAAATTGAAGAGTGATGGGAGGGGGGTGCTGATTGACAGAAACAGAGAGCAAAAGAGTCCTATAAATAGGAAACAAAAGAAGCCGCCTATCAAAAGTAGAACATGGAAGCGCTGGGTTGATCTAAGTGATGTTTAGCTGGGTCATTGTCATGTGTATATGCTATGTTCGCAATGTCCCAGACAGAAAATAATATTGTATCTAGGTATCTT
Source organism: Leptonotus elevatus (assembly GCF_054856555.1). NCBI lineage: Eukaryota > Metazoa > Chordata > Actinopteri > Syngnathiformes > Syngnathidae > Leptonotus > Leptonotus elevatus. Next base: position 23,703,644 of record NC_141240.1, read on the forward strand.
TCAAACAAGGGTAAGCTAAGATTCCAATTTCATGACTGTTGGACTATTTTAAAAAAGTAAATGCAATAGAAATTTGAAACCACCATCCAGAGACAAGACAACTCGAGTGAACTATTCTAAAACAACTTCAGGTAGTATATATTATTATTTTGGATTATTATTTTTTATAGAATTATTTTCCAGCTGTTGTCAGCAAAGTCGTAGGCAAAGCAAATAAAACAATTGGAGCAAATGTATGCTTGAAACTTGGCAACAATAATTTGGGCAAGGCACTGCTGCGTTCCAGCAGGAACGAAAGGCATGCTTGGGTGAGTTTGGATGAACTTGCACAGAACGCTGACCTTTACTGCATCAAAAACACTTTGGGATCAACTGGAGCAGATATGGGGAGCCAGCAGGCTCTCTCTCGCGTCCAGCACAGGTAGTCTCTAACTTTAAACATTCTCTGACAATATATTGTAGAAAGTATTCCCAGAAAAGTGGAAGCTAGAAGCAAATGGGGGAATCATTATACATTACGCTACTGTCAAAGAAAGAAAATAGTCAACTTAAGTGACTAAAGTAATACATAGAAAATGAACTGATGAAAATCAGGCATTACTTTTTATTTATTTTTTATTTATTTTTTTTAACTCTCAACACATTTTTAATACATATGTATTAGGGGTGGGAATCTTTGAATGTCTCACGATTCGATTCCGATTTTTGGGTCTGCGATTCGATTTAGAATCAATTTTCGATTGGGGACGATTTTTGATTCAAAATGATTTGATTGACAATGATTTTTGCTTCAATCTATAGATGTGCAAGGAATTGTAATGATCTACTCCAGTCTGACTCGCAAATGCTACTTTAGCGCGCTACTCGCGGCACTTTTATCACTCAAAAGAACGGCTCCACACTGCAAAAAAAAAAACTTTCATTGGAATAACTTGATCGTGACTTTTTCCTTCTGCTCTCTAGTTTGGCTACAACTTAACAGTGTATTAGACCGCATGGAACCACACTGCCCCTCAGTGGCCAAACCGGGTACAACATGACCACACAGAACACAGACAAAGGCAAGACAGTATGAAATAATTAAAATAAAATAGATTTTGGGACATTTAAAATCGATTCTGGATCGTACTAAATGAGAATCGATTTTTTGGTACACCCCTGATATATATGTATGTACTCTACATACACTGTTTGTCATGCTAATATTTGTATATAAAAAGTATTATAATTTTTTTTTGCCTAGTACAGAAACTGATAGCTGACTCTTATTTCTGTGACTAACCACATGTTTGTGCCTGAATGTAAACGGACCACACATATGTGTTGTACCTATAGAAAGAACATTCCTTGATGTGCTACAAGAGGTGCAAATAGTACAAATTATTTCACTCAAGCACAGTAGAGAACATCATAGTGACACGTTGAGCAGTGGGCAGCGTTTCCATTGCCTGGGGAGCATTTGGGCCAATTAAGTGCCTTGCTCAGGGGCACTTAAGATGGGATACAAGAGAATGAGGATCGTTCCTCCCGTCTGGGGAAATAGAGCTTGCGGCTCTTCAAATAGAGCTTGCGGCTCTTCATCCACAATCTTCATGCACGCTTAACTGCTTGCCCATCTCTGCTTCAAGTGTGCTTTCGCTTGCATCTTCTGTAAATAAATGCTTTTGCACTGGAGTTTTAACGACAAAAAATAAGAATTACAATAGGCTTGTAAGTGCAGCGAGTTAAAAAAAAGTCATCTTAAAGCAAATTATAATAACAATAATAACCTAATGTTCTTAGTTACATTGTCCTATATTTGTATACTGTATTATTATTATTTTCAGATGCTTTCATGAAAATAGATCCACAGATAGAGGGCTATTTTAAGTGTGCAATGTCCTTGACTGGAAATAGTAGTCCTCTAACAGTGAGGCTGTAATGTAGGGGGGGCGGAGTGTTGTGTGTGGTGTTGGGGGGCGGGGAGTGGGTTGTACACGAAATAAACAGCGAAGCAGTTTGCAATAAACGCAGAACAAATTTACAGATCACAGGTCAATTAGCTACCTTTTGTCGTGGTTTCAGTCAAAGGGCAGTAATGAATTTGCTCATGGCTCATGCCTTACATGTGATGGAAGAACAAAGCTGCCAAAATAGATAAATAAATAAATAAATAAAAGTGTTTCTCACCAGCTATATTGACTTATTTAGTAGATGATAAGATACTTTATATTTATATTTTTTGTTTAAAGAAAAAGTGACAGTATCGTCCTTTTGCCACTAAGTGACTTTTTTCTCCCCGTCTCGTTTTTATGATCTGTACGAGGCACTGACACTACTGATAAAACACATGTGCAAATTATGTGTAGAAAGTAGGTGTGCAAAGCACAATTTGGTTTTCAAAACCATTTATTTGTAATGGGCATTTTAACTTGACAAGAGTATTTCTTGAAATTACCAGAGTGAATACTGTTAGTAACAACGTAATATTAGGGTAAATACTGAAACTGAGGTAATTCACAGTAATACTTGCACAGAGTGAGATGTTTCTTCCTACTCATTATTTGTATTCCCTTAATCCCTTGTACATAAAAAATTAAGAGATTTCAGTAACCGTGACGGTGTGAATTTTGTCTTTCTAAGAATGTACCCTTTATGTCCAGCAGATGGCAGTAATTCTCTTTTAACTCGGTTGCTAACCACCGATTGAATTTATTTATTTTCTTTAAATAAACAAAAATGCAAAGCATTCATAATGAGAAAACTCTTCTAATCCAGAAACCTTAAACCTCGTCAAATGTTCAAACAATTAACCTGTTAAAATTGCTTTCGGGGGGGGGGGCAACTATTGTAAATCGTGTTCATATCTGACTAATACATAAAATGAACGTTTATATTAATATTGTGTTTATCGATTAAATCATTTGCATATCGTTTTTTGGTGTTTTCGCGTTGTATTCGTGTCTATCTTTCAATAAAGTTTAATTATTCAAAGATAGAAAAAGAAGAAGAAGAATGCTTGGGAGGAAATGAACAGTACTGTAAACAGGAAGTACTTTCATTTTATCCTCAAGTCCAAGTGGTATGTGTTTAAGGGCCGAAAAACAGCAAACCAAGTCTTATTGCTGGCCAATAGGAGCGGCCCTACCACAAAGTAAGAGTTTTGAAACGTATATAATGAACCATCAATGTGTAGATAATCAACACGAATGCATTTGTCCACGAAGAGCCTCGACAGATGACGCGTCAAGCTAGTTTAGCATTAGCTGTCGCCAGGTATTTACAGCGTTATAACTCCTCTTGACCAGTAAACGAGCGTAATGTCTGGTCATGCTGTCAAGCACGACGAATTCCGAGCGCCTCTTTGACTTGAAGCAACTGCTGTTTAGTTATTGTTGTTTTTTTTGACGCCGGCGTTTACGGCGCAGTTTATGTTAGCTTGCGTCCGGAGCAACAGCAAGACGCAGGTCACGAGGATGAGAAATCTGCACGTTTTTGTTGTGTTTGAAATCGAAAGTATGTCTTTTTGTCGGGTCAGTGTCCAGATTTGCGGAACGTTAGCTTCCTCGAATCAACGTTTTGCCAACTCGATTGCGCGTACGTTTCTGTTCATTATCACGTCATGATGGTTTATGACCATAATGGCAGGTGCTGGGATATTAACAATGTGGCGCGATCAGTCTAAGTTTGAGATTTTTATTTGTGTTTTAAAGCTTCGACTCACTCCAAAGATCATTGACGTGCTTTGTGCTGTCGTTCTATGCAAGTCCAAATGATCTAAAGTCACTTTGCCTTGTTGTACTAGCTTGCCTATTTTCCGCGTACTTCTGATGTCTTAAACATCAGTTACCGTTGTACATTCAGCCAAGGACGCGATGACAACACCGCGTTTGCCAATTAGATCAATCATAGTATTGATTGACAGTGCAATGTCATTTTGTCCGGTGTCTGAAACAATTTGCACCAATAGTTTGACCCAGGGTAGTGGACTCACGTCATCATTTATCAAGCATCAATACAAACCAAAACATATGTATAATAATGTGTAATGTTTAACTTTAAATTGTCAGTTAGTGTTAATATCAGCATGCATCAGTATTTGTTTTCTGGGTTCCCTGACTGGTGACCAGTCCAGGGCGTACGCTGCCTCTCGCCCAAATTCAGATGGAATAGGCTTCACCTATGGAAGGACGTGTGCGGTTTAAAAACATATATATTTCATTTTGTTTCCGTACAGATAAAAAAAAAAGTAGACATATGTTTACATGAAAACAAAATGCAAATGAAAAGGAGAGAGAATAATAAATCTTGTATTTTCTGCCCCTTTTTACAGAATAACATTTGCATTTCACATTCAGATTTCATTTTAGCCTATTTAAATAAACTAATAAGTCTTAAAACATTTTTTTTGAAGACTATGCAAGTCTATAAGTTCACATTCAATAACTTCAAATCTCATTTCTATACTCATTTCAATCACTTTTCTTTTAAAACTTTAAAGACTTTGTGCTTTTGAAATAGTAGTTGCTTGTTTCTTTATTTATAGTGTTTGACTGGGCCAAACTCTAATATGATGACTGCGTATAATATGTATTTTAAATGATCGCATGCCACTTGTAAATACAATGAACGTATGTCTTCCTCCTTTTCTAGCTCATTAGCCAGGGAGGAGGACCGCAGCATCTGCAATTGTTGACCTTGTTCTTTTGGTCCCTGAGATGACATCACAGCAGCCTCAACTCCACGGTGGGGCTATTCATCACCAGGGTGCCCACAATGACTCGGCTCAACAAGCCCAGCCTCATATTCAGGCCCATCATCTTGACTCACATCCGAGCGGCGCCATCGCTGGCCGTCTGGACAACAGAGCTCTCACACGCCGGCCCGGATGCGCCGCTTCGGCAACAACTAGCAGAGTCTCGGCCTGTTTGGTTAACTCCAGCGTATCCAAAGGATCGAGGAGTTTAGAGCCCTGGCCTGAGGAGGCAGTGGACAAGTCACATGGGTTGAACTCGCTCCACCGCATGTTTGACATAATCGGAGCCCAACTCACTCATCGGGACGTTAGAGTACTGTCGTTTTTGTTCGTTGATGTGATTGACGAGTACGAGCGCGGCGGCATCAGGAGTGGACGAGATTTCTTGCTGGCGCTGGAGCGGCAGGGTCGCTGCGATGAGACCAACTTCCAACACGTGCTCCAGCTTCTGAGGATTATCACTCGCCATGACCTCTTGCCTTACGTCACGCTTAAGAAACGCCAGGCCGGTAAGTAGAGTAGCCTTCTCGTCATTTCTAAATCATGAGTTGCGGATTAAATGATGATATTTACTGGCAAACTGATATATATAAATTACTGAACGTGTTTGCTATGCATCAACTGTTAAAAAATGGCTTGGCTGGAAAAAAGGTTTATGTTCATACACAGACATGGAAGCGATTGGAAAGTACTATTAAGTATCATACCAGAGGCTTTATCACAGATGTTATGCGGGATTGTGTTGAGACAAAACACAATACAATTGGATTCTGTAATCAATAAAATAAACTAAATTAAATCCTCATTTCTGAAGCAGACTTGTGGTAAATAATTCATCAGAATCTCAATTTAACTGAGTAAATGTTTTTAATTGAATATAATAATTGATCAATTTACTACGGTCAAGCTATTTATTGCTTCTTTTTTTTAAAGTAGACAAATTCAAGCATTTTCCGGGTCTTGAGAAGATTTGTTGTTTTTACTTTCCACAACAGTGAAAATGTTAGATATCTAAAAGTAGGGCTGGGCAATAAATCAAATTAATTCAATACATCGCCATTTTAAAAATCAAAACGTTGAAAATTTGCTAAATCGTGAAATTTAATTTTGTCTTCTGGATTATTATTTAAAGCAGTTGTTCTTATGTTCTGTTACATTCAAATGTTTTACAAGACATGTTTAGTACAATAGCTATCAACTACTTAATTGTGGCATTTAAGCACAAACTATGAATGTTAAGTTTATGTTAATACTGATCTAGAATCAGTATACATTATTGTTCTCTGACCATTTTGCACACAAATTATTTTTGAATAAATGAAACCTTTAAATAAATGTTTGTTGGGTTTATTCGATTAAAATCGATTTAAAATCGTAATCGTCCTGATTGACTGCAAAAATCGAGATTTTATTTTTTGGCCACATTGCACAGCCCTATCTCTAAGTAAACTGAAAAAAACCCTGTTTTAATATGAAGTGACATGTTTACCATCTAACATAATAAAAATACAATCAGCAACAGTCCCTTGGCTGACCTAAATCCCATTTATTTTCCCAATACTCTGAGCAAAAGTTGCTCTTGCACTTCAGTCCACAACAGTTTGATAATAATTTTCGTGTGATTTAGTTACAGCAAACCCACATTGTCCTCAGAATACATGTCTGTGTATTGTATAGTATACTCTGGCGGTAGCGAGGGGTGGCAGCTGCCACCTCTACCAAATGCCCTCCCACCTCAGTTGCCACCCCTACCTGTCAGCAGTGAATCTGTCAAGAATAAATGACTAAATTCAGCATATTTGAAAACACATGGAGGTCTGGCGTTTTATGGATTATTTTATGTTACAAAATAATTGCATCTGTTTTGGAGTTTGGGTTGCCAAATAAGGCGTTTATCCCCCTACATATGTCATGTGATGATAGTGAGCGATAGCCGGGATTATTGCTTTCATCTTCCACCTCTATGATGTGTTCCAATGTGATGGGTGCAGTCATGTATATTCTCAGCATTAGCCGCGTTCTTCAGTGTGCCCAGATCCTGTTGACAAGTACCTGGAGGAGACGTCAGTGCGCTACATTTCACCAAGAGGAGCCCTGAAGAGCAGGGAAAATGCGCCTCACAGAATGACAGGTGTGTTTGCAACTTGCGTTTTTGGTCAGATAAATGTGGTGAAAACCTCTGCTACGCAGCACATAGTTAGCTCTGTGTCATGTCTCGACAGGACCCTATGTCGGGCCATCCCGAATGAAAGCAGCTCCTTCTGTACCGAACGGCATGTGGAAGAGAAGTCATTCCTCATCCGACTTCAGAGAGAAGCAAACTTGTGGTATGATAAATGTTTTTGTCCAATATTTTATTCTAACAAGCTTAGCTTTTATTGTAGTTGAACTCTTTTACCACCAAAAACGTCAATTGACGTTAAGGACACACCCACTATAAACCGCCAATAACGTCAATTGACGTCAACTATGTGTTTTTTTTCCTCAATGGGTAGTGCAATGTCTTGTGCAGCGCTGGAAACACCCACTAACTTTAGCCAGCAGATGGCAGCATTGTATCTCTTTTCAATGGGCTCCCGGGTGTCAAATTACATGAAAACATGGCAAATCGAACGCTTCCAAGGATGATGGGAATGATCAAAGCGTTTGTCGCATTAAGTCTAATTCACAGAGCGTCACTAAACAAAAGATATTAGTGTGATGGTCACTGTTGTGCAGAAAATGCATCTTTTCACAAATTGTTTTCGCCTTATTTTTTCCATTTTCGCTTGCTGTCATTCAAATGACCCATTTTCAAATGCTAAAGAACAGAATAAGGTTGAAAAAATACTTATTTTTTTCTAATGAAAGAATGGAATCTAATCTTTGATATGGTATCCACCATGTTTATGTAGTCATAGCACACAATATTCTGTTTGCCTTGAAAGATGAGTGAAAATGCTCATAATCGGCTGGCACTGTAGGGGTTGTTTTTTGGATAACGTTTGGCAGTAAAAGAGTTAAAAATAAAGTCACTTCTGTATAAACATGCAAACCATATCAACGCTGGGCCTGTGAAAATGTTGTGGTATAAACTAGTGAACCACCACTATTTGCAGGGTCCTGGCATGAATAGCGCAAATCCACAGGTGCCGCCATCTGACTGCATTACAATCGAAATATTGCCCATGCTTGTTGTGTGCGTCCCCAGATATCCGCCTGCGCGTTCGTGCGGAATATTGCCAGCACGACTCGGCCCTTCAGGGCAACATCTTTTCCAACAAGCAAGAGGCGGTGGAGCGCCAGTTTGAACGCTTCAACCAGGCCAACACGATCCTCAAATCACGAGACTTGGGCTCCATCATCTGTGACATCAAGTTCTCCGAGCTCACCTACCTGGATGCTTTCTGGAGGGACTACATCAACGGCTCCTTGTTAGAGGCCCTGAAAGGAGTTTTCATCACAGATTCTCTTAAACAGGCCGTGGGCCACGAGGCGATCAAGCTGTTGGTCAACGTGGATGAGGAGGATTACCAGGCGGGCCGTCGCAGACTTCTTTGTAATTTGGTGACAAGTGGAGATCCTCCCGGAGGTATCAAAGACTGCGTGTCTTAGACGTGAGCGCCTGCATATGCAAGGAATACAACTGTGCCTCCACATGGGGAATAGAAAGAGATGTTGCACATGTGATAGCCGTGTTTGGAATGTGTGTATGTGTGTGGTATTCCAGCAATCCCGCGGTGGTCGGAAGATGGTTGGGACCCCCAACATATAGCATGCAAGGCGATTGGGGACTGTGCCGGACAAACGAAGTAGGTAATGCATACACTTTTACATTCATTTCAATATGAATCTGCTCATTTTCTTTAAGGGAGAAAATGTTTTATTTACGCTGATTTTGATAACAGGACAAAACAAATGTTACTCCCAGTGGAGGATGTACCAACTTTAGTTTTTCAAATAATTTATTTTTTCAGGTCAGATTGGTTGTATTAACCCACTTAGAAAGTGTTCAGCGTGTTCTGTAAAGCACCGACTTTAGTAGCCACACAGTTTTGTTTTTTTGTTTTTTTAGGTGTGTGTGTTTTCCTCATGTATGTCCAAAACCATTTTGTACTAACAGGGCTGATTATCGCAAACGTATTTCATATTTTGTTTTTTCCGGACAACAAAAAGAAGTTCAACATTTCTATTTTCATGTGATAAGTTTCACTTTCCCCACGCGATCAATGCTCACGTAATAACATGCTAAAGGATCATGTTCAAAAGTGGTAAGTTTGGCTTCCACATCCATCATAACACAACGAAGCAAGGACTTCCAGTTCAGGTCAGTGGCGGAAATGGTTCAGAAAATGGATGGATGGATCGTTTTAAACACTTTTATTAGTGGGTAGTGCCTATTGGGGGGGGGGGGGGGGGCGACATGGCTCAGTGGTAGAGTAGTCGTCTCACAACAGTGAGGTCGTGGGATTGATCCTCAGCCCTTGTGACCATTTTGTCCAAGTGTCCCTGAACAAGACACTGCCCCCCAATTTGCTCCCAGTGGACATGGCAGTGCCCTGCAAAGCAGCAACTAATCACTGGCGTGTGAATGTGAGGCATTGTAAAGCGCTATAAAAAAAGCAGTCCATTTACCATTTAGTGCTTCTCTTTTTCTTTTCTTTTTTGTTATGCCCCCTCAGGAAGATGAAAATATTTCACGCCCCCTGCAACTCTCCGCAGTGATTTTATATATAGTATCTATCAAATTGTTGTAATTACACTTTTGCAGAGGAGCTAATACTCCTTCCATACTGAGAACGAGAGCACCACTGCCACCTACTGTAGTGGATGAGCAAGTACACTTTATTCTTGTACAGCAATTAAAATAAAGAAGAAAAAACAGCCCACGTAAAAGTGTGGTCAATTTGGCTCTTGCATTCAGCATAACATGATGCAGTTACTTCCGTTTCAGGTCATGGGCGGAGTCTTTGTCATGAATCAAAATTACTAGCCACGTAACTACTAATACTGTTAAAAAATGTCATGTTTTTAAAATGATTTGAGATGTAATAATTCCACCTGTGACTTGAACTTATTTTTGCTACGCCGAACACGGAAGCCAAACTTGACGTTTAAACATGATACAATTATCACATTGCTACGTCTTAAAAGTTTAAGCTGAAGTTGGAGAATGTTCCCTTAACGTTTCATGTTTTTACCACCAAATTGTTTTAAATATTATTTGTCATGAGAACAACATATGGTGAAAGTGAACAAGGTTGCTATTAAAATCATTGGATTTTGAGAAAATGATGTACAGTCAATGGAAAAGCAAAGTACACCTTTCAACTTTATGCTCACCACCATCATCATCATCATCAATGTGCATTGGTCGATGCTTTTCGACAACTCTCCATCGCCCGATCAAATGTCCGCTTGTGTAGAAGTACCCGGTCGGTTGTTGTGCGCGTTTTCCGGCGTTAGCAGCGCTAGCCGGTGAGGCTTACTACGTGATCACGGTCGCGTCAAGGCTTCCAACTTTGGCGTCAAGCTCGGAGTCATCATCATCATCGACATCAATGCGCTTTTTAGTATTGATCGATGCTTTCCGTCTTTGAAAAAAATGCTCAAGCGTGAGCTGCTTGCAACCGGTCGCCATTGTTGTATCATCACACTATCACACATCAACACTCTAGCTCAGCCTCACGTCTTCTACTGACGCCCACGGTGGGCGGCCCATCCAACCTTGTGCAAAGAGAGTCATCGCTGCCATCTAGGGGCCAAAACGAGTCATTATACTAACTAGATCTGCTTGATACTTTCAGCACAGCTGCCCAAGGCTTTCCTCCACCCGTTTCCAAAAAAAACCATAGTGAACGTCTTTTAACGTCCTCGGCGCCCCTCCGTAGGTTTTTACTAAACGTTTTATAACGTTTATGGCGGTCAAAGAGTTAACATTGAAATAACGTATGAGAATAAAATCCACTCGGATTTTGCTGCTTAATTCGCTTTCCACAAATGCAATATTCATCAGAATACTGTGTTTATACGTATTATTGTAAAAAAAAAAAAAAAAAAGAAAAAAGGGTTGCTCCCCCTTTAACACTTAGCAACTTTCGAAAATGTATCCTGTAGGATACAAGTAGGCCTACAAAGATCTATTTTCAATGTTTACATTTTAGTTCTGCAGGCTACACGTTTATAGAGATGTTTAAATCACACCTTTCATGGGAATTAGTCGTTTGTTGCCATGGTAACATACATACACATCACAAATGAAGGATTCTTTGATTGATGTCAGGTATAGGAGTTGCGGTGTTCGTTAAGATGGCCATTTTGATGTTCTTCTGTTTTTGCCACAACATCCAAACTTTCGTCTTCTTTTTATCTTCTATCATTTTAGAACATATAAGGAAGTTGGAAATGTTAGAACCTAGCTGATATTAAGTGATTACGGTAAAAGAAAAAAATGAAAATAGTAGTCGTCTATAGTTTTTCCGTTTCAATCCGAGCTTATCTTCCCTATCTGAGCATGCAACGTGAAAAACAAATACTGATAATTTTAGCTACAATTACTTTATTTAGAGGCTACCCATTTTGACAACTTGGCTTAAAGTGAAACAAACAAATTCTATTCAAATAGTTTGCCTCCTTTACTGATTTTTGTAGTGCTTGTACAATAAACAAACATAGCTTTTATGCCATTCAAACAATGTGTTCCCAAATATGCTAACATTGTTAACAGACTAACATAAAAATTACCTAAAATAAAATAAAATACACCTAGCTGCATGTTTTGTTTTGTTTTTCCCAGGTTATGCCAAATTCTTTAAATGCCAGAAGTGAAGTTTTAGGCTGGCATATGACAATGCATTCACCATAATCATTCTAAGAGCCAATAACATCAGTTATTTTCAATAAAGCCATCGATAGGTAATATCTTGACATGCTTCCCTGAATCTGTTGCAGCACATCATCGTTCAAAGTTGATTTTGTATCTTTCTATTTACAATTTAAAAATACAGTAGTTCTGGTTTCGTTCTTCTTTCGAATTTATACTGCCATGAACTAAATATGTTTGCCACTATCCAGTGGCTGAAAGTATAATTACACCCCATTTAAACAAGTGTTGGACCAAAATAGTTATTCTTTTGAGAAAAAAAATCTGCAAAAAAAAGCAGACCACGGATCTTTTCTGGCACACTTCGGAATCTGTTCTCATTCCAAAAAATGAAACTTCAAAGTAGACAAATGTTTTTTACATGATGAACGTCCATCCATTATCTTATCGTTACGAACGATTCGCAGGTATGCCGGAGCCTGTCCCAACTGACTTGGGTGAGAGGTGGGATGCACCCTGAACTGGTCGCTAACTAAATGCAGGGCATAGACAAAAAAACATTCACATATTTAATCAAATTATGTTTGTTTTTTTATTAAATAATCAAAGGTGAGCATAGTTACAGAAGGCCATGAATATCTGTTTGATCCACACAGAAGTGTCAATGTCAACAGTGAAGAGACAACTTGAGGATGAATTACAAAGAAAAGGACACATTTGAATCAATCCACTGTGGGTTTAACCACCATAAGAATAAGAATACAAATGGTATGTCTTTTTCTTTGTCGCTTAGCAAGAATTGTAATAATGTCCAAAATGGAAAATATGTAGTGTCTTATACTGACAACTACATTTGATGAATCTCACATAAAAACACATTAAAAAATTATTTTAACCTGACATTTCTTAATAACATAACAATATATTACAAAGATATACATTTTTGTTTTTACAATAATATGACACATGAGTATTGTACTAATAATTAGCTACCTTAAGATGATTATTAAAATATTAAAAAAAAAGTCAAACAAAAGACTTCCATGTAAGTTGAATGTTTTTCCCAAATGTTTATTTTCTACTCTCATCATTACAGTACCGGGTCCATTTGCGGTTATTGGACAATTTCATTTTCAAATTCAGGGACACAAAGTTACCGTCCCATTGATTGTCACTGAGTAAAGCATTTTGTTCACCAAAAGTCTTCCAACTGTTAGCAGCCACTCCACACCCACTTAGAAATGGAGCAAACTCCAGAGAACAACTTAAAACATGTTTGAGAGTATACTGAATTGTAATGCTTTGCTGAAATGTTCCCATTGGAAATATCTGCACTTGCGAACCTAAATATCCTAAAATCAAACCAAATGATTGCATGTGGAGTTCACACTTATTCTCCTGACAAAATAGAAAATGGTCGTACTGCAGGTGTTGTGTTGTGCTGATGAGGTCACATTAGGACTAGTAGGCCTGACCAGTCTCCACCTGCAGCAGTCCCAAAACACCAGAGTGGTCGGAAAGCTTCATCCTGCGCTGGCTGGACAGGCCCACGTTCTTGGCCAGACAGTTCATAGCATCTGGAGAGGACAAGAGAAAGCATCGGTTACACATCTCCATGCTATTGTTGATATTGATATTGATATTGATATTGATATATATATATATACACACATATATATAATCTCTCTCTCTCTCTCTCTCTCTCTCTCTCTCTCTCTCTGCCCCAACAGTTAAAAAAAATTATGTAATTTCAATGAAAAAAACAACACACAGCTGATGTGATCATGTGACTGTGATGTCTTATCGCTTGAATCTGACATAGTGTCATTTTTCAAGAACATATATATAGTCCTCAGCATACATGCAATCGTGTTATAAAATATGTTTTAAGCATCTCGAGGGAGAGAAAAAAGTGAGCTAGAAGGCACTCATCAAAAAGTTCATTAAACCGATCAAGTCACTGATCTGAATATATGACTGGATAGCCGATAGGCTAAGACTTTTGAAGCCGTGAGGCCGCCATATTGCTCCTTCCAAGAAACGTTTCTCGGCATACGATCCTATACATTTACATTTACGTTTTACAACTTGCCTTAAACACAATATGCTTAATGACGTTTACAGAAGGAAACTTGTATTTTTTTGTTTTTAATAAAATAATTATAACTAATTCACAATGGATAAAAAGGGGATTAAAAATCTGTTGCCCTGTTGCTGTAATACGAGTAATATAAAAATGAGTAGTAAAATAACATTTTAGCACTTTTTGTTTAATGGTAAAGGATTGAATCACTATTTTTTTTAAACAAAATCAATACAGTATATTTGTTTTTCAGAATCTTTGCTGCCTGAATTGTCCTACAGTTTTCAAATGATCACGGTACAATTTAAAGGGAAGACACTTTCAACAGTAAGAAGATAATATTTTTGTCCATAATTAATGTGATAACTTCATTGTTTTTCATGAACAATTAATACCTTTAAAAACTAATTTTGCCACTTTCTGTCGACTGATGATGACATCACCTGTACTGACCAATCATTGTTCAGTTTGCTGACCACACTCAGAAAACGGGTGAGCCGTGATTGGTCGTTACCTATTTCTTCATCAGAGGTAATGTCATCTTCAGTCGACAGCAAGTGGAAAAAATGTGTTTTAAAAGGTATTAATTGTACATGAAAAATAATGAAGTTATCAGATTAATTCTGAACAAAATTTGACTTGAACTTCTGAAAATGACTCAATGAGTCACCCGTTTCCACAGCAATAGGCCTACCATTTGTTAGTTTAACAAACTATGAAGTTGATCCGTGTAATTGCAGCATGACTGTATTGAGACAAACAAAGGTGTGTGAAACAGACACAAGAAACATAAACATATTAGCTTGGTTGTATTGTAACGTGAGTGGGGTCGCTTTTTGAGTGACGTGACTGCAAACATTTCCCATTTTGTTTTGTTTAGATGATTCAAAGTGAGCGATAAGAAGACAGCGTGTCAGACAGACAGACAAAAGGCGGCCGAGTGCTAATAACAGACAGCTCACAATAATAACCAAAGGTTTCCGAAAGCTGGCACTAATGCTCAGCACATTTCTCACATGGGGCTCCTCCCCTGTCGAGTTGCTGATGGCTCCTCTTTTTTGAAATGACGAGAGGGAGATGAGCGTTGACAGCGACGTGACGTGACGTGTGGGTTTGTGTGCGGATAAGGAGTGCGTGTCCGTTAGGATGCTTCTGCGCGCGGAGTACACAAAAAAAGGAAAGTGTCACACTTGGAGGAAGAAGAGCATCTATGGGCGGGTAAGTCTGTCATCCGGGAGCACTTTGGGAACCTCTAAGGTTTAGTGAGGCCTTCCGCGTGAAGCTTTCCTTTCCCCGTCAGACAGATTTACACCTTAAACCCCCGCTGAGCAGTCACACTGAGACTCATGAGTGTCCAAGGTGGAGCCTTTCGAGCGACACACAAACACGTGCGTGTGCGCACACACCGCCGCTATTTTGACAGTAGAGTATGCTCTTTAATCTGTCAGGTGCTTTTTGAATTAGAGCAAGAGTGAAATGCCTGAAGTAAAGTAAGTTTTGCAGGAAGTGTAAAGTGGGGGTCGATGGAAGGCCTCAGCCAAAACAGAAGCAGCCCCGAGAGGATCGTGTTCGACTTCACTCAAAAGTGGCATCACTTTAAAAGCCCGTTGTTTGAATGCAGCGCAAATGTAGAGCAAAATCAAGTGACTGATGAGTGAGCCGATGACATTCTATGAGGACCCTCCTGCAAGCGTTTCTTAACAGGTGCCACCACGAACTGCCATTTTACCAATAGATAACCGCTGCACACATTTAGCAATTTAAAAACAGGCCTGTGCATTTTTGCTGCCCGGTTCCTTATCCCTCCACTAGATGGCCAGTGTGCGTTGTTCCTGCAGCCTTGTGTTCTGTTTGGATGACAGCTTCCCTAGCGTTTTTTATCTGAAAATCATATCACCCATTCAAAATAATAACACAAAAGTATTTAGTAATTCAGTGAAAATGTTCATGTTATTCCAGGCTGTTGTACTTAGCAACTCTAGAAGCTGATGTTTTTGGATTTCAAACAGCATGCAATGGACTAGTTTTACACAGCTTTGGGATTTTTATGGCATAAATCAAAATTAGAGACCCCCCCAAAAAAAAAAAATATATATATATATTATTATTTGCCCCCAAATATGTATGCTAAATATATACTTTGAAAAAATTGGCAACACTATACAAATTGTAATGTCAGTGGCACAGCCCTTCCTCTCACAGTTCAACCGACTTGCGCTCATCTGCCAGGAGATACATCACGTGCCATGCAGGATTCACACCAGTAACAAAAATAGAGCCCTATGAGTTCTTTGGTTGGTTTTACTTGATTTGTGATCTTACTACCGAAGAGTACCAATGATGACGTAAAAGAAAAAGATAATGAAATGTGTGCAATATGTGCAAAGAGGTACTCTGTCCTGGTTGCTTAGTTCAAAATTGCTAGTAGTAAACACGAGAACGTGAGATGTGTTTAATCCTTAAAGCAAGCCACCCAGTATTTGTTTTTGATTTTTAACATAACTGGACTGCAATTAAGAAATGCAGCATCCATGACGCAAAATGGCCAAACAGCAGATCATGGGACACAAATGGCCTGAAACAAATGAGGACGTACAATGGAAATGAACGTTTCAATTGCTTGTGTGTAAATAGATCGATCTCTAGAGTGCCTGCACAGCCATCAAGCGTGAAATTCAACAACCAAATCCATCTTTTGTTATCTGCCTGTTTCTGAGAAAACAGGCTAATTGCAGCAAGTTTTAGCAGGTTTGAATAAGCAGAAAATCCCTTAGTAAGTACTTAATAACGTACTAAATGTTAACACTTTATAAAGGAAAAAAAAAAATTCTTTACTTATCATTATATCTATCTATCCATCCATTTTCCATATACCACTTTGGGTGAGAGATGGGGGACACCCTGGATTGGTCGCCAGCCAGTAATAGGGCAAATAGACAAACAACCGTTCACACTCGCGTTAATATGCACTCCCACTCGTCTCAACACGGCATTCTGATTAATACTATACTGTGATTGTGGAATATGAATTAAGCAGCAAAATACATCAGTTTTTATTCACCTTAGGGGGCGGCCATTTTGCCTCTTGCTGTCAACAGAAAATTACATCACAGTTGCTCAGGGTTCAGGTCACGACAAATCCCGGCTCATCTGTTCTCAGGTAGCAACCAATTAAGACCCGCCTGTTTTCTGAACCTGAGCCGTGATTGGTCGTTACATGAGCCCTGAGCCACTGTGATGTCATTTGTAGTCAACAGCAAGTGGCAAAATGGCCGACCCCTGAGATGGATAAAAACGGGTGGATTTGACTGCTTAGTTCATATTCTACAGACAGAATGCCGCGTTTAGATTAGTGGGGCTGCACAGAACATATTATTGGAAAGAAATTATTTTTGGCTTAACTTCTGCTTTAACTCATTTACTGCCATTGACGGCTATAGACGTAAAAAAAATAATTTCAACTATTTCTATTAGTTTCACATTGTTTTCCACTTTTGTTAACAAGAATATGAAAACCTAGAATTGTTTTTATTTATTTATAAAATTTGTGATTAATCTTGAGTTTAAATAATTAAGTAATCAAACAAAAAAGAAAATATTATTAAAAAATTAGGAGCGTCAGACGATTAATTTTTTTAATTGTAATTAATTGCATGACTTCAATAGTTAACTCACGATCAATCACAAATTTGATATCCGTTCAAAAAAATTCTCGGTTTTCATACTGTTAACAAAAGTGTGTGTGGGGGGGAATTAAACTACAAATAATTTAAATTAATTTTTGACGTCTCTAGCCGTCAATGGCAGTGAATGAGTGAAAGAAACATTTTTTTGAGTCAGACGTGCTTTACACTAGGGCACCTTGCGGGTCCATTGTATCTGATAATAATAATAATAATAATAATGTATGTTTTTTAGTCTAATCTTTTCGTTCTTGTCATAACCCTTCCTTGGTGCTGATTGTCTGGTTGAAATTATTCGCTCTTAAAGGGGAAGTCAACCTTTCATCCTGGTGCACAAACGGCACATTGACAAATAGGAGCAAGTTCCCACTCAGACACACAACCAATATGACAGAGATATGTTTACGATCTAGTAGCTACATAGTGTATAAGGAAAGGAATTGTTGCGGGGGGGGGCTTAACCAACAAGACTTTCTAGTAGCTTGCCCTTCTCTGCATTTGACCAACAATCACGGATCAAGTATAATGCTCTTTGAGATCCTGTCAGCAAACACTAGCTTTAGCGTGAGCAGTATCATGCTAAGCCACGGGACACCGGCGGGACTTACTCTGGCCATACTGAGTGTACTGGTAGCCCACGGCAGCCACGGCCGGGTCCACGCTGTAGTTGGAGGTGCTGTACGTGGGCGGACAGTAGGCCTGCGAGGACGGAAGGCTGTCCGCCGTCTTAATGGAGGCTTCCGTCGAACGTTGGCTGCCGGGGGCTGACACGGCGTTGGGCGGGGGGGCTTCCAACATGCTGTGGAGCGGCGACACCGAGAAGTCGTGTTGGGGTTGGGAGGGAATGCCGCTCGGGTTACTCAGGATGCTCATCACCTGCAAATGGACACAATGAGTGGACTTCATTCAGTTGTTGGTCTTGAAAAATTGTGCCATAATAAAAACGTCGAGCGACTACCCGCCTCAAAAATGATTCTTTTGGGGGTTTTTTCATATGTTTGGAGCAGCAGGTCTGATTATTTTATTTTGCGGCAGCTAAGCTTCCAACTCTTCCAAAGTGAGGCAGCATGTGTTTTTTCAGCCAACATCTCACAACCTCCCAGTATGATGGTCTAAATATATACAGTACGCTCATCCTTTTTGATTGCTTGACGTTGGAGTCTGCCACTTGACAGTTTGCCCAGTCAAAGGGCTTAATGCCGCAAATTTTAATAGCAGCTGAGACTAATATTGACATTCAGCTTCCAAACACGCACAGTAAGATGCGGGCTGTATAGAAATGGAGATTGTGTTTTTGTTGATTCTGTTTTGTTTGTATACTCTCGCACCAAAACGTCCCACTTGTGTTAGCACTGAGCCGTAAGGTACAATCGTCTGAATTATAAATCCATCGGAATCGGAAAATTGGTTTTGGTTGAATGAACCAAATCAAATTGTCACATTTTAAAATCATTTCGTACCTCATGTGTTGAGATACGTATTGAATTGTCTTCTATGAGAGAAGTACACCAGATATAAATCGGTTTCATTGAATTGAATTAACTTGGATCGTTTGGGCTTTGGAGCGCTTTTGCATATCATGTCAAACGATGACATTTTGTAATTAGATGAAACGCATATTAGAATTTTTATTAATTACAATTATTCGCTTGATTAAAAAGGCTTTTTATCAAAAAAATTTGCCTGCCAAATTTGAAGAGCACCTGTTATGTCTTAACTCTTTTGACATTTAATGTTACGAGGACTCTTCAACATTTTTTTGATCCACTGAACACGCTCAATCTCCTCTTTTTCTAATCAGTTAATTGCTTGCATAATTTAAAATGGAAAAAAAAATGACCCCATTCGTTTGACATGAACAAATATTTTGAATGTCATAAGCAAACATTTATTAAATTATTCATTACTTTAATGCATTTTTATTGCTCAAACACAACCTTTGACATAACCATCCGCTGTCAAGCTTAAGGATAATATGCGGTCAAAATTTTATAATGCGATTAATCTGCGTTGATACATGATTAGTGTGATTTTTTTGTTGTTGTCATTAATCAATGAGTTACCGCTTAACTAACAGCACTAATATAAACATGAGAATCTACAGTCGTACCATATCGAATTGAATGAGCATCCCACTGAATTGAACCAAATCGAATCGTAGGCTTGCTACATGAATCATCTTTTGTGGAGAGATGCACACCCTAATATACATATATACAGAAATAAAAAAAATATTGGGATTGCTAATTCCGACGGGCTACACCCTGCAATATATGACAGTTCAATTCTCTTTCAGTTGAATTGTGCATGTACTTTTTTAATGGCTAAAAGTTTGAAATGATTCTCTCTCTTTTTATTTTTTTTTTACATTATAAAAACTAATGGAATTACAACCAATGAAATTACAGGAGGTTTGGCCATTTTACATCCACTTATAAAAAATATGTGCGTGTGAGGGGGAGAGAACGCTGGAGGAGGGGGTAATATGTGTGAAGAGCCCCCCCCCCCCCTCCCTCCCCCCAGCCCACCTTATCTCAGGCCGACAGTTGTCTGGAAACACGAGCAGAGGCCTGAGCTCGCGAGGAAGGCAGGCCTGGGGATATGGATCAAAGACACACAGCCAGAGAACCAAAGCAGCTCTGATCCCCCAACACTGAAACCAACTCTATTCTAGCCTTACTCGCCCTCTCTCTCTCTCTCTCTCTCTCTCTCTCTCTCTCTCTCTCTCTCTCTCTCTCTCTCTCTCTCTCTCTCTCTCTCTCTCTCTCTCTCTCTCTCTCTCTCTCTCTCTCTCTCTCTCTCTCTCTCTCTCTCTCTCTCTCTCCCTCTCTCTCTCAGCCTACATCAAATAGCAAGCTAGAGAGCTCCACCATTCCAGTGCAGGCTACGAAATCTTTTTCTCACAACAAACTGAGGAGGAAATGAGCTCTTCTTCTTCTTTTTGTGTAATGCGTTGACGTTTTGGGGTCATTGTACGAAGTGATCATGTCACCTTCAGTGACCTGATTTGAAAACGGTAGATCCAATTCATATGAGCTTTTTTTTTGTGTGTGTGTGTGAAAGGAAAGCAATCATCATATTTCAGGTTTAAAGAAACATTTACTCACCGAGGATTGCTTAGCATTTTTTTTTTCTTCTTCTTTCTCTCGGCAATGCTTTGAATTGGCAGCAGCCTCCACATGAAAGCGAACATCCATTTGGCCCTTTGGATTTGTGAAGAGGCGGCTCAAATGTGGAGTGTGTCGTATGTTGCAAATAGAATGCGGCTGTTTCAAATTGTGCTCATTGCATGTCAGGTGTTGGAAGAAGTCGGTCACTTTGGTGCTATTCAGAAAAGGAATCAGGGGAATCTCGTGCGAATGCTTAAGAACGCAGCGAGCAGATGGAACTCGACTGGCAGAAGAATAGTCAGGGAATGGAATTGAATGAATGCGGTTGATTTCTCCCACATGCCACCTGCATGTTAAAACGCTCATTTGCGAGAAGTAAGCTTCCATGTATGAGCAGCGTGCTGCGGCTTTTTACAAATGACATATTTTGCCATTAAAAAGTAACAAAAGAGTAGAAAATACGAACACCCAATGTTTTTTTTTTTATAGGGATGTTCAGCACCACTTTTGTTCAAACCAATACCAGTACAAGTACTCAACTTTTGAGTAGTCACCGATACCAATAGCGAATACCGATACCAACACCACTACATTTGATGCCAAAAATTTCCCCAAAAAACAAACAAATTGTACGAAATTAGTGGCAGTTTTCTATTCTCCTAATTTTTTAGTTCCTGTTTGTAAAATGGCCACAAGAGCATCGTGAGTACCGATACGCTGAAATAAGGCCTGGTATCGACCCAATGCAATGTATTGGTACTCGCCCATCCCTCTTTTTTTTTTTAATGTACTGAACCAAGTAGAGTGCATTGTTACATTTGACACTTTCTTCAAGGCCTCATTTGTTAAGCTTTCACGAGCTGAAGTAATGAAATCCGTGGTTGCTAAGCTAATAATAAAAGAACTTGTCTCGTGTCGTGACCATGACTAATGATAAAGAACACTTAAGACATGAATTCATTCAAATAAAGTGCGATAAATAATGTGCCTGCATGATGATTAGTAGCAAAGCAACCCTACAAAAATTGGCCCTTGACCCATTTTGAATGCCAACACTAAGTTAGGGAATTCCTATATAAAATAATTGTTAAATACCTTGAGGTTTTGATAACAAAGGCCAAATTATCAGTTGATGAGTTCTATTCATCCTTCATTGGCGGACAGAGGCCGCCGTGGCATTCCCAAACGGATATAATTGTCTTTTTATTGTCGGAAGATCCTAATAGCCACGTGCAAGGCAAGCAGTCAAAGCTATTCGTAAGTGAACCAATAACCATAACAATATGCAGTATATAATGCACCCCCCCCCCCCCTCTATGGTAATCCCTAGTGTAAACCAAGGCTGCGTTCTTTAGGGATAGAGATTTTATTAAATGAAGGCAGCCGCGTCTCTTGATATACACGCGGTGTTCTTTTTGTAGTATTAAGCCCCTACAAAACGATTAAACACATGCTGTAGAGACACCTCTGTTATCCCCAACTCCCCGCAACAACAGCAAATCCCTTTTTTGTCAGAAATCCTCACCTCGCCTGTCTTGTCATTGGAATTTGGACGAATGTAAGTATGGCAGCTTTGAGGAAAAGCAGAGAAAAAAAAAAAAGAGAAAAGAAAAGTGCAAATCAAATCAATGGACGGTTGGAGTAATTGCTGGGAATTTGTGGAGGTCAGGTTTGTCATTTGCACTCCGGTCATATTTTTCAGGCCTTAATTACAGCCGGTTTTGTTTCAAGCCACTGAATGAGTTTGTTCTGCCACGGACCTCGAATACTTGGACTTGGGGGAAAAAAAGTGAATTAAAAGGTTTTGTGATTGATTTGTGAATGACCTCAATTCCTGCATCCCATTTAAGCTTTCTGATTGCAATGTTTCCAACAGATTTGAAATCTTCTTGGGTGGGTGGACTCGGGGGTGTTTTGGTGTTCTCAGTCCTGCTACTTGCGTCTCCTCTAACCTCATGATTCACAAGTGAGTATATAAATATATAAATGTAATAATTGGGTGGGTGCCCCACCCAAGTATTAACATGGTGTGGGAAACACTATTACTTCAGTAAGCAGCTGAGTGTGCAACAAGGTGTGTTCGCAGACGGACCCAAACAAAATGTGTCCTTTTAGGGTGCATCAAAAATAAAAATCGCTTTTTTATATGGCTGGGAGCTAAGAGTTCCAATATATCTAGAAATTACACATGCAAAATGTTTCTCCAAAATACTTTACTTTCAATATTACTTTATATTGTTTTTCTTTTACAAATGAATGAAATCAATTGAATTGAAAAAAATTAAATATATGATGGTTTAGGGCTGCCACCATATAATTTTTTTTATTTTTAATATTAGTAAATTGTGGTCATTGAGTGCCAAAGCAACGTGAGGTAAAACAAAATGATTCTTGTTTCTCAAGAAACTGAAGTGACCTTCGTTGTTTCAGTTGGGTATGTATAATCTTATTACATTTGACTATCATATGAGTGGGTTTTTGTTTTACTTTTACAGTCATAACATCAGCTAGCAAACGTTTGCTAACCACAGTTAGGCTGGTTAAACAAAACTCTTCAAAAAATGGTTACCTCATAACATGTTAAGATAAACCAGAAGGTTTTTCTTACAGTATAATAAACCCAGATTTACATTAAATGATAAATGATTCACTGTTAAAGGAAACAAAACGGTTTCGTAGCTAAAATGGCACAGAATAGCTACTAGTAATGACCCAATTATTGTTGAGTACATTACACTATCATATCTGTAATTGTGTGCTGTTGTTGTTGTTTTTACTTTTACAGTCATTTAGGTTTTTTATATAGTTATTTTGTGTTCATTACATAAAGCTAACTAAGCTAGCAAAGGTTTGCTAACCACAGTTAGTTAGTTCGTTAGTTAGTCAACAAACCTATTTTAAAAATAGTTGCATCATAACGTGTTAAGCTGGACCAATAGGTTTTTCTTTTTACATAATGGACACTGTTTGATAATAAATTAAAACAATCTTGACAGTTAAAGGAAAAGCATTTTGAAGGCTAAAATGGCACCAAAGCTCATAGAAATGACTCAATTATTGTTGTTAGTAATATCATGCTAAGATAAGATTGTAATCACTATCCATGTCAAAAAAAAAATCTTTCTAAGGCTAGGATGAAATGCTGAAAATAAAAAAAAGTGAGATCAATGTACGTGCAATCAGTGTGGTCAATGACTGTGCCGAGCGTGACGTCAAGCTCACATCTGATTTTGTTGGAGTGGCCAGGAAAGAACATGGTTACTTTTAGGGAGGCATATCCTGTGGGTGAGCGGATGATGCAATGGTAAAGTGGAGGGGACTCCGTCACCGACTGAGCAATTAAGTTTAGGGTTTAGTTAATATACCCTGTCATTTTTGTATTAGTTAGTGTGTGTCAGTATTGCTCCTTGTGTGTAACAATAAAATCAATTCAACTTTATGTGTCTAATTTCCATCACTACTTCAAAAAATCAGGCTAAGTCCACACAGGCATGCCCCATTGACCTCCATTCAGTTTTTTAAGGTTGAATTCTGAGAAATATCCATGTTCGCTCTAAGGGTAAATTAACTTTGATGACCCTAGAGAATATACTACTGATAACTCATTCACTGCCATTGACGCCTATAAACGTCAAAAATTCATTTGAACTATTTCTATTAGTTTTATATATTTTTCCCACTTCTGTTAACAAGAGTATGAAAACCTAGACATTTTTTTTAATAATCTTTTTTTTTTGTAAAGATTATTAAAATGTAGGGGTGTCAGGCGATTAAAATGAATAGCATGACTTCAATAGTATATATCACAAATTTTATCAGTTCTAAATGTACAATAATTTTTTTCTAGGTTTTCATACTCTTGTTAACAAAAGTGGAAAAAAAATGTTAAACTAATAGAAATAGTTCAAATTTATTTTTGACGTCTATAGCCGTCAATGGCAGTGAATGAGTTAAAAATGGCACTGTATTCAACATTTCCCAATGAACAATTATACTAAAAATATCACTTTTTTTTTTATTATCAAAAGTTTGTGTGCTTGGTGGCACCCCTAAATTTCAATAGATTTCCTCAAAATGTTATTAGTCATTTTTGGGATAATTCCCATTCAAATTTGACGCAGACTAAGACAAATAAATATGAGAACGAGTATGCAAGATTTACCTGTGGGGAAAGCCCAGTGCTGACGGGGTTGACGTGGCTGCTCGGTGCGGATGTCATGAAGGTGTCGGAGTAGCCGGAAAAGCCATGACGATTGGATGCTAGACCATAGGTGGAACTGCTGTCAGTGCCGGACAGACCACTCTGGTGCATAGTGGAGGGAGGGAGCGGCTGGGGCCGGTGGACCGTACCGCAGCCATCTGAATTGATCAATAACAGTACATGCTCTGTTATTGCGCACATGGTGGAATGTCAAACTCAACTCCACCACCAATCAAAAATGTCGCCAAACGTATTTATACATTCAGTGGGTCATATAGTGTTCGTGTATGACACATTTGGGATGGCTTTTGAGCACAGCCGAAACTCCAGCTCAGACGGCAAGAAAAGTGAAACAAAAAAAACGTCGAGTTTGAACCGTCGTGCGTGCACCACGCACAAGCTTAACACAGAAATTACGCTTTGGTGGCAGTCGTGAGTAAACAAGTGACAAACTCCACAAAGCACCTTTAAATGAAATTGGATCATTTCTTGCGTCACACTTGATGATCTTTCATCCAAATTCTCTTTCTTTCTTTCTTTTTTTGGGGGGTGAAAATTCGGAACATTTTATCTCCACTTCACAATTAATCTCTCATTCTAATTTTCTTCGTTTTTTACATTTATTTTTGGTGATGAAAATTCTGAAAATGTTTCTTCTACTTCACACTTGATATCTCATGTTGTTTTTTAATTTAATTTATTTATTTATTTATTTATTTGGAGGGGGTATTATGAACATGTTTCCTCTACTAAAGCGGACCATGCTCAGCACCCACTGATTTACTATTTAATGGGGTTTTTTCCAAATATTTTTTTCTATATTTTTCTCAATATTTTGAAATAGTATTTTATTTTGTGAGATTTTTCATTGAACAACTTTTTTTGTGTGTGTGATCATTTGGGGGGTTTCCAGAAAATATATGTTATTATTATTTATCAATCGTAAATGTTAAACCTGTGGAGTATTTACAAGCTCAGATCCTTATGTATGTGGTCAACACCGATGTCCGCCACGCCGCCGACTCCATGATTATGACGCCAAACGGAACGACAGCCAATTAATAAGCAACCTAAATAGAGGCGACACAAATACAGGAGCAAGCGGTTGTGTTGAGGGTTTACATATTCTATCCCACAAGTTCATTGCCCATTATAAATATAATAAACACTTCCGAACAAGCAAACAGTTAACCTCACTTTATTCTTTTCCTTCTGCTACTATTTTCCAACATCCCTCTTCTATATGAGCCACCTTTTGTATGGGTGCTCCAACAAGGGACGAGAGTCCCTGACAAAACACAATCACACTCAACCCTTCCCGCTAATTCCTTCCTTGAAAGGCTGTCAGTATTCACTCGATATAAAATAGAAGGCGCTGCTCTACCTTGGGACAAAATATTGCTTGGGTAGCTGGAGTCCGCTAGTTGGTATGTAGGAAGTGTTGGCATCCCGGTCGGGGGAAATCCGCTCGGCAACAGATGGTTGAAGGCTGTTAGCTGATTGGCTCCCGCCTGTTTTCGCCATCTGGCCCTGCGATTGCTGAACCACACCTGTAACATAAAATGCAACAACAGGGCACAATCAAGTTGTCATCCAGCACATTTTCTAATCAATTCAAAAGGACTTCCCACTGCTTTATTACTGGCTGTCAGGTCCAGTCTACACAATATTAGCGTTGCACTGACAAGAAAAATTTTGCTTTTTGGCGTTGCCCTTGGAGAGGCCTCCATTTTGCCTTTTTTTTTTAATTCATTTTTGTTGTGTTCTGCTTGATTCATTGTCACAAGTTTATACATGCATGGAAGGTTTCAGACTTTTGTGACACAATCTTTCACACAGACTCCAATTAACATCAAATTACAAATAACCATTCAATTAGCGTGCACATGGGGCATCGAGGAGGCTCAAGGTCATGCCTGGCCAATGACAATTGAACACGTTGACGTGTGCGTGTCTCACCTGCACTCGCGCCTCGGTGAGTTTCGTCATCTGGGCCAACTCTTCTCTGGTGTAAATGTCGGGGTAGTGTGTTCTTTCGAAAGCCTTCTCCAGTTCCTCCAGCTGCTCGGCCGTGAACGTGGTGCGACTCCGGCGCTGCTTCCTCTTGAGGGGGAGATCAGGCTCCGACTCCACATCTGACACTTCGCCCATTCGACTGCCTGTTCAAACGATGGTTCATGTGTGCCGTCATTAACGACGCCGCTCAAAACAGTCAGTGACAAAGGTTTCATTCTTCAGACGTATAACATGTGGCTTTATATTTACTTCATCCAACTCGAGCAGCTTTTCATATTCGTATTGAGTGACTTATCGGAGTCTCAGATCAATCCCAAGACTGCTCTAATTAAATCTCAGCCATCCGGCACTGCAACGAGTGTTCCTCAAGGCTCTGTTCTCATCCCGTTTTTTTGTTTATCATCTCTGACTTTAGTTAACAAGTTAGAAATGTTCATGTTTATTAAATGAATATAACATCATAGGGGGTTCTTAGAGTAGTTTTGAGTATTCTGTCTGATATTGTCGGACTGTATGTGTTCCTGCCGGATCTCCCGGTTCTTTCTGTGCTGTATGGAAACGGCATAACCTCATTTTTTTTATTGGGCTGTGATTCAGTGCCACCAATTCCACCTTGAAAAATGCTAACATGTAATGTGACATTGTTGTTGGAGAACAAATCGGAAAATAAAGCATTCATATTTTAAAGTAGCACTAAGGAACTTTTTCAACCTTAATCAAATATTTTCATAACTCTTCTGATGAAACATTGACTTAAAACTAGTTGAATGGTACCTTTGCTATGGCCTTAGGCGGTCTGTATCATTTTTACTGGCACTAAGCAACTTTGAGGAGGATGGTAGGAACACTGCCACACAAAAAAACTACAAATGCGCTGACTGCTTTATGGCATACGTCACTTCCCCTTTTACCCGTTGGTTACAAAGACAGAAATCAATTTGAATGTCGATCCACGATTGCTGCTTTCCTGGCAGAAGCTGCAAAACAACTGAAAGGTTTTGTCTGAGGAGACGAAAAAAAGAAAAATGGGAGCTACCCGGATAAAAGGACAGTCAAGGATCAACACTGGCCCAGCTTTCACTCGCTGGCAAGAGTTGAAAAACAACACAATGCGCTTGGCCTTATGCGAAATGTGGTCTTCCTTCAGGCATAGCAATACCACTTTTGTCCATATGGCGCCGCCATAATCAACATAAACTGAATGTTCCTTGGTGTTGCTTTAAAGCTGCAAAGATGGATGAACAGGCGGTCACACCGTTTTTTTATGGTGAAGCCTTGAAATTGAACATCAAACATTTGACATGCCAGAGTGCCCCAAGCTTTGGAAATTGCACAAAATGGTGGACTTCCTGTCCAATTTTGGGCATGGTGTCTTGACACTTTTCTGTGTGTACTGTTGTGATATACATGTCCGTTTGCATTGTTGTAAAATACATTTTCAATTGGATAAATGTGGTTGCAATTGATATGCTTTCAGGCATGTACAAACCTCCAAAAAAGAGGGGGTTAATTATTTGAATGGATTGAGGAGGGGGGGGGGGGGGTGGGGGGGGGGGGGCAATGATTCTAAGAGTGCTTTCCCACTGCCTAGTAAACGTAATCATAATAATCATAATCACAATCCATATCATAATAATGACAATACATTCGTTTCCTGGTACCGGTTTACCATGACACACACAAAAGTGTCTAGGCAGCCATTTTGATAACATCAAGATCATCCTTTGGGTATCATTTGCCAGTACACACTCCATTGTCACTTTGAGTAGAAAAGCTATGGCTCCTTAGCATAAAGTTTGACAGTCTAGTGGATGGGTGCGAGGGGCGGGGGTCCTCTTTTCAAATTATAATAGGAAGCAGAGATTATGGTGAGAATGACGCTCAGAGCCGATCGGCTCAACCTGTGATTGGTCTTATTAGGAAGCGCTTCGCACACATGTTGCAAATATGCTGCAGTCGAATAACAATGGTATGAACAACTACGCTGACTTGTCGCAGCCAGAATATGATTAGTATAGCGTTCATTTTATTCAAATCCCCACCATTGTGTGCAGCCACAAAAACTTGCAATAGAAAAAAAAAAGAGCACATCTAATTCATTTAGAGCTGCAAATTCCTGCCAAAGCCATTTATTCATTGTTTTTCTAAAATGGCACACTGATTACCTAATGATGATAACATTAATTACATTTTGCTGATAGAGTTAAACATCACCAAATTAATTTGGAGTTATGTAATTGCGATGCTGAGACGGAGAAAGTGCTCTGTTCCTCTGCGGCAGCAGCTTTTTCTTTTCTTTTTTTTTGTTAATCTTTCCTTCCATGGGAAGGCTGAAAGATGCGTTTTTGCAACAACAACAAAAGTAGCCAAAGTGGTTGTTGGCATCACATTATTATCGCAATATTGGAAGACATAATGTCAACTCAGCCTCCTGTTTGAAGATCCAGGACAAGACTGGGTCGGAGTCCAGTGAATAGATGGGGATATAATGAAATGGAGCCAAGCTGTCACGGTCCTGGAGGCTCTTTGGACGTCTCTCGAGGGTCAGTTGCCGCAGCGCCACTTAAAAAGAGACCCGCCAGTGTCCCCCAAGCTTTCAGTATAAATACGAGACACACCTCAGGGGGTGGTCGGCCACAAAGGCCGCGAGCAAACGCGCTGCAGGACCTCGAGGGCATCTCGAAGAAGAATGGGGTCAGGTGATGGCAATGAATTACACGAAAGAAAAAAAGAAAAAAAACAGAACCCTTAGAACTTTGAGGCAAACCACGAGTCCACCCTATATCGAATGGTACATCAAACATTGAGCTACGGACTCACCAAATTGATGATTCTACTTGTATTCCCTCACAGTGAATTGTGAGCCGTCTATTTGACTCAAATTGACGTTACCATATATGGTTCCTCGCTCCATAACAGGCCACACATGTACAGAATGGAACCACTGCATCTTACATACACTTTAACTTTTACGACTGACAAGGACTTTGCCTGACAAAAAAAATGAACTACTTTCATTTTTTCCCCCCCTCGTGTGCAATATTGATATTTGACTTACAAATTTTCGAGCTTTCAAATGAGGCCAAAGTGTTGTAATTTATTCCGACAAAGCAACCCTCCGTTTGGCACCAAAAAGTCTCCCCATCAACAAAACCTGCGCCACGTCGCTCTCATTGTTTCACGTCACCATTGTTCCTGCCTTTTGTGTCAGCGCGCCTCTATTTAGGCCCAACACATGAAGCAAAAGTGTATGGAAAGCAGCACTATGCACATTTACAGTGATGAGTTAATACGCGCCAGCAGATTTAGCAACTTTGCACTGCATTATGCTGGTGGGTGGGGTGGAAAAATATTTGGAAATTCACAACTTTATGGAATTCACTCACACAACATCCTTAAAAAAAATGTGTGTAAAGGCAACGTGCACTAAGGATATATAGTGTATTTTATATTTAAGTGGCATTGAACTAAATCCAGCCCACACAAAGATGCTGGCTTGTTGTGGGCATTATGTCTTAGCAAACTGCTAGTAAATGCAAAGTCTTGATCTCCTTTCCTCCTTGGACTCATGCATGCTCACGTCTTTATTTAGTAGATAAAAAAAATAGCCGTAAACAAAACAAAAAATATATAGCAGACTATTAATAAACAGTGATATGTATTAGAGCTGTGGGCAAATATGATAAGAAGAGGCCCGCTGAAGATATGCTTGACACAGCCGCAGGCTTAAAGAAAGCAATAGCGGGACGTTTTTAAGAGAAATAAAATCGTTTCATTGTGAGATCGGGAATTGAGAATTCAATGATATGTGCCTGCTGGCTAAAACGCTTTGGGATGCACTCGCTGATGTGTTTCTTAGCAGTTGATAGTTAGGCCTCGAGTGCGTTTGCAAAAAAAAAAAAAGGAAAAAAGGATTCAAGGCCAGACAGTGCAGTGCGTTTAAAATTCAGCATCGATGCATTCATTTTCGAGGTCGCTTATCCTGGAGTGTCATGACGAGAATTGCAGTCCATGCCAACTTTTTCAAGACATTTGCAATATAATTCATAAACATAAATGCAATTACTGTATTGCACATGAGTTAAATAAAAATGATGCCTTCTTAAAGAATAAATATAAATGTGTTGTACTTTCAAGTTAAATACGTCTGAACTGCCACGACTTCATTTTCTTGGCAACGGTTGATAAAAAAAATAATAATAATAATTTTAATGCAAATTTAATTAAGTCATTCTTTTGCAAACCACTAAGGAAAGCTGCGTACTTTAAAAACCCCTGATCTATATTAAAGTAAAAAAAAAAAATTTTTAAATGCGACAAATATTAGTGAAAGCTGCTATATGAAAGTATTGAAAATCGAGGGAGACGATAATGAAATTCTTCTATGAGTGTGTGTGCTTGTGTGTGTTTTGATACACTGCACTACTTCAAAAGTCAGATGGCGACTTCATCATCATCTTTCGCCATTGAAAATGAATGGAAATACATTGTACTATCAATCCATTCCAGCCTATCCTCCAAGAAATGTATTTATTCTTTATTAAGAAAAATAAGCACAGTATAGTATAGTATAGTACCTTATAAAACATATTGGAATGACAAAAAAATCCAGTATAAAGAAATCATTTTTGTCACATTTTTGCCTCAATTCAATGGGCATGATGCTGCTCCTTTGTGCCTTGGCCACCAGAGGGCAGTACAATGCAGACATAGAGAGACACCTGAAGAACAGTGTCACAACTGTCTTAGTAAGCAGCAGTAACATTATTCAAAATTCGCAAAGGATAAAGAAGGTTGTGTGTCTGCATGTGCTACACCACCATTTATTGTTGTTAAAGCCTTATAACGCCGGAAAAGATGCTATTTGTTAGCCCCTCTGTTGCATTTTGCATTGTTTATTAGCATTAAGCTAAACAAAGTTTGAGGCAAATGTATGTGGTTGTTTTAAATACACAAAGTTTAAAATGTATTATTATAAGCATTCCTCTTGGATTTCCTCACAGGAGTCATTGCATGTTGATTCAAATGTTTTTATCACACAACAGTTGCCACCGATTCGGATGAATCAACTGTTCGTCACATGAGCACGCATTGTTGCAGCAGTCAAGTGAAACAAAGTTGAGCTGCGTTTGTGGTTTTTACTTTTCTCCGAATTGTGTCAAGCCACGAGCTGCTCGGCGTGGCAAGGGAAGGCCGAGATGCGTGTACCGCCGGCAAACAATGCAAAGAGTAGTGAGTGGACGCAGCGAGCCCTCCCACTGCAGATGTACATTAATTCCAAGTGGGAGCATTAGAAATGCTGATCAGCTTGGCAGCGCACAGTCTAAGCTTTCCTTTCAGCGTTTTGCTGTTGTCTACTTCAATCGTGTCAACGTGAGGGAGTCTTTTCAGAGGTATTCATGCATCTGCCTTCGGGCCACAATGCTTGCCACTTTATAAACTGTCAGCCTGCGTGCCTCAAGTATTTGCTTCACATTGTTTCCTTTTCTTGAATCAACTCCCCCCCGCCCGTCTGCCCCCCCGACGGCTGGAGCACACAAAATACAGCCCGCCAAAAGGTGGGATGGACACAATATATGTCCTCTTGGTCATCGGGAGTTGATGGTTCAACGCAAAATAGGTGTCCTTCAAATGGACAGTAAAGTATCCTTCATATTCATACACAGTAGGCCCCATTAGATGTGTCATTGCAGCAATATCTCTCACTCTACCATTTGGGCCAAAGGTTTTGACAGTATTCGCACGAAAAAGAGTTGGGGGGGTCAAAAAGGGACCCACTTTTGGGTAATATACAGAATTGAACCCCTAATATTGGGTCATATGAATGAACCATAAACCACAGCATTTTAAAAACTGTTTGGTCAAAAATAACCCAATTTGGGTCAAAAATGCACCGATCCACTACTTTGGTCAATTAGACCCAACTTCAACAAATTTTGGGGTGAAGGGGGGGGGGGGGGGGGTGGTGCTTTGTTCAAACCAACCCAGAAAGTTTGGGCAAGCAATGAGTGGATCTGTCCATTTTTTACGCAGATTGGGTTATTCTTTTACCCAACTTATTTTAGAGTACCATTTTTGGGGGGTTGTTTTATAGAAAATAATTTTAGAAAATATTTTATTTTTGTGGGTTTTTCATTTTGTTGACTTGTTTTTTTGTTTTTTTTACTCAACTGTTTTTAGAGTGTAGGTACACGAGTAAATGTAATAAAGAACCCACAAAACACCCCTCCCCCCACACCCCCTCCTCCTAAAAAAAAGAGGTTATTCTGTGGAATTTTCATTTTTCCAAAAAGTTGGGTCAAAATTAATAACCCAAAAATTTGTGCCGGCCCCTTTTTGAGTATTTATTTATTTATTTTTACCTTTACTGTTTTTAGAGTGAAGGTACATGAATAGATAAAATAACCCACGAAATAACCCAGCAACAAAAACTTTTATTCATTTTGACGCAACTATAATGAACAAAACAACCCAATTTTGGCGGGTACTTTTGTGGGTTATTAATTTTTTGGTTTCAAGTGAATAACACAAAAAGTTGTGTCTGTGGTTTTTGACCCAACAGTTTTTAGTGTTGCTTCAGTGTTCCTGCTTGTGACTCACAACGTTTCTTTATTGGAGTAATGAGCAGAAAAAAAGAAAAATAATTTCAACATTTCCCAAAAACCATGCCAAGGGTATAGTACGGTACGTGCCCTCCGATTTACTGTTTGAGTGCATCAACGTGACTGCTGTGGGAAAAGGTCATTAAAACTACAAAGCAAGTGGTGATCTTTTTCCATTAATAATTCAAGACACAATGTAGCAGCCTTTAAAATAAATAAATAAAAACAGGAAATAAATTTAGAAGACAATGATGAAAAGACTGAAATGAATATTTTACGAGAAAGTCTATTTTGCATCTCCTCTCCTGTAGCTATACTGCGAAAGAGTAGACGAGAAGGAAGAGAAATGTCCCTGAATGTTGTCCAGCGGGCTCACTGAAGGTAATTTCAGTGGATGAAAGTGGATTCTTCCCTGCTGCATTTGAAGCTCATATTCAAGTCAAGTCACCTCTTTGAAGTGTTCACTATTAAAACACCTTTAAATAAGCGAACATAGTGTTTAACTTGCAGCACAGGCTGAATATTTGGAGAGATGTAAGACAATGTGTATTTTTCCAGGTTCATACTGTGCCCCCCTTTAAAGGGCAGAGCTTGAGTCTTGTTTTTTTTTCCCCTTCCCTTTCTTTCGATCTAAGAAAGCTAGCGCGCTGAAAGGCGACCCGCAAGGTTTCCGGTTCACTTCCTCTCTGTTGGTCATTGTTGTTTTCATGTTTCTTGGATGGCTTGTGACTCGCCTTTTAGAGTTCAGCAAAGTCATCCGAATCCGAAATCGGAATCTGAAAATAAGCGACAACAAGAGTGACACTTGAGCTCGGCATTCTGGGAGTTCAACGCAAGGCTCACCGAGGGCTCCATTACTGACCCGGCGAAGTGTTAACTTTTCATCCACTTTGTCTTGCTATATTGTTGTGTGATTTCTCTCATTGCCATTGTGCTGCAGGCTGTTAATGGGATCCCCGAGTCTGGTGACACCCCTCAAGTCCACTTTGCCTGTTTGCTCTTTGTTCTCTGCTTTCCTTTTGTTGGCCGATCAGCCTCCCATCGGGTCGCCGGACAAGATTCATGGCATTTGTCGGCCAAATGAAAGGAGGATTACGGGACGGCTTGTGAACAGCCCATTGCAGGAGTGCATTCTCTTAGACGCCCCCTCTCGCCGCAAGCTCAGCGGCTCCCATTTATAAATATTTGTTTTCGAAAAGACATCCCAGATAAGTCCAAATCAAGACAACAGTGAAAGACTGTCTACAAGTGGCTCAGCCAAATGCTGATCACTGTTGATTTGTACTCCATTCACTTATTGCCCACAGTTGTTTTGCACTTATTGTCCCAAAATATCTCATTATAGCAAAAGTGTCAAAAAACAGAATGCATATTCATCACATGCCAATAGCGCTATTGCAAAGTAACTGATGATATGTTTTTCCAATCATATCATTGGCTTCACACGTATATTTTCCACAGTTATATTGATAATGTATCATTGTGAGATAAGTGAAAAGTGACATTTTGTCCCACTCAAACTGCCAAATTGTGTCCCTTCCATCACACAAGTAACTGAATGACTCATTTCTAATTTTGTAAGTGGGCAGGCACTAAAACAATTTTTTTTTTTAAGTTTTCTATGTACTGTATGAGCCTATGTATGATCTGCATGGATTTTCAGTTTATTTGATGTGTAGCACTGACCTAAGGGCATTTTTTCTAAACATGATCCCAATGTTTAAGATTCTCTTTAGTTGGCCGTGCAACGTCCAAATCCAACGTACTTGTATCAATCTGCCTTCTGCTGCGCGGCTTCAATGTGCTTTAGTAGCAGTGCTCGGAAAATGAGAGGTAGGTCTGCGCAGATTGTAGGTGTGGATGTGACAAAACACAAACCAACACATTTATGTTCAGGTTGGCCTCAGGCCATGAAGGCAGCCCTCCTCCAGCATGGATAGATATACTGAACTATATCATTCATTCAATTTAAATACCAAATAAGTCAATCAAACATTGCAACCAAAAATGACACTTTTTCAAATACAAGTAAATAATGTAACATTACACTAGCATCAGAATAAATAACATTAATTGCATAATAAAAACAAATAT
Source organism: Leptonotus elevatus (assembly GCF_054856555.1). Lineage (NCBI taxonomy): Eukaryota > Metazoa > Chordata > Actinopteri > Syngnathiformes > Syngnathidae > Leptonotus > Leptonotus elevatus. The sequence goes on from NC_141240.1 coordinate 23,738,970, forward strand.
TGTATTTCGTCACTGGTAACTAATTACAAAATGAATGCAATTGGAAGTGTCACTGAGTGTGTAGCAAATTGTTGGTTGGATGAATAACATCAATGCAAAGCCAATTCCTTGACTTTGCCATGTAACAAACACGCTGAAACGAAAGACAGGACTTAAAAATGTGCCCTTTTACATGGAATTAGGTCCAAAATGATGACGTGTAATTAACGTGATTATGAAATTCCTTTTCAAATTGTTTGTCAGGTAATTGCAAGTCTAACATGAAACCAATTTGAGCTGTTCTGTTGAAAAATCCAAATCTCACTTCAGAACAGTGAAATCAAAAACAAACAAACAAAAAAATCGCATTGAACGCATGTACGTGTGTTTACTTAAACGTCCCTATTTCTTCGCTGTGAGACAGCGGGGGGGGGGGGGGCAAGTGGTGGTGGTGGTGGTGGTGGGGGGGGGGGGGGTAATCCTAGTTCAATACACTGACGCACAACCCAGGATGGAGCCTGTGACGATTGTGTTATCTCCAGCCAACATTTGGGTTCCCCCACAATTCCAATCCAGAAGAATAGCTGCGAGAGAGTGCATACGGAGTGGAGGAAGCGCACACGCCCGGGGAAACGTGCTATCAATAGCGACAACACAACGGCCGCGAGACTGTCACTGTCGACGGCCACCACATTTGTGTCCGCTCAAGTCGTCGTGCTCTCCAGTCCAACGCTCACTGACATAATACACACAACATGAGGCACACCTGTATAAACCCTGATGACATCCGATACAACAGTGTCGCCTTCCAGACCGCCCAGCAATAAGTGAAATCCACGATATAGAAATGTCCTACTGAAATAAACCCAAAGAATGCATTTGTAGTATTTACGGCACTGATTTTGTTTTTTACACATTTGGCACAATTGTCAGAGTTATATTAGATAAGAGCAAAGAGCAATGGATAGTGCCAACATTTTGTACGAGCAGTGTGCCGATCCATCTGCTTTGTATGCGTTTACTTCCCAAAGTGTTAAATGTTTGAGCGGCAAGCCAAACTCTGAGTCAGGGGATTGAATGACTTGCAATGAGTGCAAATGAAAACTGCACCGAAGAATATAATTGAATACACTATGAGACACACATATGAAATGATAACATCTAAAAAGTCATGCAAACATCTAATAAAATGGCTGCCAAAGCATCAAATATCCAGCATATAAAGAAAATATCATTTTATCCAAACAAACTTATCATTTCGCAATATACATCAATTATACCCAAAGATGTACCTTACAAAATGAATCTACAGCCATTGATTTCCGAAGGTGTAAAAAGCAGGGTTGAAGAGTACTGACATGTTCAGTAAAAACGAAAGTGAGATGAAATCATTCCTGTTTCCATTCTTCTTCTTTAGCCAAATGTACACCTTGTCGAAATAATAATAATACGCCATCATCTAGTGGTCAATAGTGGAATTACTCCCGAAACGAAAAGGAGACAGAACAAAATAGAACAACAATGTTGTAGATGCCACGGACTTCCGACTTCCGGGTTTTACACATCAGCGCCTTTCAAAAGCTGCCAACCATCTTTTGATGCTAACATCATGCGTGATGTATATTGTTCAGTTCAAATGATGAACTCAACTGCATACTGGTCAATTTCACAAGGAGGCCCAACATATAAGCCTCCTGTTAAGTTTGTTTCTCAGCAATAATTGCCAAGGGCATGTTTAATTATCAGAAAGTGTCATAAATGAAAAGATCTGTATACGCGTTGTTTATAACCTCTTTACAAGCTCAATCAATATTTAATACATTAGCTCCTACAGTCCAATGAGGGTAAATTTAGGCTACTTGTCTTTTATTCAAAATTGCGATTAAAATGGGTCAGTCTGAGCGAATGCTGTTGAAAGAAGAAAAACGTGAGAAGTTTGAAGATGAAACTCAGGAAGAAATAAGCAGTGACTCCAAAGCTGTCCAGCATCACATTTTTATGGTAATAAGCATTTTTGTAAATTTGTGTGATCATTAAGAATGTTTCAAATGAACTGTTTCATTGTTTTTAACACATGAACAGTAGTTCGCTTAATTAAAATTTCAAATGATAAATGCTAATTGTATGACCGTTTAGAATGTGACATTATTTTTGGCCGATTTGATATCTACATGAAGATTAGAATATTCATATTATGTTCTAGTTTCTACAATGTGTGAAATCTAAAGCAAATGAAAGCCAACATTTGGGGTGCATTTAATTTTGGGGGCTGATCGATAGGCGAGACTTATTTAACGCGCATGTTTATCGCAGGATCATCATTTTGAGTAAACAGCATGCTGCCATTAAAATGCATTCTCCTCCCACAGGAACAAACCAGCGCAATAAATGGAATTAATATTTGAAAACGCAATCCAAAGCACACGGAAGGAAAACCTTAAAACCCTCATGAATTTTTCGCCGCAGGCTTGGCACCATGAAGGGAGCTGCCCAAAAAGATGAAAGTGAAAAGAAATAAAAGCTCAATTTAATCTGCTTTGGAGCCCTGCAAGGGAGCACATGTGCCTGGAAGTGTAAGAGTGAGGGCTGATAGGGGATAAATATATTTCTTACTATGCCTTTGAGCTATTACATCCCTCTCCAACACAGATGCCTATTCAGCAGACAACAGTTTCATTAGCGGCTGTAGTCCTACAAATCTTCCAATGATGAGAAGATGACGGAGACACACACGGGGCTCATCTTTTAAACATCTTTTGTGACACTTGAAATGAGGATTGGAGATTATTCGGAGCAGCGCGGCTCATTTCGTTGATTTGACTTAGCCCTATAATTCAACGTAATGTGAACTATAGGTTTATATAAATAAAATCCAAAGGTTTAATGATGTATCGTGTGTAGGCCTACTCTGATGGGAAAAAAACACTCCGCTATGTTTCCCTCCATTCGTTAAAATGTAGTTTGTTTTAATGATTGTTGTAACGTTACGTTCCAAATGATGTCAAGCCAAAGTCCACAAAGTCCCATAAAGAGCCCGTGTCTAATTGATATCGACAGGCACGTCAGTCCTCTTCCCAGTAAGCGTGGAAGCTGCTCCCCGTGGGCCTGACACTTCATCAATAACACATGAGAAATAATGAGGGCTCCTCTGGGGGAACCCGGCGACAAAACGAGCCCCACTTGAGCCCAATTTGTCGGCAAATCCCCGTGGCCTACCTTTGTCTCTTAAGATGCCATCGATGCTGTGCTTGGTTTTCTTGTCCTCCTCTTCGTCCTTTTTGAAGCAATCCTCGTCGTCGTCGTCGTCGTCGTCGTCGTCCTTTCTTCCAAAACGAGCTCGCAGGATTCGACTGATGGAACTCACTGACAAGAAAAGCACATCGACATCATACATCGCAGGTGCTGTGTGAATTGCAATTGTCATGTTATATTATCAGGCAAGGGAAGGCAAACTCATTTCACGTGCTTCGGCCAAAAGCACAGCACTTAAAAAAAAAAAAAAAAAAAGCATTTACAACAGAACAGCTGAATATTCGCAAAGCAAAGAGAACAGAAGTGTCTTAAAATTACTCAAATGATTGACAACATTTAAATGCGTTAGATTCACAGACATTTAATAGCATGCAAATGAAAGAAATACAATTAGAAGGCAAAGGGTGGGGGGGGGGCATATTTGTAGCTGCACTATAGTCGTTGCAGTTGTAATTTATAAAATAGAATAAAATAGAATAGAATAGAATAGAATAAAATAGAATAAAATAGAATAAAATAGAATAAAATTAAATACAATTAAATTAAATTAAATTAAATTAAATATTTATTGTTATTATACAACGAAAAAAAATATTGGAGAAAAAAGTGCAAACATTTGCATTTATTAATTTAATCTTATTTAATTGCCGATTATGATCTCTTAAAAGTTTTTTTTAGGAGCTATTCTTTATATTATTATTATTATGTGCATAAATATGAGCGTGTGTATACGTGTGTGTGTGTCTGCGTGTACGTGCGCGCGCGCTAATGTGCGGCAAAACGTTCTCAAATGGTCATTTAAAAAAAAGAGAAGAAGCTAAAATGCACGAGTGAAACGCGTGTTATTTATTGATATTATTGTTTGTCGACCAAACAACCGAAGCGTTTTCTACAGATGAAGGTTTTAGGTACCAATGACAGTAATCCAAATCAGGACGCATGAATGTTGTTTTGGAAGGCGAAAGATATGAAGAGAAGCGGAAGCGTCTTACCAGCGAGTGTCTCACCTGAAGGGACGCTGCTCCTGTCGCACACGCCGTCCTTGAGCAGTTTATCTCGGATCTCCCAGCTGAATATTCCCGGGCTGTCGCTCTTGTACTGCTCGATCCTCTTCTCCACGTCGGGCGTTGCGACTTGCTGCAATGGGCCCCACATGCAGGACATGTACAAAAACACGTCACTTCACTGACTTGCAACAACCGCATCTTGTATAGCTTACATTTTGGAGTGTGTCAAGGTTGAGGCGCAAAACACAAAACGGTCCCAACTTCAAAATATGTACCATCACGATGCAAAAAAAAAAAAACATTGTTCAAGCACAAATTGCAGGTTAACAAAGCTCCCCCACCCGCGGTTTAGTTCACTCTAAACGTCTACGAATTATATGTTCGATATGTTCACAAATGTCCTTGTACAGTTCTTGACTGCATTCAAATCTCTCACAAAAAACGCTCACGTTCTCAACAATTCAATGAATTCCACCTTCACGAATCATTTCTAAAACCGCCCTTCTTTTCTTTGTACTTGTTTGCACTTGTCGGAAGTCTCACCCTGGGCTTGCTGCCTCCGATCGCCCCGGGCCGGATGGAGCCGGTCTCCTGGTAGCGGCAAAGGATCTTGGACACGCACCCGTGAGAGACCCGGAGCTGGCGTGAGATGACGCACGGTCGGATGCCGTGGTGGGCCATTTCCACTATCTTGTGGCGGATGTGGTTGGGCAGGGGCCGGCCGTTGATGAAGACGCCCCCCAGCTGATTGACCCGACCCTGACCTAAAGGTGTGGACACTGCATGTGGCCCGCGGACGCGGAGGGAGGAAAGCCTTCGTTTTAATTCAAATGCAAGTTCATTGTTGTTATTATTATTATTTTATGATTTGACTGTATTTTTTCACTGCTTGATGGCCGACCGCAGGCCTAAAACTCACATTATTGAACAATATAGTTTCAATACATGACTGTTATTTATAGCAGCAATTTTCTTCGACTTTTGTTTTCGTTTCGTTTCGTTATAACCTTTTGACAACCAATACAAAAAAAATCTAATGCATATAAATTGTAATCAATATAGGCCTATTACAAAAATAGGAGCCTCTATTAAATGGTTGACAACAAAGAGTAGAAACAAATAGGTAGACAAGTTACAAGAAATACACAACAAGGTTTGTAGATATTCGATTATCTATTTTGTGATTGTTATTTTAATAAAAAAATGTCAATGCTTGGAAATAATGCAGAAAATATTTATCTAATATTTCTTCTTTTAATCTGTGTGCGGTGCAAAAGCACACCTTGATTTCAGTTTCACAATAGAAAAACGTGTTATAAATGTTAAATCGATTTCTTTGTAATAGTGTACAATTATTGTGAGCTATAGAATATTTAAAACTGATGATTTGCTTTCTTTATGTGCTCACTGATTGGTTGGTTGTCAAAGGGGTTAAAATTGGTTGCAAAAAAAATTGCCATGCAAACAAAATCAGCTACTCACGCGAGGCTTTTAAGAAAAATATTCATTTATTTGTTATCATTTAATATTATCAATGTTTATTATCGTGGTTGTAATTATCTGTTTGTAAAATAAGATCATAATTGTTCTGCACCATGCACGACGAAAAATAATAATAATAAAAATCATCATCATAATGTGTTCATTTAACATATATGCATTAATATTAAGACATGATATTACTTTTTTTTTAATAATAATAACAATTTTTAAAAAAATGACTCCAGACAAGGTTCTATTTTGCCAGAATTCATCTCCCCTATATAGCGTTGTAAAAGTGGGTACCTTCAAGAGGGAAGCCGGTCCTTGGGTAGTTCTGTCCCGAGGCCGGGCGCATCATCCGCGGCACGGTTCCCGGTAACGTCGTCATTGTCGACTACTCGCTTAATATACAAGGGAAGCGTACAATCAACGGATCTGAGAACCAACTTGGACCCCCCCGCCCGAACAAAAGGTGGCAGCCACTTTGAGAGGTCCAGTGTGTTGAAGAAAGCAGAATGCATGCGGCGGCATTCAAGGGCGTGGAAAGTGGCCTGGTGCAGCTGCGTGCACACGTCATGTGTCCGAACCGGTGTCAAAGCAGCACGACTTTGGGACTCTGGCAGAAATGTGTGAGGGTGGGGGCAGCCAATGGGATGGAAGAGGTGTCTCTCTCTCTCTCTCTCTCTCTCTCTCTCTCTCTCTCTCTCTCTCTCTCTCTCTCTCTCTCTCTCTCTCTCTCTCTCTCTCTCTCTCTCTCTCTCTCTCTCTCTCTCTCTCTCACTCGCACTGCAGGGGGGTCCTTGGGTTGTACGTAAGTCGGGACACGTCGCTGTCTATCACGGTTATCGCACATACAGCATTGATAGGCCTATAGCTATTAAAAAGCAACACATTCATCAAAATGAACATGCTTATTCGCAATATTGAAACAGCCAAAAATCGTTAAACAAACGTCACATTTGGTAATACAGTATATACATTTCAAATAAAATAAAAAATTGAAATAGCATGGTCATCTTAGCTATATCCCCAAGGACGGCCTTTCCTCTTCCTGACTGTGCTGAATGCAGCAGTGATGCAAATTAGTATTCATTTTAGATCAACAATACCATATTGATATTAAGTTCACAACTTGGACATGTCGACTCCATTTTCCCTTTAAAATGTTTTTTAAAGGCAGTACTGAATTGGATTTAGGCTTTTTAGTGAAGTTTCCGGGGCAGCTAGTAATTGACTAAAATCCAGCTATAGCTACAGTGTACCAACTCCAACTATGCATGTTTTAGCGGAAGATTACATTCCTTTTTGTCAACTCAGCCAGTTTTTATGACTGCAAGTCGATGTGAAAGCTGAGGCTGACAGAGTTGACAATATCACCTTTAACCTCTAAATGTGAAAATACAATATTATCTGTTCTGATTATAAAGGGTTCAAATGTTATTTCAGGGCCATATTACCACAAAAAAATTAAAATTGCATCGTTAAACTTAGACTACACTACACTTCTGACTCCCTAGAATTATTTAGTTCATCATATGTATTGCGTCTCTCATCTGTTAAAAAAAATATTTGTTTTTATTAAGTGATGCAGATGTTGAGTTTTTTTTGTCAACACCTTTAATTTTGCCAAAACTGTCACTTGTCAGGTGTATGTTTTCTTTTTTAATTAAAATCTATTCTTGTTCATACAAATTATTATTTTTTATCTACTCTCATTCATGAGAAAGAAACAAGAAATAGTTTTTTAAAGAAAATATTTTTTTCTCATGTAAAAACTTAAAAAAAATATGAAAATATAAAATGATCCGATGTATATCAGACTTTGGATTTTTCTTAGACCTCTGCAGACGGAGGTCTTTATACGTTGATGTCCCCTATAGCACAGCATATGCACCCTTAAACATCTGCATTCATCTCTTTGCAATCACATGACTCCAACAATTTTACATCGAGGGGTGCAAGGGGCCTGTGGATGCCTCCCCATCATAAGAATCATGATTCTCATTTAGTGCGATTCAGAATCGATTTTAAATGTCCCCAAATCGATTTTATTTAAATTATTTTATACTGTCTCACTTTTGTCTGTGTGTGCCTTTATTTGGAGCGCTGTTCATGTTGTACCCGGTTTGGCCACTGAGGGGCAGTGTGGTTCCACGCGGTCTAATACACTGTTAAGTTGTAGCCACCTTAGAGAGTAGAAGGAAAAAGTCACGATCAAGTTATTCCAATAAAAAATTGTTTTTTTTTTGGTGGAGCTATTCTTTTGAGTGATAAAAGTGCTGCGAGTAGCGCGCTAATTAGCATTAGCGCGTCAGACTGGAGTAGATCATTACAATTCCTTGCACATCTATAGATTGAAGCAAAAATCATTGTCAATCAAATTATTTTGAATCAAAAATCGTTCCGAATCGAATCGCAGACCCAAAAATCGGAATCGAATCGTGAGACATTCAAAGATTCCCACCCCTAATATATATATATTTCTTTTTTGCTTTGACTTGCAAGCTAAAAATGAGAGATAAGGGCCAACCCAACGCTTCAGTCAGTCAGTCTCCTTCATATCGCTGACGTCAGGCCAAAACCTTGTATCTCCAAAATGGTTACTTTACAGAAGACCCCAAAACGGCATGTTTATTCAACCATTAACATTGCATACTCTAAGAGACCAAGCCATTTTCAACATTTTTTATTGGTCAGTAATTAGTAGAGCTGTCAAACGATTACATTTTTTAATCAGATTAATCGCATTTTAGAATTTTGATTAATCACGATTAATCGCTTAATTAAAAAGGCTTTTTTTTAATCAACATTTTTTCCCCGCCAAATTTGAAGAGCACCGGTTATGTGCTAATTCTTTTAACATTTAATGTTAAGAGGACGTCTTCAACATTTTTAAATCCACTGCACACGCTCATCCTCCTCTTTTTATAATCAGTTAATTACTTGCATAATTTAAAATGACCCCAATATTTTGACATAAACCATGTCATACGCAATCATTTATTAAATGCTTTACTTAAATGCATGTAATTATGTTTATTGCTCAAACAAGACCTGCGCTACCTTTAACGTAGCCATCCGCTGTCACGCTAAAGCATGGGGGTCAAACTCCAGTCCTCGAGGGATGGAACCTGCAGGTTTTGGATGTTTCCGTTCTCCAATACAGCTGATATATGATCAGCTCATCAGCAAGCTCTGCATAAGCCTGATAACGGTCCTGCTGATTGGAATCAGCTTGTGTTGGAAGAGGGAAACCTTCAAAACCTGCAGGAGTTTGACACCTATGCGCTAAAGGATCATCTATGGTCAAAATTAATAGCGCGATTAATCTGTGTTAATTCATGATTAATGCGATCATTTTTTGTGATTAATTAATCAGTGAATGCTTTAACTTTGACAGCACTAGTAATTAGTAAAAATGACTCCCACACCTGTGGACTAACCAATAGTATAGATTTTTGAAAAAATATGACATTGCCAAATTGTGACTTATGAGGTTTTGGCCCTGACGCCAGCGATATGTCTGGCCAAGGAGCAAACATTCGGAGCAGCAAAACTTTTATTTATTTATTTATTTATGTGTTTGTTTGTTTGTTGACGTACGTACGCATTTATTTATTTGTTTGTTTTTTGTTTGTTTTTTGTTTGTTTTTTGTTTGTTTGTTTATGTATGTATGTATGTATGTATGTATTTATTTATTTATTTATTTATTTTTGTAGAGCGATATTTTCTAATTAAAAAGCACATCAAGTTTTGGGGATTGACGTCACCTGCGTTCATTTCAATGGGGAGAACGTTTGGAGATAGGAGCATTTTTACTTACGAGCATGGTCACTGAACAAATTAAACTCACATCTCAAGGCACCACTGTACTTGATTGTGAATGAAGCGACAACTTGCCATCTAGCTCACCACTGTACAGAAAAGAGCACAGGGGGTGTCATTTTATGTGGCTCACTAATTCAAATAAAGTGTCTACTTTTTTTTTTCATTTTGGCAAAAAAAATTTACGTAAATGTGTTTCTTCCCTTGAATTGACTTTGGCATGTGCTGGAGAGAAACTGCTGCTTCTTGGGTTGCTGAGTCTGTGTGACTGTTGCAGTTAGCGCTAGAAAGGGGTTTACTGACCCCAAACCACTGGATCCATCGCAAACTGGTGCTAATAGTTTGGTTAAAGCGATGTTCCGCTGAGGTGCAGTTACGGATTCCTCCGATTTTGATGTTGTCTTTAGTCCTAGTTTGGCAAAATTATTGATGGCCAAAGTAGCCGCAGACTTGGGCGCCGCCATTTTCACTCCTGCTGACTGACAATCATAAATCGAACACATTTGCTGTTAGGTTTGCGATTGGATGAGCTGGAAATGGCGCGATGGAGTGTGCGAAGGCACAATTTCCATAGACAAAACACACGGAAATCTAGTTGTGATGTTTGTTAATTAAGACGCTGTAATACAATAATGATCATAAATGCTGTCAAAAAACAAATACGACTTTTTCCCCTCGTTACAGAAGATCACGACGAGATGGGTTTTTCCGTGAATAGCGGAGGCCCTTGAGATGAGTATGTCAAGGAAGACAACAGCAGTTGACGACAGAACCATTTTAATTCTCTTTAACTCATTCACTGCCATTGATGGCTACAGACGTCAAAATTCATTTGAACTATTTCTATTAGTTTAACATTTTTCCCACTTTTGTTGACAAAAGTATGAAAACCTAGACTTTTTATATTTTATTTAGAACAGACAAAATTTGTGATTAATCTTGAGTTAACTAGTGAAGTCATGCGATTAATTACGATTAAAATGGTAATTGCCTGATGCCCCTAATTTTTTATAACCTTTTCTATAAAAAGAAAAAGAAAAATATTATTAAAAATTGGGAAAAAAAATATTATAATTATTTTATTTATTTATTAAAAAAAAAAAGATTATTAAAAAATTATGGGTGTCAGGTGATACTTTTTTTGGGCATAATTAATCGCATGACTTTACTAGTTAACTCAAGATTAATCACAAATTTTATATCTGTTCTAAATGCACCCACACAAAAAATTCTAAGTTTTCATACTCTTGTTAACAAAAGTGGGGGGAAAATTGAAACTAATAGAAATTGTTCAAATTAATTTATGACATCTATAGCCGTCAATGGCACGGAATGAGTTGATAACATCTGGAACATCAACTAGATGGCACAAATGAAGGTCAGCTATTGGCAGAAGACCCCATGAACAAAAGTACTGAGGCCAAATCAGAAGATGCAAAGGAAGAAGAGGAAGGCCGGCTCATTTGCTAAAAATAAATGGAGACAAGTCCAAAAAAAGATCTGTAATGAAGTTTTATGGATTAATGAGACGAATGCACAGCCCATGAATCAGAACATAACGGAACCAGAAATGTTGATTGCTTGTCATCTTCTAGGAAAAAAACCCCTGCAATGTTTTATCAGAAATGGGCCTCACTGTTACAGTACTTTTGAGGGGGGGGGGGGGGTGCAGTATGCACTATTTAGCAAAAGCACTTGTGACGCAATAAAGCAGACATTGCTCAGTCACAAAAATAAAATGAACACTCTGTGTCAGCGCCGTGTCTACTTTAGATGGTTCAACTTCAATATATTATTGGAAACGCACAATTCAAAAACTCACAGCCAGGTTTATGTGTTGCCACTGGTAATCAACAAGATAAAAATGGTAGGAGTCAACAGTCCACCATGTCCTCAAGTCTTACACATTGTCGTCCACATCATGTGATAGGCCTGTTCTTATAATCGCTTCGATGAGGGTTGCCATGACGAATGTCAAAAAGAAAATAGTCTGCTTGAACCACTTGAAAGTAGGAGGCCCCTTTTTACCGTGAACATTTGGATTGGCAACACTTAAATGGTGGCCAGGCCATGAAAAGGGGGATTGATCTGCAAAACCGGCTTTTAATTGGTATTTGCGTTAACACAACCGTGTTTTGCAACATGAACCACAACAGCGCCATGTAACTTATGTCCAAATTGGAATTGAGGGCTCTGTCCAAGAGCACTTTCCATGTTGCTTATTGGAAACCCATCATTCTCAACATCTCAGCTGAATTGCGGTATCCCCCAAGGCTCTGTTCATGTCCCATTGCTATTTTCAATTCACTCCCAACTGTCATCAAAACCAGATCTTAATCTTTCATCTATTTGCATCACAATACTATGGCCATTTTTATTTTGGGCCTTGCAGCACTGTGTGGTCAGCACATCTGCCTTACAGTTCTGAAGTTCAGGGTTTCGAAAATCTGCTTCGGCCTCCCTGTATGATATTTTGGTTTCTTATCCCTCACCTTAGAGTGCAAACTCGTTATGCCTGTCTGTCCTGACATGCGTGTTCAATATTTGAATGTATTTGAATGTACAAGTACCTCGTACTGGGAACCCGCTAAGTATGCTAAATTACTAACGCTAATAATAAAGTCATAATTACAGTAAACACTGAAAAACACATACATGAAAACAATCTCGTGAAAAACAGTACGCATGGTCCTAACTGTGCATGTCTTCTGGTGCCGCGTGACCACTTGTCCTTACTCAAACCAGCAAACAAGTTCAATTCACAACTTTCATAAACTTCAAATGTGATCCAACCGGTCATTTTTCTTTATCAGTTTGTAGTTTTTGTTGTTTTTGTTGTCCTGACCTGCTTGTTTTCTTTTCAAAATGGTCTAAGATCTCCTCTATTACGATGTTTTCTTCTGCTGTTGTGTCACATAGGGTGGTCCATATAGCGCATCGGCAAGCATGGAGATTGCTAATCAAGTGAAAAACAAACATTAGCTCAGCCATTTTAAATGGAGGTCATGTTTTACCCCTGATACAATTTCAAACTTCAATTATAAATTGTGGGGTGTCATTGACAGCTTTGGCCACTGTAACCAAATCTCAGTAATCAAGATTATTGGCCGTTTACGACACAAACATGTTGCTTTGCTTTGCAGGGGCCTTTCACAGCTTCCCTGAACAAAACCCAATGTGTGCGCCAAGCATTGGGGTAAATATTTTTTGCGTCGTAGCCTCAAGTTGCGTGTGAGCTCAGAGGTTAAGGAAGAAATTAATCAGTACATGTGCTACATTTGTGAGTAGAGGATTAGCCCAACTTTGTGACGCTGCTCAATTTAGCATTAGTTAACAAATCAAGTCCTTCTAAAGCCAAAGCGAATCACAAAAATAAAGATGTCTAACATTTGCAGGCGAGGCTGCGGAAACATTCTTTTTTTTTTGTTGTTTTTTTTTTTACTGTCTCTGCTGTTTAAAGCATCGCTAACTTGTTTTTTCACAGGCGATTAGAGCAGGAACAAGAAAAGCTCACAAGGCCAGCAGACCATGGGACCTTCATGAGGCTGAGGGCCACCTCCAGGATCAATGTTGCCATTCTGTTGATCGGGCAACGCATATCCACCATGCAAGATGCATTTTGTTTGCTAAATAGATGTGTGAAGCGTCTATTCATCCAGCAATTTTTCACAGGAGTATTAGTGGCTAGCATGATGACGAGCAAGCTGCTGATTTGTTGAATAACATGTCGAGTCTGCACGAGATACATTTGGTCCATTTGGTACAATGTTTGTATTATATGACTTGTTTTGGTCCGTTTTTCTTTTTTTGTAATGTCAAATATAATTTTAAACATCAAAGAATTACTTTGACCGCCCTTTTATGTAGCTACAAAGCATATAATTAAAAGGCTAATGTGGCGCCACTACAGAAAAATTAACTGACACAACCGCTTCAAAAAGATGAAATGACAAAAGCAAAGCTATTAAATAGAGGTTTGTGCCATTGTACATTCAAGACAGTTATCTATGTGTCAGTTGTAGCTTTGAAAACAACGTAGTTTAGAGTTAGCTAAAGGACCCTATTCAAAAGACCGGCTACATGAATGCTAACATTGTTGCTGTGAAAATTTGTGGCTATTGGCTAACATTTGCCACAACTAATCGCAAACCTGTTTTTGAAAAATATTTTCAAAAAATGTATTTCAGTCACTAAATCCTGATGTTTTCTTTCACACTTTGCCTCACTTTTAAAATGTTATGACTGTTAATCTGAATAGAATTATGTAAATAGGCCTATACACATGTACTGACAAGTCCGAGGTTATGTCACAAGTGAAAATGGCGGTCAATTCGGTGAAAGAAATCTCTCTGCTCAATGAAAAGCATTGGATTTGAGATCATTGTAATTTCATTTGTGAGGATTATTTTTGATTTTCAAAATGTCATTTGACTACTTTAGCAATCTGCCTGGTTTGTATGCCATTCACAGGCAAAAACAATACAATACGCTGTTTGTTTTCACCGTAATTTTCCGTCAGCTCTCGATGTTTTACAATTTTACACAGGCGGAAGGACATTCAAACTGAAATCCTATTTTGATACCCAAATTGGAGCCAATTCACTGGGCCTCTCTGAGAGGACTGAAATGAATGAAGCATAACCTTTAACCACTAAAACAAATTTTCCTCTTCAGGAAAGCAAGCAAATGACATCTTAATCAGGAAGTAATGTGGTTCACTATTTTTCCCCGTTTTTCTTCTTTTTTTTATGGAAAAACAGTAGCTCTAAAAGTAATGGACAATTAAAACCATTTTTTAGCATTAAACTGGTGTATTAACCATTAGAGACCATTACAAATAATGGTAATTGCCAATGCTGTTCATGAATTGTGTGGCAAACTTTACAAGGTATTCTAACAAATCTTTAACACTGCCCAGTATATAACTTATTCGATATTTTAGTTTTTCAGAGACAATGCTCATTCTTGTATGTTTTGTACATATGGTGTTGACACAAGATCATGACTTGCACTGTTAAGCATTTTAGCATATCTGCTGTATGCATTAAAGGAATATCCTTGACATGTAAACAAAATTCTAAAAAAATCCACAAGCATTAAAAAGTGCCACCATGAAACCAAGACATTCACAAGTTCCTTACAAGTTATTTCACTCAGCTAACTGTGAGGTGTGATTAAAAACGGACAAAATATTTGTAGGCAAGTCCCCATTTTGAAATGATTGGATCACTTGTCTGTTTCCATTCTAATGTTTTTTTGTATGCGTGCGTGTGCCTGTGAATGGGGTTCTTTGTAGGGATATGAATGGAAAGAAATGGCTAAGACATGTAAAAGCTCACTGAAGCTGCACTGACAGCCTGACCAATTGTTATTTGCAAGAAAGCGGCATGCACATCATGGCAAAAATACCTGCACAGAAGGACATCTTGTCTTCTAATTCAGAACTCCGAAACTAGTAAAGGTAAACAAACCCTTTTTGTCTTTAACTCATTCACTGCCATTATAGAAAAATATAGAAAATTTCATTCTAACTATTTCTATTAGTTTAACATTTCCCCCACTTTTGTTAACAAGAGTATGAAAACCTAGATTTTTTTATTGTATTAGAACAGATTTGTGATTAATCGTGAGTTAACTAGTGAAGTCATGCGATTAATTACAATTACAAATTTTAATCGCCTGATGCCCTTCATTTTGAATAATCTTTTCTTTAAAAAATAAAATAATAAAATCTTATTTATTTATTATTTTATTATCAGGCGATAAAAATTGCATTTAATTAATTACAATTACAAATTTTAATCGCCTGATGCCCCTAATTTCTAATAATCTTTCCTTTAAAAAATAAAATAATCTTTTAATTATTAATTTTTTAAGAAAAAAATATAAAAAATTAGGGGCATCAGGCGATTAAAATTTGTAATTGTAATTTATTGCATGCAATTTTTATCGCCTGATAATAAAATAATAAATAATAAAAATATTTTATTTTCTTTTTTAAAGAAAAGATTAAGAATGAAGGGCATCAGGTGATTAAAATTTGTAATTGTAATTAATCTTCACTTCACTAGTTAACTCACAATTAATCACAAATTTTATATCTGTTCTAAATGTTAAAAAAAATCTAGGTTTTCAAAAATGTTAAATAGAAATTGTTCAAATGAATTTTTGACGTCTATAGTTGTCAATGGCAGTGAATGAGTTAAAAAGAAAAACAGTGAATCTTGAGTTTTGCGATCATAGCGTCCATGCTCTTGTAATTCATGTGCAAACATACATTATACTATACCCTATGAATACCACATTGTTAATTGTGTGTACAGTCGCTGGGATTTAAAAAAATAAATAATTTGGTTTGTGCAGTCACTATTAGAAACGCGGTTTCTAACTCGGCCCACCTAATAATTTTTTTATTAGATAATGTGGAAAGACGAAGAGGTGCTACAAGATTCATACAATTTTGGCAAAATAATAAATTCCTCAATACAGGATCGTTAATGATAACGTTTCGGTCTATTAGTATCCTTTACAAAATATTAAATTTACTCAAAATAGTCTAACAAAGATCAAGGAAATTAAGTTTTTAAAAGCTGATGAAAAACAAATTAATATATATCACGAAGGGGAAAAAATCACCTTCAATTTGGCAAAAGGAATTAATCATGGGGCGGGGTTAACTACACATAACATTACAACAATAACCAATCAGCTATTTCTACTGCCTTAATTGACATTTTTGATTTGAGCCCAAATATCCTGGAGCTTTAATCTTGAATTATGCTAGCGCATTCAGTGAAGTTAAAAAAAACAAAGTTAAAAATCAAAGTTAAACTTACACTGCAAATAATGTGAACGTGCTGAGCAACTGCAGATTTGCTTCAGGTGTGCAACACCACCACTAACCATTCAACTGCACTGATACAAACGTCTTAGTGTCATTTCTTTAATTGTGCACAAAATCCTGTAGCTATGTGCCATATCATTTCACACTTCCAACATGTTTAAATACAAGGAATACAACTTGCTATATACACAAGAGCAAAACAACAGTTGGAATCCCATTTTTAAGAATCCAGTGGGGAAGACCACATGTGCAAGAAGACAGACATTCTATCTGTCCACTGTCCAACTACCTTTGCATAAACAGACAGATGAAATGTGGGGCAAAATGTTGCCATGTCACTTAAGCTCTAATTGATTTTTTTCCCCCCCTCGACTTTAACATTGCCTTGGAATTGCAAAAGAAGCCCAAAAGGTAAAGGAGACACTCCAAATAAATCTATACCGTTCTTAAGAAATTTAGGAGACCACCACTCAATGCAAGTTATCCACAGGTGCCATAAATTAACAGCATTACCTAAATCTTCTTTTATGCTTCTGTAATGGTTAAAACGATGTTTTTAATGTTAACCATGAAATTCCTCATTTAAGGTTTAAAATACACAAAAGTTATACATTTACTTGTTCTTTCATTCTTGTATAGAAGCGTCAATTGTTGTGGTCAAATGATATGTTTATTCGTTTCAGACTTCTCAGTAAAGACAACATTTTGGATGTAAAACGTGAATTGAGTCTGAAATTCCTCATTCTTCTTCAAAATGGTAAACTTCAAAAGTTCATTGAAACTGAAAGTGTCTGCATTCATTTCAAGTGGTCCAAAAGGCCCAATGGTCTAAAATAAATAAATAAATGGATTTTAACTTCTTCATACATAGCAAAGAAAGCACAGCAGATGTCATAAGCATAATATCAAGGATTATTCTACGTTGCCCTTTAACAGCAGTGACTATTAGATGAACCCTTTTTACCTCATTGATACTTACTTGCCATTTAAGTCGCATAGTGGCATGATGACACGGAGCTCCCTTTTTTTGTGTTCAATTTCATCATTTTCATTTTAAACTTCCTACCTAATTGTACCCCAAGCTAATAACAACTCCTTAAATAACTTTCTGCATGCTTCTGAAATAGATTGACGGAGCAAAAGCAACTTTGGAGGAAAAAAAAAAAAAGGGGGGGCATCACATTTGCCAAATACACTCAAACTCATATCACGCATCATTTTGGTGTATACCTCAAAGAATCGAAATCAGACGGGCACCCGTTGTTACACAGTTCGGTCAAGAGGCAAACATTTTGAGCACATATGCCCAAAGATCCAGTTATGTTGTGGCGTGTCACTTTCACTTGCTTTGGTGAAGGTACTGCTGGGTGAACATGTTGAGCTCACTGTCCAGCCAGCCCGCCTTGTTCCTAACAACAAAACACACACGGGTAATGAGACGGTGGATTAGCATCAACATTTGGTCTTTTCAGCCAGTATAGAAGCAGACCCCACTAAATAATACATCAGAGCTTTTGTGGCACATAACCCGCACTGGTCAATAACCTGTATTACACTTAATTGCCGGCCTCCTCTGGTGCGACACAGTTAGATGACGTCAATATAAATCTGATGCCAAACCTTACGCTAAAATGCAAGAATTAAAACAGTTCTCAAGTGTACGCGATTATTTAATCAAAACACCCCAAGGGTCAAGAACTGCAGCACACCTTTCACCTATTTTCAACCCTGATGATGTCATACGTCACATGCGCACCTCCTCTGGTGTTTCCTACGTACACACGGCGCTTCTTACCGTAGCAGCTTAGCTTTGCTCTGCATGGCATCCAACAGCTCAATCTTGCCGTTCATGTCCGTGATCTCATCT
The DNA here is from genome assembly GCF_054856555.1 of Leptonotus elevatus. NCBI lineage: Eukaryota > Metazoa > Chordata > Actinopteri > Syngnathiformes > Syngnathidae > Leptonotus > Leptonotus elevatus. Next base: position 23,757,227 of record NC_141240.1, read on the forward strand.
TCGAGATTCTGCCGAGTCACGTCCACCTGCTGGCAGAGCTGAGCAAACACCCCGGCAAGCTCTCTGATGTCCACACACACACACACACACACACACACACACACACACACACACACACACACACACACACACACACACACACACACACACACACACACACACACACACACACACACACACACACAAGATCACAAAGAATGGTTAAAAAAAAAAAATGAATTTAAAGCACACGTTTAAAAAGTGCTGCCTGCACGTGTAAATGCTCACTGCTGGACTTGGTGACTGCAGTTGGATCCGGTGTAGCTGACGATGAGCTGCAACTTCTCACTGGCGTAGTCGACAAACTGTCTCTTGAACGCACGCTCTTTGGCCTTTGTGGTCCAGGTGAGGCGCTCGTAGATAAAGAGGAGCCCGTAGAGACCCACGGACAGAGCAATCAGTCGCCAGCCCACAGCCTTCCAGATCTGCGCACACACACACGCCACGACAGCCATTTTGACGCAGAGCCTTGCAAATCAATAGTCTGGAAATGACTGTACATTTTATGCAGATATTAAATTGCAAAGTGTTCAAATTAGGGGTGTCAAATTGAGTGCATTCATTTTGAGTTCATTTAAAGTTCCTAATTTTTCTTACTTGGAAAGCCTGTACTGGGGGAATTCCAGACAACACAGCAGACACGTCCACGTCAACATTTTGCAGTAATAAATTGAATAATAATGCAAATATTTGTGGGATGGGGGTTAAGTTGTATTTTACAATTTTAAACGGGCAGAATTTCACAAGTTACTTCGTGTCAAAGATTAGATAGCTCTTAATACAGGCGTGCCAAACTCATATTAGCTCAAGGGCCACATGGAGGAAAATATATGACCAAGCAGGCCGGATCGGTAAAATCATGGTATACAACTTTAAAACAATTGGCGTCAATTCTAAACAGATTTCCGCTATTTGTGGGCCAGCCCTACATTATGGGGCTCAACTCTAATTATATTGTTCCATAAAATAACACCAAAGCAAATAAAACGGCAACACTTTGCACCCAGAATGCATTGTGTGGGGCAGGTAATGAACTTATAAGGACGTTAATCCTTGTCATATGTGTTTATGTTACCAGTAATTTAATTTGTGTTGTATTGAACACGTTTATATCGGTTTATGAATTTTTTTTTTTAAACAAACGTAACTTTAGGGTTGTGAGTAAAATAATGACATGCAGCACAATTCCATGTACAAGTTACATTGCTCATCTCAAGATTGCTTGTGAAGTTACAAATTTATACGTTTTGATTGTGGCCGGCTGATTAATTGGTCCGACTATTAATTTTATTTTACAAAATCATCTCCCATCTCCCCCCACCAACCCCTTTGCAGGCCTGATCCGACCCACGGGATGTATGTTTGACACTCCTGTCTTAATATGAAAAGAAAAATGCCCTGCATTGTCACCAATGTCTTACAAATGCAATATTGCCATCGAGTGGCAGAAAAATTACTGCAACACAAATCAATAATGCACTTGTTGTTTTTTACAGTATAATACATATATTTAACTTTAACTAAATTTTATGAATTATGAAATTACTGTATCAATAAATAAAAGATGCAGCCATATTTCTATTGGTTTAACAATTGTTTTCACTTTTATGTTAACAAGAGTATGAAAAATTAGAAACAAAGATTTTATTGTACAGTTAGAACAGATATAAAATTTGTGATTAATCGTAAGTTAAATACTGAAGTTATGAGAGTAATTACGAGTTAAAAAAATTATTACTAGACACCCCTAGTTTAAATACGGTTTCCTCCTACTTACACTACACTTAAAATTCAGTGCAAGTATTTTGGGATCATTCTTTATTATAGTTTGTGGATTAACATTTTAACTTAATTTATCATACATCAGTTTAAACTTTCCTTATGATTGAGTAATGATTTAAAAGGGAAAACCATTAATAAGGCAATTCTAATCACTTTTGGCCATTAGTCCCTCTCCCCCGCGAGTAGTCGTTAATTTAACACACATGATTAACCACAACTAACTTGCGATTAATCATTCCGATTAGTATTGAGAAAATGTGTCCTCACCACACCACCAACTACAAGGACACCCATGGAGGTCCGGGAAGTGACAGAGGCAAGTCCAGTCACCATGGAGACCATCAGTTCCTCTTGGGTCATGGAATTTTGAGGGAATGGAGGCATGCTGGCACTGACAGGAGTAAGGGCCAAAGTTCGAGGGATCTGGAAGAGGGGTATTCACAAGTTTAACAAGTTGGTCAGATATGACCCCCCTCTAATGGTAATTTTTTACAAATTCAATGTTTTTTAACGCTGTCTATGACTATAATTTAGTGGTTGCATTTGTATTCACGAAAAGGGGTTCCATCAATCAGCAGGCAGGACTCTTGTTTTGGAATATTTGAAGAGTGGGTAGTAAAACGCTGGATTAATAGACAATAAAACATGCAACTAAAGTAAACATCATTGTTTTTTGTGTTGTTTCCACTAATGCTGTCTAGACAGAGTTAAAATAACCTGACTCCATTGCTCACAGAGGTAAATTTGAATGTGTTTCTAGTTTAATGGTCACAATGTTTTGGTGCAAAAAAAACAGTAAGTGACCTTACAATGTACAAAAAACACCCTGTGGAAACAAATGTAAAAACTGTAAATATGTTTTTTCAATAGTGTCCACATTTAAATAATACTTTGCTTCAACTAAATCAAAAGGTGCTTGTACATCAATATTGCCATGTCAAGATGATTACAAGTGGCACATCTTGACATGGCAATATTTGAGCAACCTTCATTGGAAAGAAGAAATAAAGAAAAAAACTAAAAATACCATTGACACACTTTGTAGAAAATGGATGGCTGGATATAAAACACGACAGACAGATGGTAGCATGAAAACCTGTGCAAAAAGTTGTTGTGAACACAGGATCCACCAAATGCTGCCAATTCTTACAGCAGTCAGATAGAGGCCATAACTGTCATTTATAAACAAGCAACAAGACGAATTTTCTTGTACCTGCTCAAATGCAGACAATGTAGATTATTTTAGTTCATCATTATTAGAAAGTGTAAAGTAAATGATTACAAAGACCACAACTGGTCTTTTGTTACTGCCATGACGACTTTAAGTGCCTGGGAGGAAAAGATGAAAGATCAGTCTTCACCGCTGTCCAGTGGTGAGAAAAAAAAGAAAAGAAGACATGAGTCCAAATTGTGCGCGCCAGATGCCACTTTATGAAGTGCTCCTCCTGCAGGCCAATCCTTTTATTGAAAGATGACTGAACATAATGGCCCCAAAGTCGAGAGCTACTGAATCTAACCAGCACTGGAACGTGACAGTCACCTTGTAAGTTACAATACATTAAATATGTATCAAAAATTGGAATTGGAAATTTTGGGGGATTTTTTTTTATTTTTATGCAGTTTGTGGTCATAGTTATTTATAATATACAGGACCTTCCTGTTGCAGATTCCACTGACTGTATGTACCGTAGTTAGTTACCTGCTCACTGTATCCCATGAGGGCCCGTCGAGTGTTCTTGGGCCCCAAAAAGCGGTTGACCAGCATTGTCCAGCCCAAAGAGAAGTGAAAGCTGATATCCTCCTGAAAGTCACTGCAAAGCTTGTCACAAGCCAGGTCATAACTAAGACTGAAACACTGGCGGGGAACCAGCTTGTCTGCCTGCTCTCTGGCTTGGTTGGGGAGAAGAGGCTTCAGACCCTCTGTAGGAACAATTGATGTCATTTATCGGTCAGAGATGACATACACAGTGTATTCCTTGTACATCCATGTACAGTATGGGATGCATTAAGCCTTCACATTCAGTACAGTGCTCTTTTCTATATCACACAAAATACGTATTCCCTTGCACAAATATTTCCCCAAAGTTCAACTACATGTGATCAACATTTTTGCTAATGACTCAGTATATAGCAAATACGTGCTAAATGCAACGCAAACAAAATTCCAATTGAGACCAATGGATAAGTTCAAAAATACATTTTATACTCTAGTATGACAATTACCTATCATATCTGCCTGTGTCGTCTGAAGAGCAGTGGCGATTGTGGTGGAGCACCTGTCTGACATGTTCTTGCCCAGACACTCTTCGATGTGCCGATGGAGCTCCTAGCAGATAAAATGGGGAACAAATTTTAATTAGCACATTTCTAACAAGATGTGCTGCACCATGCTCAATTAGTATCGACATTGAATTTATTGTACTGCCCTAGAGTTGGAGAAAAAGATGTGTGTTTACTGTTTACCAATCCTCTGGAGACACAGCAGACCACGGGTTATTCATGCTCTCTCTTTTCAGGAACACCAACAAAGAATTATGCTGAAAATGTGCTGAAAAACTCACTTTCTTGTAGGCCTTGAGAACCACTTGTGATGGATGGAAGTCCATGTGAAAATCATCCACCAGAACGTGGAGCTTCCTGATTTCTTCTGCCATGCAATTAGACACCTGGAGAAAAGCAGGGAATTTGGGTTATATTACTTCCGCTCCATGAAATAGAAACACTCACCATTTGAATAATGGTGTGTTTAAAAAAACAACAACAACAACAACAACTTCATCATAGTAAGACAAATGTGGTCCACTAAGTAAATTCTGTCAAAGGTAGGTCAACATTTTCCAAGTACCTTAGAGCGTTGAAAGCATGTTGATGCTCACCTGTCTCTCCACTTCTTCTGTGATTTTCTTGATCCTGGTCTTACAGTCCATAGTCAGCAGATCCAACTGCTTGTCTATAAACTCCAGTCGGTCCTGACGGTCCTCTTTGGTCTCGAGACAGTAGACCCTACAAGTATACACATTTCAGAGCATAAGGGTTATTTAAGCATGGTGGTATTGTTGTGCAAGTCTCAAAAGAACACCATTTCCATCAAGTGAGGACACAAGACAGTACAAGACGTCCTGGGAATACTAGGACCTGTTGTTATGCTATCATCAATACCTACATTTGACAATTTAACATAGGTCGCAGAATTAACTCTTCACAATTCCAAGTTTACTGATGCGGGCTATGTAATGTCAAACGGACCTCTGCTCTTGTGCAGCGATGTGTACTGCATCCATGATGTGCCGCAAAGCTTCAGAGATCTGCTTGGCTCGCACCGTATGCTGCTCAAACTTTGTCTTCACCGCCGACTGAGAGATGCACTCCTACACACAATCGGCAAATCAGCAAATACATGTCAGCAAACATTAAAGGGCACGAATAACTTGATCACTAACTACCGGTAATACAAATGCATTTGAAGTTAACTCAGGAGCTCTGGATTAGTATCTGTTTTTTCTTCCACAAGGGAATGCAAGTGGCCTCAAATTAAAGAGGAAGTTAGAAATTGTATGGTATTTCATTTGTGGAATATGAATCACAGTAATTTCGGGACTATAAGGCGCACCTGACTAAATTTAGGGAATATTCGAGTGTGTTACACATATAAGCCGCACCCGACTGTAAGCTGCAGGTGTTTTAATGTTACCGCACCAGGTTCCCGCTACTTTCTTTTCCATAATGAAGGGCACAAATTGTCTCGCTCTCATTCTGTCTCTCCTGCTGTATTTGGGCTCACTTGGTTTGGTTCGCTTTTGCGCTTCCTTTATATGGCGCCCCCTTGTGATCCGATGGATAAGCCTCACCTTTGTATTAGCCACAGGGTGGAATGCAAGTGAAAAAAGTAGCGTCTTATAGTCCAGAAATTACTGTAAGTAGAAAAAAATAAATGAATAAAACACTTGTTTTTATCCATCTAAAAGGGGGCCATTTGGCCCTGTACTGACAATGACAGTCCCGTTAAATCCACACATAACATAAATAATCTATTTAAAAGAACTAAGGTATGGATTGTATCACTATGATGCTTCAAAATTACCCAGCTTCAAATTGATCAGCTTAAGGAGTACAAAAAAAGATGCATTACAAATCCATTTGACAAGGCTATTGAAGGTTTTCCAAATTATTCCAAGTGGTTACACATTTTAGTCTTACCTCAAATCGCCTCTCGAAGTTCTGAAACTCAAACATTCTAGCTTGAAATCCCTCAGCAAGCGCTCCACCTGAAACAAACAGAACAACAAAATGCATTACAAGGGAGACTCTGGTTCTGGGCCTGGCTTTTGAGGAAAATGTTGATTGCTTTTCACTTCACTCGAGCACTTGCTTGTAATTCAAACACTTGCTAAAAACTCAAAAGGCGGGGCACTCGTAAATCAAGGTACCTCTCTACAGTTTACACAGAATCATGCTGCGCGAGACAACACGCTCAGTTATCGTTGGACTTATTGTCTCTCATTTAATTGATTTATGTTTATCACCAAGTAACTATTGATCCTCTTGACAGCTCCCCCTTGACAGTTTTATTGTTCAAGTCAAAGTTAAGCAAATGACCTTGAATAGGTGAATGAAAAATAATGAGCATCTTCCGATTTGTGAGTGATTGTCCAATCTCACCTGTTTCAGGCATTCCTTGAGCTTTCTGCACACGTGCTTGGAGAACCTCTTTGGCAGAGACGAAGAAGATGCGGTCACTGGCCTGAGCTTGGTCCACAACACCTAACTCATGCACGAGGAAATTGGTACAGCGATCCATATGTTGTCGCCGCACCTTGCGGTAAAAAATGTATTGGGATTTAGGGGCCATATCGTTTTTATACATTTTGTTTATCACTGCCAAATATTGTACACGTGGAATGATTTAAAAACAAGTAAAGCTGACTAACCTCATCCATGTATTCAGGTTCTGACGCTGAGGCATCCCAACGGTTGTTAAGGATGAAGATGTTCGGACTGGATAGGCGTTCGTTGACTTTGTGAAAAAAGGACTTTTCCTGCAGGCACACAAGTTGACACGCTTAAAACGGATGGACGGACGGACGGTGTCTTCAAATACTTCTATCAATCATCTGGTCACATCTCACCGTCTGCATCAGTGTTGACTCAGAGTTTGCCACAAGTACAAACACATCCGCATCCAAACAGAACTTGTCGATCCAGCTGTCCAGTTCGGTGGTCACGTCAATACCTGGACTGAATTTTAAAACAAAGAACAACAAAGTGAAATTGATGCATACTGAGTTTGTATTTCCATTCTGCTTATAGAGAGCTTTTTTTGTTTTCATTTCTGCATCTCATAGAATTGTCCGTGCATACATTCTACCGTCACAAAATCTGTCTGGTGTAGGTCTCCAATATAATATATGCCTGACCTGTCCAACAAGACCAGATCATCCCTGAGCAAAGCACACTTGGCTTTAGGCCACATGACGCAGACCAAGCTGCCTGCCTCCAGATCCACATCCTGGTGGAGCGCATGGGCCAGTTGGTTCACCGTCTGGAAATATTGACACATGAAAGTATCCTTGCATGAAGGCAGTTTGATCGCAATGCCCACATGCATTAAAACTAAAAAGCACTCCGGTGTACCGACCTTAATGCTCTTCCTCTCCTCAGAACCTTCAGTGAGAATAAAAGCCTCACTCCCATCCGTTCCCTCCACTCTCAGGAAACAGTTTGTGGTGTGTCCTATACCTGAAGGCAGCACCTTGTCACACAGCATGGCATTGATGACGGAGCTTTTCCCATTACTGGTCCTAGAGAACAAAAATGTAGCCGTTTAAAAATAAATTTAAAAATTGCATGCCACAAAATGTTTAAATGTGACATCCAGTATACATATGCTGAGTCAAAGTTAAGAACACTTATAATCTAACACCATGTAAATATATCTTGCATGTGCATAACTAAATCCCATAGTTGTTTTATTTATTTAGACCTAAATAGTCAATCGTTTTGCAGAAAGAATGTAACAAAATATTGAATTACAATAGATTTGACGTTCATCCATTGTTGATAGCCGACAGACATACACAGCTTCCAAGAACAACATGACGGCAAACAGTGTTGCCAACTTCGCGATTTGGTTGCTATATTTAGCAACTTTTCCAAATACGCTCACGGCTATTTATTACTTATTTCTAAGAAGAAGCAGGAGGGATTCAAATTTGAATCTGGAATTGCATTTACTGCAAATATATTAACCAAGACACCATGTGAACTTGGTAAAAGAGGCGCATACCTGCCAAAGAACACCACCTTCATATGCCTTCGCGCAAGCACTTCTCCAATCCCCGCTACCTTGCTAAGGTAACGTCGAACCTCCTGCACCTGCTCTAGCGTAGTGACTGGATCCAGCTCTCCATTTTTGTGAGCATCTAGCAGAGTGGGCAATGAATGTTATTCACAGGGTGAAAAGACAACCCTAAAACATTTGCAAAGCTTTTTCTATCTTAAACAAACTCTACACAAAAATGTACAGTGGGTACAAAAAGTCTGCACACCCCCGTTTAATCTGGAGGGTTTTGTGATATAAATAAATGAGATCATGATAAATCATTCAAAACTTTTTCCACCATTATTTAATGTGACCTATAACCTTTATTTAACTCAATAGAAACATGTTTTTTTAATCTTTTAGAGAGAGGAAGAGATGTTAAGTTGCAGGTCGACCTGTAAATAAAGTGAAATTGACTTTGAAGGTTACAGCATCCATGATTTGTTTTGTTTTTGTATTCTGCTTATCCTTTAGGGTGACTGTGGGTTGGAGTAGTATCCCAGCCGAATTTTCAGTGAGAGGTAGGATACGCCCTGGACTGGTTGCCAGGCAATCACATATTGACAACCACACTTACATTCATACCTGTGGAAAAATAGTTTTGTAATGTGGGAGGGAGAGGGAGAAATCACAGAAACCCCACACAAGCACAGGAAGAACGTGCAAACTCCACAGGTATAACCAGAACAGAGATTCGAAATCCAACTAACTATCCACCATGCTGCCACTCGGGAAGCGCAACTATTTCATTGAACTAATTTCATCATCACTTGTAAATATTTTAAGTTGGATAACCTCTAAATGCTATGTTTCTTAATACTCAAAAGTAATTGTAGTCCTAAAATGACAAAGTAAGCAAAGTTACCTTCCAGAAATGATGCACTCTCCTTAATGTAGGCTCCTAACTGTTCAAAGATCCCATTAATCTTCTTTTTTGCAGTGACAAAATGCTTCAGTGGCGACGCGTTCACCTCCGCCATTAGTCTCTTATCCTTCTTGCTGTGGACTGCGTTGGTGTTAGGCCGTTGGAAAACCAGAGACATGGCACTGGATGGAGTATATTTTATGGGAAATTTTATTTGCTCATTTAAGAGCATACACAACAAACAACACAGTAATAGGTTAAAAAAATACATTTGTAATACACTTTAACGCAAAATATATTTTTTTAATGAGACTATTAAACTACTCTATGCTGTAACCGATCTAAAAATAGTGACAACACTAGTCGCCAACATCTCTACGCTACAAATACCCAAGAACTTAGCGAACGTAGTTATCGGTAAGTAGATTAGGTTGGTGAAGTGTGAAGTTTTTCCAATGTCAACCAATTTTTCTACTCTCACACGCATTTGTGAGCCTGTTGTGTGTTCCTGAATGGTTGGATGTGAAGATATTGAGGAAAGGAATAGGTGCAAGTGCTTCAGAACTACTGAATCTCTTCCCTTCCACTACATGGCTACAGAAATCTGCTTGCACGACTGAGTTCATCTCTTTCCCAAAGTCCTTTGTACTGTCTCAGCCTGTCTTTTGCATACAGAGTATGTCCCTGTCGTATTTTGGGTACAGCATCTATCCTGGTGTATAATTCATCCAGTCCTTATTATATGACACAATAGTTACATTAGTTAGGATCAGGAATTGGGATTACACTAAAATTGACCCTACTATTTTTACAGTCTTTATTAAGCGCCAACCTTCAATTTAAATTACATGTTTATGCCCGTGTATTTCCATAACTCGTTAATTCCCATAAATTCTCGTTGATTTCCATTGAGTATTTGCAACATTGAAAATTCCCAGAATTTTGCATCCCCACCATCACCAACCTAAACCAAACAAAGCCTGTCAAGTTTGTTAACCACGGATTTAATTCGCTTTTTTATCTCCTATACCAATCACTCTTAAGGAAAGTTTCAAATATTCGATATAAACGTTAATGAGTGGAAAGGAAATATGCAGCGTCACAAACAAATGCTGCACGTGACAAATAAACATGAATGTGCCTAACGCCATACCTTTGATGAGAGCTAGTCGTGCAACCAGAGCGGACTCGTCTGACGTTTAGGTTATAATCACACGTGTTGAAAATTGTCGTTGCGTAATTTGCGGTTAATTTATCAGGCCCAACTAGCATGTCAACGCGGTAACTATTTAGAGGGCAAGCCGCAACCAGCAACAACTTGATTTGCGTCACTACTGCATTTCCATTTCGGCTTACCGTGGATAGGGCTCTCTCTTCACAAATAATCCACTTGCATCCTGGTCTCTTAGCGGTGACTACGAAAGATAAACGTCTGTCAACTAATTAGTTGCGTTAGCGAGCTCGTCCCGCAAGGGAAACGGACACAACGCTATTCTTCACGTTCAGTGTAAAATGCCGTCAGAATCACACAAAAAAAATGTGCGGACGAGAGCTACTATGGGTTCTAAAGTAATGTCCTAACAAAATACAACGCCTCTTGCAGCATAATGTCACTTGCACCGACACAGACGCCCCCTTGCCTCTTCCGGGATGGGTTTGTGCGCTCCCAGTCATACAGGCAAATACCGCCACCTGCTGCTCCGGAGGATGAACTACTAGCAGTAGTGGGAAGTAACGAAGTACAAATAGTTTGTTACTGTCTTAAGTGCATGTTTTAAGCATCCATAAAACTGACTTAATGTCTGACATATTTTACTTTTACTCCCACATTTTAACACAGACGTACTATTTAGTTTGTCAACCTCTGCAGAGGACGACGTGTTGCAAAAAAACAAAATAGAGAGGTAAAGTCCGGTTGGTTGGGCGTGGCGGGTGGGCATGGGTGACATGGAGGAAGTAACTCGTTTTTGGGCAAAATTATCAAAACGAGTACTGCATATAAGTGCTAGTAAATTTCCACGTTAGTATATTTCATAGTTTTTTTTCCAATTATGTTCTCTCCTTCCACCCGTCCTCTTTTCTGCACAAACCAGTTTTTCTCACACCCCACTATTTTGTCCATAATCCGTTTATTCGACCATCTTTCAGCATTCCAGCTCCAATTTAAAAACACAGCAACTTTGAGTAAATCTACATATTTATTTTGTTTTTCTTAGACAACAAGAAAATAACAATTAAAACTTGCATTCTTGGTCTTAATTGCTATGAGTGATAATGCAAACAACTAAGAAAAAAGGAGAGCGCTTGGTTCACAGCCAACCTATTAGTATTTCAATTTAAATGCATTAAATGTATTCCACAATTACAGATGTAAAATGAGGTATGTCTTGTGTTTTTACTTGGGTAAAAGTAAACATAGTTTTAAAGTTGTTTACACACATTTGACCATGGACCAGTGTCATTTCGCTGGTGTGAAGCCAAAACCTCATAAATCATAATTCAGCAAATTTGGTATTTTTTTTCAAAAAATTATACTTTTGTTAATGTTTACGAATTATTGATCAATCTTAAGTATTGGAAATGTATTGCTCTCTTTGAAGATGCAATGTTAATGGTTGAACAAACACCATTTTGGGATCTCCTGAAAAGTGACAATTTTGGAGGTAGGTTTTGGCCCACAACGCCAGCAATATACACAATGCGAACATGCTTAAAACGTTACATACTGATGTTACATAATACCTGAAATCCTTGCATGTAGTAAGTACAGTACCTTGAACCAAAGACTGGTTGTCAATCGCTACGTTTGTAGCATATTGGTGCAATTTGGATGTATTAGGAAACATGTATAATGTTCCTATTGACATGACAGGTAGTAATTCTTCCTGTAAGGATAGCACGACAACATTAACAGTTTTTTTTTTTTTTTTTTTTTTTAGCTTTCAGTGTGTACATTCAGAACAGCAAAAACAAGAATGATTTAACTGAATGTCTTGGTAAAATGTCAAATACAACCAAACCCTATTAATAACTACAGCATTGAAACATTCTGACACAAAAGTACTGAAAGTGTTTCAGTTAAAGATGTGTAACAAAAGTGGCAGTGATGTTCATTTCAGGAGTTGCCCACTCTGAATCCAAAGGATCCGAATCCCGCAAATGCTTTACTACATGTAACAATTATATTTACAGGCTGGAGCGGCACTAACATGAGTGAAGCAGAACACAGCCTGCACTTGAAATTATACTAAAGAGGGTACTCTCATTAAACTATGGAGCTACATCAAACAAAACATGAAATCCTAGACATTTTCTCTGCAGTTAGATAAGCAGTTGCCTGTCACTTCTGAGGTAGTAAATAAGTAGAAATATCATTAAAGGCAAGTACACAGAACAATGCTTGATTCAGTGGAATACACCTCTGATTAGAGCGTGTATCCTGTCCTTCAAAGTTAAATTTAAACAAAATCATTTTCAGTGGTAAAATGTCTGTTACAGCTTTAAACATTTTATGATATTGCAGAAAGATATGACTAGGTAGAGGTAGAATGTTTATTATATTATAATAAATGTCTGCCACTATATTAAGAGTTATAGAGACTCATAAACGCTACCATCAAAAGTTTAAAACTAAATGGAACAAGCGCCAAAACAACTAGAACTATAAAGAAAAACAGAAACCCTTATTTCTGTGTGTTTGAGGTACAAAACTTTTTTTTTTTTTTTTTTTAGACATGTCATAAGTGCTTTAACCCTGTCAAGAGATTAGACACTCTTTGAGAGAGACACACACACAACAGTAGCATTTTGACATTGGTGCAACACGGAGGCTAGTGACAATGCTAGTGGAAGAGTCAATGAGCAGAAGTAATGGATTTAAAAAGAGATGGCATCTCTTTGCATGCCTTCATTCCTGTGTCACAACAGTCATTTCAACTTGTGGCAATGTTCGTGGCGTTCCAACTACTGGAATCCCACTTGGGATCTATTCATCTCTCCAAGTGACTTGATTATAAATGGAATGGATTACAAAGGTCTTCAATATTGGGGTGGGTTTCAGTTCCAATTTCATAAGAAGCTCTTGAGAGCCAGCAAAATGCCAAAGGAAAATTGGCCGACAGGGTCATGGATAGTATTAGAAAAGGCTACAAATATTCTAGAATAGTTTTGCTGTGCTAAGTCAAAACAGCAATGATCATAGTCGCTCACATCCAGAAGACCTAAATTCCTAAATTACACTTTCAGGTCACCTCAGTCAGTTTAAGCGCCTATTTTTTTTTGCCTCATACAAAACATATACAAGTGACAAATCGACTCAAGGCCAATGCTTGTACTTGAACCTCACTCAACCAATCAGAGTGTACGTTGTAGGGGAAAACGTTCCAAACTCGGGGCTTTATGTCTTGGCACTTTAGAAGAAAATCATCCCAGTAAATTTATGAGGCAAAAATTGTTTGGACACTTCCAAACATCTAACTTTCCACAAGTACAATTACCGAAGAAATTAAACAGTTTGGGGGCAGACAAAATTTGTTCTTTATACTTCGGGCTCCAATAACTGATCTCATGGCAATTTAACTGATATGGAGTCAGACAAAATACCTTTCCACCTCACAGCTGGCTATACAGTAAATGTCTGCTGGTCCAGTACTTTTTTTTTTTTTTACTACCACAATTATATTCAAACTTGTGGGCATACGTAACACCACAAACCGTGGAGAAAATAGTCAAAAATAAGTGAAAGAAAATCACATTTTACTATTGTATTTGTCTAAAAATTGAGCTCATTAGACCAAGACTTAGGAGAAAGATTTATTTATTTATTTTTTACGGAAATGCCAGAAGATGCAATGTATATCAGAGTTATCTAGTGCTGTCCTGTCTAGGCTTTGAGTATGAACTGATGACACTGATGAAGCAAAACGTCTACTGAGACAACCAGAACAGTCCAGTAGCTAGCGATTCAATGCCCTGAGAATACAACGACCTGGATGAATGACAAGATCATCATTACCCCAAGAAACTATGTATTTTATGTAAAGTTATAGTCAAGCACCCAATTTGCACAGTGACCAACTACGTTCCCTGTAAGATATCTGTCGTGATTGGGGATAAAAGTAGTCATGCTAAAACCAAATAGTTGCTGGCTGCATGCTCTCTGAAGGCCCGCTCGGTCGAAGATGTGAAGGCACAAAACACCGGAGGCGTTAAAGAAGTGAAACATACGGACCACCGTTGAAAGATAAGCATTCCGGCCACAACAATAAGACGGTTTGCGCAATACGATATCCAGTACAAGTGCTGTATCAATTATTCTGCTATTACAAAAATAGCATTCATTTCGGACACAGCTCTCGTTATGATGCAGGACAGTTTTGACCGAAATGTATCTTTACTATTACCTTTGTAAAGGCAGGATACAGCTTAAGTATGGGCACCAATTTATTGTGCAAGTGGCTATAATGTTCTGCCTGGTCAGTGTTATTTGGTGTCAAATAGCAACCATTGTAACTAACAGATAATCTGTCACAACACAACATTATTAACAGTTTTACTCTGCAGAGAATCTAAATACTAGTTTTAAAAATGCTTAGCCATCACTAACGGCAATTATGTGACCGGCTTGCCTTTTAGCCGTTAAAAAAATGTATGTCATAATGAAAACTAAACTTAAGTGCATTCTAAATTGATGATACTGAAACATGGTAATAAAGGGGGAAAGCATTTGCGTCACACTGATGTGGCCTCTTTGAACACAATGCTTCAAGCCGACTTTACATGTGTGTGACATGTCTGCGTGTACGCTATATGTTCTGTTACGTTAAACCAGGGCATCACCACGTAGTGCATGTCATACCTGGATTAAGTGCATTAACTGTTGTGTAGAGATTCTGAAATAATTACTCAGTTGGTTGTAGTGAGATAGATACAATTTGTGCATTCAAGCTTACTTTTTTTTTCTTTTTCTTTTTTTTTAAATAACGAGGTAATACTGATGAGGTGATTTGTTGTGTTCAGCAATAATCTATTGCAGTAACAAAAGGAAAGACACATACATATTGTGTAGTTAAAAATGTCCTTTGACCTTTGGCAGGAAAAAAAAGACATGTATTAGTTTGTGGAAACATAACATGCTTATTGCTGAAAGGCTTGGTAGTAATGAGGTAAGGAGCTAGAAGTGCTAACAGCAGAAGTGCTGTATGCCTGAGGTAGTTGGCTGTGGTTGTGGGCCACAGGGCCCTGGGGCACGTGAGCCTGAGGAGGCTGGAAGAAGGTAAAAGGCCCTGAAGCCTGGGAGGACAACCCAGTAGAAGAAGTTGGCGAGGAGGTGGCGGAGGTGGAAGGGGGATAACCCATCATTAACCCGCCCATTCCCACATGAGAGCTATAAGGTGGCAGGCTGAAAGGCAAGAAGCCCAACAGCGGACCCAGTTCCATGTTAGTGGTGCAGGACAGCTCAGCTGAGGAGATGGCGGGATTCCTGGGCACAAGGTGCGGGTCACTGCCGACGCCCATTCCTTCAGCAAGCATCTCCCTTTGAGGAGAGCTGGACGTAGAGGTAGAAGAGTTGAGGGGAGGAGGGGCGCCCTGCAGATCCAGCAGGAAACTGTCCACGTCAGCGCGAGGATACGAGGTAGATCCTTGTTGGTACCTGGGCACGTTGCTGTACGACTGCTGCTGCGGTGCCGACAGAGGCTGCAAGTGATGATGGTGGTTGTGGGGAGATGGCGGCGGCATGTGGCGACCGACACCCATGCTTGAGGACAAAGACACCTGCATGAGGCCGTGCGGGTGACTCATCCCGGGGACAGGATTGCTAATGGGGTAGGAGTTGAACATGTCCCTGGTGAAGGTCTCCACGGGTTCCTTGGAGGCGGTGGAGCTTCTGTCCGACGCTATAGGGCTGGATTCCTTAACGGGACACTGGGTGGTCGCCGTGGACGTCGCCACGGGAGCGCTGGCTGTAACCAGTGGTATCAACCCTGCATCGTGCGCATGGCTCTTCTTCAAGTGACGGGTCAAGTGGTCCCTGCGGCCAAAGCGCTGAGCGCAGCGAGGACACAAGAAATCACGGCGACCGGTGTGCACCACGGCATGGCGGCGTACATCCTTGCGGGTGTAAAAACGCCGGTCGCATCGCTCGCAGGAATATTTCCTCTCTCTCACCGCCACAACAGCATTGTTGTTGCCCTCCGTTGGGGGAGGCCTATCAATATGGCCGCCGCCCAGGTGCTCCAGCAGCGACGGTGCCCCGTCCGAGCAGGGCAGGCCTGCGCCGGCACTGTGAGCTTCCACCAGGTGCCGCCGATAACCCAGCTGAGTGTTGTATTGCTTCCCACACTCCTGGCAGTGAAAACCAAGCTGCCTGTTGGCTACGTGGCTATCCTGCAGCTGCCCTTTCAGTTGTTCTTGCTGGTGGAACATTGTCCCACGGGGATGTCCTTGGTTGTGTTGCTGGAGACGAACTGAGTATGTAGGAGCAGACACAAGCAAGACTCATGAGGATTCTACAGGTAGCTGGCCATCCACTCTCTGGTCTCAGGCGGTTGTGTTATCTCTGTGTGCTTGCAATAATACTAAGTGCAGTTTGTTGACTATTTAAGGATCTCTTGTGGCAATGACGTGTGGTCTGTCCTGCCTTGGTGGGACAGGCCTGTGTCCAGCGCTTGGTTTCAGTGACAGAACCTGCCATAGCAACCCAAGAGGGCTGCAATTAGTATAATTTCTTATGTCGACTCACAGTCCAGTGGTGTTCAGCAGAGGAGGCTCAACATCTTAGAAGACCTGAAAGATAAAGAATGGAATCGCCACATTGAGCAAATTGCATTTCCAGTAAGAAGGCTGCATATTCACAGTGAAGCATTCGGATATTCACAGATTTGTGGGGGAACTAATTTGCTGAAAAATAAAAGTCACTTTATTTGCCATTGATGCCGAGGCCAAAGGTAATTTAAGCATAAAAATTTGCTTTGCCGCCATTTTATAGCATTTTGGGGCCAAAAAATGATGGTGCTGCCAAGGGAGGCACTTCATTTATTCAGGCTTCTATTGGCAAATACTAAACTTTCTGGTCGGGTGTTAATTGTGTATGTTTTCCATTTGCGGCAGGTCTCGGTCACTATCTTCCGCGAAACGCTGGGTAACACTGTATAACTCAAATTGTTTTAGTCCTGTACACAAAATGTTGCAATTTCCTTTCAAGAAAAATACATGCATATTGTAAAATATTAGAGATACATCTACTTGAGCGTATCACAGGTAGACATGTAGTCAAAAACATAAACTGATGAGCATTGAGCACCGACGAAAATGTGAAAAACTGCCAAAGCTAAGCAAATCCAATCTTGGATCAGATAATGTATTGTCAGTTGAACTGTTGCTCTGTCAAAATACAACAAATTAAACATTAAGAACAGTAGCTAATAATAGTTGATCATTTGACTGACAACTATTGTGGTTATCTTGTGACTGATGTAAAGAGTTTACAGAAATTTAAAGTTAAAACACAGTTTGGCTCTTTAGCTCATTAGTCATTAGACAATGGTTCTACCCTCATACAAAGGCTATGAGCGCTGACAACAGACGTTGTCATAAATCAAATCATAGCAGAAATTAGTCATGGAATCATCTAGGGATCCGCAATTGATATGGCATACAACACTGCATCGCATATTGGCATAATCCACATGTGCTCAACCTCGTGTATGTTCATGCATGTGATTAAATCGATATTAATTACAAAGCATCTAATTAATTACTTTTAACACAGCCCGGCCACTATTAAATATATCACTGTCCTCACTGGAAGTCCATTTAATGGGGCCTTGCATGCATAAAATATATATAGGTTGTTTACAAATACTAAAAGAAGGCCTACACTCTAAAAAGTGTTGAACCAATTTAAGATTACAAATTGAATTGTTGGCCAATTAAAAAAAAAATCACTTAAATTGGTAACACGCGATTGAATTAAGTTAATCCAAAGTGAATATATTAAGTTTAATAATTATGAGTTCATTAAATGTAATATATTGACTTTGGATTAATTTTGGATAAACTTAATTCAAGTGAATATATTAAGTTTAATGAACTCGTAATTAATTAAACGTAATATATTCACGTTGGATTCAATTGCTCAACAATTCAATTTGTAATCTTAAATTTGTTAAACAATTATCTTTTTAGGGTGTACATAGGTGAGCTGATTATATATTTGTTGTATAATAAAATGCATTGCAATGCTACCGGTGCACACATCAGTGATTTATTGTACCACTATTGTGCCATAACCATGTTGGCTATCACAATTGATTGAAAAGGGGGTTAACAATCTTGCAATGAAGTACAACGTATAAATAACAAAACCTATTTTCTATCTATGCAGTAGTTCTGCCACAACATAACAGTGTCATTAAAACCCATATGCACCCCACCCGCCAACTATCTGTAAATGTTTGGACAAAAGCTGCTCACAACCCACATTTCGTAATGCTAGTTCATGCTCCACCTTCGTCCTAAATGTACTGTAAAGCAAACATTGAATTTGGTCTTTAACTTCAGCAAAACAGTTCACTGCATTCCAGAAGTCTCAACCTGCAGGTTGACAAAAGTTTACTTTAGAGTTTCTCACTTGGATTGTCTCTTATCTAAAGTTCTCATATTCAAAATGAATGTTGCTCTGGTAGTGTTAGCACTTTTTTTTTTTTTGAGAATTGCAAGAAGAAAAGTGCCACTTGTGACTGATCACTGTGAGGAAGTATCAAGTACAGCGCCATCCTGTGGGGCCGCATGTAACGACGTTTGTGTCCTCTTGCTTTCCTCCGTCAAGAGTCTGCAACAGTGTTTAAAACGATCGACACATATATGGAGCATACGGGATATGATTTATTTAAAAGATATAAGTGTTATTATAGCTGATTGGTGTTTGTCTGAAGTGGTGAAGTCCGAAGTTGTAGCGAACGTGTGACCACAACTTACCGCACCGGTTGCTAAATTTGTCTGCTAGCCAAACTTGCCTTCGTGAATTCGGTGACGGGTGTGAGTTTTGGTTGACACTTGTGGGTTACTTGAAATGCACCACGTTGGTTTACATATGTGCTACCACGACTGTGGGCAAATGTCTAAAGTTTAACCAAGCGAGAATGACGAATTAAAAAAACAAAAGACGTGCGCTTCACTAAGTTGTGTCGGAGTTTGTCTTGCGGGAGCTAACTCTCTGTATTACTTTAGCAAACGGGCCAAAAAGTCGCACTCGAGTCAATATTTGCACAATGGACGTTTCTTACCGCCTGGCGCACCGCCGCGTTCTCCCCCGGCGTTTCATTTGGCCTCCACGTGGGCATTTTGCGCAGATGAAGGATTTAAAAGATGTTTATTCGAGTCTGGGCCTGGGCTGCTGGCGCCGCGCTGGGAGCCGTGCATTCTGGGAGCGTGACGTCACACCCCGGGCTCACCACCGCAGCAGCCAGCAGGAAACACAACAACTACTAACTTTTTCATTCTTGCGTCAACGGCAGCATAGTTGTGTTTGGTTGCTTGGAAGATTATTTTATTTTATAAAGTATAGTTGAGTCAAGTTGAAGTCAAATACTGTGTGTGTACGAACTTAGGAAGATCAAAGTGGGAAAAGTACTCAGTAGTTAATTAAAGGTACTGATGGGGGAAATGACTAACGTAGTAAAATTATATATATATATATGTATATATATATATATATATATATATATATATATATATACAAAAATAATCACTAAATTAAATGTTCAAACTGTTCATAATGTTAAAGTAACCTTGACTTTTTTATTTATTTTAAAATAACACTTCCAAATGCCAGTGTTAGCAACATGAAACCTTCGGGCTTCTGCAAAAAAAATAAAAAATCTCAGTTATTTAGTTTTACTTCCCATCTCAATTTTTTTTAACCATTCATTTATACAGGTTATGAGTCACATTAATGGTGGAAGAAGTTTTAAAATTATGTAATTTTTGTATTCCAAAAGCCTGGCATTTGAACAGAGGTGTGTAGACTTTATTATTTAGATTTATAATATTTAAGGCTTCTGGAGATTAAAGCATGGATATGTTTCTTCTTGTATGTTTTAGTGTTTGATTTGATATGACTGCTCAAAGCTAGATCAAAATCTATCAGTACCCAGTTTGGGACCACAAAGACAATGTAATTTGCAAACTTGGAATCTTCCGATTCCAGCGGTTTTTTTTTAAATGTGTCTTTGACAGGAGCTACTTTTATGGATTTAGGAAACGCACCCTGACTGAAGTTTAGCAATTGATTATTTGCAGCAATTCAGCACTGATTTTACAATAGTTTTTGTCAAGACTGCTAGTTGATGGTTTCAGTTGCTAGTGCTGTTATTGTCATTTATGTAGGCTTTTTTTTTTTAATAGAGACAATTGTTGCCTAAGCTGTTGGGGTTATTTGTTCATCAAAGAACACACAGAAATGATTGTAACGTTCTTAACGTCAACATATAAAATGTCAACATCTTTAGAGATAACCAGGTTGAGAATATGTCCTTGAGTGTCTGTCAGACTTTTCACATGTTGTGACAGACCAAAACTATCCAGTAATGCAGAAAGTTATTTTGGGGGGTTTCCCATTTTGTTGTCAACATGGTATGATCAAAAAATTATAATCAGTACAGATAACTGACAGCATTTCTTCAAGCTCCTCCATAAATTTACCATTTTCATCTTAGAGGTCTATAAATGATTACAAAATCACCTTTTACTAAAAAGAGTGAAAGATTTAAAGGAGGTAAAGTCACCCAATACAATTTATTTACACTGAAATAATGATTTTGACATTTGCTCATGAAACTACCGAAACTGAGTTGCCATTCACTCTGTGCGACAATGTGACTTTGAATAATTCCCCAAAATTCTGACATGACGTTCGTTTTTTTTACAGCCAATTCGCATCTCAATTCAAGCCATTATTGATTCCTGCATTCATGTTACTTCTCCTTTATTTACACATTCCACACTTTGTTTTCCATCACACTAAACCGTTTGCATTATTATAGCATTTTAGCCGTGATGCATTTTCTTTTTATTTAAAGTAGGGAATATCATTTGTCTATAATACTGCTACTGCAAGGAGCGAATTCCTTTCTCAGCAAGGAAGGAAAGCATCACGGGGGAGGGGATATGCGACAGGAAATTTGAAATATTATAAATAAACACGAGCTGAGTTGCGTTATGTATGTCTGTTACTTGTCAATGAAAAAAAACGAACGGCTGTAAGAAAATTGCAGTTGTTTGTTTACTTTCAAACTCAGTTTGCAGCAAATGCGAGTGACATCCTGTATGCTGCAAGATTCAATTTCAGCATCCCAGTGGGCAGACTGCGCTACAAAAGGGATAAAATCTCTGAACTTTTTGTATGCCAAATCCCAATGTGAAGAGCGCTCTTTTTGTATATTTGAATTAAAGCAGAATATTTATCAATTCATTTATTTGTTAAGATACTCTTTTTTTTTTAATACTGCTGTATTTTAGTTTCACAAGGAAACCAATCCTTTACATTTATTTGCGGGTAAGTCACTAATGAATAAACACAATTTATCCTATTCAGCATTGGAGAGTGAAGATGGGGGGAAGGGTTTTTAAATCAAGTAAAATAGCTATGTATTATTTTTGCAGTCACCTTCAAAAGTATAAGGATGGCAAGGTAAAATCCTTAGTTTTTTGTTGTAGCCCATACTAAATACAATTGGGTTTTGTTTTAGATGAAAAGATGAATATGAGACAAAAGTTCAGAATTCTAGCTTTAATTTCATGGCATTTACTGTACATCTACTGTAGATGGGTTAAAACCCTCAGAACAGAACATCTTTTGTTTGAACATCACCACGTTTCAAGTGAGCAAAAGTATTGAAACAGACACAATTGCATGCATAATCCTTACTTGCAATAACTGCATTAAGCACCCATTGACTTCACAAGACTGTTTTATTGTTTAATTTGAAATGCATTTCTTTACCTTTATTACAACCTCTTTCGATTATTGTTTGTTTCTGGGGGAGTGTTGTCTTTATTTTTTTTTGCTTTGACTGCTTGTCTGTCCAGTAATACATTAAAGTACCTAATTGCACAGTTTTCCCCGTATTTCACTTGAATGGTCTCGTAGGTGAAGCTCGCTTTTGCCAATTAAAAAAAAATAAAAAAAATTCCCCCAAGCTACCCAACAACTGCAACAAGGGTAATATGAATGACCATAACTATTCAGTAGACTATGTTGTTGCGGTGGTCATGCTGCATAAATAGATTTGAGAACATGTAATCTCCTAAATCCAGTATTTGAACGGTTGTTTTATTGCAGGCCTTTGGCGCTGCTGACCTTTGACCTGGTAGTAGCGTTCCTTGCCAGGCTTGTTGTGCTGCAGCACTCCACAAGCACAGACAGCCTTCCTTCCCACAATCGCGCTGCCTTCATGCTGCATCGCTACCAAGTGTGTTGCGCTTATTTAGGGGCAGGCATCGACGTATTTTCCACACTCGCGACATACATCCGGACGTGGCAAGCGTCGTAAAGAGCCGCCAGCACGAAAAGCACGCGTATTGTTTCGAGGCTCCACACAGCCAGCCGAGAACATCGCAGCCGCGTTAGCTGGTAGCTAAACCGCCACCGTCTACTTCTTCAGGGCGCTTTGTAGGCACGGCAGGCCAGTGCGGAGGAAATGAAGGACAAACAAAAGAGAAAGAAGGAGCGGACCTGGGCTGAGGCGGCTCGCATGGTAAGCAGTCCGTTTTGAGCATTTTGTTGGCTGTGGGGGGTTTGTGTGAAGATTTTGATGTGACTGCGTCGTGGTTGCTTTTGGGCATTCCCGTCCACACAAGCTGGACATAACAGAAGCTAGCATTGTGTAGCATTGCTAACTGTGTCCGGCTGTGTTTTGGTTAAAATCCCCCCATCGGGCACCACTTGTCATTGATTGTATGGATGAAATGGAAGCAAAGCAAGATGGAATTTTACCCACGGTGCTAACGAACAGCCAGCACGCTAAATGTTGCCTGATATGTTAAGAGCTCTTTGTTTGCTAGGCTGCATGCTAGCCACTTAGCATCTTTTAACTTGAGTTGTCATGAAGACATACCATGGTCGTACGCCACACGATCGCATTAAAGACTAAGAAATGAAATGACGTTCTCTGTTGTATTATTGAAAACTCCCCTCACCCTTGTCTCACTGATGTTGCAGAACATCGTGTTCAAAGCTAACGGTTAACGGATGTGTCGTGCATCGACATATAATTGCTTTAAAATGTACACTGCTGAACAAAAACGAGTTCCCCCCCAACCCCGTGTAAAGCTTTAAGTACAACCCACTCCTTAGCAAACAAAAGTAACATTTTCAGAATGTACCCGTGGTTGAATTTATATGAATTACAAATTCTGTTGTGCGTGTGTGTGTGAATCAATGACCCACATTTATTTATGGGAGTGTTTTGTCGCATGGGATAACACAGAATGAGTGTGAAAGGAAGGTTTTCCGACAAATCCTGCGGGGGTCTACTCGTGTATGATTTGTATGCAGTTTTTCATCTAGGTTTTGCTAGTGTAAAAGCAAGTAACAAAAAATGATACTAAGTCAGTCAGTACCTTTTATTGATTGCAGAGAATTTTACACAGATGTGTCAATTGAAATGTAGTTTAATTTGATTTGATAATATATTTTTCCCCCCAGAGCAATACCAGTGTGATTACTCAACTCCTGATCAGTCACCAAGCCACCTATGCAAATCCACGGGTGCAAAACTGCGGTTATGCGGGTGTTCACTGTAAAAGGCACTTTGCTCTTTACATGGAACCCCTGTCATCGGCTGGTCACACACTTGCTCACGTCCTGTGTATTTAAAAAAAATCTTACTTTTGTCTGGATTTTTTTAAGGTTATTGTGAGGTTGAGGTGGTATTCAAGTGTTGGGAAAATCGTTTGTGGTATGGTTAAAATGTATATTAATTTAAACCATTGTAGTCAGTTACATGTTTTTTCGCTATTTGGCGGCAGGGCTATTCTTATGTTTGCAACATAGTTATCAAAGTGTGTTTATTGCATTATGGCCCCTTTTTTTTAAGGTGCTGGAGAACTTCTCAGACGCTCCAATGACCCCGAAACAAATTCTTCATGTCATCCAGACCAAGGGGCTGAAGGAAATGCGGTCAGAAACACGCGCACACACACACCTACACGCGCACACACACGCACACACTGAAATTTTGTCACATGTGACCTGGCAGTAACTGTTTACATTTTCCAGCTCAGTGTATGTACAGTATCTCACAAAAGTGAGTACACACCTCACATTTCTGTAAATACTTTTTTTCTTTTTATGGGACAGGATAATTGGTTAAGAAAATGGATGGATGGATGGAGGGAGCACTGGGGAGAAAAAACACGTTGCTAGAATGTAAAGTAGCCAGTGCACAAATTGCAAAACAGTATAAATTCTATGACCCCTCCCAAAAACTACACACACAGCCATTAAGGCCTTAGCCGCTGGCAACAAAAGTGAGTGCACCCCTAAGCGAAAATGTCCAAATTGGACCTGGTTAGCTATTCTCCCTTCTTGGTGCAATGTGACTCGTGTTAGAAGCAGCGTTGCTCTAAACAGTTTTGTCTGGTTCTCAAAGGAGCACCAGAAGTTGTTCGCTCAATTTTTTCCCGTGACCCGCTGACGTCATGGATGAACTTATATTTACAGCACATCTGGACAAAGTAGGGCATGTGGGGCGCTTCCGGCCCTTCCACAGTCTCTTACCTGCCTTTGCAGCCTTTATGATGTCAAAATAAAACAGCTGCTTTTACTTTGATATGCACGTGTGACAGCAGTGCAAGCAAACCCGAGCAACAACTTGTCTTCCATGTTGTGAACTGAAAGATATTGTCACACCATTTTAATTACTTCTCCAGACCATTCTTGCCGCTATTTTAAAAAAATGCAACAAGAAATATTGCCAGTGTGGTCCACACTGGCAATATTTCTTGTTGCATTTTTTTCAACATTCTTACTTCCTGCATGGTGATGGGAAGTGGTGAATTTGCCCATGTAATGATTTGTGAGTCTGAACTAAGAATACCTAATATGGAGTACTACTTTGTGCTTACAATGCCAGCACAACAAAATATAGAGACTGTAGACACGTTTTGTGAATGTTGATTAAATAGTGATGAAATATTAGTATGTGTAATTTTAATGTGAAGGCAGGCGCAAGAACTTGCTTCTAGGGCCGTCAACTACTGGGGTTTTAATGACTCAATCTGTTTAACAAAGTTTAATGCTGAATGAAACACGACCGTCTTTCCCGCGTGACATTTTGAATGCTATCATGCTAAGATTGAGGCAAGAGTTGCTCACGAAGAATACGTCACAGCAAATAAAAAGGCTTCATTGCACGGTTCGTTTTGAGTTAGGCCGAGTTACAAGACCAACTTTCTTTCATTCAAGAAAGTGGGTGTGGCTTTCCAGGCTAGTGGCCGGTGGCGCTATTGAATGATGACTACTGATTGGCTGAGAACAAGGAAGTGCGAGATGAGAACAAATGTCTTCTGTTCTCCTGCCTTCCCACTTGGTGTGGAAGGTAAGTACTGTAGTACAATGCAGGCCAAATGACACGGGTCGTGTCAAATGTTACTTTAGTCGGTACTGCGCGCTGCTAAAAATGAACACTCGCAGTTTGGACACCCCGACAAGAATGAGAATCGATTGGAACCTGAATCAAAACAAGGAAGTGGAATCGTTCAAATTAAAGCAATTTGGGCGACCCTAATGACAAACGCTACAGCCCTGCCATATCCAACTGTCTCAGTGAATCTAATCATTCCACTTGAAAATGTACCACTCTTGAATTGCACCGTAACCCATATATCCAGTCCAGATGTGCATCACATCGTCTTTTATTGGAGAGATGCACACCCACACATTTTAGTCTCTGTATGTTTTACATGTTCTGATAACATGTCTGTCGATGTGGTTTAAACTCCGTTTTTCTTTTTCTCTTCTATGGACTCTTTTCACTCGTTGATGCACTGAACAGAAGGTATGTTATCAGCATTTTTACACAAGTATGAACATATTTGTTGGAAAAGCAGTTCTGTGTTCCATAAAGTTATTTCTACACCCATGTTGACAAAGTCCTGCTAGTAAATCTGACATCTTTTGTGATTCAGAAACAACAAAATGTGCATCCTTGTTACAGAATTGTTTATCTCAATGTGAAAAGGTGTTTACCTTCAATGCGCTAAATTGTGACGTAGAGATTTTATGAACATTACTGTAGGTGTTTATTTAGTTGCAATGAGTCCTTTTTATTTCAGGACCGCAGCAGTCGGTTTGATAAAAACAAATGACTTATGTCGTGTTTTCACAACTATTGCTGTATGTTGTGCGTGTGCCTTGCGTTTTTTGGTCTTACAAGTTGAAGCAAGTCAAAACTCCAAACTCCCACTTGCAAACTGACAAGGAGCCATTTTGTGAAAATGACCCATTCTTTGGTTGTAACTTGTCACATTTTGTTTCTTCTGTTTGCATTGGACCAATAACAACAACAACACCAAAACAAGTTTGTTCTCCTTTAATAGTCAGTGCCTGGTGATACAAGTTTGTATTACGTATATTTGCACACAGTGGTACAGCACCTCTGGCCTGCCTCGTGACAATGCTTCACTCCCAGGTGAGGGGAGATCGGGTCAAGAACAGCATCTTCTTTAAGTTACCTGGACGGATGAGCCTATTCACTCTAAAGGTGTGTAGACGCGAGCTTCCTCCCACTTCGCAAAAATTGTCTTGCGCCGCCTTTATGTATGTACTGTACTTTTTGGACTACATGGCTGATCCTGCGTTAACTTTACTGTATATATATTAAAATTTGGACTGGCACCGGAAATCTCTGTTTCCTAATCCAACTAAAAATCTGAAGCCTAGTAGTGTATAATCTCTTCCCTTTAACTGATTTACACTCCGCAGAATGTGTAATACCGTATCCTGGTTTTGAAGCACAAAATGAGACTCATCGGACCAGGAACCTTTTTTTTTTTTTTTGTATTATTATTTTTAACAAGCCAGTGTGAAGTGTGGCCTCAAATGTCCTGTTCTTCGTTGGCAGGAGTGGCACTCTGTGGTCTTCTGCTGATGTGTTATGCATTCAGACATACTCTTCTACATACTACCTCAGTTGTAACAGGTGGTAATTTGTATGATTTCTATCAGCTTGAACCCGTCTAGCCATTCCCCTTCTGCCATCAGTTAGGCATTTCCAACTAGAGGACTGCTATTTACTGGTTATTTTCTATCTTATGGACCATATTCTATATACTGATACCCTTGAGGTGAAAATCCCAGTAAATAAACAGTTTTGAAAATGCGCAGCCGAGCCCGCCCGGCTGGCACTAACAACCATACCACATTCAAAGTCACACAAATCACCTTTTTAACTTACTGACTTTCAGATTGTCCTGATCATGTCTACATTCCTAAATACATTAAGCTGCTGCCATGTAAATGACTGATTTCAATTCATACTTGTGTTAACCGGCAGCGGAAATCGTGTTACTGATACTGCACAATGTGTACATATGGTTGTGTTCGTTATCATAAAAGTGTTTAAAAAGTGAGTACATCTCTAAATCCTTCTTCTAGTTTTTATTTTTCCAGACTGGAAGTCTACACGTATATAAATAAATGACTTGTTATTTCTGGACGCAATTGTGCAATATGGTACAACTCCATGTAACACAGATGTGAAGCGGTTCACAGAAACAGTGGTTATTCGACTTTGAGCTGAGTGATTCACAGGAAAGAACATTTGTCCAAATTCTTTGTTTTTACATTAAATTAAACAGCCTGACATTCACTTGACGTTAAGTAACAAAATAATATGTTTCATTTTTAAAAATGTTACCGTGAAAATAATATAAGGATTTCAAATGTTATCACTTTTTAAACAATACTTTTCATGTCTATACTTGTGTTGCATGTAAGCTTCAAAAAGCGGATCCGTTTTTTTTTTCTCCGCTCTCTGATCTGTAGAAGAATGCCTTGCAGTGGACAAAGACTTCAGAGTCAGAAACACCATCCGAGCTGGTGAGCAGCGCTGCTACCCCGACCTCCAGCAACACCACCCTCACAGAGAGTGCAGCAGTCGGCCCCGTTGAGACAAGTGAACAGGAGAGCTGCAACTCCACCGAATCCACTGCCTCCAATTTGGGTAATATTACACAGCACGGATGAGAACATTTTTTGTCCTAATTTTTCGACCAGTGATTCTGGGATGGGCTCCAGCACGCCGGCAACCCTTGTAAGGATGTGATTGATTGATTGCAAAAATTCTAGTGAATTTTCAGAGTAAAAATGTTGTATTACTCAGTGACTCCATTTGCACTTATTTTATATTAAAATAATAATACAAATAAAATAAGGCTGTCATAACCGACGTTGTTTTGCACAATACAAATACAGGCAGTATTTTGTTATCCGTTCCTGCTCGGTCTCGGCCGGGTGTCTACGCGAATAGCGCCCGGCGGCTGCACGTCGCCAAAAAGGTGGGGTCCAAACGGGGTAGACGAAATGGAGTACAGGAAACGGGGGGTCATGCTGCCATTTGGTGTTATTTTCTCTTTTTATTCACTTTCTTGTTCTATCTCCACATTCGAGTACTTACAGCTGCAACTCTCTTCTGCCTTCTCCCCTCCGTCCGCCGCTGTACCTTAATACAAGCCGGCAGCCAACTAGCAACAAGCGCGAACCAGCCCACCAATCAGAAACGCGCGTTGGCACAGCAAAATTTGCCCCAAAGGTTGTCTTGAAGGAAAACGTCTTCGGAACTCTGTGCACACATAATAATATTTTAAGACTTTTAAGAGTGCCTTATAGTCTTGAAAACACGGTAAATTTTCTAGAAAACTTCTTGGGCGGCGACCAGTTTACTTGGGCGGCTCGCCCAAGTGATAACATGGTGTGGGAATGGCTGAGTTCAGTTATATTTAACTTGTAAGTTGCCCATTTGTATTTATATTTTGATAACTGTTTTTAAACCTTTATTTAGGTCATTTCGGTTACTTTTATGTAAAATACATTCAATATTGATTCATAAAACCATGAATTGATACTTTTAATATGCCCTTCCCATCATAAATGAATGTGTCTTTTCGCATCACGGGGGGCATTTATATTACAAAAAAAGGAAACCACGGAAATATGCAGCACGAATTCCACTCAAAAACGTGTTGTTCAAATGTTCCCTTCTGTTATTCAGAATACCCCAAGAGGAGTTTTCCACTTTATTTATTTACATAGTGCTGAGGTTGTAATCACTTTAAATTATTATTATTGTTTTTATCAAGTCAAGTTCAATAAAACATACATAATTAATGTAATTGCATTGGATTCAATTTTAAATGTAAATATTCCGATTTTTCATACTCAAGTAAGAGCAAGAAGTTTCTATTATTTGCAGCATTGGTACTTCTGAGAATGTCTTTCATATCAAATTCAAATTGGTACTGCATGAAATCTTTGAACTGAATCGAAAATCAATGTGAATCGAATCGGGCTCTTCTGAATCAAATCGAATCCATTTTGTAAATCTGAATCGATACCCAGCCATAAAGAACGCGGGGGGATATTTTGAGTCTTGGCATCTATCTGGTTATGCCACACGGTACAGTAATTCTTCTTTTTTCCTTAGCCGATGAAACTTCACCCAGTGTTACCGTCTCCACTGAGGTGCAATCTACTAGCCAGCCTCAGACCCGTCTCAGCAGAGCCGCCGGGTTGCAGGGACGGACTGACACTCAGCAGGTCCAACATGTTCAACACGCCCAGACCAGACTAAGCCGGTCCCGACAGGTCAGCACCATCTTTTAAGAGAGGCTGCACTATTTGGGTGGCTGTAACAATTTCAGCTGTGGAATTCTCACTTATGTCCCACCACCATCATCATCATCATCATCATCATCATCATCATCATCATCATCATCTTTTCTGTCACAGTCAGGGCGGCAGCGGAAGAAAGCAGTCATGATGCCACGTGTTGTCCTCACTCCTCTTAAAGTCAATGGAGAGCATGTGCCTTCAGGTAAGCCCAGCTCTTTCCTGGCATAACAATACTTTGGTAATGGGGGTCAGTTCATCTCGCTGACCTTAGATCAGTGGGTTGGATTATGTGTGTATTATATAATTGCATTAGCTTGTAAGAAGTACAATTTGTGTTGAAAATGGGGAGTTTTTAATGTGGTTTTGCCGTTTTTAGGACCGATGAAGAGGAGTCGGGGTGGGGTGGATGTGGACTTTGAAACACCAGGCTCTATTCTTGTCAACACCAACATCAGGGCTCTCATTAATGTGAGAACCTTCTCAGCATTCCCAGCCCAGTCCCAACAGCAGCTACTACAGCTTCTGCCAGAAGTGGACCGCCAGGTAACCAATCTTTTTCTCAAGGCCTACCATATTTCACTATGTTGTCATGCAAAGTTAGCAATTTCCAATTAGTATTGTATTTTCTTGACCATTGAATTGCCCTCTACTTCCTAAAGAATACCGACTAGGCATGGGCCCATGTTAGATCCTGGCAGAAACAGTTTTTTTTTCTCCATTCAACACAATCTATTTTTCAACAAAATATAGAATATTTGCTACATCAAAGAATGTGTACCATATTAAGCTCAAAGAAAGACACCCATGTAGATATGTTCCTTATTTTTTTATATATTTGTACATTTTGTCTGCTTTTTATGAAGATTGGACCTGATGGAATGGCCAGATTGAGTAGTTCAGCCCTCAACAATGAGTTTTTTACACACGCCTCCCAAAGCTGGAAAGAGAGGTTAGCTGAAGGTAAGTGTTGCTGCTTCTTATGTCCTAGAATTAATTAAACTTGCAAAGTGTACTTTTTGTATATCACAGCATTGGTCAAGCTTGTGCTTTATTTACCTTGGTAAAATCCTGGGTACATCCTAGCAGATGGTGGTGGGAACAAGTAAAAAATGTTTAACCAACCCCACAAGCTGATATGATGACTTGATACACTAATTGAACACACTAATAACCTGCAAAGAATACATCGGGCTGTCCAAATAATAGATGTTTATGGTTAACAGCTCTGGTTATTCACATGGTCCCTGGAATAGTACAACTGCTGCCTCATGTGAAATGCTGCCAAAGAGCAGTGATTCTCACAAATTTTTTTTCACAAGAGCCACATTAGTAGGACAAAGTTAAGGGGGCCGCCACTTAAGTAACAATATATCAAATCACCCCCAATAATAAACTGGAACACCGATGGGAGCATATCGTTCGTCACACAATCTCAACACGCCTCTCTTGAACATTTATGTTCCATCTGTTTAGGAGAATTCACTCATGAGATGCAGGTGCGATTCCGG
This sequence comes from Leptonotus elevatus, assembly GCF_054856555.1. Lineage (NCBI taxonomy): Eukaryota > Metazoa > Chordata > Actinopteri > Syngnathiformes > Syngnathidae > Leptonotus > Leptonotus elevatus. The sequence continues at coordinate 23,788,633 of NC_141240.1, forward strand.
CAGGAAATGGAGAAAGAGAAGAAGGTCGAGGCGTGGAAGGAAAAGTTTTTCGAGGAATATCATGGACAGAAGTAAGAACCAGATCAGTCCTGACAGATTGTAATTTGACTGCATGCATTCATTTGAACAGTCTACTTTTCTTGCGTAACTCGCATGAATCACGTTTTTTTCATACGGTACATTTATATTATAACGCTGGATGTATACCTGCAGGTCTGGCCTGACGAGAGAGGAATCCCTCAAGCTCACAGTGGCTGATGCGAGTGAAGTTGCAGCAAGTGTCCTGGACAGTGAGAGCGTCTCTGTGGTGTCAACCGGTGCCCCCAAGAGACGCAGTGTGGGTCGGCGGAGGAGAGACGGTAGGATGAGGAGACGCACCCGAGCCGATTTGCGTCGCAGGGCCCGTCGGACCCTCTGCAAAACCAGCTCTCCAGTCCTGCAGTCTGCAGAAGCCGCTGAGGATGTTGCTTCTCTGGAAACCTCCACCGTCTCGATTGGTTCTCCCATGTCGGAAAGTACAGTTATTCAAGGGGAGGTGGTGCTTCAGGCTGAATGTGATGAGGAACTCCCACCAGATGACATCTCCATTGAGCCAAAGTCGCCGATACCGGAACCAGTCCTACTGCCAGTCCCCACGCCAACTCCTGTTCCCAGCCCAGAGTCCACCAGTGACGACAAAGAACCAAGCATTTCAGGCTGTCTGCTCCCCGAAGAAGTTGCGCCCGTCTTGGCTTCCACCTCCTCCCCTTCCTCATCCTCTTCTTCCTCTGATTCCTCACCTTCGTCCTCACCTTCCTCAGCTTCTGATCAACAGGGCGCATTTACCACCGGCTTGGACTCTTCCTCCTCCTCTTCGGTGTCGTCCGGTGCCGCAGTCACTACGGATCCCCTGGATGACACTGCGTCCGCGGTGACCTCCGTCACGGGGGAAACCGCCACCAGCAGCCGTGAAAGCAGCCCCTCAGATAGCCCGGCAGGCACCCCTACATCCAGCACTCAGCACAAGGAACAGAAGAGGAGGCCCGATGAGGCGCGGGCCTTCTCCAGCTTCCCCGAGAAGAGGCCACGGTTGAATGACCAGCAGTCCTTTCGTACCACAATTGACAGGGTCCATTCAGAGAAACCGCAGCCGACAACAGAGGAACCCAAGGTGCCTCCAATCCGGGTAAGGGCTTACGCCGTAGTCATTAGAACTTGTGAATATATGAGTGGATCCAAGTACATCATGATACTTACTTGAATGGTTTCTTTGCCACAGATTCAACTGTCCCGAATCAAACCGCCCTGGATCAAAGGGCACCCCACCTACCAGATCTGTCCCCGCATTGTGCCTCCCGGAGAGGCCTCGCGGAGGTCGGGGACGGGGGGCGCGCGGACGCTCGCAGATATTAAAGCCCGCGCGCAGCAAGCCCGTGCCCAGCGGGAAGCCGCTGCTGCTGTTGCAGCCTCTGCCGACGGGCCAGGGCCGAACAGGGTCCGGCTGCGGCCTGCTGCTGGGTTACCGGATAGCAACAGTGGGCAGAGAGCACAAGAACATCCAGGGCCGATTGAGCCAGGAGGAGGAAGCGGAAGACGGGGAGGCGGCGGTGGCACACGGGAGCAAGGAAAGACTTGTGAAGCGAATTCGTCTGGAACACAACTACAGCATCCCAATGTAGAAGGCAAACCTCCACCTTCGCCATCGCCGCCTGCTACCTCCAGCTCTGTGTTTTCGGACAACCCGCAGACACCAAGCCCTCTTCAAAAAGGGCCGGGAAGACTTCCTGTGGCTGAGGAAGGGTTCATCCCAACATCATCCGGTGTTCAAACCCCTTGCGACAGACCCGCGGGCCGAGCAACCGACCTTCCCTCGAAAGAGACCGATACGCTGACAAATTCTGCAATCTCACCGCTTGACAAGCAAAACAAGATTGCAGCGTCTGCTACTTCCCCTTCAGACCCAGCAAGGGAAAAAAAGCCACTCGCGCCAACCTCCATCCCCGATTCTCTTCCAAGGTTTGGGTCTCAGGGTTTGGTTGTCCAGAAGCTGGTCCGATCCGTGACGCCTGTCAAGCATGAACACGAGAAAGAGAGAGGCCTAGGTGGTGTCATTCGACACGTTCCCCATCACGAGGATTCCCAGGACACCAACACAGACTCGGCGGCCACGACGACGCAACAAGCAAAAGCATCATCTCCTCACGTGGACTCCTCGAGCAGAGATGACGAGGCTGGGACGCATAGCGACTCCACAGAAACGGCTTCAGACTGTGAGAATGAGAGCCATGATGATCTGCAGTCTGAGCCAGATTGGTGTTCGCAGGTAAGAGGCCACAGAAAGATGCAGGAGCCCGTTTGTAGCCCTCCTCTCAACCACCAGCCAGTCATCCAAGCCCGCGGGTCCAGTTGCCACGGTCAAACGGTCATCCAGCCTTGCTTCCCCAACGGTATGACTCATCCTCCGCAGAACTTTTCCCAAGACCGCCCGTCTCAGAACCACGTTGTTGTCAAAGTTGAATCCGTGGATGATTGCCGAAGCACCAGACCGGGTTCTGCTGAAGAAGAGTATAATGGACGTGTTAAGCCCTCTACCTATCCTTCAAGTATTTCTGCAGCCTCCAAGAAGGTGCCCAGTTCTGCGAGATCAGTATCCAGTGTGGAAGCCAACAACCCTTTAGTGACACAGCTTCTACAGGGTAGCCTTCCCCTTGATAAAGTCCTACCCCCACACTCTGCCGACAGGCTAGAAATCAGCCGATCTGCAGGACCCCAGCGACGACCCAGCAGCAGGGCTGAGGCGGCAGCGCAGTTACCCAACTCGGAAGGAAGTGTCGCCTCTCAAGTCAAGTCCCAGAAAAGCTACCCCGTGTCGTGTTTAATGGAGACCCCAACTACATCACAGTATCTATCTCAGCAGGCTTCTGGAGCTGTCCCGGTCATCACCTCACCGCCGTCCTCCAGCAGCTCCATCCGTAGTGTCGAGACGGCAATAATCAAGGAGTCGCCCGTGCGTCAGCCCTCACAAGGGGCCATTCCAGACAGGAGGACCGTGCTGAACGGCCCATCGCCACCTCATGCAGACCCTTGTCCCACAGAAGTCGTGCCTAGTCTGAAGATCAACTGGCGATCGCCCCAGTCACAGATTCCTCTTCCCAACCAACAAGAGGCGGCCCCTGCGCCCCATGTAAAGACTGAAGCCGCTTCAAAGCCTTCTTGCCAGGCAATTGGTAAAGCATCCGTTGTTGTTACCAAGAAGGAACCGGTGACCTCTATGGATGGATACCCCAGCGGAGGAGCGATGGAGGGACTCCTTAATATGGAAATGAATTTGTCTCGGATGGCCAAAAACGAGCTCAGCAAAGCTCCTTACTTGTCCAGTTATCACTCGTCGTCCTCCTCCCTCCCCTTCCAGCTGTATGGAAAAATCTCCAAGCAGGGCGGGGGTCTCGGAGGCGTCAGCTACACCGCCAACGTATCTGTGATGGACAATAGCAGCTTTTCCCGAAACATGACTGACGGCGTACTCCAGCTGCGGCCTCGTTTGGCCTCCAGCCAGGCCACGCTCAGCATCCAGACCTTTACTGACAGTACGGCCGAGGAGGTGTCGCTCAAATGCTCCTGTCGCCTCAAAGCCATGATCATGTGCCAAGGCTGCGGGGCCTTCTGCCACGACGATTGCATTGGGCCCTCCAAGCTGTGTGTGTCTTGTCTGGTGGTCAGATAATTATGCCGAACGTTGGCAGTCTCTCGGACCGGCTGCAGTCCACACAGGAGTGGTCGAACAGGCATGATTTGCCTTGTATATTATTACTGGGCTGTTTGTTTTTGTTGCACATTTTCAGGTTTTCTTTTTAGCTGTAATTATATATTATTATTCTTTTTATTGACTATTAATATTATTTTGAGGCATGATTATTTGCTAACATTTTGACTTATCACGCCTCAAAAACATTACCTCATCTTGTTCCACCACTCATTATTAGGTGGTCATTGTTTTTTGTTGTCTGCGCAAAGAAATATTTTTTTAACCATTAAAGGAGTAAAGAACAGTATTTTGTTTGTCATTTCAAGTTGGATATACACTTCCTTAGCTTTTTTGTAGTGATAGAAAACAGTACTGTCTTAAGGCTAGCAAACAAAAACATACATCCAAAGAAGCATTCACTTGAATTAAAATAATAATAATTGAGATTGACTCTTAGTAGAGCGCAGATCTCTACAAGGCTGACAGTCTTTGTCATTTGACATTGACATGATCAGAACAGTGAACTTCTATGATGGTACTTTGTGACCAGCACTTCAATCCGTTGGCATTGGTTGGTAGCCCAGTTTTGAGAACTTTTTAAGGTTAAATATGTCTTGCCTTTTCATATGGAGCAAAATTTTAGAATGCAGCGGACTCCGCTGCTGCTTGTTCTAACTTTGTGATTTAAATCGGCACATGCGTGGCAAGAAGATGGAATCGTCCCATTGCGTGATAGAAGCAGCCGAAACAATCATGATTAAGTATTTTTGATGGTTTTAAGAAGTGTGTGAAGTTGACAAAAACAAATGTATTTTGAGGCGTTTGGGAGTCCTGGGAAATCTGCCTGCCTAATGGTAAATCCGCCATTCTCCTTGCAACAAAACTGAACATGTAAAATATGAAAATTCTCCGCTTACTTATGGAAATTAATAGAGCTTAAGAGTCCAAATATTTTACATGTTAAGAGACAGGCACTACAGTTACAACCCTCCTCAACCCTGTTACGTAAATAAGGGATTGCAATGGCTAGGCTGCTCTATTCCGCAATTATTTTAAGTTGGGTAACGCTGCACAACACTGTGCCACATGAACACATGCGCTGGTTATTAGAAGCTAAAGCAACACACTGCATCCAACAAAACTCAGTGCAGCTCTGCTTACCGTTTGGCTTTGTCGTGACATCAGGGCACCTCAGAGACCCAACATTTTCAACGTGCAATTTAATAAATGAATTTCCCGTAGTGTGCCCCGCAACAAAAAATGTCCAAGTCCGAGAGGCACCATCCAAAATGTTGGTCAACGTTTATTTGAAGAGCTAGCAAAGAGAATCCACAGTCATCGTCACACATTGACAAAACTAAATAAATATTCACCATCACTTTGTTTCACACGTCACTTTGTTCATCAACATATCTGTGCACTTCAATATTCTCCGTGAATTGCAAGGTACTCCAACACATGTATAGTTGTCAAAATCATAAAAACAAGCACCAATAAATAAATCAATAAATAAGTCATTAGTAAATTATTTCAAAACTTTCATATACAAAATGCTTGCATTTACTGTAAAAAGTTTGCAGTATTTTAAATAAATAACTTTATAAAACAATTCATAGTTGATATCTTAAAATATTTCCTTTGTTCATCAGTGCAGAGGAAAGTGTTTCCCTTCTCATGTTAACTTGAGATTAGTCTCCTTTTTTTTTTCTCAAATCTTCTCAAGTAACACGTTAAAAAATAAATAGTGAATAAATAGTTAAAGGCCCTGTAAAGTGAATTCAGCGATTGGTTTCTAAATACATTACACATACTTGAAAGCGGGCAAAAACTGTCGTACTCAATTGCGAAGCTAGAGCGTTCATGGATTTTGGAGGGGCGTGGCAAAAACAGCACCCAGACATGCACTTGGGCATCCAGACTGAGTTGCCCCTCCCCCACTGTATAAGAACTGTGCGCTACTGCTATCCGGCGCAATTACAAGTTACTTAGTTATAACTACCACTACAGCCTGCCGTATAGTTAATTGCCATTGACCATGAACACGGCCACAATGTTTGAGAGCTGAGAGAAGGGCTTGATTTTACACGATTTTCAAGCCTCGATTGATTGACATCATGATTTGTCAAGACTTGTTAACCACACCCTATTTGGGTGTGTTAAAATTTAAAAAGCGTTTTTAATTTTCACTTTACAGGGACTTGAATAAATAATAGTAGACAAACATGATTTTTAATACACGCAAACATGAATAAATATTCCATAATAAACCCAACATTTGCAAATGACAAATAGTTACACAGCAATAGTACCAATGAATATAGAAAAGACTAGTCCAACAGGTGGAACGTCACTATGATCGTACGGAATACTACTAACATTATAGAGTGGACTTATGGGATATGTTCTGCTACACACCTCAATGTCATCACCGGAGCAGTTTGACTGCCGTGTGCCATAATCATCCTCTCGCGTGTTCTCACTCTCATTGTCCTAAAGCAACATGCAAACAGGAAAAGTATACACAAGGACAAAGAAATATACAAAGAACAGATGGCAATGTTCCAAATGAGAAGATTCCGTCACTAACGCTATCTGTGTGTGTGGGGGGGTTTGGGCGTCGGCTTGCTTCTTGGATGTCTCACACCTCGATTCCCTTGACCGCCTGGTTGATGGACTCAAGCAGAGCCCGGTTCTCGGGGTTCTGGTAGCAGTCCTTATTGGTGAACATGTGAGTGAGGGTCTCTACGTAGCTGTCGAAGTTTTGCTCCGACAACGGCTCCTGCTGAAGGTACACAGTGAAACTTTTATTAATTTTTTTATGTTCAAAATATTTGTTGTTGTTGGTGCCACTGGGTTACATCACTTTCCTTAACTCATTTGCTCCCAAAAATGTATAAACGTGTTCTATTTGAACACTAGAGCATACAGAAGGCTTTGATGCAGCCTCTGAACTGCAGACAATAGTTGAAGCAATGGTAGTAATTACAAAAACGGCCAGCAGGTGGCAGCACAGTATAAGAGATCAACCAGGGCCATGTTAAAAACAAGCTAATTTCCCCAAAGTTCTAAACAGATTTGTGAATAATGATTAAACTTACACTCTAAAAACAGTTGGGTCAAAAGTAAACCAATTATGGATCATTATGGATTCAAAAAGGACCAATCCACTTTCTGGGTTGTTTTATACAAAATGACCCAATTTTTTGATCTAAGTAAAGGATCTGGCCAATATTTATGAGTTGTTTTGCACTAAAAGACCCATTTCTTGACTCAAAGTTGGGTCAAATTGCCCCAAGTAGAGGATTGGTCCATTTTTGCCCTATAGTTGGGTTATTTTTGACCCAACTGTTTTTAGAGTGTAGCTATATTCTAATGTTAATTGCTGCAAAATGGAAACAGATAGAAATATACACAAGAACACAATGTTCTATGGGCCTTGCAAAATCAGTCAAAATCCAGTTGGAACAGCTGGGAGCGAAGGGGGTTGCTTCAGGGAAAATGGCTGGGAGTGAATGAGTTAATAATTTCCGCTTAAAGGGGAAGTCAGCCTTAAACATTTCTCGACAATAATATGTAATATGTGACCTCACTAGTCTAGCTAAACATGACTTTCTGATTAATATTACATTTGTGGAATATTAATAAAGCAGCAAAATCTAGCCATTTGTATCCATCTTAGGGGGCGGCCATTTTGATACTTGCTGTCCACTGAAAATTACATCAGGGCAGGGGCTCAGGCAACGACCAATCACAGCTCACCTGTTTTCTGAAGCTGCGCTGTGATTGGTTGTTTCTTGAGACCTGAGCAACTGTGATGTCATTTTCACTCGACAGCAAGTGGCAAAATGGCCGCCTTCTGATATTGGTTAAATCTGCTGGATTTTGCTGAGGTACAAATGTTTCTGCAGATTCTCAGAATATTTTGAGGATATTTTGACTTGATTACTATTTACTCTTAACTGTTTGTTTTTATACTGCCGCCAGAAACGGATGTTTTTGGTTATGTGCATTTCTATTATTCAAGTATGCAAAAACTGCCAACTTGAAAGCATTGCCCGTTCAGTTCATCTTTGTGAAGCTCACCATGGTTGGCAGTCGGATGTTGGCCAGGCTATGGATGAGAGCCTGACTCAGGCCTGACAACTCCAGAAACAAGGCCTCGTTTTTCTCTTCAATTTGCTTGTTCTCTTCCTCCATGCTCTTCAGATTCTTCTCCATGGAAGAGATCTACAACAACAGAGACAACTGGCAAGTAAGTCAGCAGAAGGAACTCCACTGTTGTTTTTTGGGCCGTTATCATAGTGCAGTCCCAGTTTGGCTGCATCTTTCTTAAAACTGGCTGACAATATGTTTCTGTGGACCTCTTGCGTTCATTTTGCTCCTGCCATCTTGAGTTACCTCATCAATGAAGATATAGCGAGTGAACCTGTCCCAGAAGAAGTCATGCAAAATGTTTTGCAAATGAGCTTGGAATCATGACATTTATCAAATCATTCCAGATTTCAGCCAGGCCTTGTTATTATTTTTATTGAGTGGTTTGTATCTTTTGGTGTAGCCTTTGGTAATACTTTCATTTCTGTCATCTACTGTCGGTTATCTCTGATGTCACTTAGTTGTTGTTTTTTTGGTGCCTTTGTAGCGCTTAATTTTAAGCCCTGTTGATTTTCTTGACCAAACCAATTCAACATCTGTTATTTACTACACCAGCAGTCTATAAGGTGGGTTTCCATCCACCTATTTTTATTCGAGTTTTCAAGAATTGCTAAAAAGAAACTGAATAGACACACCAGAAATTCGAAAACATGCCCAAAATTCGCAAAAAGTTTTTACGCTTGGATGGGGTGGTTTTTGAAGCGTATCAAAAAAAGGGAAATGCGCATTTTGGCGATGGAAACAGGTTTAGCGAATAAGCGACTACAAGACCGGATATACGTCGCACGTTTTAGCCGATACTACGTCACACGCACGTTTTTAGTTACAATAAATGGCGGATGATAAAGTGAGATAAGTTTGGGGAGACTAAGAAACACGACACACTTCACTTACATGCGGGAAGCCAACAAGACAAACCACTTCCGTTCAGTCCGTCAAAACCAATATTCCCACCCGGAACTCCCCATTGTCCCAAATTTCCGTCACTACAACGTCATCTCGCGGCGCATATTCGCAAAAGAAGAGCGGATGGAAACGGGCATAAGTCGCATGTCCGTTTTTGCGCATTTTCACAAAATTCGCATACAAATTTCGAAACATTGACTATATGTCTTCTTCAGGCCATTCCAAAGGGTTGCATTAACTAATGGCACTTATTCGTTCAGCTTCACCATTTCTTGTTCTTCACCCACTCACAGCTATCTGGCTTTTATATTGCTTATGCTAACTACTATAACGGTAGTCCTCAGAGGCAAAACCAATTGAGACACTGAGCGTGGAAATGTAGCTCTATTTGTTATTGAATAATCATACATTTTAACTAGTTAAGATATTCCGGGTCGAATAAAGGCAAATGACACTTGAGACTATGAAAGGCCATCAATACATGACATACTTTTATAAATTGGATGCAAATTTCTCTCCAATTTTTAAACACCAACAAAATCCCTCACCTGAGTGTGCAGGTTCACCATGTCGGCCTCCATCTCAGAATTGGACTCGTTCAGATCGTTAATCTCCTCATTAAGTTGCTTGATATCCTCATCATTATCCAGAACTTGGACCAAGAAACAACACGTCAGTACATTAGTTTTGTTTTCAAGTATGATGTTTGCGACACAAAAATCGGATCCCCCCCCCCCTCCCAGGTTATTTGCAGTATAAGTAAGCATGAAATGGTTATTCCTTACCATCACTAGCTCTGAATTTGGCAGTGATATACTCATCTCCAGGGAACTTAGCTTTCTTCTTACTGGGCAGTGCTCTGGGACACCCTGACAAACTAGGGAAAAGCATGCTATCAAATAAAATTCCTATGCTTCGCATAGTTCATCTATTGGCAAAAACATGGTAATACCTGCGGTGTGTCAGAAAACTCCCATTGGCATGACCAGAGCCATCACAGCCAGGCGTTGGACAGGTTGGGCCCTCGCTCTTGAAAGTCTTCCAGGAGAAGGGCGTGCCGTTAAGAAGACCCTCCTTCTGTTGTCGCGCTGCCAGTGGACAGCCGTAAGCACTGCGGTGGGTGGCATACTTCCCGCTGATGTGTCCAAGACTGTCACAGCCAGGGACGGGACACCTTCACACAATAACAGAGGAGTTTTGAGTTTGAGGAGCCCATTGTTTTGTCCCGATATTACGCAGGTCCTGTTCCGGCGTTTCATGTTTGTTTGTTTTTTGCCATGTGTATGTCAATCACACAATTGTCATAGCGATTCACATGATAAATCCATTAAAATGGAATTTAACTGTTCATTTTAGTGATAGACCATTGTTTTTTTTAAAGGCCGTTATTAGTTGTCAAGGAGACTGATAACCGATATTTCACGCCGATATTCATTTGCAGAAAAAGAGAAAATATTAGCATAAATTAAAAAAATAAAACATTAAATATTTTAATTTCAAACATATAAAGAATTGACAGTTTTGTTAAAATAAAAACTATAACAAAAATTGCACAAAGCTTCCAGGGTCATCAGCATGTGATGAACTAAGCAAATAAATAGTTCCCTAAAGTTTTCTACTGTAAATAAAATTTTCCCAAATTTCAACATAATTTCTTAATTTTTATTTGTATTAAAAAAAAAAGTGTAGTGAGTTCCCAGTGTCAGTATCATTTTTTATAAAGTGGAAATATAAATAAATCCATAAATGAAAAGTTCCCTATATCTCACTGGGCGACAAATGCATGCGAAATTGCGAACGTAGCTAATTTGTTTTTTTTGTCAGGGTTTCAAAAGATCTTTGCAGAGAGTAAAAAATGGTCTGAATATGTTCGAAATGTCTTTGTGCCAAGTAAAAACTGTCTGTGAAGATCTTACAAATCCTGATGAAAACTCTAAATGTTTGCAAGCATTCACCGCTCAGTGAGATACCAGCTTTATCGGCTTCGTAAAAAGGCAGTTGCCGATATTTGTCAAAATGCCAAATATAATCGTCCCGGCCGATAATCGGTCTATCCCTAGTTAATTTCCTTCCAAATTCACATTTGCATTCCCATCTAACCGCAACTACTTCCTGCTTCCATGTCTACGAATCACGGAAAATGTAGTGCTACTATGCAAGTTGAGCTTTTCCGGTGGTTTGTTCCCAATGCGTGGGGTAAACGACACAGCCAGCTACCAAAAATTGTTGGATAATGGTGAGTGCATTACTTGTTTAGCACTGTTGAACTGTCAACCAAGATAGCATTTAGCGTTAGCTTCTCCCTCACTAAACGTACTATACTATATAATATAACATACTGCAAACTCCAGACCCCAAACTTCAGCACTGTGAGGCTCATACAGTATGCTAGCCGCTAGCACACCGTGCTGCTATATAAATATTAGATGTATTGAATCCAACATGATCACCAATCCATTCAGCTCCAATTGTGGTCGGTTGGCTTTAAACTTCTCACCTCAACAACTCAGAATCTTCTTTGTCGTCCTTTGTGGGGTTCGATTTGACTCCACCTTTCTTGGCTCTGGGGCACCCAGACAGACTGGTAGAGAGGAGCACAAAGGCGTTAGCTGATGAAGCATCCAGAAAAGACACAGATGAAGAACATTTGATACCTTCTATGTGAGGAATAGTTTCCTGTGATATGGCCTGATCCATCACAGCCTGGAGTCGGACACCTAAGGATGTTTAGAGACCGTCTGACTTTTATGCTTTCATCATCTATTTGCACAACCTAGATTTCCTCCAAATGATCATTCAACTGACTAGGCCATCAAAATAGATAGAAACTAATCATTACGTGAACTAAGCGTTAAGAGAACATGATGAAGTTTTGAGGCAAAAGACAGCACACATACTTAAGTTCAGCTGTGTGGGCAGCCATGAGTGTCCGTAGTGATTTATCTGCAAGAGGACAGCCTGACAGACTGGAAGATTAGAGAGAATCTATCAGAAAACATGCCAAGAGTAGGAATTGAATGGAAGACCGAATGAAGCAGAGCCTGAATTAAACAAGACAGCCAGGCAAGACGGAGAGAAACGCTTTTCTCTTTTCTATCTCATTCTAAGAGAGCAGCACTTTATTGTCTTCACAGTCATGCCAAACCTAATCTCACCAATGTTGTGGATGTGAAAGTGCAGTGCAGCACTGTAACGATTTGACCTTTCCAACAAAACACTTGAACTTGCGCTTAGGCCAGTGTCGGTCCGGCTTACCTTCGATGTGATGCGTAGTTGCCGGTGATGTGTCCGCTGCCATCGCAGCCTGGAGTGGGACATCTGCAGTGTCAAGGAGGGAAATTGTCATTGTCAGAACTACAGCTTCATCTGTCAAATAAGAAGTGTCCCTTTTGAAAGCCAATACTTCGTAAAGGGATACTTGACTCATTGAGCCATTTTCAGCAGGAAAGTTAATATTTTGTCCAGAACGAACATACAATTATTTTAAAAACACATTTTTCCACTTGCTGTCGACTGAAGATGACATCACCTGTGCTGAGGAAGTAGGTAACGACCAATCACGCGTTACCTGTTTTCTGGGTTTGGTCAGCAAACTGGGCCATGATTGGTCGTTACCTACTTCCTCAGCACAGGTGATGTCATCTTCAGTCGACAGCAAGTGGAACGTTGAGTATTTTAAGGTATTCATTGTACATGAAATATAATGAAGTTATCAAATTCATTCTGGACAAAATATTAACTTTTTACTGCTTAAGGTGGCTCAATGAGTCAAGTATCCCTTTAAGACATCCGTGTGTGAGTGCGATGAGCCCATGTCATAAAAAAATGTGCGGTATTAAGGCGACACTGCAAAGAAATTACAAACAAAAACAGTGAGGGAAAATCCCTCAAAGTTCATTAATTGTCAAACCAGTCAATTGCAGTTGAGAGACAACTTTTAGCACTCACATTTTCACTGAGTGGGAACCTACATGGGAGCCAGAGTGAATGAAACACTACTCCACAGAAGTCAAAACTATTTTATCTGACCCACTAAAGAAAATAAGAGTGCCTACTTCTTGCTAAATGGGTTTATTATAAAATCTGCACCAAAAATGCACTTTCTTCACTTTTAACAAATATTACAAGAGTGGTTCTTAACCTGGGTTCGATCAAACACCAGGGGCTGCATGTGATCGCTCTACATTGCTTGGCCAAGCTCAGTAGTCGACTTGTGGCTGTTGTGACGGTACATCGTGTGATGTCGAGCAAAAAAAGAACGCGGTCGGACAAATATGTGCAATATGAATTCACGTGTATAATGGGACGTATGGTGTGCCACAGGGTTCAATTCTAAGGCCTCTGCTGTGTTCGTTGGATCTGCTGCCCCTAGGTTCCTTCTAAAAAAAAACATGTGCCTGTTATTTTAAAGTGCTTTATAAATATAAAGTTGAGCGATGGGAGTCAGCGACAGCGTCCGACCAGCATGATTAAGTTGAGCAATTCTAGTCCAGCACAACGAGCTGCACTACATCATTGACTTGTAATGAAAACATAATTTGGCAAATTTGGGTGAGCTGGAGTGCTATCAAAAGAGTGCAAAGAAAAAGAAAAGTGGAGCAGTATTCTTTCCGACAGATGTACGTACACCAGGATCTCCTTTTTGCTGTCTTTGGGCGGAAACTTGACCTTGAAGCTGCTGGTAGTAACTTCCCCGGGGTACTTCCTCTCCTCTATGTTCTCCAGGTTCTCCTGGTCCTCGTCCTCAACATCAGAAGAAGTGTATGAGGTAGCGGTATAATCCACCTGATGACAAGTTGGTAACACAAAATGATCCTGTTACTTACACCACGTTTTCTTTCTTTCCAGTCTTTTACTGCCCACGAGTGCTCATTGAGCCGGTGACTTTTGAGTGGCTGCGCATTGTACCTCATCATGGCCTTCCTCCTTCACGCCACTTGATTTTGTAAAGTCGAGTGGCTCCTCCCACTCCGGCTGAGCGTGGCCCTGAGACAACACACCGATTGTGTGTTGAGAAGACGATGACGAGGATGACGAAGGCTCCGGAGACTGCATGGTCTCTCGCTTGTTTTTTTTTATGCTGAGGTCCAACGTGCCGTTCTCATCCACTTCAATATCAGGCTCCTACAAAAGTTGCGATAGCAGAAGAGAAATTGCCATACAGTAGACCGCCAGTTCAGCAAGGAGGCTGTAATGAAATGTAATCCAGCGTACCTCGGCGCAGGACTCCCTGGGATTGGCGCTAAGGCTCTCTGGTCGTTCCCAACAGCGAGTGGACAGGTTGAGGATGGCCGTCGCTGCCATATGAGCTGCCTCGGCGTCTTGGCTGCACTCATACTCATTGGAGGGCAAAGTACTGTTTGAAATGCCTCCTGAGCCTGTCCCGCTTGGGGAAGAGGCCTTAGGGAAGGATTTCGCTGCGTGGGGTAGAGGTAGAGCAGAAGTTAGCTTCAACATTCCAAATGTCTCGGAACAACGTAGGATTATTCAACCGTGGGCGTAAGACTGAATTTAGAGACGCCAGACAAAAGCGGCGGGGAGATCACAGCACGCCGCTATCTGTGATCTCCTGTCAGGGGTGACTGGCAGGCGTGATGCATCAGAGCAATCTGATTGGGTGCTTTGTAAGGCTTTGTGATGATGTCATCGCCAAATGCTTTGCAGTTTTCTCTTTTCATCTTGATGTTAGATCTTAGCTGTTATGAACTATATATTGTATTGAATACGTCTTTTACTTTTGGAACGCGACAAAACTGATTCTCAAAAGAGGGTATGGTAAGTGAAACGGAAGCATTCGTGCATTAATTGCTATTATTCAGCCAACAACTGAAGACAAGGCGCTCACAGAAGTGGTATTCATGTACAGTATTTGTGTGGTCTCACAAATGTTCACCCAAGGGCATGTTGTTGCTCACACAAAAGAAATTGGACTTTATTTAGCCACATTTATACTACATGGTTTGAGTTACCCAAATCAAAAGTTTTTTCTTCTGCGTGGCCTAGTTCCAATATGTGCCATGGTTGTGTAAGCAAAAATAATCAATCCGGAGCTCCCAGTTGCATTTTTGTTGTCATCACAGACACTAGTAAATGGGATGTTCAATAACACTGTTTTCCAGACTGATACCGGTACTCAATTCTTGTGTAGTCACCGATACCAAAGACCGACCAACACCACTACCACATAGAATTCTACTCAATACTCATTCACTGCCATTATTGCCTATGGACGTTAAAAAATCGTTTGAACTATTTCTATTAGTTTTGCAATTTTCCCACTTTTCAACAAGAGTATGACAACCTAGGAAAAAAATGTATTGTACATTTAGAACAGATATAAAAATTGTGATTAATCGTGAGATAGCTATTGAAGTTATGCGATTAATTACAAAAAAAATAAATTATCGTCTGATGCCCCTAATTTGTAACAATCTTTTCTTTTTTCTTTTTTAATAAATTATTAAATATTATTAATCACATGACTTCACTAGTTAACTAAAGAATAATCACGGATTTTATATCTGTTCTAAATGTACAATACATTTTTTTCTAGGTTTTCATACTCTTGTTAACAAAAGTGAAAAAAGTGAAACTAATAGAAATAGTTCAAATGAATTTTTGACGTCTATAGCCGTCAATGGCAGTGAATAAACTATATATTCCAATATAGTATTTTTCCTAAAAACATAATTGAAATTCATGGCAATTTTCTATTCCTCTAATTTCTAGTTCCTCGTCATAAAACAGCCACAAGAGAGCCGATACTGGTATTGGCCACCGCCACAAGTACCCATACCTTAAAATGAGGCTGGTATTGGCACAGATAGATACCATACCGACTAGTAAATGTATGCTCACAGGAACTACTGTCATGTCTTATTTTGTTCTGCCCTCTGCTGGTCATTTGTTTCCTGTCTTTTTATTTTTCCTGGAGTGTCGGTGGGTGGAGTGTCGGTGGGTGGAGTCCCTGCGTCTCAGCTGCAGACAATCCCAATCAGGATGTCTCAAGCTGTTAACTTTCAGTTTCAAAAAGGTTGTTGACGCCTGATGGGCACTTTGATCTTCAAGCAATGTTCCCAAAATGGACGACGTCATTAACCGGTCTCTGTCCATTACCGGCGTATTAACTCATTTACTGCCATTGATGGCTATTGACGTCAAAAATTCATTAAAAAAAATTCTATTAGTTTAATGTTTTCCCCCACTTTTGTTAACAAGAGTATGAAAACCTAGAACTTTTTTTATTGTACATTTAGAACAGATTTCACATTTATGATTAATCGTGAGTTAACTATTGAAGTCATGAGATTAATTACAATAAAAATTAACTCACGATTAATCACAAATGTTATATCTGTTCTAAATGTACAATAAAAACAATTCTAGCTTTTCATACTCTTGTTAACAAAAGTGGGAAAAAAAATTTTAACTAATAGAAATAGTTCAAAATAATTTTTGACGTCTATAACTGTCAATGGCAGTGAATGAGTTAAGTGTGCTACACTGGAACCATACAACTTTGCCTCGTGGTGCAATTCATAAGCAATGACTTACTACTAATTTCACATTTCGTAGATTATGACGCGTGTTGCGGTGTGTACTTACATTTGAAGGCTTTGGGTGACGTTTCCGTGTTAGTTGTCTTTGGAACAAGCATACGCTTCCCAAACACCTGGACATCAAAGCTTGCATAGTCAAAAGACACCTTTGAATATTTCTCCAACTCTTTGGCCAGGTTAGCTCGTGGTGTGGTGGTGACCGCGTTGGGCCCGTAACTACCATACTGAGGGATCTCCAACTGCTTGACAAAACACATGGGCCTAGAAAGGAAAAAGGAGTGATTCATCATTGCAGCTGAACAAATATTATCGGCTGGATAGAAAGATGTCTGACCTGAGCACCCTGTCAGAGTTGGGCGTGGGTTCGCTGACTGCAGCCTGTAGATGGACCTGCTTGTCCTGGTTCTTGTTTATCTTCGTTGCTGCAGCGATAGGGCAGCCGGACAGACTGATGATTGGAATACAAATGTCAGAAAGACGAAACTAAAATAGAATTGATAGCAGAACACGACGGCTTCCCAGAGAGCGGTCAATACTCGACTCTGGAGAATTGAGGCCAGGGCTCGGGAAGATAGCAATACATTTTGAGATGAAAGAAATGGAAATGACTTTTTTCTTGACATTGTGAAGGATCACATTAAAGACATTGTGACTATGTATAGTATGTGTTAGTAATATGGTGTTAGGTTCAAGCAATGTCAATAAAATACCCATCATTATAAGCATCACAAATGAGGAGCAATGTGATGCAGGTAAAAACATATACGAGGCATGTCAAAAAAGTTCCTGGACTCGTGGTCACAACTACAAATTTCTCCCTTCACTTGTCGAGCAACTCAAGTCGTAAGTTGTAGTGACAGTGGCTATATAGATGTCCATTGCTGGAGCTCTCCATGCAAGCTGCCGAGACTTCCTTATTCGCCGACCCACTCACTCGGCCATTGAAAGTCAGTTTACAAAGGCGGAGTCCAACCCAAGACTTGCTTAGGACCGCCCCCCCCCCCCTCATTTGAATAACATTTCGCGCTGACAAGGCGTCTGCAGCATAAAATAAACAAATCAGAGAGCAGAGCGTTTTAATTTGATTGATAATTAATTATATTTATATATTATTTGTGTATTTATTTCCACATTTATTTGTATATTTATTTTTGTAATCTTTTTTTTTTTTTACTTTTATTTATTTATGGCTATATATGTATATCTATATTGTTGTTTTTATTTTCATTTTTTTTTTCTAATATTTTTTATATCCGTTTTTTTCTCTCACTTTTACTTATTTATTATGAATTTTGGCAGTTTTGATCCTCCATACTTTTGTGTTTGTGACACTCATCCAACAACTTTCCTGACACACCTTGTATTAAATCATGCTTCTTCAATTATCCTCTTAAAAGACACAAAAGCACTTCCATGCTCAACTGCAGTTGTCCAGTGAGTGCATGCATGTTAAGTGTGTGTCCATTATTAACCTGCGGTGTGTGTTGCGGTTACTGTTGACATGTCCTTGGCCTGTGCAGCCAGGAGTTGGACACTTCAAGACGTTCTCATACATGGCCAGGACTACAGATAAACAGCAAATACAAACTGTTCAGTCTGTTTAGATTGGAAAGCTTAAATTGTTAACAGCAAGAGAGTAGTAGCACACACAACATACAGTAGTGGCAGATTTAGCAAAGTTAGTAAGTATTAGTTTCAGTAGTAGTACTTTTAGCTGCAGCTGTAATAGAGGAAACATGATTACAAAGAATACTGAAATAATTGCATCAACAAGAATTTACGCAGAAAACTTCTATAAATAAGAGTTTGCCTACTGGAAGGTAGTTTAGAATCAGCTACAAGTGTTATATAAGCAGAGTCAGACTTAAGTTGATGTTCTTACTCTCTGGAGGAATTCTATCCTTGTGAGGACATCCGGATAGACTTCGATGGTGAGGGTACAGTCCAGTCACGTGGCCTGTCCCGTCACACCCAGGGGTTGGACACTTCACTTCCTTCTTTTCTGAATAAAGTAAGGAGGGATTAATTAGCACTATCGATCTATCGATCTAAAGATCTAGATACCTAGTTATCTAGCTAGCTATGTAGCTAACTAGCTATCCAGCTAGCTAGCTAGCTAATTGGATAGATAGTTAGATAGCTGCCAAGATAAAGGCGACCAAGAAAAATCACTAAAAACAAAAATCTGCAATTAATTTTACCTCCGTACAACTTAATAAAAAAGAAATAAAATGTTTCAATTGCAAAAGTAAAAACAAACAACTGAGATAGCATGACTGCATAAGTGCGAGCAGTTAGAACTGAGATGTGGCAGTGTACACAATGAAAATGAACCAATCACATTCAAATTCAATGCCACCATTTAAATGGTCTATATTTAAGAACCAAATCACGTTCAGGTGTTCTCGTAGGCTTTTCTGAACATTTATTTACTTTCTAGCAGAAGACAGAAAATGTTGTGCTAATGCTTAGAGTCTTGAAAATAACTACCATGCATGTTTTTGTAATATGGGAGGAAACCTCTGCACTGCAAGGAGGGTGTGCTAACCAGTCACTCATCGTGCCGCCTCTCCAAAAGGTTTTTCAGGCTTCCGGTAGAAACCAAATGAATATCAGGAAAAGACTACTTGAACATCTGAAATGTATTTGGGTTTAATCAGAAGCACTTTAAATGGAGGCAGGTGTGTGCTGACTTCTGTTTAAACTTGAGTTCGAATGTTTGGTTAATCTGGAGCACAGCCACATCCCCAGTTATAAGAGGGCGTGCACACTTGTGCAATGACATTATTTCCGTTGTTTCTATTTTCGTTTTGCATAGAAGAGTAAACGTGAAAGAGAAGCAGAGGCTACCTTTGCTGTAGTGGGCGTTGCGTCGGACCGCCGCTTCCGTGCTTTTGCTGGGGCTGTTGTACGATTGGTAGTCTTGGGAGCTCTGGGCTTCCGGATCCTCCTTCCCTTCCCCAGCCTTCAAGGCGATGGCCTGCTCCAGCAGCCCCAGGTTCCCTCGAGTCATATCCCAGTTCTCGGAATCGTCGGTGATCCCTGAGCCGTCTGAAACGCAGTCACGGTCATCGCCATCGTCCTCTTCTTCATCGTCGTCTTCCTCCTCCTCGGAGCGAACCTCGATCACCACGGTTGTCGGAGATGCTTTGCTGGAGCATTGGTCCTCAGCCTCTTCCTCCTCCTCCTCCTCCTCTTCCTCATCCTCCTCCTCCTCTTCCTCTACCTCTACCTCTTCCACTTTGCCTGCCTCATCCTGATGCTTGGCCTCTTCCCTCTCCTGCTGCGCTTCGTATGCCTCTTCCTCAGTCGTGGCTTTTTCTTCCTCAAGGGACTCCTGAGATCCTTGACTACGTGGACTCAGAGAGTAAGGGGTATCGATCTCTTGGACCCTCTCCTCTTTCTCCTCGTTCTTTCTCTGGTCCTGTGTTGACTCATTGACTTGATGGTGGATGTAATGTCCAGTGGAGTACTGATGATCTGAGTTTTCCTGGCTTAGTGTCTGTCTTTCCCTGTCCCCTACAAAACCATTTGGTTTTTCAATCTGCTCTTCTGCTTCCTCCTCCTCCTCCTCCTCCTCCTCGTCTTTTGTATGTTCAATCTCAGTTCTCTCAAAGTCTCTTTGAGGGTGCTCTGCTGTCTCTCGCTTGTCTTCAGTTTCCGACGGAGTATCCGTTTTCTCTTGTTCGTCATCGGATAGTTGTTCTTCTCTTGCCAGTTTCTCATCCCTAGCGGTTTCCTCAGCCACAACTTCATTCTCAACCTCCAAGGTGATGTTGTCCTCATCCTTGGTTGTAGCACAAACAACTGTTTCTGTTTCTGCTACCACTGTGTCTTCTTTTATCAATGGGCAGCCATTTTCTGTGAATCAAAAATGTATGTTTTGTTTATTTCATTCTGTATTGTAAAATAGAGTAGTTGGTGTGTTTCGACTCACTTTTGATTGACTCTGGTTTGTTGGCGAAATGTTTCTCCTCTTTAGGGTCGTCCTCTTCTTTCACAGTTTTCTGGTCTTGCTCTTCCTCGTCCTCATCATTGTGTATTGATAAGTCGTCTTCTGCCTCCATTAAGGTGGACTGACCTTTCTTCTTGGGGGAAGACTGGTTCTCCTCAGCTTCTGCCTCCTCCAGCTTTCTCTTCTTAACAGTCGGACATCCCAGTGCACTAAGACATTACATAATGACTTATCTGCCCTGACCACTGTGTTGGTTCATAATGGTCGTTCAGTCCTACCTTCTATGCCTTGAGTATCTTCCACTGACATGACCTTTGCCATCACACCCAGGGGTTGGACAACTGCTACTGACAAAACAACAAAACCGTAGCAGATCATCACGTATTCACAAAGCATTAATCAATCTGGAGAGGAATAAAATCACTTACGTCAGCTCATGCTTCATGTCATGTCCTGAGAGTTCTGACAAACCTGGGAAAAAATGGAATGCTAATTCAACTGACCACGTGATGTAAAAAAAAAAGAAAAAAAGTTTGTACTAACCTCGAATGCCTTTGGAGCGGGTTCGTGTTCGTGTCTCTGTAGTATCTTGGCTCATCTTGACAATAGGAAGGAAGAAGGACATTAATAGCACACACAAGACATTACATTCACATACAGGTACTCTACAGATTAAGCCGCCAAAGATTTCAGTTGATCAAACACAAAAAAAAAACTTCCCAGATCCAATAGCAACAACTCCTTTACCACATTCTACATAAACAAAAATATCACTCAAAAATGAGGAAACAGTGTTTTGAGTACCCTGAAGGTAGAAAAAGGCTATGCAAGTGAAAATCAAACATTGTTAATTGTCCACAACAAGTTATTTTATCCAACGAGTCATTTTAAACAAGAATTTTCTCATTTCATGATCATCCATCCATATTCTTAACCGCTTATAGTCCTCACAAGGGTCGCGGGGGGCGCTGGAGCCTATCCCAGCTGTCTTCAGGCAGCAGGTGGGGTACACCCTGAACCGGTAGTAGTTTCATGATTGAACATATTACATGAGTCTAGGAAATTGCTGGCTCTGCCATTATGTGATAACTGTTCCTTTAAGAACCCCTCTGATGTTTTCAGTGCCATCATGACCAACATTTTGGTTGTCTTCATTGGAAGCAAAACCCACTGTGGACAGTTGCAGGACAAATATATATATTCACTTGTGTTTTGTAATTTTCATTGTTATGTGTATAGTTAATATTGCCAAGATGTCCACTTTGTCATAGTGAAATATCAATTGATATAAAAAAAAACGTTCAGAAATTCCAAATAGATTTGTAAACAGTGCAGTCAGATTACTTGCTGAATTGTCTTGCTAAGTGAAAACTTGACTTCTTAATACAATGAATTTTAAATTCCATGGAAAATCACTACTTTTGGGGGGTTAATTGGAAAAGTTTCAAAGCCACCATATGGTGATACTGACTGGAAGACAAAGTACAATGTAAAATTTAACAAATAAAATTAAAAAAAATAAAAATAAACATCCAATATTTCAGAATCAAGTCATCGATGGTGTAACTACGCATCAGGGACGCCAGGTTTTTTTCTCTCTCACATCCGGGGGCCAAAGGGGGGCTTGACTGATATATAGGGAGGCTGAGAATATATATATATATAAATATGTTTTAGAATAGCAAATAAAATGCTTAACTGGGACCACGCAGATTTTTGATGGTGCTATAGCCCCACCTAGCCCCGGTGCAGCGTCATCCCTGACTTGGATGAATTTCATGCAGCTACTGTGAGTTCAATTCCCACTCAGTGATGGTGTGAAAATGAGTGTGAACACTTGTGTCTCTATGTACCCTGTGACTGACTGGCCATCAGTCCAGCCTGCAGTCCGCAATATGCTCAAAGTCAAGATGGGATCAGTTCCATCTTCCCAATCCCAAGACACTAACTAAGAAGCTGTACATAAAATGGATGGATGGATTTTAGAAGCAGTAAGTGTTTTAGGCTGACAAAAGAAAGCTCACAGGCTCGACTATGTTGAGCCTTTGGACCGGTATTACGCACACCGAGGCGTCGCACCCATGGGGGTTGTGGGTGGTTCAGCACCCACGCTTTTCCTGGCGAAAGCAATCGTTCTACACCCACACTTTTTCTCAACTCGAGCCGTACAAACATCCCACACTTTTGCATAGCATACTTCACCTCAAAATGTACTTAAAACACGAAGAGGGGAAAACGTGTACATATTTTTGCGAATATCTTCCAGCATCCACCAAGTAGGCTGTGTCGAATAGCAATAGTGCTTGACTCTGCATTCAGTCGGTCATGCATAAGATTGAATTTCATTCAAGTGGAGTGCTTCTTGAATAGACGATCGGAACGTGTAAAACAGGACTCAGGAAAAGCGAGAATTTTTAAACAGGGTCAAGGTCTAAAAAGTGCCTTTCTGCTTGAAAGTGACTTAGCAGTGAAGAGGCTACATTATTTTCAAGTACAGCTACGAAACACAAGGTTTCCCACTCAGTCACATTCCAAATATGACTTTGGCCGACAGAAATTGGTTGCTCAGCCACAAACAGGCCCGTCTCCAGCGCGAGCTATTTCCTGTTATTACGCAGGAGAGGATGAAAAAAGAAGAAGCCCAAACCATAGCGGACCAACGCGGTCCGTGACAAACTGTTAACTCGATTGGCTTTTGGCACGTAGTCGCCATTGTTATCGCTGCATAAACATCAGCGGAAATAAATGTCGTTTGAAAAGCATCCTTTTGACCAAACGCAAATTATTCGCCAGTCGCGTTGAAAAGTGGGTCGACAGACACCGCGTCTGTCGTCCCGGCTAAATGTAAGAACCGCTGAGAAGCCGAACCGGGCCTTCGGAAACACAGCCAAATAGTGCGCTTCGTGCCTCGTCTTTGTCAGAGAGAAATAAAGCCTTACCTTAGGTTCAGACTAATGCCCTCCCCTCCCCCTCCTCGTTGACATCGCCAGCTTCGCGTAGCGATGTTTAATGGAGCGCTCGAAGCGTGTCTTTAGTACTTGGCTTTCATCCTTCGGCCAGGCCGGCAGGAAAAGACCCAATCACTCGGACCAACTCAGCACCTTGGAGAGGAAAATACTTGGGTGGACAGTTGAGTTCAACCTTCAGTACCATGGACAGACACCCATCTGCAACGCCACCCTGCGAGCACGCGAGGGAACTGCAGCCCAAAACACATGGAGGCCATTTAAACCTCATGGCATTTACTTACGTTTACAGGATGAGCGGTGTTGACAATAGATGGATGATGGTTGGATGAAAGGCATGTGAACCCATTAAAAAAAAACCTAAGACAAAGATTTTTTTTTTCATTTCGTAAAATTACAAAAACATTTGACGCCAGTGTCACTGCCCAATCAATATATTTAAAATAACATACAAATAATATTTTAAAACTCTTATAACAACATGTAATGAAACAAGGCGACAATTCTTAAATAATTTTTATTGAATTTTAAACTCTTAAAATGTGAGCACATGAGTCAGATGCAGCCAAATATAGTTAACGCTGATGTGGGTTTTTTGGCTCACCAAAAAAAATGTTCATTGTCCCCTGCGCCATGGCCTATTAAATATAAAGAAAAGAAAAATAAATTAAAAACATGGTGCATTAATTCGAACCATTCGTCCTCTGTACCATACTTAACCATCCATTATCCGAACCACTTATCGTACATGTAACATTTTAGGTACAGAAAAGGAAATATAAGTGCTTTGCCAATAAACTATGCTATAAACAAAAACAGTGGGGCTCAGCCTCTAGCTGTAGGTGTCATGGATAGCAATTTATTTTTGATGAAAGAAAACTAGCAAGGTGCCAACATGACTTGCAGCGCCATTTAAACCAACTCTCACAGTGGAGCTTAACTGATGACTGTTTATCAACCATTCCAGTTGCATTTGTTTGCATCCTTCATTTTCCAAAAAGAAGACAAAAGTATACTACACCCAATAAAGAGATCAGTGTCAAGATATAAGTCCAATTTTGTGGTAGCATTTTGAGCAATTGATGTATTCCTTTTCGCACATGCAGAGGTCATGTGCATCCTGACTCTTAAGTAGTCTTTTTTTTTTTTTTTTTTTTAAATATGACATACGTTTTCAAAGTCTTATTTTCCAAAACGACATTTTCTTATTATCTATAAGTGTCAACAAGTTAGCGACATTTGAAAAATGCTAATCCTGGATGACAAATGTTGAGAACTACTGACTAAGAGGGTGATAGTGGTCCACACTTGTGTGACTATCCTAAAACATCTTAGCTGAGAGGAAAAAAAGGAGATATTCATTGATGTGCAAAGATTTAATTGTAGAAATACAAAAGGCAACGATAAAAACATAATGTAAATGTTAACTTTTCATATGTAACTACAATGAAGGTAACTTCAACATAAACACTATAACATTTGAATAGATGACATACGAATAAATACATTATACCGGCCTTTCAAACATTTGTTCATAAACAAAGCAGATATCGTATACGTCGACATGCAATGAGGTATTAATATAGTTATTTTCAATGCATTTTGAAATGAATGTTTGATGCAAAAATAAACAGGACGTGTGTGTTAACAATCACAAATACAAATATTTCAGGAAACATTTGTTACTTGACTTGCATCTTCTCCGACTTCCATCTCATCTCAGCAAAAAAAAACGTAGACTGAGTGGTCTACAAGTGGATTCCCTTCATCCAGATCACAGCAAGTCCATGACCCTAGACTGAAAGTATGAATTGTCCGCCAGCAATTGTGTCCTTCTTTGATAAAACTACAGGATTAAACGGTAGAAAACCCAGGAGACAAATACGACCCAGTGGCTTGCCCAGTTAAGCTCTGACCACCTCTGAATGGTATGGATGGCTGCATAACCCTGCAGAGAGATGCAACAGATGAGCAATTATATGCATAGCAAACGTAACATAATTCCAGACCGTATACCTGGTCCAAAAACAAAACTGCACATCACCAAAAGTAGTAATATTTAACTTGGGGTGCTTATTCAATGGCAGCGGCTAACTTTAAAGGACTGAAATGTACTTTTCTTTTGACACATATCCTCAAGTTTTTGCAGTCTGAAAATGTGTGATAAGTGATGCAGTACATATTAGGGGTGTGCCAGAAAATCGATTCTCATTTAGTACGATTCAGAATCGATTTTATTTAAATTATTTTATACTGTCTTGCCTTTTTTTTGTGTGTGCCTTTATAAGGAGCGCTGTTCATGTTGTACTCAATTTGGCCACTTAGGGGCAGTGTGGTTCCACGCGGTCTGATACACTGTTAAGTTGTAGCCACATTAGAGAGTAGAAGGAAAACGTCACGATCAAGTTATTCCAATAAAAGTTGTTTTTTTGCAGCGTGGAGCCGTTCTTTTGAGTGATAAAAATGCCGCCAGTAGCGCGTTAATTAGCATTAGCGAGTCAGACTGGAGTAGATCATTACGATTCTTTGCACATCTATAAATTGAAGCAAAAGTCATTGTCAATCAAATCATTTTGAATCAAAAATCATTCTCAACCAAAAAATTGATTCTGAATCGAATCGCAGACCCAAAAATCAGAATCGAATCGTGAGCCATTCAAAGATTCACACCCCTTGTACATGTGGTGTTTTTATACAAAACTGTACTAAAACTTTCAAATCAAATCAGCTCATAAACGAGTGAGTTAGTACCAGTAGTAAATGAGTTCAAATGCTTTCATTCTCTTTAAGCTACTGATGCTTGTTTTCTAGACTCCAGACTCTGCTTCCTCTAGTAAAAGCAAGCAGCTGGCCAAACTGGTAAGAATGCGTCTGCAATATCCAGACTGGTTGTCATTCTAATGAAAGCAAGACAGGACAATATTATTGCTGTATACATGTCTACAATTGATCCTTTTGGTATTTTGATGAAAGCATGTTACAGATGTTAAAAGGAACCCCGACTGCAATGACAAGTTTATTTGGTTATTAACATAACTATGAGATTCATTTTTCAAAAATCATTTCCAGTTTAACTCATTCACTGCCATTGACGGCTATAAACGTCAAAAATTCATTTGAACTATTTCTATTAGTTTAACATTTTTTTCCACTTTTGTTAACAAGAGTATCAAAATGTACATTTAGAACAGATATAAAATTTGTGATTAACTAGAATTAACGAGATGATTATTAAAAAAATTGGAGGCATCAGGCGATTATATTTTTTACTCGTAATTAATCGCATTACTTCAATAGTTAACTCACGATTAATCACAAATTTTATATCGGTTCTAAATGTACAATTTTTAAAAATCTAGGTTTCCATACTCTTGTTAACAAAAGTAGATTTTTTTTTAACTAATAGAAATAGTTAAAATGATTGTTTGACGTCTATAACCGTCAATGGCAGTGAATGAGTTAACTACGTACTACACACGGAATGAGTTTCAACGTAAATAACAATGGCGGCGTACGTCCAAAATGTATTTAACTGGAAATTATTTTTGAAAACTGAATCTCATAGTTATGTTAGTACCAACCAAATACATAATATAGCAAAAACTTGCCATTACAGTCAGGATTCCTTTTAAGACACCTGAGAATTGTTTTAAATTGTGTGTGTGTCACCTTGAGATTCATAAGGCTTGTAAAATATGTCATGCTTTAACCCCAAGTTTGATCTCTTGAGTTTTTCTTACCTCTTCCACTTCCTCTTCAACACCTGGGTCAAACATGGAGCCCAAGTAGGTGAGGTGGAAGATGGCCAAGAAACTGAAAATTAGGTTCAGGAGCATCACCCAATACTCCTGCACAGAAGATGAGGTTTGAGCACTCAGTCAGACAAAACAAAAATCATTGAGTTTGTCACCCAAACATGGGCAACTTGTAATTGCTGTAGGTAGGCAGGTTCGTAAATGTTGTGTTGCCTTAAATACTGTGTATGCACGATGTGCATAACATATACGGACGCGGTGCTAATCCGAGAGACAACTTGGCAATTAAGGATATTGTTTTTACTGAGTTTTATTTATGTACACTCTCAGCTGACATTTTGCTCTTTGCAGATAACATTTTGAGTCGAAGGCACTCTTACCTTTTTATGCTGATGGCTGCAGTCAGGGGGGCAGGGTCTGGACAGGACACAGGCACTGAAGATAGCAGCGAGCCTCTTTCTCAGGACTGTGATGAAGAGATTGTTCATGGAGATTTTAGCACCGCACAAACCTCTTTGGTAGAAATGTGCCATTAAATATCAGTGTATGGTGTGTCATCATTTTGTGTTTAGAGCTCATATGTGGTAAAAAATGCACGGGGAAAGCAATCATTGAGTCTTTTTTTTCACCTCCCTAGATTATATTTTAATTGTAAAGAAATACAATGTGCCGGTTACATTCAGATTTATGTTAAATATACCACAAAATAGTGCCCCAACAACAAATAAGTTAGTATGTTCAATATTTCTTGTCATTTAAAACCCATACACTATAATGTACAAGATAACATTCATACCATGTTCAACATATGTGATGAAACCCAAAGAGAGCAGCACAGCTCCTAGGTGGAAACTCAAACCCTGAGGACACACAAACTGCATGTTCAGTGGAGAAAATGTGTAGAGCTTCTTTTCACAATGACAACCAAACAATTCTTGAGGTGATTCATTCATCACATATTTGCCCACTAAAATTAATGTCAATTCCATTCATGTTAGTTTGGTTTGACGGTAAAGTTCAATTGGAGTGACAATGAACAGCTTGAAGCCTTTTGTTGATCAATATCTGCCAAACTGCTGCTTGTTAAGTGAAATGAGTTGTGTTCATAATTCGTTCCTGCGAAGTGTTCAAAGTCCGAATTGTTCAACCTCCGAAAATTTTTCCCCCATCGGAAATAATGTAAATGCAATGAATCCGTTCCCAAGTTATCAAAATATCTGCCAAACTGCTGCTTGTTAAATGAGATGAGTTGTGTTCACTGCCAAATAATTAAATATAAAATAAATGGTCACAATACATTTAATGTGGAAAAAGTAACAAAAATGCATTATTAGGTAGGAAAAAAACATAAATCACACTGGAGTATTAAGTCACATCAAGTATATATAGTACAGTGGTACCTAGGAATTTGAAAATAATTAGTTCCTGCAAAGTGTTCAAAGTCCGAATTGTTCAACCTCCAAAACATTTTTCCCCATAGGAAATAATGTAAATGCAGTTAATCCGTTCCCAAGCTATCAAAATATTTGCCAAACTGCTGCTTGTTAAGTAAGATGAGTTGTGTTCACTGTCCCCATACAGTGCTCATATCTCAAATGACTGCCCTCAAGTCAAAGCAAAAACAAAAAAGGCTGAACAACGGATCGTATTTTTGAAAAACTTTTTAAGTTGTGCGAGTCGTATCTCAAGGCACCACTGTATCTGGATTCTGGAAGCATTGATTGATATCATTACTGTACTCACGTGCAGTAAAGCGCTGGCCGTGTATGTGACCAAAATGGCGGGAAAAGTACCAAGCTCCATGGCATTTTTGAAGACATCTGAACAAAAAAACACAATGGTGATACTTATGGACTAAACCAGCACATATCAATTGTCCTCTAATGTATTGTATGCTTTACGTGAAGCAACAGACTTACAAATTTTAAGCCACTGTGACATGGGAATATTCCAGGACGTCACGACCATAATCATTGAGCGAGGCATTTCCACATTAAGGGGTTTGACCACTTCTATTTCCCTGCATAAGTAGCACACAAGAACAAAAATGGATATTAACTTTTAATTTTGTTGTAAGAAATTTGAAGATGTTTTCTTTTGAACAATATTATTTTCTATATCTAAACCACACCTTGTTATGTACTGAGTTAATCTGCTTCACCAAACGAAGGGGATGCAAAATGTCAACAGACCCCTGTAAAAAAAATTTTTTTTTTGTAATTTTAATAAATTAAATATAAAATAAATGGTCACTATACATCTTATGTGGAAAAAGTAACAAAAATGCATAATTAGGTCGGAAAAAAACATAAATCGCACTGGAGTATAAGTCGCATCAAGTCAAATGAATTTGATCAAAAATTCTCATAGGAAATAATGTAAATGCAATTAATCCGTTCCCAAGCTCCAAAAACAGAAAATTCCTATTTTAGTTTCTATTTGTTTGTTTTTACATTTACAGTACAGTATTTAAACAATAAAAAATATCTTACTTTACCTGTTGTGGTGTGATGGCATCAGTGGATGATAAATGCTATGTTAATGCTTGCTTTAGTTCAGTGCTGGGTTGGTGTATATTACATTGGGCATATTGTTAGACTACTAAGCGGTCCTTGTGTGCATTGTTTAACGTCAGTCACGTTGTTGAACAGCAAAGGGGGGTCCTCGTGCCAGTATTTACAGAAGTAGTCACGGTAGTTACAACTGCGCGATAATCTCCTTCCTAATTCCACTGTGGTTCGTAGCACTGTATGTTTTTCTTTGCTGCCACTGGCACTCTTGTCTTTCTTTGGGTCCATGGCGAAGAAAATTGTCGTGGAAAAATCAAAATGCACTCGCGAGTATGGAGCACCTCCGGGAGTCTTCACGACCTGACTGGAAATGAGCAGTGCATCGTCTCAACTACCGCAACGTGAGCATTCGGCATTGCTCGGCTTCGCTCGGCTACCCGTTTTCAAGGTACGTTCAGCTTAGCTTGCTTTGTTTGGCTGTTCAAACTCCGAAAATGAGTTCAAACTCCGAGGCATTTTTTACTCAGATTTTAGACAATAATGATTCCTTATTGTGTGCATTTTCCACACATGACTGCAAGCTGTAAACTTCTTATTTCAGTAGCATCAACCAATCTTTGCCTTGGCTTTACTCACCACCTAATGTTGTCTTTTTCCTCAATGTAGCCAACGCCAGCCATCATGCTGGTGCTTTCACTGAGGTGGCCCACAAAGTAGTTACTGAAGTGGAATGACAATGCATTCTCATAGGCACTCAGCCACCTACGTAACACAAAATGTATTTTAAAAAAGTATTCTTGGAAGCTCTTGAAGACCTGAAAATGCTTGTGAGAGGATTATTTCTTCTTTTCCAAGTAACAAACTATGGACCGCAGATATTGTACTATATATAGAAAATATATCAACAAATGTCTCACTTGTGTATAAAGGTGTTTCGATTGATGGGGATGAACAAAAGGAAGAGGTATGGTGCGATGCAGGAGGACACCAGCAGACAAATCTGACTTTTTAAAAGGCTGAGCGAGGAACGACGCAGCCATAACCAGCTCTGAAGAAAGGAAGGTTTTAACACCTTGAAAGCACAACAAATAATCACCATAGGCATAAGAACCACCAAAAATTTCTCACCAGTTGTCGTCCAACAACAGCAGCCTTATATGCTGAAAAGCTGATCCAAGGCCCAAAGACCACGTTGCCCACAAAGAGGACATAGCCCAGGAACTCAGTTGGTGTGGGCAAAGCGCTGACTGCTCCTCTGTCCAGGTCAAAGGCCAGAGAAATGGCTTTCATGGCCACCACCATCTGACTGCCTCTCAAAGACACAAAAGTACATTTTTATCAGGAAGGAAGGAAGACATTGAACATTTGAAGGTTCAAGTATTTTTGGAAGAAAATTTAATTGAATCCCGATTCGCTGTCCAAGTCCTGTCCAACCATTCATGAATCTTTCCACAAAGATGAATAATAATAAAAAAAAAAGGATCTGGAATTTACCAGATCCATACCAAAATATATTGGTTCTCCATTAGGCCATACCAACACTCATTAAAGCAGTTTTTGCATAATTAGATAACACAGCCAAAAATATCAGCTTTTGGCTTTGGGTCTGGAGAATAAAAACGATTTACCTCTAATCTTATGCCAGGTTACTGTGTCGATTAAATGCAACTCTCTGAAAAACAAAAGAAAAACACCATCACAAACACTTTAAACCTACTGCATAACAAGACAGATCTTCAGAACCAATTAATGGGAAGAAACAGTCATTTAAAAATGACCTGAGATTAGGAACAAACTCTTCAATGAAGTTGGGATGTGTAAAACATGAAACACAATACAATGGTTTGCAATTCATTTTCAACCTACACTCTATTGAATACACAAAAAAGACTATTTAATGCTTGTTTTTTTGTGTGCAAATACTGTCCAAAAAAAGCTGCGACGGGGCAACAAAAGACTGGGAAAGTTAAGAAATGCTCCAAACACCTGTTTGGAGCATTTCAAAAGTGAACAGCTTAATTGAAAACGAGTGAGTCAGGATCGGCAGGACAGACTTTTTAAAGATTAGGGCTCGGACAGAAAATTGTAATCGGTGAACCCCTCGTCTGTAATATCCCCCCCAAAATTCAGAGAATCTGAAGAAATAGTTGCACATAAGTGGCAAGGTCAAAAAGCAACTCCAGAACAAAAAAAAAAAAAAAAAAGCAAAATTGAATGCCTGTGACCTTCAACCCCTCAGGCAGCAATTCAACATTATGGTGTAAAACGATATTGTCGCGTGGGCTCAGGTACATTTCAGAGAACTATTTTCCGTTAATAGTTTATCGCTTCATCCATCCATTTATCAACAACACTCTGACTGAAATTGACTGACACACAGTGGGAAAGTGTCCTGTGGTCTGACGAGTCCACATTTCAAATTGTTTTTGGAAATCATGGACATCTGTGAAGGCACCATTATTGCTGAAAGGTACATACAGGTTTTGGTCTTTTTCAGGGACGTTCCTGCTTATATCAGCAAACACAATGCCAAGTGACAAGTCATATTCCGCATGTGTTATAACAGTGTAGCTGCATAGTCAAAAAGTGAGTGCAAGACCGGCCCACCAACAGTCCAGACTTGTCTCTCATTGAAAATGTGTAGCACATTATAAAGTGCAAAATACAAAAATGGAGACAACGGACTGTTGAGCAACTGAAGTTGTACATCAAGTAAGAATGGGAAAGAATTCCACATAAAAAGCTTCCACAATTAGTGTCTTAGTTCCCCCTTATTGAGTGTTGTTAAAAGAAAATGTGACGTAACACTGGTAAATAGTCCCCTATACAAGCTTTTTGGCATCCAATGAAAAATGAGAGAATATTTGCAAAATACAATTTTAAAAATGTTTGAACATCAAAAATCTAGTCTTCAATTGAATATAGGTTGAAATGGATTTGCAAATGATTATGTTTTGTTTATTATTTTTGCGTTACACAACATCCCAACTTCATTGCAATCAGGATTTGCACTTTGGTATTGTACTTGAATTTGAAATGACAACGTTAAATGAAGTCTATTCCATTCTCATCAGCTCAAAACCATGTTGTAAATCAAATCAATCATTTCTGGGCACCATCAGAGGTCTTAATTTAACAGTGTTTATTATTGTGATTTGTAGTTTGCACAATAGAACTGTGATGCATCGCACTAACTCTTTGATGTACCTAAATAACATTAGAAACGGTATCCTAACCCATTTGGTACATAGCCCATTAAATACCATTCAATGTCCAATGTGTTTTCTTACCCAATGAGGAGGTAAATGAGAATGGCAGTGGAGAGGAAGGGGCCTTTGTTGCTGGAGTGTCGGCAAAGAATAATAATGAGGTAGCAAAGCAGACAGAGCAGCATCACCCACAGCATGTGCAGGTTAAAGAAGAGGTAAAGGCTGTACATCCCCGCAAACATCGACACAACATGATTCACAGACGACACGCCTCCTGAGAAACAAAGAATTTGGGATTACAATTCATGTGGACACTTTGCTATTTATAAGGCAAACCACCAAGTGAACTTAATTATAATCATGTAAAAGGAGTCAATGTGTAATATTTTGTAAGAAGTCTGTGATGCTCACCCAACCTGAACAGCAGCCTGCTGAGAAGACAAATGAGCAGAAGCCTCCAGATTTGCTCAAACCCCTGCTGGAGTGTGCTGACTCCACAACTTTCGGCCAGCTCCATCATCAACAAGAGCCTGCTGGACATGTCCATGGTTCAACTGTACAAACATACACACACATGAAATACATCTACTATTGTCACGTGATTGATAGATTACAGTTCACAGATCACTAAAAACTATTTCATTTCCCAATCCATCCTTTTCATGCAAACTGCACTTAGGCCTAAATCCTTTTTTGTAAACCAACATTTTAATTTCCATTATCTTGGTATTTCTTGTGTCTATATACACATTTTGTATTACATTTGCTGGGATCTTCTCGATTCATTCATACAATAATAATAAAAGCTGGCCATTTGGCACCCTGTGTTACCATCTTGTTACACCCTCACTGCCAAAAACTGCAGTTTCCTCACTGCAACAAGTTGATGAAACAATAACTCTTGTAGGCTCGTCATATCATATGTCATCCTTACGGCAACGGCACTCCTTGGACCCACAATAACTATTACTGAGTTTTCTACTTAAGAGTGGCGCAACAAAAATAAGTCGATAACATTATGAACTTGTTAACACGTGTACGGTTTACCTTACGTCAACTTTATTCGCAAAGATGACTCGAGATCAGCAGACTAAAAACGATCATATCGGTAGAAGTCTGAACAACTCGTTTCAGTGCTTACAAGTTTACTGGCTTATGAAAACAAATCGCAAGATGACTGCAAGGTTTGGAGCTAGCGCCAAGACGCACTACCATCGAGACGCAAAGAAGCTGCCTTTTAACTACACAGCGCTTACTACTGGATAGGAGCGTTAAACCTTCAAGCTTATCCCAGATACGAGTTATGTTGCGATTTAAGAAAATGTCTGCTTTGGTTGTCTTTTTTAGTTTGTTTCCCTTGATCTTAGTTGTTTTGGTTATGAAGTTAAATACATTAAAAGGGCATTTTACTTAGGTTAAATTACCCTCCAAAAAACATAGAAGAAGGGAAAAGCCGAAGAAGAAGAAGAACGAGCGGAAGAGGGAGGAGAAGAAAACATGTAGACCAATGAGATGGCTGATACAAAACTCTTAACCAATTAGCAGTCAGACAGTTGCCTTTGCTGTGGAGTCCAGTCGGGCTATGTATTTTTGGCGGCTGCGTGGAAAACATGGCGGAAATTTCGAAAGGTAAATCGGCAAAACAAGCATTTGAATTTCAGGCAATGTTAACTTGTATCTTTGCTGTTAATAATGAGCTTATATTCCTTTCTTCATTGTGTTGTATGCACACCAAAATCAAGTTTCCCAACATGTACGTGCGACGCGGGGTAATATATCACTTTGGCTTCAGAGGCAAATATAACTGCACAAGATTATTGTAGTCAATGGCAGTATCCCTCGGAAACGAACTTGTCAAATTATTCAGTGTGATTTAATTTTTACGCTAGGTAATATTGACTAATGTCATTCTGTTCTAGGTTTGTGGTGCGTGTTGAGGTTGCCAAAGTTGTGCAGGCAAACTAAACTCGCGCCATGCCATGTCGCGTTAGTGCGCCCCCCCAGTTAAGTCAGCATTTGTTCACCAAATTTGTCACAGTACCTTGACATAGTAAGTTAATAAGCACTAATAGATCTTACACTATCGTTACATATTTTATCCGTGCATAAATTGTGATGGTAATGGTTTTAATGAATAAAGCGTTACAGGGAACGGATGAAATACATTAACATAAACGTCAACATTTCCCCAAGATGTATGAAGACTTCGTAATGTAAAGAGGCAATCATCCCCAACGCACCAAAGTAGAATATGATGCATACACTGGTACAAAAAAAGAAAGAAGATATTCTAATGTTGGTGTCACAGATAATAAAGGGGATAGTTATTACGTTAATTAATTCCTGAAGAGGAAGTTGTTTTGTTTGTTTATTGTTTTATCCGTACCGTTTATACTTTATTTAATGTCCACATCTACATTGTAGACCGTCTTTCCTTTATATTGCTAGTCTCCAAAAGCATAAATGACATTTTCTGGGTTTGTATATACAAATACAAGTTAAAAAAAAATAAAAAATAAAATAACGATTCACAAAAGTCAGTTGAAGTAGGCTCCAGCCTCACCCAAGACAAATGTGATGGGGAAAAAGTGATAAAGCAAATTGTTGGGTTTAGAAATTAGAGTGTATAAAAGAGATTTTAGCTAACACATTTAAATTTGCAATATGTTGATGTTTAATATCAAACCACCAAAAAATGATAAGACACATACGTTAAAGGTGCA
This sequence comes from Leptonotus elevatus, assembly GCF_054856555.1. Lineage (NCBI taxonomy): Eukaryota > Metazoa > Chordata > Actinopteri > Syngnathiformes > Syngnathidae > Leptonotus > Leptonotus elevatus. Next base: position 23,824,092 of record NC_141240.1, read on the forward strand.
TTGCAGAAGTTAATGTTAAAGATTTTTGTACATCATGCATGCTCCACCAATGCCCCATTGAACCCTAACTTTGTAACAGCGACTGCGGCTTTCAGCTTGTATCTTCCCTTCAGTATATTTATAGTTGATATTCCTAATGAATAAACAATGTAATGTATGATTTGGATGGATGAATTTGGACAAACGGTGGTTATGACATAGACTTCTTGCTTATTACTTTGATAGACACAAATAAAAGGTGTAGCCCACAATGTGCGATTTTTCCATAAAGTAAAACATACTGTGTGACCAGAGTATCAAGTTGTCTGTTTTGTTTGTTTTCTTTTCAGATTGCAGTGTGCCCAGCAAGATGTCGTGGGATGGGCTTGAAGCCCTGTGTCGCTTCGAGGGGCTTCACTGTAAAGAGTTGGGGATAACCAAAGCCAATGTTAATCAGTATGAGGTGGAGTTCCTCTGTGACTACAAAAAGACTAAGGTACCTTTTTAATCATCATCATCATTTATACTAAACTTTCTTATGGAAGGTTACATATCACATTGAAGAACAAAGTTAAAAGACAGCCCTTTGTGGCCCAGCCGGCCCAAACTGTTGAAAAATTCTAGAGTGGGTTAATACATTTTGTTGGTCAGTTAGTTGCTGTCAATTACATACTCCATTCCTATTGGTGGCAGTATTGAGCTGTGCAAATGGTTTTACAACTATCCAACAACTGAAGCGGAAATAAGCCATATTTTCTCAATTAAGATTTGGCTCCTGATCGACACCATGAGATCCCAACAATGTATGTCCATAAAATGTTACTACAAATTGTCTTATGTTGGTGTTATGTTGCATGCTTTACAAGTGTAGGCAGGTGCAGGTGCGAAGATTGCAGATTGCGATTAAAGTTTAGGGCTTCTTGTTTCTAAAATGACTTTGAATGCCTTTTTTAGGAAGAAGAATTTTACCTGGTGAAATGGAGGGGCTTTCCAGAGTCGGTCAACAGCTGGGAGCCCAAGAGGCACCTCAAATGCCCCAAACTGATGAAGCAGTTCCACCTGGACCTGGATCAGGAGCTGAGGCGCCAGAAAAGACGTTATATCCCTAAAAAACTGGATATGCAAATTTCAACATTCCTAGTTCAGAAAGCTAAGCTCCGTCACAGAATGAAGAGCTGGGAGAATCAGTTGAACCTAACCTGCAACCACCCCGGTCGCATCTTTGTCATGAACGATGTCGACTTTGAGGGCCCACCAAAGAATTTCACTTACATCAACAACTACAAAGCAGGGCCTGGCATCGTTTTTGATGAAATGGCAGTGGGCTGCGAGTGCGAGAACTGCTTTGAGGAGCCGGTGAACGGGTGCTGTCCTGGCGCATCATTGCATCGGGTTGCCTACAATGAATTTGGCCAGGTCCGGATCAGGCCAGGACAGCCCATATACGAGTGTAATTCTCAGTGTCTCTGCAGCACAGACTGTCCCAACAGAGTGGTGCAAAAAGGCATCCAGTTTGACCTGGTTATCTTTAAGACGGACAACGGTCGAGGATGGGGAGTCCGCACACTGCAGCATATAAAGAAGAACACATTTGTCATGGAGTATGTGGGAGAGGTAAGTGTAAGTCGGGCCGCGTATGTCATTAAAGGAGTCATATTGTGACACAGGATTTAATGTGGCGGATCCAAGCACGTGAATGAAAATGAAAATTATTAATTATTATTGAAAAAAACTATTAATATACAAACAATTAAAAAGTCAATTTTCCATAATCCGTTCCCTTTAAAAGTACTAGATGACTTTGTAGAGTGCTGATTTTTTACATAGCACAGCAATTATTGTCTGATTGGTTGGGAAGGAGCCAATCAAGGGCAAAAGCAAAAACGCTAAACGAACTACCTCTTCGCTTTTTTCCTTCCTCATTCTAACGATTTCCTCCCGACGAGTGTCAGACGAGATGCATCTACAGAAATGTACTCCGCTACTTTAATTAAGAACCACAAGTCACTCCCAAAAATAAAAATGTCAAGTAATGTTCGTTTTACTTTTGATGTGTCGTTTCTGTCAGATCATCACGACAGATGAAGCAGAGAAACGAGGTCACATATACGACCGCGAAGGCTCTACGTACCTATTTGACCTGGACTACGTGGAGGACGTATACACAGTGGATGCTGCTCACCAGGGAAACATCTCCCACTTTGTCAATCACAGTGTGGGTATTTGAAATGATGGCTTGATCTGCTTGCTGTTTGAATTTGAACAATGCACAGTATTTTGATAGCAGCGTACATATAACTTGTATCACATTGGCATCGTTTGTTGTTTTTCTAGTGCAACCCAAACCTTCAAGTATTCAACGTTTTTGTTGACAACATTGATGAGAGGCTCCCAAGAATTGCTTTGTTTTCAACACGGCCCATTCGGGCTGGAGAGGAGCTCACCTTTGACTACAAAATGCAAAGTGAGTGCACTGTTCTCAGCATTTGAGCTGCAGGCAGAGTTGTGATTCAAGGTGAATTGCATTACTGCTCAGCTAGATCTTGAACCATCCACCAGTCAGTGAAGCTTTTCCCTTTCATCACCCCTTTGTGAAATCCATCTGTGTACAGTGCAAAATGAAGTCAGTCTGCGTCATTGTCCTGACCTGTGGCTGTCAGCAGATTTATGTATACATCCGTTAAAGATTCTAAACTGGTGGTAAAACAGAATTGTTTTACATGGGTGTCAATAGTTTTTAGTATGGAGGGATGAGATTAAACAAAAAACAACAAAAATAGGTGATTTACTTTGCAATTTACTCTGCTTGCTTCCAGTTGATCCAGTTGACACCGAAAGCTCCAAGATGGATTCCAGTTTCACCTTAGCAGGTGTCTCCAGTTCTCCAAAGAAGAGGATTCGAGTGGAGTGCCGATGTGGATCAGACTCGTGCAGAAAATACCTCTTCTAATAAGAAACCGGTCGGGCTGGAAAAAGATACAGCTATCTGTACAAAATTCTGAACATTGTACTTATTTTTTTTTCTTGAAAGCTCTTTAAACATTGCTGACATTCGAACACAAATTGGCCATATGTTCTTTGGTTTCCAATTAGTCCCAAATTGTTTAAAAGAAAAAACCTGTCTTTCTATGTTTAAATAATTGCATGGTTTTTAAGTGGTTTTAGGATAGTCAAGCATTAATCTGTGCCAAATTTTGTCCAAAGTTTAGCGTGTTAAGCGTCACTGCACTAGCTTTACAGCAACTATGTCAGATTTGATGCAATGGTTTTCTAACTTGTTGAATTCCTACTAAATGAAATGCACCCACCATTCTTTTCTCTCACTCCCAGCCATGGATGGTTCTTTCAGTATGTCAGACCCTTGGAAAATACTTGATTCAACTTTATTTTGTCAGTACAGGTTGGATTCATCCTGTGACTATAGTGCAGCGAAATACAGTAACCTTTCTGTCTGGGTTTATTTTTAGTTCAATGCTTGCATTGTCTACATTGTATATTTACAAAGTGTACATAAATGATTTGATTATAAATAACATGACCTGTTAATATTGTGTATAGATGATGGATGGATGGATAGTTATAATTTTGTGTGTGTGTGTGTGTGTGTGTGTGGGGGGGGGGGGGTTACAGTTTTATGGTGCCTTGTTCAATAGCAAATACTAGTAAAACATGAGGGCAGCATCCCAAGGCAGGTGTATGCTTTTCCATGACTCCCTCTGATCATTTCAAAGATGTGGTTGGCCTGAAAGCTTTGACGGTTGCAGGTAGACTGACATAAAGGGGCTCAGTGCAGATATTATTAACAGCAGCAACGTGTATATATGGAAATTAGACTTGAGAGGCTTAGACAATTCTCAGAACTTTTTTTTTTTAAGTTTCTAAGCTCGAAGTACCAGCAAGTTTCAGTCAATCATATTGGAATCATGTTTTCAAATTTTGACCTTTGCACTCAGCTGATCACGGAAAACAGTACACGTTGATGTAGTTGTGAAAGTGTTCTTAATTGATACGTTAATCTTATCCGCTGAATCAATCCAGACTCAAGGTAATTGGTGGTTTCCATACGACTGGCGAGCGATCAATTCCCAGTCAACGCACGCTACAAGGGCAGTCCACAGCTAATAAATTAGTTTTATAAAGAGCTTTTCTAGATATGCAAAAATTCAAATAAACTATTCGAAAGTAAAATAGTACCAAAATGTCTCTTTGCAGCAATGGTGAATAAAGAACAATTCGTTTTTAGAAACCAGAATTGTTCTACTGAACCAAGCAGAATGGTTTCAACGTCCCATTAGTGAATATACATTTCGCATTAACTTGACCGTCACGTAACCGCTTTAAGAATTGGTTAGCACACTAAAGATTGCTTTTGTTGTGGAAATGGGATTTGGCGCTGTTCAGTGCAGGGGCAGATCTATTCTAGTGGCACACAGGGCTGCCGACTACCCCAAAATCTTCAAAAATTCGAAACAATATGGCCTCAAACCTTTCAACAGATTTTAGAAATAATATATAAACCAGCATCTACCGAAATTCAAACACAATCTGCTTCTTCCTCTGGTCGTTGAATCGGTGGAGGCGGATGTCTGTGGATCTCACTCGGCTTCATCTATCCTTCCTTCCTTTCCCCAGTATTTCCTTTGGTCTCTTGAGGTCTCCCTAATTTGTTGTAATTTAGACGTTTCTGGGGTTGGTGAAAGATTCTGGTTTATAACCCTGTGGGTAGTCTGGTCGGTGCTGGATTTCATTTTCTTTCTTTTCTTTGATCCTTCCTCGGGTCTCCTGACAACTTTACGACTCTAGCTGGATTTTGAAGTATTTGGTTTAGGTGAATGGTATGGGATTTTTTAACAGATTTTAGGTGAATTAATGAGCTCACGCACATGCACATACTCACGCACATACAAAAAAATATATATATATATAAATACATCATTGCTTGATTGATTTTGGCATGTTTATGAATGAATGAATAATACATTTGAATCAAAGAATTCCACAGCTTGCATTCTTCAATTTTTCTTTGGCCCTTGAAGGAAAAAGTTTGGGCACCCCTTGTTTCCCCTAAAACCAATAAATTACGGCCGTCCCCAGCAATTGATAAATGCTACAGAAAGTAGGAGTTGGGCGGGTGTTGATGTTCTTAACAATCACATTCATCATGCTTTTGCTTTGTGCTAAGCCACCTTGTAATGACAGCTAGGTGTTAGCGTATCACGCTAAAACATTCGTTTTTCATGTCGTAAAATATGGTTTGCTGGCTATCCTCATTACTTTGTAAGTGTTGAGTCCTGGGGAATCAAAACCCAGTGACACACCTTTTTTGTTGAAGAGGTAAAAGTTAAAGAGCTGTCTGTCTTGAGTCTCCAAGGAGACAGAGGCACTGTTGACCTTTAACTTACAAGGGTATGGGCTCTTGAACACCACTCTGAACACCCTTTCCTCAAGATACTGAAGGTGGATGGTTCGGTAGTTATCTGGGACATTGCTATCCACCTGTGGTCCAAACTGTTGCATGAACAGAGCCCCATCTGATCCTGCTTTAATCTCATAGAAAGTCATATTCCTATAAGTGAAAAAGCCTACATATGGAGCTGGGTCAGGCGGCGGTCTGGGCGTCAGTTCCGCATCTCTGAAAGCACCTTCCAATGCAAGGATGAGGTGGCCGTATATCTGCGTCACTAAATCCTGATCTGGGGGTCGTACTCCAGCCATCAGGACCGCCAATCCTAATTTGAGACGTGGCACCAGTGACAGAGAGGCTGCAAAGCCATCCAAGTCGCCATCCTTTCTTATGACATCGTAGCCCAGTTGCTGGTTGATCTCCCATGGCGTGCCAGTGTAGCTGGCAAAGTAGCCACTCTGGCATTGGAAAAGTGGGGCCAGCATAGTGTTCAGGGTGTCTTTTCTGAGGAGCGTCTTACTGTATGAGCCCAGGAGAGCCATCATGAGCTTTGCCATGTCAGCGGTTGCGGAGTACATCTGCCCCGCAGGTCGATACCAACCCAAGTCGTAGAGGGGAGCTGGCTGACCGTCACTATAGACGCCCACTGCCATCTGTCTCCGAATCGCAGGAGTCATGTCGAAACCGGTGTTCTTCATGTTGAGCCGATGCAAAATATTATGGGATACCCACTTTTCAAAGTCCATTCCAGTCACTTTCTCAGCCAGGACATTGGCCATTAGGGAAAAGGCAACATTGCTATAGTGGCATCTGCGGGTAAAGACATTAGTGTAAGAGGACAAGTTGGAGCCATAGAAATTAGAGATGAGAGAAACCACACAGGGAAAACCTTTACTTTGTTCCCGGGTCAGCAACAAGGACATCATCCTGTAACTCATGAAGGGCTGCTCGTGTGTCTCCGTTCCAAAGGAGATTAGTTGACCTTAATCTCCGAGGCAATCCTGTAAAACAATAAATTACATTACCAGAAGAACTAAATCTGTATCACTAATAACAAGCAAATTCATTCTCAATCCGACACTCAACTAGTATTTACTTTCCGCCTATTATTTGCCCAGTGTATGTGCTCCATTTTTATTTCAGCACCTTGGTTTTCTAATCTTGTTTTTATATATTTAACAACAACGGTGCATTTAACGCTCTTAAAACGCATCACTCACTAAGTAAGAGAAAGGTTGTTACTCTTACCAGAGAGGTGGCTGGCCATTCTACGTAAGGTAATGGCAGCTCTGTTGAAGTCCCTGACTGAAGTGGATGCCGCTTCTCTGTCTCTACCCAGTGGATTCTTGATGGTAAAGTTGTCTGTGTACTTCTCCACGGCGTCATCTAGTGAGTCCACAAGGCCATCCTCCCACAGCTTGAACAACATCAGGGCGGGAAATATCTTGGAAAGGCTTGCAATTCTGCAGATGTAAATGAATTTTGTAGAGAAGTTGCAAATGGGATGACAAAAAAGGCCGTTATATTTTGGTAAGGGTCCAGATAAAGTTGTGAAAAGTTGGGTTGAATGACTGAAGATTTTTGTACTCGACTATAATATGATGAAAGCTGAGTTGAAATTAACTCATTCACTGCCATTGACGGTTATAGACGTCAAAAATTCATTTGAACTATTTTTTTTATTAGTATAACATTTTTTCCCACTTTTGTTAACAAGAGTATGAAAACGTAGATTTTTTTATTGTACATTTAGAACAGATATAAAATGTTTAATTAATCGTGAGTTAACTCATGAAGTAATGTAATTAATTCCGATTTGAATTGCCCGACGCTCCTAATTTTTAATTGTTATTAATCGCATGACTTCAATAGTTAACTCACAATTAATCATAAATGTGATATCTGTTCTAAATGTACAATAAAAAATGGTTCTAGGTTTCCATACTCTTGTTAACTAAAGTGGAAAAAACTGTTAAATTAATAGAAATAGTTCAAATGAATTTTTGACGTCAATAGCCGTCAATGGCAGTGAATGAGTTAATAAATGACCTCGCTGATATTATTTTAGCACAATCTTTTTTTTTGCACCATGGACCGGTTTCATGTTAAGACATTCAACGGACTATCACTGAACAAAACAAATGGTTAAGAAACAGTTTAGCATGATGCTCAAAGCAGTTTTTCGCGTTCTCATCTTGAGTTGCATTGCAGTGTGTTTATAAAATGGGACATCTTTGCCAGGCTCCAAAAAATTAAGCATTTATCTGTTTCAATGTTTCTATTTCACTTATGCTATTACATTATTGGTCAGAACTTTTTGGTGACAAACATGGCGCTTCACTCCGCGCTACAGTCCTCATTTCTTGCTGCCAATCCTATGATCCCGCTGGTCTGAATATTCTAAGACTAGTGGCGATTGAAATAGTCTAAGCTACTGAGGCTTACCACTCTTTTCATCTACTACCATCTTATTTTTGTACTCTAACCCACGCAGACGTATGAGGGCTGTGTCACCTTAGACTTTTTCGCCGCTCCACAGAGCATTATAGCCAGATAATGAAAGTAGATGGGCGAGTTAAAAGTAGGGCCTGACCGATTAATCGGCCGCCGATTATTGCCCTTCAAACATCAGCCAAAACAATCAGCCGATTATTTTTCCCTTAACGTTATCGAAGAAAACTGAAGTTTACGATGCTGCGAAAGTACCCCGAATGCACCATTTTGTTTGCATCGCATTAGCAACTAGCAAGTGTGTAGAATATGTATTCTGGTTATTCTGTTGTCCCTAAGCGTCCTTTAAGCTGTTTAATGACATTCCAGTTGTAGTTAACTGTAAAACTAAACACACGACGCTAAGAATTACATCCAATGTATATTTAAAATACAAAACATTCTTTGTTTTAAAAACATCGCTAGCCTATCGCTAATTCTAAATGCGAAGGGAGGATCCCATTCAAATGCTAACAGGAAGTTAGCATCGACTTCGGGAGTGTTTGTCCTTCAAATGACGAATATTCACACACAAATTCTGTGGGAACACATACACAAAGGCACAGATTCTTCCCAATTGCAACGTTCTTTTGTACTCACTTTAAGTGTGTACACCACCGATGCATTAAATAAATTTTATGCATTAAATATGTATTTTTAAATAATCTGCAGATTAATCGTCAATCTGTATTTTTTTTTTGCCAAAAATCGGTATCGGCATTAGACTACAAAAATGCATATTGGTCGGGCCCAAGTTAAAAGTCCTTTGTAAATTGGCAGTTGGAAAACTATGGAGCCACAACACTGACAATAAGATTTGGTAATGAAAAAAAATTGTCATTGTGGAAAAAGCTGCATTAACATTGAAACAAGTATTGGCATTGTAAAAGGTTGTAATGAAAAATAAAATACAGACATAAAAAAATACTATTTTCTTTAACATTTTTTTTTTGTATTATGATGTATTTTTCAATGTGGATACAAGTTCACCAGGAAATCCTAAACCACCTGTAAATGTTTTTTCTACATATAACCTCGTGGTGTCTGTGTTAATGTTTCTGTAGTAAACCAGTTAGCACGTTAGCTAAATTAGCATGACATGATGCATAAAGTAATTTCAAGCATGGTGGTTTTAACGCCACAAGTAACATATATAACCACATATAACCATGTGGCAAGTAACATAATAATATTTAACCACATATAACCTTGTGGCTTACAGGCGGTTTAGGAGTTCCTGGTGAACTTGTATCCATGAGTATTGCCTTTAGCCAACAGAGGGGGCGCTCTCCTCTCCTGAAAAGCTGGAAGGCGTTTTCGTGCTCAAAGCCCCGCCCCCAACCACAACCCCGCCCCCACGTTAAAACATTGCCAATAAGTTGAAACTGAAAAAAGAGAAGTGAAACTTTTTTTACGTCTGTATTTTATTTTTCAATACAACCTTTTACAATGCCAATACTTGTTTCAATGTCAATGCAGTTTTTTCCAGAATGACAATTTTTTTTTTCCAATACCAAATCTTATTGTCGGTGTTGTGGCCCCATATAAAACAAGATGCCAAAAACACATGATGATTGATTTCATGATTATCAATTAGTGTACTTCAAGATTTAAATGTCAATGTGGAGTAGTCGATTTATTAACTTACTGGTTGACCTCCGGGCGCACAGAGGGACTTATTTTCAGTTTCCGACAATATGGCGTGATAGATAGATAGAGATAGAGATAGAGATAGAGAGAGAGAGAGAGAGAGAGAGAGAGAGACAGACAGACAGACAGACAGACAGACACTTCCCGTGCATGTGACCTTACCTGTATATTGTGTACTCATTGGGTACAGGTGATGTTGGGTCACTAATGTTCTTTTTGCCAAAATTACCAATCCATAGAACAGAGTCATTTAAAACCAAAATGGCAGATATTGCTGGAAGTTTGGTCCTGTCAACACTGGTCCTTAAGAGTATATCAACCTGGTAGGAAAAGCAAAAATAATAAAGATTACATCCAGAATACGAAAGAAAGAAAATACCTTACCTTCTCTAGAGCCACTCGTAGAGATACGATGGGATGTTTGAGGGGCACAGGCTCGGGATAACGTGGGCACATCTCTTCAGTTGCCGATTCTTTTATAAACACTTCTGGAGAAACATGAGAAATTAGTTTTAGTTTGTCAGTTTCCACAGACACACACCACATACCACAGTGAATGAAAACACACGAAACGTTTAACTTTGACAATTATATAATTTCTCTCCCCCAAAGTTGGGATAGGCTCCATCTGTGACACCAAACAGGATAACCAATAGACATTTATGGATAAATAAAATAAAATTAAACAGAAAATATGATTTTGTTTTTTTAAACTCCGAATTTTATAATCCTGTACTTGTGTTATCCTACTACAACTCTTGCAAATTAGTAAACAGACCATTGAAACTTTACCTGTCTTCAACTTTGGTATCCTGTATTGCCATATGAAGCAGACAGTCATAACCACAGAGAGCAGGAAGAAGACAACCATGCCCAACATGGTCCATTTCACCTTCATCTTGCTTATTGAAGCTTGATGGGGCAAACTAAAGGACAATCTAGGGATTGAGAGTAAATGCTGGTTAAAAAAATGCTTAGTTACATTAGGTAGGACATTTGACTTTCAAAATCAGAAAATATAAAGCTTACCATTGGAGGGAAAAGCAGGCCCCATTTGTAATCATCTTAGTGGTTTTGTTTGATATTTTTTCCAGCAGAAAAAAATCCCCATTGTAGCTCCTGCAAGGTCCATGAGGTGAATCCTGCAGGCTTGCGTTGAAAGCCAATGCTGATTCTGTTCCTTAGTTGTACCTTTTTACACAACCTCTACCTCCATGTACTTAATCTTGACGGCGATCCCCTAATGGTCATTACAACTCTCCACTGACATCATAATCTGCAAGGAGGCCACCACACTGCCAAATCTCTGAAGTGGACTAGGGCCTACTGGGTAAGAAGGATAGGTCAGTGCTCAATGTATGCGCATTGTCAGTTATTACGTCCGGAAATATACTTAAGCATCCAGCAAAATGATATAGAAAACTGTTTTAACCCAGCATTAGTGAACAGCAGCAAAATCATTTGGTTGTTGACAAATTCAATCCAGAACCAATAATCTTGACCTCAGGTGGCGCAAGCCTTTTGGAGTCAATAGCAAAGTCAGTCATGCTCGTGTGCTGAAATACTGTAAAACAACAACTAGAATGGCACTCGAGTGCCACTGCCAGTGGCCGAGTGAAAGAGTATCAGGAGTGGAGTGGAAAACTGAGCACTGCAGGACAAAGCGCCAACTGTCATGTTCAGTGAGTTTTTTTTTAACTACATCACCATCTGCTGGATTGTTTACAGCAGTGACTCTCAAACCTCATAAGTCAAGTACACTGTAACCTAAACAATTAAAATAAAGTAAGCTCTACAAGTACCAACATCACTGCCACCAAGTACACTGTAACCTTAAAAAATAAAAATAAAATTAGCTCTCCAAAGTGCCACCATCATTGCCAACATTAAAACACAGTGAAGGCAGTGTAACACACAGAGACTGACAACCATTTGCACTGACTAACAGTCATAATGTCCTGGTTGGGAACTAAACCCATACTGCTTGCACCGAAGTCACTTCACCATTAGTGATATTATTAATCTTCATTTATGTGAAGAAACTGGAGGGGGGGGGGGGGGGGGGGGTGCTGTCCCATCACTGGTGTGCTACTTTTAGAACAGGTCCTACCCTAATGTACCCTACTCGTGCGGTCTTTGGGGTTCGGTGGGCATCGGTGAGTCCTGGGTATTCATTTAGCCTATTTATTATCCGTAATATGTATATATATATATATATATATATATATATATATATATATATATATATATATATATATATTTTATTTTTTATTTTTATTTTATTCTTGTTGAGGCTCCCTCTGAAATGCTTCTAACCACTTTATCCAGTTGAAATCCACTTGCAAACACAGTAGCGACCTGTCTCTGCTACGCATAATTTTATGTTGTAAAATAGTCAGTGACACGCCAACATAATAGAAGACGACGACGCCGACGAAGAAGAGGGTTTGTTTTGGTCACGTGACAGGAAGTACAAGTTGGAAGTCCAATGGTTATAAAATCGTGCGACACAAATCGCAAATAATCTGATCTGTGTTTATTTTGTCTAGAATAACCTTGTTTTCCATGAAAACGTGTCAGCTTTATAGCGTTTTGTGCTTTATTTTGCTTCCCTAATTGTTGGTTGATTTGAGGGTGGACACAATTTTCTTAAGCTAGTTTTAGCTTGATGGTTAGCTTAGGCGTGTGGACTACAACCTTGCCCTTTCCACTGCCACCTTGGCTTTGGAGTTGCCTGCTATCTCTGTACGTTTGGTTGGTCTGGCTTTATTTTAATCTGCCCCGTTTTCACTCCTGTTTGTCTTCATGGCGTGTTATTTTTAAAACGCTATCTGTCACTTCAGTCCTTGTGTGCGAGCGACAACTGTCACCTCCTTGACAGTGGCATTCCCCATCATGGACCCGGCGAAGGAGTGATTGATAAAAATAAAGAAGAGCAACAAATGCCTTTGACGGTGAGTTAGTAACACCATTTTGATTAACTTCAGTACTTGTTAACAATGGAAGCTGTAAGCAGAACATCTAACTTGAGACTTCTGTTACTCGTTTACTATGTTTTCGGTTTCTTCGACTTGTTTCAAAGTTACAAAATTACGGACGCCAGTACAAAATTACGGACGTCCTTAATGTTTTCACTTGGCTGAATACGTCGATTAAATATATACAATGTTCATTTGTACGATGTATAAATGATCCCTTCAAGGTATAAACATTTATGAGTGAATTTGAAGATGGTGCAACTTTCCTCCCAACACTCCAAAGACCCATCCATCCATCCAAAATTGATGAGAAGAGGTTGCGATGGCAAGAAGTTACCTTAACGTTCACATATGACGCAGCAGAAAAGTGGTTTACTTGCAATAAAACAACAAATTCACTTCTAAATGTGTTTTTGGTGGGAGAGGGGAGGGTTTGGAGGGAAACCCTCAAACCACATACTGTGGTGTATTTTCTTCTGCTACAGTACTTTATTATCATGAAAGATTTTTAATCAAATGTCAATCATATTTGACAGTGATGTCATATAAAATGTTCTTTCTGTTTGTCAGACTTCTTGTGTCTTCCCCCTGAGAGCTGTCCTTTGGTCTACATCTATATTTTGGAGCGTAGAGGATCCCTGAACCAACAGGATGTTGGAAGGCCTTGTCGCCTGGGTGCTTAACACATATTTAGGAAAATATGTCAGCAATTTAAATACAGATCAACTCTCCATAGCACTGCTCAAAGGTAATAAATATGTACTGCTTTAGTCACATTGTTTTACAATGCTCTTGTAAGTTGTTTTCATGAGAATGGTTAATAGTACTTGTGTGTGTAAATTGACCATGACTGTATCTGCACATACAGTGTGTGTTATCCCTTTTGTTTATGTTTGAATTAGTATAATGTAATATAAAGCGAGGCAATGTTGAGACAGATCTATATGACCCTTAATTCTTGCTTTTCAGGTGCAGTTGAGTTGGAGAACCTACCTTTGAGGAAAGATGCCCTCAAAGAGTTTGATCTTCCCTTTGAGGTTAAAACAGGTGAGGCTTTCATTTATAGTGTTTTCCTTTGAGTTACTTATAAAGATTCCATGAGATGTTGATGTAATAGTTTACTACAGAAAATATCTGTAGATAAAGAAAACTACATTGAATTTCCAAACATACTTTTTGTTGGCATCTCCAACAGCGCCAACAGTGAAATGTTGATAATATATGTAATTTATATTTCCGTTTCTATGATCCTTCTTGTCTCCAGGCTTCATTGGAAAGATTACGCTTCAGATCCCATTCTACCGGCCTCACAGTGACCCTTGGGTCATCTCCATGTCCCAGCTCAACCTCATCATTGGTCCTGCCCATTTGCTGGAGTATGATGACGAGAAGGAGAAAGAGGAACAGAGGGAGCGCAAGAAAAATCTCCTCAAAACTCTTGAAGAAAAATTCAAAGTAAGTTTATTGTGATTATTGTTTGTATTTTTTTCCTCCAACCCTGTGTTATCTTTGGAAAACATTGAGAAGTGATGTATCTACTGCATATATTTCCTGTTCTTCCTTCAGAGTGAGTGTGAACAAAAGGGAGAGTCTTACTGGTACTCAGTCACTGCATCAGTGGTTACAAGAATTGTGGAAAACATTGAGGTACAGTAAACCAGTACAATATTAAACTCAAGTACTTTAGATTGTGTTATATTACATATACTGCATTTGTTTGACTTTTCTTATTAAAAGAGCCGTGAGTTTTGTCATAGATATTCACTGCAGGAAATGTCAGTGTTTGATGAGTGGTAGCAGTATAAAAACAAAAAGGGATTTAATGGTTGTAGTACCACTCTATTACTTGTAATACTGGTCGGTACTTGCTGTTTACAGTGGTACCTCAGAGGAAATTATACAGTGAGAGCTTTCAGATTTTCTTCACCATGTTTCAGAACAGTTTTTATTTGTTTCACCATGTGGTCAGTTTGAAAACTTTGTACGCGATTGTCCGACCAAAGTTGTGTCATCTGCACCCGAAACAAAGCGAGATTGAAGTGTAGTCACTCAGGAGTCAAGCATGTAAACAAAAGTTGGAGAGTGAGACAGAGCACATCACTGAAGAGTGTCCGTATACAGTGCAAGGGTGCGCAATGTATTTTATCCAGTCCTGCAGCCAAATACAAAGATGTTCCAGTTTCTAAATGATCTACTGAGGTGATAGTGTTAAAGACTGTACTAAAGATTATAAACAATAAATGGTTTTGCATCATAGGCCAACTCTGATTTTCTGATTTCTGATTCATTTGTTTAGCTGAACATCCAAGATGTGCACCTGAGATTTGAGGATGACACTTGCAATCCAGAGAAGCCCTTCTCCTTTGGAGTATGCGTCAACAATATTTCAGCTCAGAATCCCTCCAAAGATACGGCAAGTAGTGTTTGACTTCAAAGCTTGCTATCCATACATCTTAGTTTGTTGCATTTTCTATCCCGCTTGTCCTCATAATCACTTTCACGGTGCGCCTATGGACAACTTAGAAGCCTGTTTTTGGAATGCAGGAGGAAACCTATGCACCTGAAAACAATGCACGCACCAGGGCGATCTTGCTTCCCTTACAACGTTAATTAAATAACCAATAGGCAGCTGTGTATCGGAAACATGATAAACACCCAACGGTTTGTCTTATTATTACACATTTTCAGATTTTCAGTTTTTCAACAGAATTAAAACCGATTAGAACAATAATTGCATTGCACTTGACTGTAGTGCAGTGTATGAAAGGGAGGTTACTATCTCTAGATTGTAAATTTAAATATTTGAAAATATTAGATTTATATTATTAGACAGTGAACCCCGTTTATTGCGTGAGACCCACACACATTAGGTGAAAATTGCGATATAGAAAGTGAATAAAAACGTTTTAAATAGTTTTACCCCTCTCACATACACTCATTTCAGATCATTAAAACACACTCAAATCACATTGTAAAAAGTATTTAAGTGCCAAACTGCAAGTATCCGGGGATAACATGCAAACTCTATGCAGGAAGTCCAGAGCTCAGATTTGAACCCATAGCGTTTGAACTGTGAGGTGAATGTGCTAACCAGTTGTCCACCGTGTTGCCCGTTGATAGATTTTTTCCAGTATATTGATTGTTACATTATCACTGCGTTGCGATATTGCCAGCAAAATGTTGTGCTATTGTATCTGATTTATTCCTGCACCTCGTCTGCAATATTTTCCAGTATGGACTCTTACCTAAAAATTGAAATGTTTCAGTTTGTGCAATGTGCCTTTGTTGAGTATCACATACTTGTGTGGCACGAACTACTCAAGGTAAATTCCTTGTATGTTTTTACATAGTTACGTAAAGATGATTTAGATTCTGATTGATAATGGCATGTTCATGTTGTTCTGCAGTTTCTCTACTGGACGTACTGGTTTATTTTACAAAAGGCTTTGTGTCCATATTTGCAAAAGTGCGTTTAAAAGTAATGCATTTCCCCTTTCCATAGGCATGGACTCCATTTCGACAGAAGCAGCTAGAGATCGAAGATTTCAGAGTCTACTGGGATACAGAATGTGAAATGCTGGCGAAACTCCCGGTGAATCAGATCCAGGTCAGTTTTCACACGTTTAAACACACAGCTTGTGTATACTGCACTGATTTCATTTGAATTCACAATCCTGTCATGGGAGGTGTTGGTATTGCAGTTGGTTAAAAATGTCCAACTGTTGGCTTTGCTTGGCACCATGCCAGAGATTAACCTTTAGTCACTAAGCAGCTTTACACTGTCTCGTATCTGTTTGGGGTTCTGGGATCTGTGTTTGTCCTTTGTCTTATTCTGCATTTAACCACGCAGAGAAGAGAAAACGTAGTTTTTAAGTTTTCACTATTCTATATTAATAGAAATATAACCAACCAATATCTGCATTTGCTCTGGCTAAATTGTTTCTTGTATCATTTAACCCCCTTTTGAAACATTCTGGAAATCCATATTATTGGTTAAATACAGACAGGCAGGCAGGAAAGGAAATCTCCATTTGAGCATCTTGCACGTAGCAGAGGTATTAATCAAGCACAGTGCACAAATACTGAGTTTATAGTTTATATAATTTATTTATCTGTGTTTGAGTCTGTCACTATTGTGTTGAGTTGAAACTCGACAGACCAATTTAACTTGTAAGCCCGTATCTCACAGCGGCGCAGGCTTCCGAGTGTGTGTGCATGTAGCGAGCGGTGATTTGAAAGCGGTCCGACTGTAAACGTTACAGAAGTAATTGGTACCCGGAGCCCGGAATGCCATTTGGCTCAATGCGAAGGAGTTTTTTTGTTGTTGTTGCTGGCTCGAAAGTGCGGCGGCTCGGATTCAGGAGTAGCGGCCTGCCGCCGCTAACTTAATAGAAACGGAAACGCTGAACTATGCTACTTTTTTCATGTTGATTGTGAAAATGGTACTTTGAGGTGGTACTCGTGTCCCCACTTACAGAATACGCTTTTTTTTCACCTGATAATCTTTGTGTTGGGAATGTGCAGGAAGCTATGACCCAATGTATGAAGACGTGGGCGCACCAGTATATATTTGAACCAGTGTGTGCCTCCGTATTGCTCCGAAGAAATGCCTCAAAGGAGCCTCTGAGGTTCCGACATACCCCACGGATTCAAGGCCACGTTCAGCTAGAGACCATGTCCCTGCGCTTATCTCAGGTCTGTATAATTACATGACCTTGGTGTGTGTGCTTCATTTGCTTTACTTGAACATCTCTAAAAACTCTCACTTTTCACAGTCTTTGAACTTTCAATTTTATAGTGCTATAAATATGAATATAAACAAAAAATGCTGAGGTTATGGAATGAAATATTCACTTTGTGGAATGCTACAAGTATATGTCAGTAAATATTTGACGTCTGAAAGTCTTGATACTGTATATACAGGATGTCGGACTCGGGACATTAAGTTGAGACTTTAAACCACTGATTTAGTTTAGTTGTATTTATTTGTGGGGTTGACTATGTTTCCTCTCAGGTTCAATACCAGCAAGTGATGGCATTCCTCAAAGAACTATACCGACGGGAAAGGGAAATGCTTTACCGAAAATGGAGACCCAACTGCTCCGTCTCCGGAAAGTAAGACTTAGAGGCTCAGTACTGAATCTCAGTGTTGGAAAGGCTTGGCACCAAATCAGCTATGCAAATATATAGTACATTCTGAAATGTGTTTACACATGTAACGTTTTCTCGTAGCTGCAGACAATGGTGGTTGTTTGCCATCGAGGCAAACCTTAGTGAGATCAGGGAACAGCGGCGTCGGGGAAGTTGGACCTTTGCACTCCAGCGGGCACGGGATGCCCAGACTTATACCAGCCTGTACTTCAGAAAACTCAAAGGAGTCCCTTTAAGCCCTCAAGAAGAGGTACTATACTTAAATGTCTGATTACACATTTAGTGTTTTACTGTAACTCCTGAAGAGAATATAGGAGAGTACAAAAGTTAATTACTTGTTGGGCATGTGTTTAATATGTACATCAGCAACTGTTATTGGAACTGGTACTTTAAAAAAGTGTTTATACTGTATGTGACATGGCCTTTGCGCTTTTGTATTTTGTGTACGTACTTGGTTTTGTTAATTAGATTGAGATTGATAGAGTAGAAGAGGAGCAGACTTTGGAAGAGCTACAGAGTCTCAGGGAAATTGTCCATGACTGGTTTCGAAAACAGGAAGAGATTGTTGAGGTAAGATGATATCACTGACAGAAAAACAATCACAAATGTAATATAATTTACTTGTCCCCCCCATTTTTTCCACTCAAACCTTTTCTTCTCATAGTTTAAGTAGAGGATATTTTTTTTTCCTCACACAGAATGTACGAGAGACGAGCAATGACCCCCAGACCTGTTCACCCACTACATCCATCCCCAAGAGTGAGAGCTCTGGTATGATCCAATACCTGCAGTCTTGGTTTCCGGGCTGGGGTGGCTGGTATGGAGATTCTCTGGACCCAGACATGGGCCCTGAGGTGCTCCTCCCCAGCCCTTCTTCCTGGGATATTCTGGGTGAGATGATTACACTTTTTGTACCTGTCAATATGGTTATCTGCACCAATAAAGGAAATGGTTACGGTCATCCATGGAGAAAGAGGGTGACGAGAAATATGCATCTATAGTGCTGCCCCATCACGCATAGAACTGATTGCAAACCGAACTTGACTGCTGATCCCAATGTAATTTTTTTCTCCAGCAGAAACAGATGACTTGTTTGACCCACTGGAGGATTCCCACACTCTGAACACGTTTACCAGGCGAGATTACCTGTTTGCTCAGCTGGAGTTTGTACTAGAGAAAGGTGGAATTACACTCTTTCATCAAGACACTAAAGACAAGATACCACACGAAAGTGGAGTCATCCAGCTCGAGGTTTCCGGTAAGAGAAAAATTTGAACATAAAGACACTACACCAATCATTCTGTTCAGGGTTTTGTGCTGACTTCACCATTCAATCATAAAGTAATTGGGAATTGGGCCATCGAGTGGTGATTGCTCCTCTGCCATCTTTATGGATATCAACTATGTGAACCAGATTGTAATGAATTTTCCTTTTTCTTCTGGCCAATTTAATTCTGATCTTTTTATGTGTGACTACTACACGTGTTTTGAATTATCTCTCTCCAAGACCTCTCTGTATGTGAAGGTGTTTTAGATTGTCATTGTTGCTGATTTGTGGAACACCTCCAAAGTGTTAGAGACTTTTTCTTTTCCCAACAAAAGAATTGTCCTCTAGCTAAAGCCTATAATTGTCTTCAATTCATAATATGCTCAAGCACACACGCACCCAATTAATTACTCTGGTACCTCTATGTGCTGTCATGACTCTTCCACAGAGGTGAAGGTGGTTGTGGAGTCTTTGCCTCGCTCAGAATCTTCTCTACTGTCTGTAAAGCTGGGTGGTTTGTTCCTCAGAGACTTGACCACCCATGGCACCGTCTTCCCTGTACTTGTATCTCCAAAAACGGTAAATGATAGCTCCTGAAGGAATCTTGGCAGTACACAATCTGGGTGGATGTCAATCTGTTTAGTGTATTACATGATTATGTCTTACAGGACAAGGTCATCATTGCTGTTAACCAGACATCTGGGCAGCCCGGCAGCAATCCAGGTAAAGCCTCTTCTCAATATTCTGTGGAGTAATGTGTGTTAATGTTGTTTATTTTATTATGCTGTGAGTTCAATGTTTTTGTTTTTGTTTGCTTGCCAGGGAGTTCAAGTGCAGAGAGCGTTTCATCGCCAGTGTTTGAAATGCTTTATGAGCGTAACCCTGTGAGGTCGAAGTTTGAAAGACGACTGGAAGTGAACACGAGCCCACTGAACATCATCTACAACCCACAAGCAATCAAAAAAGTGACCGAATTCTTCTACAAAGGACGAGTTCATTCCTCTGGTAAGTCAGTGCTATCCACATTTCACAGTCTATACTCTTTTATGGTTACTTAAGTAAAGGAGTTGAATCAGTACAATACATCTACTTTTACCAGAGTCTTTTTTTTTATTTTACACAAGAGAAAAGTGTGAGTGCTTTTGCCACCTGTGCTTGAAAAATGATGTATTTATTTGTGCTTCTTGCACCACTGCAGATGTCAGTCACAGCCAGCGGCATTCCATTTAATTTGTAAAAATTATGTATATACTAACACAAACAAACACAACTTCAATTATTTGAACTGTTGTGAATTTTGTGACAATCCGCTTTTTCTTCTTAGGTTTTGGCTATCAATCAGAGTTGGAGCTGAAAGTGGCAGAGGCTGCCAGGAGGCAGTATGACAAGTTAAAAAGGCAGACAAAGGCAGAAATCCGACAAACTATTGATCAGCTGCTTGTTGGAGAATTTATTGTAAGTCAAACTCACTGCTTAAGGATGGGACTCAAAAGGCAAATACATTATTTTAAATACATTCTTTTTT
This sequence comes from Leptonotus elevatus, assembly GCF_054856555.1. Classification (NCBI taxonomy): domain Eukaryota; kingdom Metazoa; phylum Chordata; class Actinopteri; order Syngnathiformes; family Syngnathidae; genus Leptonotus; species Leptonotus elevatus. The sequence goes on from NC_141240.1 coordinate 23,844,536, forward strand.
GTTGTCTGTGTAGGAAAACAGTAAGCGTTGGACTATGAAACTAGACATCTGCGCACCACAGGTCATTTTCCCTGATGACTTCCAGTCATGCGATCCAATGTTGGTTATTGTTGATTTGGGTAGGATTTTGCTTACCAACTGTCAAGGTAAATCACTAATCCATTTATGTCACTGTTAAAGGGGAAGTCAACCTTAAAAAAATTCTTGACAATAATATGTTATATGTGACCTCACTAGTCTAAACATTCTGATTACTTTTACATTTGTGGAACATGAGTTATGCAGCAAAATCCAGCTATTTTTACCCATCTCAGGGGGCGGCCATTTTGCCACTTGCTGTCGACTGAAGATGACATCACAGTTGACAACGACCATTTACAGCTAACCTGTTTTCTGAAGCTGAGCTGTGATTGGTTGTTACCCGAGACCTGAGCAACTATGATGTCATTTTCACTCGACAGCAAGTGGCAAAATGGCCGCCTTCTGATATTGATAAAAAAAAGGCTGGATTTTGCTGCTTAACTCATATTCCACCAACGCAATATTAACCAAAATTCTGTGTTTAGACTAGTGGGGCTGCAAAGAACATATCCTTGTCAATATATTTTTTTGGGGTTGACTTCCCTTTTAAACAAGCTTTAAGTACTTATTCTTATTTACGTTTCTAAATAATTTCATTTTCATATCTATATGTTCTTTGAAGATGACTCTAAAGACTGCAAAACTATGCAACCTGAAAGGGAAGACCTGAGTGATGAGGAGTACCAAACCCCCCTGGCCACTCCACCAGAGTCCCCACCTGAGCTTGACATACCCATGAAAGACTGGCTAAAATGTCCTGAACTTCCCAGCCTCCGATCATCTGAAAGTACAAAAGCCTATAGTAGAAAGCTATACGAAAGATACTCGTTGTCTTTTAAGGATCTGCAGATCATGGTTGGTCGCTACAAAGACAATTGGAAAAACCTTCAAGAGAGCGAAGTAGGGCCGACTCACGTGGTGGAGAAATTTAATGTGTTGTTGCAACTGGAGCAGAGATTGCGCTACACGTCAGATCCCCAGCTCCCAGGGGCCGTGCTCTCAGGAACCCTGCCTGATCTGAAGGTCCATATCAACCTTGAGAAGATGACAGCTTTGAGGAGTTGTCTGGCTAGGCTAAACAGTCCAGCTGGGAATGAAGATGAAGGCCAAGATAAGGTGTCAAAGTCTCCCGACCCTCTTACTCTACGCCATGAGAAAATCTTTCAAAGAGAGGACAGCTCCTGGAAGATCCAAGGTTCAGCCAAGAATTTGACGCAAAGCGTCATGACTTTAGAGCAACACACAAGGGAAGTCCTGGTGGAATCCCGTCTTCTGTTGGCTGAATTCAAAATAAACTATATGCAGCTTGGTGTGGAGAGCGATGGCCGGTACATATCTGTTCTCAAGGTATTTGGCACAAATGCCCATTTTGTTAAGCGTCCTTACGATGCAGAAGTCTCTCTCACTGTCCACGGTCTTCTTCTTGTGGACACCCTACAAACCTTTGGCTCAGACTTCGACCTTCTAGTGTCGTCTCATAAAAATCTCAGTTTTGATATCCCCACTGGCAGTCTTCAAGAGAGCCAGCCATCTTCTCCGATGTCATATGAGAGCAGATCTTCAGAGCAGCAGAGTCATCACACTGAGTCATGTTTGCGCACCGATAGAATAACTGCCCTCAGTTCCTTTCTCAAGGATCAAGAGGCTCTCATTAAACTTGAGTACCAGTTTGTGAGCTCAGACTGCCCTTCCATGCACCTGGACAGCTCCCTTCAGGTGATAAGCATGCAGGTCAATAACTTGGACATTATTCTAAACCCTGAAACCATGGTGGAACTTCTTAAATTCCTTCAGAAATCTTTCCCCAAGGAAGAAAACACTTTGACATCATCATTGCAGCAACCTGCAACGCAAGCCTACACTGAGGAAGAAGATGGAACTTTTCAGTCAACTTATGACCAGAACAAGCAACTGACTGTAGAGATTCATCGACTTAACCTCCTCCTCCTTCGGACTGTGTCCACGGGCACTGTCTTGGGTGCTGAGAAAAAAGGTTTAAAGATTGCAACTGCCAGCATCACCGGCACCAAGGTTAATGTTTCCTTAGGCAGTCGAATGGACATCAATGGGTCACTTGGTGCCATTCATTTGGTAGACTTGACCCAAGAAGGAGGCCGAAGCCAGTTTGTAGTAAGCATTGGCAATGCCGAAGACTCCTCAACTGATGAAGTTCTAACTTTGCTTGCTGACAAAGAACTTTCCCCTTCAGAAGCTTTGAATTTCCGCCTTCTTGAGAATTCCCAAGGGGACTGCTCTTTAAATCTGCATATGGCATCTTTGCATTACAACCACTCGGCAAAGTTTTTGATGGAACTGAGCCTTTCTGCCAATGAGGTAGAGGACAATTTCCGCTCAATGTTAAAAAGTGCTGCGACCAAAGTGTCAACAGTTCTTGCCACAAAGACCGCAGAGTACAGTGGTATGTTTTCACTGTTTGAGACTCCCTCGCGAAGAAGTCGAACACAAAGTTGGTCTTATCCATTGGAGGATGAAGAGGACATTCTCATGGAGGAACCTGAACCCGCATTAGACACATTCTTTGTAAAGTTGACCCTAAATATAAACATTGAATCGCCAGTAGTGTCCATTCCTCGCAAACCTGGACACCCTGAACTGCTCGTAGGGCACTTGGGTAGTATAACTATCCAGAATTTTATCACTGGCCAACATTCTGAGGGGGAGAGACTCCAAGTGTTTGTCAAGGACATTCGGTTATACTCGCTCAACACGAGTCCTTTGGTTTTGAAGAAGATGCAAAGAGGAGGAAAAAGTGGCAGCATTTCACCGTCCCATAACAGAAACAGTTATGATGAACCGCAGTTCACACGTCATGACTTCTTTGAATACCTCAGCCAAGGAAAAGGTAACAATAGTAATATTAAAACTTTCTTAGTAATCTTACTAATTGTCAAACATTTTTTGTTCCTCAGCCTTCCATATATTGAAAGACACCACCATACAGTTTACCCTGGAGAAGTCCGCCATTGATGATGATATATATACTTTTCTCACCTCCAAAGAGCCATGCAAGAGCACAGCGTTGCTGAAGGTCGAAGGAAAATTTGTGAAACCTGTTCAGGTATACAATTCAGTGTTTTTTCCAGCGTTTCATAAGATCGGCGGGCCGCCAGAAATTGCTCCCCAAAATTAGAAATTTGCTCCTCAAAATTTGAAATTTGCTCCTCAAATGAAGTCATTGATATGCAAAACTTCTCCAGTATTACCACAAATAAAAACATAATTCCGAGCCTTGTGCGCACTTACTCCCTCCGTCAACAAACGACAAATTGTAATCACTGGATGTCGGTCGGTCAGTCCGCGGTAATGACTCATTGTAATAAACGATAAACATGAATCAATCATTAATGTAATATGAAATGTCACTGTATGGAGACAAATTAGGGAATAAATAATGTATGAACTAAGCGTCATCCAATTTGATTATTGGTATTATTAGAGGAAAATTTATTGTGAATGGATTGTCTCATACTGTCAAATGTCAATTAATGTGAATTGACTGCATTGATTTTAAGTTTTACGAGAATACTGAATAATAATGAAACATCCATCATCCATCATCCATTATCTGAACTGCTTATCCTATCCTATCCTTTATATTTCACTCTTTGCTTGTAGGTGTTCCTTTGCAAGGCTGTGTATGAGCAGGTCCTCCAGACGCTGGATAATTTATTTCTCATCGAAGAGCAACATGTCACGCCAAGTCAACCACCCACACCCCCGCCACCAACTCCTTCGTCCACCAGACCTCACCGCTTTCCCGATCCCCATGGAGGACTCTTTGCAAAGGATCCACCCTACATCAGTTTACCACACTCACTGCTCTCCTCTCCTTTGCCGCTACAGTCTCAAAAGCCAAGTCCTCACGCTCCTGCATTTACTCAGCTGAAAGTAACTCTTCATGTAGCGGAATTGCAGGTCCAGCTAAGTGCTGACCTTACCCAAGGCTCCCAAGGCTTAATCAGTCTCCAGTTCCGTGACCTGGAGGGAGACTTCACTAAAGAGCATCCACATTTATTAGAAGTCCAGCTAATTCTGCGTTCAGTGCTCATGGAGGATCTTCTGGAGCAAAATCCTGAGCATAAGCATCTTATGGTGTCCCGTGGAGCGCCAAAGCCTTTGACAATGCCAAAAGAGTACCTCTCTCATAGCTGTCCATCTGCATCCAACGCCCAATACCCAGATATGCCTCGCTCTCTTCCTTCCCACATGGAAGAGGCCCAAAATGTCTTCCAACTCTACCAAAGGCATGCCGGGACTCCTACAGCAAGTCATCGCAAATCAAAGAAGGATCCAGACTGTCCCAGCACTCCACCGCCCTCCCCTACGCATCCTGCATCCTCCCCTCAACCGACCTCCGAATTTGATGAGTCATTAGTCCACATCAACGTGTTGCTAGTTGACCAGAACCACCCGGAGTTCAAAAGCCGTTATGGCAGCGTAGGACGAAGCATCGATATCGACTTTAACTGCTTGGATGTATTAATCACGTTGCAGACCTGGGTGGTCATCCTGGATTTCTTTGGAATTGGCTCCACAGCCAATAATCATGCAATGAAGGTGCCTCCTAGTTCCCCTCAGTGTGTGCCAGGACATCCACTCTATGGGTCAGACATCATTGAGGAGGACCCGAACGAGGTTGTCAACACCAAATTGGACCTTAAGGTATGTCCATAGAAGTCATTCATGTATATTGGAATGAACTTAGAAAGAATGTGAGATAAAAGGGAGGAGTAGAGGGATAATAAATCTCGGCAGTCGGATTAATCCTCTTATCAAAATGTTTGTTTTCCAAGAATTTTACAGTTGTCTATATTTTCATCTTTTGAATGAGTCTCAATTGGATCAACTTTTCTTTTTTTTCTTTTTAAATCACTCACTGTCATTGCCGGTATTTGTTGATGTAGTTTTAAACACATCCTCATCTCAAAATATGAGGAAATGTGCACACTTACTTTCGTTTTCTATTTTTATTTTGCTTCCCACAAAGGGATTGTGTTAATGCTGCTATGGACTGATGCCCAATTCGCTTGACTCAATTGTTTGTATTTTAATTTGCAGGTTCATTCCTTGTCTGTTGTATTGAACAAAGAAGGCAACGAACTTGCAAGGGCCAGTGTCATAAAATTATCTGCGCATCTGGAAATGTTGGGTATGAAAAACTTTTTAAAATCCATGTTGCAGACATGAACACATATTTATAACGGAAAGTCTCACAATCCTATTGTAGTGGGTTGATTTTTATTTTATGTTTTATTCCCTGCATTTTAGAGAGCAACCTGGTATTGACAGGCAGTTTGGGAAGTTTGTCCCTCAGTGATTTGACCCCACATGGCGATCTCTATCGGGAACGTTTCACCACACGTGGAGGGGATGCTCTCATATTCAATATCCACAGGTACATATCACAATTTCATTGTACAGTCCTTTCATTCTTGTTAGTATTGTAAAATGTTGGTTACCATTGTATTCCGTTTCAGATATGGTGTGCCGGATCCTTACCTGGAGCGCGAATATGACATCAAGGTTTCTCTACTGATGGCCTCAGTGCAGTATGTCCACACTCAGCGCTTCCAGGCTGAGGTGGTGGCCTTCATCCAACACTTCACACAGTTGCAGGATGTGCTTGGCAGGCAAAGAGCTGCGATGGAAGGCCAAGCTGTAAGTAGGACTTGCAGAGAACTCCATCCCAGGAGCGATAGACATAAATTCATGTACCCATCCATTTTCTACCACCTTGTTATTTTTTATTTATTTTTTATTAAAATATTTATTTTAAACATGTAAGCAAAATAGCATACACATGAAATCGTATCATGGTCTATATCAAAATTTGAAAACAGCAAACAAAAAGCATAATCATACTTTTTTTGTTCAGGATCATGGGTGAGCTACATGCTATACTAGCTGACTTTGGGCGATAGGTGGGGTACAACCTAGACTGGTCGCCAGTCAACCACAGGACCCTTATAGACAAACAAGCATTCACACTCACAATTCAATCTATGAGCAATTTAGACTCTTTACTGAATTTAGCTGGCATGTTTTTGAAATGTGGGAGGAAAACAAGAGTAATCCGAGTAAACCCAAACAAGCATGGGGAGAACAGAAGAACATCAAACAGAAATGTCCAAGACAAGATTTCAGAAAAAAATTAATAAAAATCCTCGACTGTGAAGCAGGTGTGCTAATATTTTAATCCATTGGAAATACAGTATATGCAAACCAGTTTCATAATAGATCACTTTTAGACGCACAGCAATCCCTCATATCAAGCATTGGATAACTGTGGGTTGCGGGAAAAGATTGAAAATCCTTAACATTCTGTCTTGTATCTCTTGCAGATACGGGATCGTCCTCAACGAGCATCCAGGGTCCTGCTAGATATCGAAGCTGGCGCCCCAGTCATCATCATCCCAGAAAGCTCAACTTCAAAAAGGGTCATTGTAGCAAATCTTGGCCAGCTGAGGCTGCAGAACTGCTTCTTACCTGCTGGGGCCCATGGCACGTTCTCGGCCCGAGACAAGGTAGAGAAACTGACCATGGCACATGCCTTTTTCCCCTCGCTGGTGAGTCACAGTCCTCAATCATTGATCCAAGCATTATCTCCAATTCTAACTCCAGACTAACACCTATCATATTTTTGTTTTAATGCTGGACTCACCAAAACGAAACTGAAACCAACCACTTGGAAACACTCTTCAGTCTTTTTTGCTAATAAGTTATTTGGGGCTAAGGATAAGGGGAAAGTTGGCTCAAGTCTTATTACAGACTTGGGAATTGAGACTAGTTGCTGGAGCAGTGCTGTTTCACTTTCCAAGTACAGTATTGCTTCATTTCCCTTGAGCAAACCCCTAACTGTTCGAATGACCTTTTTTGGTGCAACCTGCTCACCCTGACATCTTTCTTTTGTGCATCTTGCTGGTTCATGTGTGTGTGTTTGAAACGTGTTGAGTGTAGCATGAACGCAAAATGTCCACTCTCAGGGGACTAATAAAGATTATTTTCTTTTAGAAAAGAAGAAATGATCAATACCAGAAATAACCTTTAAACCAAGTTGTAATATCAGAAATGTTTTCCCAAATTGTGAGGGTTGTATTATTGATTAGAGAGAAGGGTGTCTTACACATTGTGGGGGTTCCAAGTTTAGTCATTTTTGTGCAGTAGTTTATTCAAAAGGGCTCTGTGGGATCATAATAATTTGAATTAAAGAATGTGAAAATACACTAGAGTGCTATAAACTATAGCCGAAGGTTCTCTGGGAACTGCTATCTTACATAGGTACTGGGGTCCTGCAGGTTGAAAGGTCGCAGAAACTCTTCAACAGGCTCTCCAAGATTATTCTCCAGCAGCCCTCGAATCAACTGGTAGTGTTCTGGATCTAGAGAGCACTGTACTGATGACAGGCTGCCGTAGACTGTCATATCTGGAACTGCATGGCTGAGCTCACTTAAAATATCTTTTTTTTAACAACAGACAAAAGCACATTTAGTACTGACACTAACAATTAAAACAGTTCAAGTTTTACTGTTGCTTTCCTTAGGAGTGAGCACTTACAGTATATTCCGGGCACTTCAAGGTACTATTTCCAGTACTGTAACTGGGTCACCACGGGTAGTAAACCACTTCTGGATGCTCAGTAGTCGAGCAGGTTTGTCATAGCAATATTATTGTTGTTTTACATTTGCGTGTTTCAAGTTCCAGTAAGAGAACATAATGCAACATTGTGATGCTGTCATCAAAGCCCAGACATACGGAATACAACAGCAAAATATTATAAAAATGTAATTTGCAGTACCAAGTACTGTATCATTCCTTTCGTATCATTCGTTTGTGCAACATTCTTGGTGGATTATTTTTATTTTTATCATGCAGCTGAAAAAGTTTCCAATAGCTATGATGGGATCAGGATTTTGCCTGCTTCACTAAGTTATTTTCACAACCACATAACCCCGTTTTCACGCTAAATGACTGTTTTTCTGTTGTTTTCTCTTGCAAAAGGAGCCCACACAAAATGCAGCAGCATGGTCTTATGAGCAAAAATGGCATCAAACTTCTCCCAGCGGTGTCAACTCCTGGACTAATGGCAACGCACAGCCTGAAAAAGTTCAGGAGGGGGTTAGTAGCCCTATCGCTTCAGGTAAGCATCCCGATTAGTTTGGAAGAAAGCACTTTTATTTATTTAGTTTTGGCTTGATTGCCATTCTTGGGGCATTACTATAAACGCGACAAAACCTCTAATATTTTTTGTCTTCAGAAACCCACGTGTGTCTTTTGGATTGCATTGCTCTGGACCTGCAGCAGATGGATATTTTTGCTGCAGAGCGTCTGCCCTGCCCAACATGTGACAGAGGCTGTAATGCCTCTGAAATCTCAGATGTTATTTTCCCATCCTACTGCATACGTCGGATAGGAGGAAACCTGTTGAAAGACTGCTGCCGCCTCCAGCTTAAAGTGGAACGTAACCTGGATAGGTGATTTCCTAATTCGTTTCCCTTAGTATTTTTTGTTTATTAAAATTAATGTTATTGCTATTCTTGTAACACTTGGTAATAATGTACAAACATTTTTCCATATGTGGGTGTTTATTGGTTTTGTTCAATTGATTTTGATTTGTTGGTATGACTATCATGACCAAAGTATTTGAATGATTGGAATCGTCCAGTTTTTAAGAATATCACATACATCTTTACCCGAAGATCTAGAGTTGCAAAGCTGAATCTGATTTTTTTTCAGTTTACTGATTTTTGAGTGCTGTAATGCTGATGCTGCAATGTGTTTTGGGATGATAACATTTCAGTGTTGCAAGGTTTTTCATAATGTTCACAGATTGTAAAATGATGCCCCTGGTTTGCTTAGCAAAGCAATAATTAAAAATGCAACCAAATACTGAACAGTAACTAATGGTTTTATACCTGTCACTTGATATTTTAAGTGAGCTCAGCCATGCAGTTCCAGATATGACAGTCTACGGCAGCCTGTCATCAGTACAGTGCTCTCTAGATCCAGAACACTATCAGTTGATTCGAGGGCTGCTGGAGAATAATCTTGGAGAGCCTGTTGAAGAGTTTCTGCGACCTTTCAACCTGCAGGACCCCAGTACCTATGTAAGATAGCAGACACACACCCACAAACTCAAGAATTAAGGTCTGGATAAGTATTTGTTATTTTTGCACATAATAACTGTTATCTTATGTAAATGCATAATAGAAGCAGAAAAAAGGGGCAAGAGACAAGGCGGGAACTAATCACAGAATTTCTCCTCAGACGGTGTTAAGTGGAGATGTCTTCGCCAACTTGTCAATCTTGGTTGATATGATGGATGTCAGTCTGGAGTTCATGGACAGCAGTAAATCGCACAAACGCTCACTAGCAAGGTTTGTCTTTACAGTGCTATTATTGTCCATTTTGAATTATTGACCTATTAAATTTTTCAGATTTGTTGTATTGTTAGCACACATTTAAATTTTTTAGAAATACTGAATTCATTTGTTTATTTAAACATTATTTTTCCAGGTAGCGATTGAGAATCCATTCTCTTGGGTTGGCTGCAAACAGCAGAGTAAAACAAAGAGTCTTAAAAAGCATTTTAAAAAATCAATTTAACTAAATAAATATTTAGTCAACTTTTCTTTCTTTTTTTTTTATTAATAACTTTTTTTTTAATACCATCTTTCCTTTGTTTTTTTTGCCTCAGGTTTAACTTCATGAAATCCAAGCTGCTTTTTGAGAAGTTCTCCAATGGCTCCAAATCAGTCAATCTGGTATCTCATTCGCTGCTTGCTTATGACACTCGGTGCACTGAGCAGCCCAAGAGCTCAGGTGTACCTGACTTGACCAGGCACAATGTATTTGACTGCATTCTCCAGCCTTCTAAAACTGGCACAAACCAGGCTTCACTACAACTGGAACTGCATTACAGGTAGACTACATGGGAGGAATTTTCTCCTAAATAGAAATCCGAATTGAAGCGACTTTTTGGGTGTCTAACATATAATGTTCTCCAATTTGTTACAGATCAACACGAGACTCGTCCTGTTTCACAGTTGTCCTGAACAACCTCAGGGTCTTTCTCATCTTTGACTGGCTCTGGCTTGTGCAGGAATTCCTGCGGTTGCCGGTAAAAAAGACTTCAGGAGGTGCTGAGAATCTTCAGTGTCCAAGTAATGTCAGCACTGACTTCGAAGCAAACACTAATTCCACCACCACTGGGGCTGTCATACCAAAGAGAGTCAAGAGTGGTGTGGTCACCAAGAGGTCCACTGTGCCCGTTACCAACAATCGCTGCCTCGAGGTTAAGGTCAATGTTACAGGTCAGTCATTGACATGGTGCATTGGTAGGTGACCTGTTGTCGCAAAATTGATGTGTGAAACCAAAGCTAATTTATCAAGCCCTAACCGTGCACATTTTTGTCAAGTATTTGATAAAGATAATCAGATGAATGGGAAGGATGAAAAATGAAGCCTTAAACTGCATTTCAGCATAATACAAATTCATGATCCCAGTGATATGAACATACTGTATTACGGACATCAAATTGTGCTAGAATGGACAGCCTACATAGTCAATAATTTTTCAAAATTCTTTCTGTCTTCAGGCACTGAATTTGTCATCGTAGAGGACTCGAGCTGCCTTGATACAAACGCCATCATTCTTAAAGGCACCACAGTTCTCACGTACAAACCCCGCCTGTTGGACAGGCCCTTCTCTGGAAGCCTTGCCGGCATAGAGGTAATCTCACTTTCTAGTATCTGAAAAAATGTGTACAACATTAAGTGCTCCAGGATGTCTGAATTCTTTTGTGCTACCGATCCGTTAGTAAAGAAAAAAGAAAAGATAACCGATCACCGATTCGATCAGGAGATGGAGTAAGATTAAAGAAAATGAATATCATGGAAAAGTTCATTTATTTCTATAATTCCATTCAAAAAGTCTTACTTTCATAGATTATAGCTTCAAGGCCCACAATTTAAGTGATTTCAAGTAATAATTTGTTTATTGGCACATAATTTGGTCTTCCAGCTCATAAACTACATGAAAATAGGATTTCATAAAATGAGAATACTGTGAAGAAATCACCATGTATACTTCTCAGTGTTTTGCATTGGGGGGGGGGGGGGGTAGATAGATGTTATATGTTATAAAACGATATGTCAATCTTCAGTGGTTGATTGGGAACCCCTTTGCCTTAATCACTTCCTCAATACGGCACGGCATTACCTGGGTCCCGGAAGGCCAGGTTTTCTTGATGCTTGCTGTTAGCTTTTTGTTTTTGGGTTCTGGTGGCCCTCATTTTCCTCTTGATAATACACCATAGATTCTTAATGGGGTCTCAGTCAGGCGAGTTCAAACCAGATTTTGGTGCGACTGGTGGTATGGGCAGGGGCCAGGTCCTGCTGGAAGATGAAATCTGCATGCAGGATCACATCAAATACAACAAAGTACTGAAGATTGACATATCGTTTTGAAAAGACCATCTATCCATTAATTTGATGTGATCCTAATTTCTGTCTTTTTTCCCCACTGTACTGAGTATACATGGTGAACATTACAGTATTCTAATTTTTTTGAAATGCTGTTTTTGTGGGGTTTATAAGATAGAAGCCTTCATTATGTAAAAATAAATTCAAATAATAAAGTCACTTAAATTGTGGGCCCTGGATCTATAATGTGTCAAAATCTGACTTTTTGAATGGAATTATGGAAATAAATGAACTTTTATATATTTTAATATTTTTCAAAGGGTCTGTAGATTCCAAGAATGCAATTTTTTACCCATAATCTGAGATAATTATTTGCTTACTCATCTTAATTCCATTCTTCCACCGTCAGGTGTTTTCGTGTCGTCTTGGCAGTGAACAGGAAACAGCACTGTCCATTGTTGATCCAGTTAACGTTCAGGTGGAGCTGTGTGGCAGTCCCACTTACCAAAGCAGCTCTGGTCTACTCGATGCATTCAGTGTGGAGGGCATCCCGCCGTTGCTGGAGGTCAAGAATTACGTTTTGACTAAATGAAAAAAAATGCCTAAAATTTCTAGGTTTGAATGTTAGAACAGTCCTAATTGTGTAATATTATGTGCAGCACTATAATTGATTTTAACAATAATATATTTGGATGGCGCGTTTCATGGCACCCAAAAGAATCAGAAGCTTCAGCTAAAAGAATATCAGTGGTATTGGCTGTCTATTGACATTCATTTTGTCTGTGATCTTGCAGATCCATTTTCCCGTTCTAGACATTCGACTATCTTACAATGACATTCAGCTCTTCTTGGCCATTGCCAAATCCATCCCTACTGTAAATGCTCCGCCGGCCTGTGACACCGTGCCTCTTGATACACCCAAAGACTCTCACAAGAAGAAAAATCTTGCCCATATAGGTATGCAAAGTAATTTTTCAGTTTCAGTAGTTTTTGAACTGCTATAATATTACTCAACTATAGTTATTGGTGTCTGTGTATTGCTCAATTTGTAATGAATTGGTTGCTGGACTGTTTGAACTGTAATTGTAAACAATGTTTATGCCATCTTGAAAATGTATTTTGTTTCCACAGAAGGGCAGCTGATTCATTTACAAGATCTTGGGTTCAGGAAAGAGGACAGCAAAAAGGCCCTTATCCTTTGTAAAGGTGAATCTGACCTCTGAGACGTTCGCTAACTAACCTGGCTCCCGTGTCGTTTAGGTTCAACTTATTTTGTGTCTCCTAGGTCACTTAGATCTGGCTGCAACTTGGCTGCTGGAGAATGCTGAGAACATTGCAGGCCGGTCCAAAGAACGTTCCAGAACGGACTCTGGTTCTTCGAGCCAGGCTGCTGCTCTGTCTGGTATAGAAGTAAAGGCAGAGAGCATCTGCATTTGTTTCATAGATGACTGTTTGGACTGTGACATACCACTTGCTGAGCTCACCTTCTCCAGTAAGTCTTTTTTACTTAACTCATTCACTGCCATTGACGCCTATAATCGTCAAAAATTCATTTGAACTATTTCTATTAGTTTAACATTTTTTCCCACTTTTGTTAACAAGACTATGAAAACCTAGACATTTTGTAATAAATCTTTTTTTTTTAACCAAAAGATTACTAAAAATTAGGGCCGTCAGGCGATTAATTTTTTTTATTGTAATTAATCGCATGACTTCAATAGTTAACTCATGGTAAATCACAAATTTTATATCTGTTCTAGATGTACAATAATTTTTTTCTAGGTTTTCATACTCTTGTAAACAAAAGTGGAAAAAAATGTAAAAAAAACAACCAAAAAACTAATATGAATATTTCAAATGAGTTTTTGACGTCTATAGCCGTCAATGGCAGTGAATGAGTTAAGATGCAAGATTGCTATCAATGTGAAGTTACAATACTTCTCTCTTGTTTACATGACTTTTCTCCAGGTACTTTAGCTACTATTCCAAATACATGCGTGTAGTCAGATGGTGACCCTATTCAGGAGTTTGGCTACATAAAATGGACAGATTGATGATTTGGTTTATTAAAAAATGGTGAAATGTGTGTGTGTTGCGCATTACACACTTGAATGTGAAAACAAGATTGAAAATCAAAGAAATTATTAAGGGTTCAAGTCCAAATTGTCACCTGCAGAATGTTTGTTATTACAGGGCTAAACGTGCTGCAACGTATTGGTTCCACCCAAGAAGGCAATGCCAGCTTTAGTCTTTCAGGAGACTACTACAACAGAGGACTGGCAGGTAATTACTTTGGATCTTTTGGCAGTATATAGAAATGTAATTGACTGTATAGTATATGATTTAAAGTAAATTTCTGTTCAGACCAAAAAAAACCAACTGTTGCAATCTAAAAAAAAAAAAAAAAAAAGCTTCGCAGTCAACATTCATGTTTACAATTTATTGTCTTACAGTACAGTGCTTCGTGTATTACTGTCATGCAAAATTTGAATGGCTTTATGCGTTTGTGTGTGACAGGCTGGGAGCCATTTATCGAGCCTTGGCCTTGCTTCCTGTCATGGCAGAAGCAAGAAGCAAGCCGTTTGCATCCTCCGCGTCTCAAGATGGCTGTTAGAGCCAAGCAGCGGCTTGATGTCAACATTACCTCTGTACTATTGGGTGAGTCAGAGCAATATCCTGCTGAATTGTTTAATCGGACCGTTTGAGTTGCAGGACCATATTGTAATTGTGTGTTTTTTTGGGGTACTTTTTTTGTTGATACAGAACAATACAATACAACCAAGACCTCCTGGATAGCAGACTACTGTAACAAGGATGAACAAAGTAGTCAGTCTTCACCCACCTTGTCCTGGATCGGCTCCTCAGTTGATCCGCCTTGCTTAGGTCAGAGTGAGTTACAACTGAATTAATTCCTGTGTGGAATTAAAAATTATTCGGTTCACTGAACGCCTCAAATTGTCCAAAGGTTTGAATGTGAGTGTGAATGCTTATCTATATGTGCCCTACGACTGACTGGCTGCCAATCTAGGCCGTACCTAGCCTCTCACCCAAAGTCAGCTGGCACAGGCTCCCGCTCACCCGCAATCCTAATGAAGATAAGCAATAGAGAAAATAGATAGATGGATGGATGTCCATATGTCTCTCTTTTGATTATTTTTTTTAACTGTCTCTTCTCAGGTGCTCCCCTGTCCCACCTTAGAACTCGGAGCACAGCTAGCTTGACCAGTTTTGACCAGCAAACTGACTCCAAAGGTACACTTCAGAGTTTAGACCATAGGTGTCAAACTCCGGTCCTCGAGGGCTGCAGTCCTGCAGGTTTGGGAGATTTCCCTCTTCCAACACAAGCTGATTCCAATCAGCAGGATCGTTATCAGGCTTATGCAGAGCTCGCTGATGAGCTGATCATATATCAGCTGTGTTGGAGAATGGAAACATCCAAAACCTGCAGGACTATGGCCTTCCAGGACCGGAGTTTGACACCTATGGTTTAGACCAGTGGTCCTCAACCCTGGTCCTCGGGGACCGGTATCCATCCTGTTTTCCATGTCTCCTACAGCCAACACAGGTGGGAATCGTTATCAGGCTTCTCCAGAGCTTGCTAATTAGCTGATGATATGAATCACCTGTGTTGGCTGCGGGAGACATGGAAAACAGGCTGGATACCGGTCCCCGAGGACCAGGGTTGAGGACCACTGGTGTATGTGTGTGTGTGAATGGGTGAATGTGAGGCTTGAATTGTAATGCGTTTTGGGCACCATATGGTGTAGTTAAAAGCGCTATATCAAAAGCAGTCCATTTAGTGACCATTTAGTATCATTTAGTCACCCCAGAGCATCTCTTGCAGTAGCCAGTTCATTCAATACTTGCTTACTAAGTTTTGCCTTCATTTGTTATCCATCAAGGGTACTTGATATTAGGGATACACCGATTATCGGTCAGTCCATCGGCCTTTTTACGTAACTCAAGGCTGATAAAACTGAACAACGTAGCAAATTTGGGTTTTTTATCAGGATTTGTTACAGACAGTTTTTACTTGTCAGAAAGACATTTCGATTTGAACATATTCAGACAATTGTTCACTGTCTGATCTTTTTTAACACAGGCTGGCAAACCCCCCAAATTAGCTACATTTGCATGCATTTGTTGCTCAGTAAGAAACAGGTAACTTTTAATTTATGGATTTATTTAAATGTATTTATTTAACTTTATAAAAAAAATTATGCTGACGCTGGGAACTGCCTACGCTTTAAACATTTTTAAATGAAAAATCAATTCTGTTGAAATTTAAAATTTCCATTTACAATAGAAAACTTTAGGGAACTGTTTAATTGCTTAGTTTTTCATTTAGCTTAATACATGCTGAGGACCCTGGAAGCTCCCTGCAATTGTTGTCATTTTTAAACAAAGCTGTCCATTCTTTATATGTTTAAAATTCAAAGAAAAAGTAAAATTTTACAATTTTGACGCTAATATTTTCTCTTTTACTGCAAATGAATATCGGCTTGAAATATCTTTCTCTTTAACTGCTAATAATCGGTATCAGTATTATTGACCTTGAAAAAAAATTATTGGTCTGTCATCACTTGATATATTGTACTGCAAGGCAATACTTTATTTTACATGTGGTCGATGAGAAGCCTCAAGTGTGACATGTCTATGTCTACTGTTTTTCATGTGAAATAATATGTTTTACCTAGCAAGCTCTGCTGTCACCATGTACTTATTAAAACAAGTGGCTGTAACTGAAATTTAATTGATCATTTAAGTTATCTTTTTTTCCCCCCCACCTGTTTCTGTACAACAGGCGTAAAACTTTCCAAGAAGAGGCAGCCATTTGTACCATATGCTTTGCGCAACCTTACAGGATGTACAATGTGGTTTGCCACTCTGACAACAACCCCCACAAGGTTTGTGGAACTATTCCCATGCACGATACTTGTACAAATTACAGCTATTTGTTGCAAAATATAAGTAGGTTCATGGCCACAATACTACCCTTTTCGGAACTCACTTTGGAGGCTGCAGTTTGAGCTCTAGTAGGACAGAAGACTTTTACTAACCACCCATCACCAGCTAAACTTCTTGAAATATTTCTTTCAGAGTGGCACTGTCTCACAGCAGTAGTGCAGACTCTATTGGAGACATCCACGGTCCAGGCAATGATGATAGCCACAATGTCAGTCAGTGGCGAGAGGTGTTTCCCGGGGAAGAGATTCCGTTTGAGTTTGAAGCACGAGAGAAACTTCGTCATAGGTACATTTCTGAGCAATATTTCAATCTTCTATTTACTACTATCCTTGTTATTACTGCTGAATTTAGAACAATATTTTATTCAAGATATTACTCAAATTTAAGTATAAAACTTTAAGCAAAATGTGTCAGACAGTTTCACAACAATAAATACGTCAATAAATAGTCAAATATGAAACTGAAAGCCATCTCAGGAGAATGACACCATTATATTTGTGTTGAATTGACATATAATAGTTACTAATGTAATCTCCATGAATACTTTCGGCTGCAGTAATTAGCAGTATACGGCCCACCAATAAGTATATGCCTGTTTTTAAAGTATTCATTTACAGGTTGTTGTATTTTCTTATGCAGGCACACTCATGAGCTAAAGCTGCACCAGCTGCTTGTACGCGTGTGTGGATGGGAGCAAGTAAAGCCTGTGTCTGTGGACAAAGTGGGAATTTTCTTCCGTTATGCAGCGCCAGACAGGAACAACGCATCCAACATTGTAAGCAAACATTATGGCCTCAAAATGAAGTCAAGCTGGAATATTGTTTAATTGGTCATTCTATTCCCCCCTCCCCCATGCACTTCCACAGGTTGGCAGTCCTATCAGCAGGACTAATATAATTCATCCACATGTCTATGTAAGTACAAGGTTCAGTCACTGAGAAAACTATTGTGAAAAAGAAGAAATAATGCTAATCTCAATTCTGACTACAGCTACCAAAAAGCTAGTTATTTGCATGAATAGAATTTGCGCAACCGGTCTGAGCAGTGAGCACCCTGTTAAAAAATTAATGATTTGCTAGTGAGCTCGGCACTGAACTACACCATCGGCTTCCTTGTGCTGCTAATGTGTGAGCTTGCTGTGTTTACTGTGATGGTTTAAAATCAGAGGAATACAAGAGTATATTTAAATGATATTCAAACGAATCTTTTTTTCCCTCATTCACTGCCATTGACGGCTACGGCAAAGATCCATTTTAACTGCTGACAGTGAATGAGTTAATATTAAAGGTCCAAAACTTTGTGTTTCCCTGCTGCTTTAGTTTTGGTTTGTGATTGACATAGCTTCTACTGTACATTGTTGTCATGAATGGTCGTCATTTGTATACTTGTTCAAACTTTATGACCACATCTGACTTTGTGTTCCTTAACTTTGTTGTGAAAATCTCAGTTCTCAGCACTGCCTCCGGTCAGAGTGGTCTTCTCCATCACAATGGAGGGAAGTGCCAGGAAGGTTATAACTGTGCGCTCAGCCCTTATTTTGAAGAATCGTCTCGATGTTCCCATGGAGATCAGACTTGACAGCCCTTCTGCTCCTGACAGTATGCTACTGCTGCTACATTTTTCTCTATTGACTGTACTCCTTTACAATGTACACTCTGCTGTACATGTTTGTTGCACATCATAGAGAAGCAGGGAGCGGTGTCCGAGTGATGGGGCATGCAAATGATGATGCGCCCCTCAACTGCAAGGCACCTTGTCAATAGTCAGGATGCAGACATACAGCTCTCCAATAACTAGCTCCAATTCTTGTCTGCAAAAGGACTCCAGGGTCATTATAGTTTTGGAATTTTCATTTTTGTTATTTTTTATTTCGTTTTGTTTTTTAAATTTAGTTAGTTTTAATTATTTTTCAGGGCAGTTCTGTTTATTGGTTTTAGTTATTTAAAAAAAAATGCTTTGTTTTAGTTAGCTTCAGTATTGGTTTTCATTAAAAAAAAAAAAACCGTGTATTACCAAGGTAAAATGAAAAAAAGTAACGCATTGCATTTCTTCTGAGTTAAATGGAAAAAGCAGGAGAGCTGAACCATTAGAGCCAAAAATCAAGCTTGCAAAATTGTCGCTTAGGACCAACGTCATCTGAAGGTGCTTTTCTATTTGACACACTTTCAAACATCCTTGTTCCAGTTAATATTGAAATAAATATACTTAAAATCACCTTTAAAATCAAACCCAAAGGCTCAAAGACTAAAACGAAGGACATTTTTGCTACAATTATAGTTTATTAGGTTTGTAAACGTAAAATCTAGTTTCAGTTAGTTTTCGTTTTTTTAATTTTAATTTCATTTAAGAACTTTTTTATTTCTTATTTTAGCTGTGGTTATTTCGTTAGTTATCGTTCACTAAAATAACCTTGCGGGACTCAAAACCATGACCTATTATTCCAAAGCCCAAGTCCTTTGACTAGTATTAATTACTAATTTTCTACAAAATAGTGTCTAGAACCAGGATGTCCAACTCACTCTACTTCATTCAAATAAGAACTATTTTAAATGTGTAAGAAAAAAGACATTGTCTTTTACGTATTCTAGCATCTGACCAATTTTGAAAGGATGAAAAGGAGGTGGTCTCTTAATGCATAAAAAAAAGGGTGGGTTACTTTTGGCCAAAGCCATGACAAAATAACATTGAACTGAATTGATTGCCCAACATTTTGCTGTTTGACACACACACACACACACACAATTTTTTTCCCATCCAATCACAGTCAAGAATCAGCCTTTGCACATAGTACCGGTATTGTGTTATTATCATTGATTGCCATACCAAATGTATGCCTGTGTCAACAGAACCAGTGGTATTGCCTCCAATTTTGCCCGGTCAGGCCTTGGCAGTTCCACTCCACCTGACGTCATGGCGACTCCAGGCACGGCCCAAGGGCTTGGGCTTGTTTTTCTGTAAAGTTCCAATCCACTGGACCAGTGTGGAGCGGCCCGGAGAGATCAGTAGCAGCAAGAGGGATTGCCAGTCGGCAGACTTTGATGACACTCACAAACGTAACTTCAGGTAGGATCATTGGTGGGATGTGGGAGACCTTTTGCTCTTGGTTTTCTCATGTCATTTAATTTCTCTGCACGTTCTTAAGGTTTTGTGTGGTCATAAAAAAGGAAAACTACCCAGACCAGAGACCTGCCAAAAGGGTCTCAAGTACAAATCAGATCTATCGCCAGCCAGGTCACACCATCTACCTGTTGCCCACCATGGTGCTGGCCAACCTGCTACCTTGTGACCTCAACTACTACGTGAAGGGGTCAGCCATCAAAGGCTCCCTCAAACCAGGAAAAGAAGCTGTGCTTCATGCTGTGGACACCTCACAGAACATGGAGCTAGGTCAGAAATGGAGGGGAAAAAACACTAACATTTATTTGCTATACTTTTTTTTGTCCTTCAATGCTTATTCTGTTTGTATTCCAGGTATCCTATTAGAGAACTTCCCTGTGTGCAAAGAGTTGCTCATTCCTCCCGGAACTCAGAATTATGTTGTAAGGATGAGGCTGTATGACACAAACAAGCGTCTGCTTTGTCTCACCATCCGCATCATCCTTCGGGCGCACGGCGCACTGAAAATCTTGATTTCAGCACCTTACTGGCTCATCAACAAGACAGGTTAAGCCTTGGATTAATTAAACAAGTCATTGTCCTTTTCTAAAGTTATTTTCCTTTTTTAGGGTTGCCATTAATTTTCAGACAAGACAATGGGAAAGTGGATGCAGCAGGCCAATTTGAAGAGCATGAATTAGCGCGAAGCCTCAGTCCATTACTGTTCTGCTACACTGACAAAGAACAGCCTGCTATGTGAGTTTCCAAATATCAGCTAAGCCTTTATTTGGAGGGAAAAAGAAATATCAAATTTTTCTGTAAGACTTTGGAAGTATACATTCGTGCACAACTGTCTTAAAGGGAAAATAAACCTTAAACATTTCTTGACAATAATATTATATGTGACCTCACTAGTCTAAACATGACATTTTGATTAATATTACATTTGTGGAATATGAGTTATTGAGCAAAATCCAGCCATTTTTTTATCCATCTCATGGGGCGGCCATTTTGCCCCTTGCTGTTGATTGAAGATGACATCACAGTTGCTCAGGGCTCCGGCAACAACCAATTACAGCTCACCTGTTTTCTGAAGCTGAGCTGTGATTGGTTGTTTCCTGAGACCTGAGCATCTGTGATGTCATTTTCACTCGATAGCAAGTGGCAAAATGGCCGCCTTCTGATATTGACAAAAACTGCTGGATTTTACTGCATAACTCATATTCCACTAACGCAATATTAACCAGAATACCATATTTAATGGGGCTGCATAGAACATGTTGTCAAGAATATTTTGGTGGGGTTGACTTCACCTTTAATAATAATCATTGTACAACAATATTAATTACTTTGTAGCAAAAGAAAAAAACTTTCAGTTATTTCAAGATACATTTAACTCATTCACTCTCAGCCATTTTCACTGAAGCAACCCCCTTCACTCACAGCTGTTTTACTGGATTTTGACAGATTTTGCAAGGCCCACAGAATATTGTGTTCTATTGCTATAAAAACATGGAACCTGCCAAAAGAAAGATTAAAGTATCTTCTTTCATCAGGAAGAAAAAGTACATTTCTACCTGTTTCCGTTTTGCAGCAATTAGCATTAGAATGTCATTATTCACAAATCTGAGTAATTGAGGTTTTTTTCAACATGGCCCTGGTTTATTTCCTTTGCTCTGCTGCCACCTGCTGGTCGTTTGTGTAATAATTACAATTTCTTCAACCGTTCATTGCAGTTGAGAGGCTGCATCAAAGACTTCTTCTGTATGCTCTATTATTTAAAAACATTAAAAAACGTATAAATGTATCTTTGGGACACTTAAAACACTTAAAATAGAGCGTATTTATACGTTTTTGAGAGCAAAGGAGTTAACAATCAGTTCCGCAATTGCAGAAATATTTTTTTCACTACTATGCTTATTCCTATTTGTATATATAATTTTTTGTATTAAATTTTCCCTATTCTTTTTAACCCTAGGTGTACAATGCGGGTTGGAAAGGGAATCCATCCAGACGGTGTTCCAGGCTGGTGCCAGGGTTTCTCCCTGGATGGAGGGAGTGGAGTAAGGGCAGTGAAGGTTATCCAACAGGGTAACAGACCCGGACTCATCTACAACATTGGCAAGTTGTTGCATTCCCGCTTAAATTAAGATGAGATATTATTGAATATAGTAATAGTTAATCCAGCTGTATAATCAGTGCAATACGCAGGTTTAACACTGGTCAATGCACAATTTTCACCAGTATTGCTAATGTGCTCAGGCAGGAGAAGAACCTTGCTGAGTTTGACTCTGCTGTTCCTAAGAAACACTCTGTTTTGTGGCAAGCCATGAAAAATACACTGTTGTTGCCTGAAGTGGGTTGATGACAGTGATTTAATTGATCAGGAATTTATTGTCTGACTTTCCAACATAGGTATCAGTGTGCGCAACGGAAAAGGACGCTACAGAGACACTCACATTGTGACTTTTGCCCCACGCTACTTGCTGGATAACAGCTCCTCACACAAACTTGCCTTCGCCCAGAGAGAGTTTGCTCGAGGAAAGGTGAAGAATTTCCTGCTCTTGCAATGTTCTTCAGTACGAATGTCATTGATTTTTGCGTACCTGTTATTCCTATATAAAACAAATTTGTCACATTTCCAGTTCTTAGTTGAATTTAAACCTATGAAGCACTTAGAGACTACATTATATACATACAGCTGTTACAAGTCACCCTGTGTCAAGTGATAAATTTTTTTTAGAGTGACAGTCACTGATGCACTTTCAGTCATTTGTTGTACTAGACTAACAAATAGACAAATAAAAAAAGAAACACTCACAAGGAGAATGGAGATGACACTACAACTGGACTAACCGCGTGGTAAATGTCTGGAGCTCGGGTCAAGTCTGTTTTCTTGACAGGAAGATAAATACTTCAATTTGTGTGGGACTTTGAGCTTATTTCTTCTTTACAAAACCATTTAATTTAATTGCATTTTTTTTTAAATAACCTGCTTGTTTTTCTTTGTTAATAACAAGTGTTGTTGTTGTTTTAAAATTCTGGATTTGTGGCATTTCATTTTGTTTCAGTGTATACATTTGACTTATATTTCCAGGGTACAGCCAACCCGGAAGGTTACATCTCCACTCTGCCAGGCTCCAGCGTTGTCTTCCACTGGCCCCGAAATGACTATGACCAACTGTTGTGTGTGCGCCTAATGGACAGCCCAACATGCACCTGGTCAGGAGGCTTTGAGGTCAACAAACCCAAATCTTTCCACGTCAACATGAGGTGAGAAATAGTTTGATCTCTCGTCCTTTCTAATTATATCTGTTACACGACTCACTAAAAGTCAAGTTTATTCCAACTTTTGTGTGAAATTGTGGATGGACCAAAAATACACTATAACACTTACAAGTGATCAAAATGTGACCTTCTCTAAAAACATTTGAATGCACATATACGACTGTTCAATGTTTCAGTACGGTTGATTTAAGGACGAATTACAAAATAGTTGTTTGATCCTGAATCATCAACAAATATCAATCTATATTTCATAATATAACATTTCTGATTCAGTTCAAATTGGAATTTAAATTCCTCTTCGTCACAATGTTCACATTGTGATTTCAATGTTCACATTGTGATGTCATAAAACAATGATTGATCAATACCCAACAATTGATCAGTGCGATGCTTGAAACGGGATGCTGTCAGAGGGATGTGGCCAATGAGCTTAGAATGCCATCAGCAGGCTACAACTGAGATACAGTGAGACTATAAAAAAAGAAAAAGGCATAGAAGTAGACATCCATGGAGTTTTGGTTCAATAACCTGTTGTGAATTTGCTGTTCAGCTCCTTGTTAGCAAGTTGCTCAAAAAGGCAAGGCAAGGCAGCTTTATATTTATATGGGAGTAAATCAACATGCTTTACCTGATTAAAAGTACAATATTCAAAACAAAGAACTAAAGACAGCTACTGAACGCAGAAAATCCCATTTTGAGTCGTTACTGCCACCTGTTGATGAAAAATGAAACTGCACACACCCTTCTTCACGTACACAATACGCAAATGATGTCGCATCCCTAGACAAAGGGTGGAATATTCAAACACGAATACAGTCTGAAAACTATTGGCCAGAGGCTTGCAGGAGTACCCTTCGTGAACAGCTAAGTGTTAATCTTCTAATTGGAAGCAGTTTCAGTCATAAATGGTCAAATAAGAGCTATTGGAAAGATATTTTTTTATATATATATATATATATATATATATTGGCCAAAATTGTTAGAGAGCAGCTTTAAAACAAAGTACAGAAGTAAAGGATACTTTCCTAAAAGAATGTACAATGCAGAATGTTTTTTTTGGGGGGGGGGTTAAGTTTTTAAAAGTGCTTTTGGTTGTTGGACTGAAACTTTTTATAGTTTGACAGTTGGAGTTGCATTCAAAGTTCTTTCCAAAATAAGGTCAAATTAGGTTCACCTGTAAAAGGCAGTGCATTGTAAGTTTTCATCCTGAAATTCAATTTGATAAGTCACATTCGTGTTATGTATACAGGTGTAAACAATGGTCCGATGCGTCCCAGAACTGTGTCTGTCTGTCTGTGTGTGTACCGTATATATAAAGTGGTTTAATGGAATCTTGCTTTTTAAAGGGACACCATGGGGAATTGCTTCTTCTTGCGGACGGAGATCACCATCAAGGGGGCCACCTACCAGATCTCCTTTACTGACACTGATCAGCTGCCCCCACCTTTCCGTATCCACAACATCTCTGAAGTAAGCTCTTTGTTATGTGGTGCTATCCAGCTTGAAGACAAATTACAGTAAGCAATTGAGTTTGTTTGAATGTCTTCAGGTTCCTATCCAGTTCTGGCAGCATGGGGTGGTTGACATCAAGCTGCACACTGAGGTGAAGGCCGACTCCGAACTGGACTACGCCTGTGACGAGCAAACGCTGCCACCATACCTGACTCTGACTGTGAAGGGAGCCGGCTCATCAGAGGTCACAGCTGACATGAACTTCTTCAGAGAATACAACAAGCTCTACTACGAGAATTTCATCTACATCGCCGCCACGCATACATTCTCACAGTACTGATCTCTTATACAAAGCATTTGTTTCCATGTTAAAAGTTGAAGACATAAGCAGGAATTATTTTTCTTTGAAGGAGTGGTGGCAGAAGGCCTGTTGGCAAGAAGCATCTGGTCACCCGTGCTGAACTGGTTCTTGATGTGGACACAAAGACACAGAGGGTCATCTTGAAAAAGAAGGTATTCTTTTTTGAAATTCCTGAAGAGCTCAGAGACAGGATTATAGAAAGGCTCAGAAGCTCCAAGTATGACATGAAAGTTAATTTTCTGCCAAAAATGACAACGGAATCTTCATTTCTTCATTGGCAGGAGCCTGGGAAGCGCTCCCAGCTGTGGCGGATGACAGGTACTGGTATGCTGTGTCATGAAGGCTCCTCACCACCTCAGAGCAAGCCCGCCCAGCCACGACCAATGGACTCCTCTTTGGTTTTGGACATTGCGGGACTTGCAGCTGTTAGTGACAACAGGTCAGCACAATATGCAACTACAGTATAGCTAAAGATCAAGATCAAGTATTTCAGCAAAATATTAGTATAAGGTGGATGAACACTTATTCAGCCTTTTTATTGAATTGTTTTACCAAATATAGAAAAATGGATGAAAAGAGAATGTTGCTGGTGTGTGAACACATTCATTTCCACTACATAACAGCTTTAATACATCACTATTTTAGTTGGATTTGTAAATGAAGGCCATCTGTCGTGTGGCAAATTAAGTATTCAAATGTTCTTTTCATCAATTTTGAACTATATGGGAAATGCAAACGAAGTCTGACATGGAGATCTGTGGAAAGTGATGTCTTTCTCTATTTGTTGTTGTTGTATTAAACAGTTTTGAGCCTTTGATGCTACGAAGACCAGACCCTCGTCGCAGCACAACGCAGACATGGCATTTCAGCTCGTGCATGCTGACCTGTGGCCTTCCCCGTCTAGTAGTACAGGTGGAGATATAAACTTCTTTTTTTTTTAGAGCGTTTATGTTTTTTTCCCCCAATTTCATTGCACAGTAATACATTATTTCCATTGTAGTGATCTTACTCCTCAGAATTATACGACAAATATTTCACAAGTTCTCTGATTCGCCAGCTCCCTCATGAACTTTCTTTATTTCAGCCTTTTTGCTACCTTTTTTGAGTGTATAAAGGTAATTTGGCTCATCACGTCACTGATCGTCTCAGAGAGTCAATTTTATTTTTAGAACCTTAAATCGCAAGAGTATCAAAGAGCTTGCGTCACTTGCAAAGGTAATTTGCATGATTTGTTTGGCAGGTTTATGCCGCATTCAACAAAAGTGAGTTTTGAGCCCTCCAGCCTTTTCTTGCCAATCATGCAGTGCTCTTATGTCATCTGCCCTCTCAACATTAAAATAAAAATCTATCTGAATACATGTCCTTTGAGATTCCTTTAAATTTGATGGTGACATGTCTGAGACGAAGCATGTCGAGTGTGAAAATGATGGGCTCCAAGTATGACCCTTGAGGAACGCCACAGAAAAGATGGACAAAACTGACTTATGGGTTCCAACAACCATAGAAAAATATGTATTTGATAGATGGTACATGAACCAATGGTCACGAGATGCCTACCCAGACCTTCAGCCTGTTTGTAATGATGTGATGTAAAGCTTACAGTCATAACCAGTTATTGACTTGATTTGTTTTCCCCTTTCAGGTAAGGGGTGGTATCGAAGGCCTGTACGATGGAGCCGAGGTGGTTTTGGGTCCAGATTCTGGGCTTCTGGAGCCTGGTCCTGAACAGCAGTTTATCAACCAGAAGATGAGGCCTGGTTCAGGCGTATTGTCTGTTCAAGTGTTGCCAGACGGACCTACTCGTGTTCTGCAGGTGAGAACCAGACCCTATGTAAACTGTTTACAAACAACAAAACGTTTGATCACATTGCCAGAGCACCATCATAACCGTGATAAACAGGAAAATTATCCGAAGCTGCCTGTTTGTGATGATTACAGGTATACTGTAGATTTCTGTTGTTTCATCTTCTTTCTGTCTTCATGAACAGATCAGTGACTTCAACCAAAGAAGGATGATCCACAAGTCACCAAGTGCTGAGCCGGACAAGAGCAAAGAGGATTTGAAGACGAAAGAGCCTGAACATGAGCTTGAGGTAAACGCAATTAAAACATCTCAGATGATTTTGAGAGAAATTTCTTTAATTACAGTTGTGGATAAAATATTGTTAGATAAAAATTAGGGGTGGAGGAACTGTTACATTTTATTTTTACATTTTATTATTATGAAATATACATTCAAATAATTATGGATCCAACTGTACAACCTGCCATCACACTTCCAGCAAGAACGCACAGTGCAATGAATAAAAAGTAATAAAGAATTGACTTGACAAATCATACATTACGTCTGTATTATGTAATGATATATCATTATGACATATGTCTCGCTCATTAATTTATTCCTGACATCCTGTGTCATCATTCCTTCCAGGTCTTAGTGAACTTGGAGGAGGGTATTGGCATGTCTTTGGTCAACAAGGTTCCAGAAGAGCTTGTGTTCGCCACACTGTCCGGAATTGATGTCCACTTCACTCGTACCGCTGCCAATGAGGTGTTGGAATTGAGCATTCACAACATTCAGGTGAGATCCTGATCGCTTATATGATGCAAGTACACTACACAGACTGAATATATAGTCATTGTGTTGTACAAAATCAAGAACAAGTCTAATTGACTCGATTTAACTTTGTGAAAACAGCCACAGTCCCATGATATCCACCACTCTCCCAGTTAACTCATTCACTGCCATTGACGGCTATAGACGTCAAAAATTCATTTGAACTATTTCTATTAGTTTAACATAATTTTTTAATTGTAATTAATCGAATTACTTCACTAGTTAATAGAAGAGAGAAAAAAAAGATTAAAAAAATAATAGAAAATATTAAACTTTAGGGGCGTCAGGCGATTAATTTTTTTTATTGTAATCAATTGCATGACTTCACTAGTTATTTTTTTGATAAAAGAAAAGATTAAAAAAGAAAAGAGAAGAATATTAAAAATTAGGGGCATCAGGCGATTAAAATTTTTACTCCTAATTAATTGCAGGACTTCACTAGTTAACTCACGATTAATCACAAATTTTATATCTGTTCTAAATGTACAATGAAAACATTTCTAGGTTTTCATACTCTTGTTTAACAAAAGTGGAAAACATGTTAAACTAATACAAATAGTTCAAATGCATTTTTTACGTCTATAGCCGTCAATGGCAGTGAATGAGTTAATATGAAGCATTTTGTCATGAATTCAAAAAAATATATATAAAAAAATGTAATTGTGTTTTTCTTCTGGTGATCAGGTGGACAACCAGCTTCTCGGAACCACACAGCCTGTGATGCTCTGTGTGACTCAGAGCTGCGCTGATAGCAGTGTGAGCGACAGC
Source organism: Leptonotus elevatus (assembly GCF_054856555.1). Taxonomy (NCBI): domain Eukaryota; kingdom Metazoa; phylum Chordata; class Actinopteri; order Syngnathiformes; family Syngnathidae; genus Leptonotus; species Leptonotus elevatus. Next base: position 23,872,609 of record NC_141240.1, read on the forward strand.
GGTCCAGCCTTGCAGGTGAACTCGGTCAAAGTTCCGAGCAGTCTAATGCTCACCGATATCTTCAAGGTCAGTATCAGACACATTATCGTGTCATTATCACACTTCTCACATGCCACACAGATACGATGGCTATGTTCACACTGCGGCACATGAAGCCCAAATCAGATTTTTGGATGTTGTTGAATACTTTTAGAATCAATTAGTTATTAATGAATTGATTAATTTTGACATCACTATCCACATAAAGCATGGGTCAGATTAGATTTTTTTTTTATGTGTGAAATTGTACAGTTTATAATGCATGAAATAATTGACCAGCAGTGTGAACGTAGCCTTTCTTTTTGGATTATTGATGATGTAACATTGATGTGTCTGCAGCACCTCATGGTGACAACTGGGCGCTTCTCAGTCATCATTGAAGAGAAGTTATTGCTCAAGCTGCTCAGCTTTTTTGGTTACGGGCAGACAGAAGCAGGTCGGTGAACTGTAAAATTTCATTAGTCTCTCTCAAAAATTGATGGTGATGCATCAACAATTGAAAATAATATGACTCTTATATTTATATTGTTTCATTAATCCAAAGAAATCTCATTGATACCATCTTTTTGAAGGCTTTTTTCCATGCCTGGAAAATGAAATTGGAGCAGCAAAAGACAACAGTAGTGCTCATAGTCCCATCTTGTGTTAAACATTCTATTGTAAAATGTATTGTGTAATTGATGTAGAACTGGAGAAATTGGATGAAAACCTTCATGAGAGGCCCAATCAGGATGCAGGAGCTCCCAAACGCTACTACTTTGAGAACCTGAAGATCAGCCTGCCTCAGGTCAAGCTCAGTGTCCTCACTTCTCATAAACTGCCTGCTGATCTGAAGGTAAGTGCTTTTTTTTGTTAACCTCTCGAAAATCTCTGCTGCTATTTCTAATAAATGATGCAACTTTAAGAAGGACAAATGTTTGTTTTTGTGTGTGGTTTGGTAATGACTCCATCACTTAACCCAAAATGTGGCTTGAGGGTTGTTTTCATTGCAGCAACATTCCATGACGGACAGATTTACAGTACCCCGTAACTCATCTGGATTTATTCTCTTTTGTAGGATACACCAAGTTTATACTCAAAATATCATCTTTTTTTTTTTCATGCCAGGCTTTGAAAGGTACCTTGGGATTTCCACTGGTTCGCTTTGAGGATGCTGTTGTCAACATGTACCCGTTCACTCGAGTGCACCCCTATGAGACTCAGGAGATCATCATCAATGATATTCTCAAGCATTTCAGAGAGGTATTGGAGATTCTCCTCTGTTACAGGGGTGGAGAACTACACAGCAAATCATTATTTAATTGTTTAATTCACTACATTAGGAAATAAAAACAGTAGACACTTCTTTCTCAGACTATGCAGTTCAAACTATATATAAATTTTTCTTTTCTTTTTTATCTAAAGGAGCTGATCAGCCAGGCAGCTCAGATCCTGGGCTCTGTGGACTTCCTCGGAAATCCAATCGGACTTTTCAATGATTTCTCTGAAGGCGTATCAGAGCTCATCAAGTATGGCAACGTGGGCGGCCTCATCCGTAATGTGACACACGGCGTGTCCAACTCTGCTGCCAAGGTACATATTCATTCCGTTTTTTGTTTTTTTTTACAGTTTTATCACATTGCTGTCGGGCGATTTATATGTTGTTACGTCGTCTGTCTCTTACTCAATGATCAAAGTTAAAGTTTTTAGTCATAATTATATTTAATCTGTAAATAATAATCATTTTAAATGTAGTTTTTAACTGTTGTACATCGTCCTTGAGGGTCTTGAAAGGTGCTTCCAAATGTCATGAATTACTGTTATTATTAAAAAATAAATGCATCAGTAACAGTGGCCCCATACGTATCAATCAGTTTGCAGGCACTTTATCTGACGGGCTGGGGAAAACCATGGACAACCGGCACCAGACGGAGCGAGAGTACATCAGATATCACGGAGCCACCAGTGGCGAGCACTTGGTCGCAGGCATCCATGGACTAGCTCATGGTACACCTGCAAATAGTTCTCACTGTTGCATTTACTCATGATATTGTCTGAATTCACCTCAAAACACCAGTTTACAGTACGTTAAATTTGACGGAAAAGTGAAAATCAACCCCAAATTTTCATTACAGTAATATGTTGTGTGATCTAAATTCAGCATTGTAATTCATATTGCGTTTGTGGAATATGAATTAAGCAGCAAAATCCACGTTTTTATCCATATCAGGTAGTGGCCATTTTGCCACTTGCTCTCAACTGAAAACATCACAGTTGCTCAAAGTTCAGGTTTGATGTCCCTTTTAGTCAACAACAAGTGGCAAAATGGCCGCCCCCTGAGATGGATAAAAATGGGCGGATTTTGCTGCTTAATTCATATTCCACAAACACAATATTAATTAGAATGACATGTTTAGACTAGTGGTTCTGCATAGAATATAATATTGTAAAATGCTTGGGGTTGACTTCCTTTTTAAATCTTTTAATCTTGAGGCAGAGTCACTAGGACACAAGACCTCCTCCAGATTGGTGCTTGATAATCAGATTTTAAAATGGATTTCACTATAATTGTACTTCAAAAGGAAAAGCAAAATAGCAATGAAAAATCAACAAGGACTTTAAAAAATTATTACTACAATTTAACAATTTTAATAGGAGTAAATAATTTTAAAATGGAAGCATGAATCTTATTATGTTTAATTGACATGCTTGCTCACCAGCTTTTCCCATCAAGATGTCTTTTAAGGCAGAGAATTACGGAAGAGGATAAGGGCCAGTGAAGAGAGAGAGAAAAAGGTTGGCAGGATATTATTATTTATTCTCAGAATTTTTACTTTAAAATCAGAATTCTTACTTTTAATCTCAGAATTCTCACTTTATTTTTAGAATTCTTACTTTAAAGTCAGAATTCTAAAAATAAAGTGAGAATTCTGACTTTAAAGTGAGAATTCTGAAAATAAAGTGAGAATTCTGACTTTAAAGTGAGAATTCTGAAAATAAAGTCAGAATTTTCACTTTAAAGTCAGAATACTGAGATTAAAGTCAGAATTCTCACATTCTGAGATTAAAGTCAGAATTCTGAGAATAAAGTGAGAGTCCTGCCCCAAATTTTTTTTATTTATTTGCTGGCCCTCATCCTCTTCCGTAGAGAATCCCTTCCAGGGTGTGAGATAATTTGCCGAAGAATTTAAAAAGCATACAAGTGGCGCGAAAGAAAGGCATCTGTCTCAGTGATTTCCTATGATCTCTCAGGTATCATAGGTGGCATGACGAGTATCATAACGTCAACTGTGGAGGGGGTGAAGACGGAGGGTGGAGTCAGCGGCTTTTTCTCTGGCCTGGGTAAAGGTCTTGTCGGCACCGTGACCAAACCGGTGGCTGGAGCGCTGGACTTTGCTTCTGAGACGGCACAGACGGTCCGGGACATGGCGAGTCTCAGCAACCACAGGTGGGCGCCACCGCTTACGTTACCTGCGCTATGTTCACTACAGTTTATTCATACAGTTCCAGAGATTCATAATGAAAGGAGCCGGAGGACACAACAATTTGCTTGACCTTGCACACATCTTAGATGACATTCCTTCTCGCCTTTGACAAACGGCCAACTATGTTCCCATTTTCAAGTTGTCATCCTATGTTTTGCAGGCTAAGTGTGTTGCGTGTCAGGAAACCTCGCTGCTGCAAAGGTCCTCAGGGTCTTCTGCCTCGCTACTCAGCTTTGCAGGCTGATGGCCAGGAGCAGCTCTTCCACCTTACAGATAACATTCAGTCCGAGTTGTAAGTCAGTTGTCTTCACCAATCACCGGGCTTGCATACACGATGGCGTTAACACACCGCCGGTCGCATCCCCTCACACACTTTTGTTTCCTGACCGCCGACAGCTTCATCGCAGTAGAGCCCATCGACAGCTACAGCGTGCTCATCTCCTCCAAAGTGGTCTACTTCCTGAAGCCTGGAGACCACGTGGACCGCGAGGCTATTTTCCTGGAGATCAAGTATGACGACCTCTACCACAGTCTGGTGTCTAAAGATCATGGGAAAGTCTATGTGCAGCTCACCAAAAAGGCTGAAAGCACCAGTAGTGGTGTGGCCATCCCTGGCCCCTCCCACCAGAAGCCCATGGTAAGACTTTATACTGTGACAACACTGAGCTTCAGTGGCAACAGGATTTATTTTATGTATTTGTATTTTGGATTTAACTTCTTATTTATGTTCTAATCCATCCACAGGTCCATGTGAAGAACGAAACCCTGGCTCTGAAAATCTCTCAAGAGATCAACTATGCCAAGAGTCTATACTATGAGCAACAGCTCATGCTACCTGCCACTAACAACGAGGACTGCTTATTGCTTGAATCGTGATCAAATATTGGACAGGCAGTGTTTCATATCATGTCGAGAGTCAGCCGCTAACGGAGCAGAAGATTATTGGATGAATGGATCATGTTTTATGAATCGCGGTGAAAATGTGGATATTCAGACAGCCATGAACTTGTTTCAGTCACATGCCCGAATATCAGGCAGAGCACACGTGTTTTACAGAGTTTTTAATTTCATCTGTGTATATTTGTTACTCTAGTTGACTGTTTATAGCACCAGATGTACATATCCTGCAGGTCTTCCACCATGTTTGTGAATAGGTACAAATGTAAATACGGTAACACAGTATGGAGAGATGTGAATATAACAAGCTTTGGACTGCTTTTTGGTGTGTGTGTTTTTGAGAGTATTATTTTGTGTGAGGGTTGGAATCTAAACAATTGCACTGACACATTTGAGTATGTGATATGCCCCGACCCCATTCACTTTGAGCTGCCTTCCCCTATCTCTCTGCCATGAACAACTACAAACTGACAGTTGTGACATTTCAGTAGCATCACCGTTTGCTCCTCTTTGATGCAACTATGACTTCCTCGTAAACAACTGTCTAACTTCCAAGCCGAGTTTTTGAAAAGTCATTGAAGCGGCAGGACTTGAGGTTTTAGTTCGGTGTCACATGAGATTTTGCTAAAAGGTGAATTTGACTACTTGAGGGGCTTATTGTGACATAATGGAGGTTTTGTCAAATGCTTTAACGTGAGCAAATGCAAATAAAGGGCCCCTGGTTTAACACTTTGTGTGCAATCTATTCGTTTACTCTATCAGTTGGTGTAATTAACATGGGACAAGGTCAAGTTTACCGCTGTGTTACTTACATCATCTTTTCTTTGAAAAACATTCTTGAGAACGAAAAACACTAATTGTTGAAGCTTTGTAGGTGGAATTCTTTCCCATTCCTGATGTTCCAAATAGGTGTTTGATTACCATTCATCCACTTTCTCAGTCTTTTTTGCCACTTGTGTCAGTTTTTTTGGTACGTGTTGCAGCCATAACGTTTTAAGTTAATGATTATTTGCTAAAAACAATTAAGTTTATAATTTTTAATATTAACTCATTCACTGCCATTGACGCCTATAGACGTCAAAAATTTATTTAAACTATTTCTATTAGTTGAACATTTTTTCCCCACTTTTGTTAACAAGAGTATGAAAACCTAGACATTTTTTAAATCTTTTTTTTCTTAAAAAAATAAAAGATTATTAAAAATTAGGGGCGTCAGGCGATTAATTTTTTTAAATTGTAATTAATCGCATGACTTCAATAGTTAACTCACGATCAATCAAATTTTTTATATCTGTTCTAAATGTACAATATTTTTTTCTAGATTTTCATACTCTTAACAAAAGTGGGAAAAAAAAGTTAAACTAATAGAAATAATTCAAATTAATCTTTGACATCTATAGCCGTCAATGGCAGTGAATGAGTTAAATATCTTGTCTTGTATTCAATTAAATATAGGTTAAACATGATGGAATGGAGTGAAGACATTCTCTGGATGGCAAAATGAATGGTACCAGTCCACTGTCTTCAGTGCGAAAAACGAATCAAGAAAATATTTGTCATTCTTGTGTTGATACACACTAGTATAATAAATAATTAGGTCGGGTCACGGGGCAGTAGCTTTAGTACGAATGCCCAGACTTCCATCTCCCCAGCCACTTCGTCCAACTCTTCTGGGGGATCCTGAGCCGTTCCCAAGCCAGCCAGTAGGAATGATAAGTCTTTCCAGCATGTGCTGAGTCGTCTGGTGTTTTCTGCCCTTTGGGCATGCCCAAAACGCCTCAACAGGAAGGTGTCCAGGACACATCCTAATCAGATGCCCGAGCCATCTCTTCTGGCTCATGTTAACACATTTATAATTGACAGTGTAAAAATCATTTTAGTACATTTCAGAGACTGTGCTTTTTTAGCTTTCATTCAAGTAAAGGAGTTGAATCAATACTTTTTGCCAGTTTTTTTTTTTTTACTCAAACATCTGTACTTCTACACTTGTGTTGTGCCATTTTGACTAGATAGATAGATAGATAGATAGATAGATAGATAGATAGATAGATAGATAGATAGATAGATAGATAGATAGATAGATAGATAGATAGATAGATAGATAGAGTGACGATGACGTGCGTGAATCCCCCTCCCCTCCTCGAACGTGTGCAGACTAGAGAACTGATGGCGTTACAGTAGTGTTTATGATGGCGAGTGTGGGCAAGCGACCACGTGATGCGGAAGCAGACTCTAGCGTCTTTTGTTCACATCAATCAAAGCGGACACGGACGGAGAGCTGCTGAATCAGGAAATCGCTGGTACATGATTTATTTTCCACTCTGAAAATTACAAGTAACCTTTCTCGAGAAACTACACGTATCCATTTCCTCTCCACCGGCAAACTACATCGTCTTGAAAATGTTTGTAAAGTTTTTTTCCCCCACCTCTTGTCGCGGTATTGTTTTACGTACATGTCTTTATTAAGTATGCGTTAGCTTAACGCGGAGGTAACGTTAGCTTAATTACACCAAAATGTTCACGCGTAGTTTAGTGAGGTGACAGAAAGAAGTTGTTCAGTTTGTATGAAGCTCAAACTTTAGCCTTATATCGAGGCTCCGGATAAAAGTTGACGAATTGGCGGCTCGGTTAGCTTGCTAGCCAATCTCCAAGCGAACAAAGAAGCGTCAGTGCGTTTAGCTTCGGGGAGCTAGCGGCTACGTCGCAGACACACGCGCTATTGCTTTGTTTCATTTCGTGGCGATGTGCTTTTAAAATACGTAGTACAGAACACACTTTACTGGCCTTGTTAATCAGGTGAGCTGTTTTAACGGGTTTCTGGGTAAGTAGCCTAGGAAAGAGACTACTACTAAGTAAAGTCTGTAAAAGTACCAACTCTCCCGGACACTTCTTTACGCATGTCTACCAAAATGTCGAAATATGCAAACTGAGTCTTCTACTGTAATCTGCTTGACGGCTTCTAACCGTAGTTTTTGGAAGGACTTAGTTTACAGTTACACAATGAAATGTGACATTTCATCCTTGTCAGTGATTAATATACTCGAGAGCGTCGAAAGAAAAGTTTGGAGCACGGCTACAATTTCTGTCATGATTAGTAGTATTAGTTTACTTGCATAATACATTTTGTCCTCGCTTTACGATCACTTCTTACGTGGCGACGTAAACTAAGTCGGCACGTGTTGAACTCTCACAAACATGCTGAGTACTGTTGACATAATTACAGTAGTAATAGTCTAAAAAAAAACACTTCAGGCCATAAATACATAATACTCAAATGGCAAAACTGTGGCCACAAGTATTTGTCTCGGTGCAATCTAGTTCACTGCATGTCGTTCATAACTTTGAAATGTCATAATTAGGCTACGGCAAATATTTGCACAAATAACACTCTTGAAGCAATATAGACAAAGAAAGTGGCAATAATTGAAAATTTGCTAAATCGTGAAATCGAATTGTGTCTTCTGGATTATTAAAAGCTGTTGCTCTTATGTTCTTACATTCAAATGTTTTTGTTAGTTGTAATTTTGCACATGTGGCAGAACGCTCAATTTACTCAACTACTCAATCGTGCCGTTTAAGAACAAACAAAGAATGTTACATTTATGTTAAAACTAATTTAGAATTAGTATACATTATTGTTGTCTGAACATTTTTGCACAGGAATTATTTTTGAATAAATGAAACCTTTAAATAAATGTTTGTTGGGTTTATTAGATTAAAACCAATTAAAACCGTAATCGTCCTAAATGAGTGCAAAAATCTAGATTTTATTTTTGGGGCAATATCGCCCAGCCCTATTCGGAAGCCATTAATATAAAACAGACAAGAGGGGAAAAAAGAAGTGCGTGTGGCAGTAATTGAGCGCGCCATTCCTAATCTTGAAATCCTGTACAATACTATGGAGCCCTTGTACGATGTACTGAGTCCTGTTCTAAAGTTACTGAATTGCAGAAAAGTGGCTCACCACTTAATTCACCCTTTGTAGCTCTTTTGACTGAAAATGCCACGCAAGAAGGTTACAGACGTGTCTGGAAATGGATCCCTGAAGAAGAAGAGAGCCACGGGCAAAAGGAAAGAGCGAGACTTTAGCAGCGACGACGAGTTTGACTACGAACAGGAAAACAACAAGAAGCCGGGGAAGCCCTCCATAAAGTCCAGCCTGCAACCCGTCACTGTGGCGGATGATGTCAAAGAGAAAATTGTGAGTCTGTGAAAGTCTTTTTTTGTGTGTGAAAGAAAATAGTTATACTGCATCTTATTTATCAGAGTGATTCTCCGTTTGCATTTCCTTTCCACAGAAACTTGAATGCCCAAAGGTTAAAGGGCAGCTAGTCATATTTGGAGCAACGAATTGGGATTTGATTGGAAGAAAAGAGGTCCCCAAACAACAAGGTAGAATATTTGATATTCTATGCTGTGAAACCATGATGTGTTTAAAATCAGCAATGTCAATAATGTGTTACTTAACCACTTATATTTTGTTTAGCAAACATAAGATAACCTTTAGCCTCACAATGGTGGAAAAACAAACAAACAATGTACATAAGCGCAGAGAGATCTTGGCAGCCGCAAAAAGGAATTTTCATTCATGTTAGACTCCACACAATAACATTAGAAAAACAATCTTTCACACTACATTGACACAAAGTGTTGCTGAAAGAGTAGAGCAGGGATTTATACTGTTAAACCTGTGAATGCTACATTTACGATACGTTACAGTATATTTCCGGTGGCAAAGGTAATCCATTTTCAGGTCACCGTGGACAAAACGGAACGGAAGTGTGACGAGTTGGGCGAATGTAACGGGCCGGGCCAGACTTTGGTGAAGAAATTAGCCACACAAGCCACAGTCCAGATGAGAAGCCTAGTTGGCCGTACTGAACAGGATGAACACAACCAAACGCAATTGGCCGCAACCAAACTTGGACCCTGTCTCTATTGGGACGGAAAGCATGCGTTTCCCCAGCATCTCCAGGTCTTTGAGTGAGTTTATGGACTGCGTGTCACAGCACGGCACTTCGGTCTTGGAAGCAGTCTTGACCTGCGGCCATCAGGAAAATGGTGTAAATGTTAACATTGATATGTGGTGAGATCAGTCACAAAGAAGCGTGCAAAAAAAAAAAAAGTAATTGGTGTTAAACTTGACACTTTTGGCCTCGACGGGTGGCGTTCCGCCTCTGGTACAATGTAGAAGCCGGGAAATTCCCTGGTTGACTTCATCTCCCCAGTACTGAGCTACAGTCATTTCTGGACTATTAAGCCGCGCTAGCTAAATTTGGGGAATATTCGAGTTTGTTACACATGTAAGCCGTAGGTGTTTTAATGTTACCTGCGCTGGGTTCCCGCTGCTTTCTTTTCCATAATGAGGGCACAAATGGTCTCGCTCTCATTCTGTCTCTTTTGCTGTATTTGGGCTCACTTGGTTTGTTTCGCTCTGCCCGACGCTCTTGCGCTTCCTTTGTAGTGCGCCCCCTTGTGATCTGACGGATACGCTGCACCTTTAGCTGCAGGGTCGAATGCAAGTGAAAAAAGTAGCAGCTTAAAGTGCACAAATTACTGTACTCTGGTGCGCAAAAGAGGAATGATCAAAATTCCCATCTTCCACTCCCATTTGCTTCTGTGGTGGCACATATCTCCCATGGAAGCACAACATGAAAGCGGACGGACTGTAATAGTTCAGGATTGGAGACTAAAATGTCAAGATTTGCATATTTTGATTGTACATGGAACATACTGTGAGCTTGTGCTGAACCAGTGAGTGGCCATTAAATGATTGTGACGCTAATGTCTATTCATATGTATGCATATGGTGGACAATCCCCCCCCCCCCCGCTGAGCTCTTATTGATGCATTTGCAGGCACATGCTGATAAATGTGCTTTGTTGCAAAGGGATTTGGGATTTTTTTTTGGGGGGGGGTATGGCTTAATTTGCAGCAGCTGTTAAGACAAAGAGCATGTTAGGAGGTTTCATATGCTGCACCTGCTGTACATGCGTGCACGTGCATGTATGTCAAATGATAGCTTTTAGCTTTTATTTTTTTAGTATTACTACTCATCTTCCACCAGAAAATTTGCCTGCCATCATGCAGGTAATATATATATATTTTTAACTTATATTATTATGTGTGTGTGTTTTGAGTAGTGTGTTATATTCACCTCATGTAGCACAGATCATTCAAATAGACGATGCTTGCGTTCGCTATAGTCGGTTATATAAGTTGCACTAAACAGATTGCGTTTTGTGACAAACACAATGTGAAGACGTTTGAGTGTTTTTTAAAGGGAACAGCTGCAAGTCAAGGTCAGGGAATTGTCAATATGATCAAGATTGAGCTGCCCTTTTTCAACTTTTGCATACCGGCCCCAGGTCTGAGAATCTACAGAGTCTTCCTTTCTTTCCTTTTTTCTTTTTCTTTTTTTTTTCCATTATTTTTTATTTGTTTAACATTTATTATTATTTAAAAGTGATAGAAGAATACTTCTTATAAACGTGCATTTAATACAGAGGCAGTGGATCAAAATTGAATAACTGTATGGTCATTATTCTAAGTAACATTTAAATCTTACTCATCATACCAGTATAAAACCGTAACCTTTTTACAATAACCCTAAAATTAAGTACAGCTGTTTGCTGGGTTTGAGCGTGTGACATTTGCACGCTGAGCCCTTAGGCACCGTGATGTCATTTTCAGTAGAGTGGCAAAATGGCCGCCCGTAAAGGTTTCCCGGACCCAAAAGGTTTGACAACCCCCCACCTGAAGGATATTTTTAGAAGACTTGCTGGACTCGATACAAGGTTTCCGCTGGGGATTTAAAGGACTCAAAATGAGAATCTAAATGTTAACATGCAATATTAATTTTTTTTTTCTTTTAGCGGCTTTCCGCAACCTGGGCCAGAATTTGTGGAGTCCGCACCGTTACGGCTGTTTAAACGACGTCCTGGTCAGCTGCGTGATTTCGGGCTCGTGTGCGGCTCACAGCCTTCTCATCACCACCGATGGCAAACTCTGGAGCTGGGGTCAGTCACAAAATCCACATTTTGAGTTTTTGGAAATGTCCCCTTTGGATCAATTTGAATACAGATCAAATGATTATTTGGTCAGGTCGTAATGACAAAGGTCAGCTGGGCCACGGAGACACCAAACGTTTGGACGCTCCCAAGTTGATTGAAGACCTGGCGGATGTTGTGGTTGTCACTGCGGCCTGCGGGCGTAATCACACGTTGGCACTAACAGGTATGCATCTTTGAAACGACGAGTCAAGTGCTTATAATGATTCTTATGCTTTTGTTGACGATTCTTTAGAGGACGGCATTGTGCACTCGTTTGGCGAAAACAAGCTGGGTCAGCTTGGCCAAGGCAGCCAGACCGACGCCGTCCTCAGCCCGGCACCCGTAAGTGGCAACTCCAAACCACAATACCCCATCCATATCCAGTCCTGGCCGGAAAGTCCAACCTTGGTGTGCTTTGGGTGCCCAGATTACCTACAATGGCCAGCCCTTGGTCAAGGTGTCGTGCGGGGCCGAGTTCAGCATGGTGGTGGACTGCAAAGGGAACCTCTACTCCTTTGGCTGCCCCGAGTACGGACAGCTCGGTAAGATGAACGCACGTGAGCCCACGTTTGAAATGACAGACGACCTTCGCAATCCTCGCATCTCCTCATTGGGCCACTTCTGGTGGCGCCGACCTCCACACTCGAGTACATTTCTTGTCGTTGAGTCTCTTTCACCGCAGGACACAACAGCGACGGCAAGTTCATAGCTCGTGCCCAGCGCATCGAGTACGACTGCGAGCTCATCCCTCGCCGCGTCGCCATCTTCATCGAAAAGTCCAAAGACGGCCAGGTCACGCCCGTGCCCAACGTGGTGGTCCGAGACGTGGCCTGCGGAGCCAACCACACGGTGAGAAGTCACAACCGACGGAGGCACTTCTTGTGCCGTTCCCGTATTGAAGCGCGTGTGCGTTGGCTGTCGTGTGTGCGCAGCTGGTGTTGGACTCCCAGAAGCGAGTATTCAGCTGGGGGTTCGGCGGTTACGGGCGTCTGGGACACACCGAGCAGAAGGATGAGCTTGTTCCTCGCATGGTGAAACTCTTCGACTTCCCCGGTCGAGGAGCAAGTCACATCCATACGGGATACCAGTGCTCCTTTGCCGTCAGCGAGAGCGGTAAGACGCACGTTTCATACGGCGGCACGATTTACCGAAATGTTATCCTGATTTAGGTTTTGGCTTTTCTCGATCATTAAAACGTAATGATCGAATAAAAACTGCGCAGAACGCTGCTGCGCGTTCACAAGTTCCCTACGTTGTGAAAGTACCCTGAATGCACCATATTGTAGCAAGCCCAAAGCGAATCAGTGTCATTCTGCTGTCCCCAAGTGACCTTTAACCTGTTAAAATGACAGTCCAGTTGGAGTTAACTGAAATTAAACACACGATAATAAGAATTACATACAGTGTGTATTAAAATACAAAACATGCTTCGTTTTTGAAACATTGTTAGCCTAGTGCTAATGCTAGAGCATGGCGGATCACGTTCAAATGCTAACAGGAAGTTAGCATCAATGAATATTCACACACAAATGTTGTGGAACATATGCCTAAGATAACACTACTCAAAGGCACACATTTTTCCCAATTTGTGAAAAATTAGTTATTTTAATACAATTCAATGGCAACTTTCTTCTGTTCTCGTTGTAAGCATGTACACCATGGATGCACGGCACCACACTGCCCCTAAGAGGCCGAAATGCGCAGGAACATTTATTTTACTTTTTTTTTTTTTTTTTTTAACTTTTTTGAGTTTAAGGGTTGACAGAATTTAGTTTTTCTCAAAATTCAAGGATACAAATGTATACATGTTTTTTTTTTTGGGTGGTCATACCAACATACATTTCCACATGATAAATATGATAAAGAAGGTAATGTAATGCTTAATTTTGAAAATGATGAAAATGTAAGACTTGAACGTAATGTGATATTTCTATGGTTATGTTATACTTGACAAAAAGAATAGTGTTCAACATGAAGGGATGAATGGGCATAAGGCTGTGATCATCGTGATTTCAATCTCAATCAAAATAAACGTGATTATCATTTTCCCCATAATCGCCCAGCCCTGAGGTTTCACCTTTCAACTTTGATGTTTGCGTTTGCAGGGAGTCTCTTCTTCTGGGGGGTGACCAACACTTCCAGGGAGTCGACGATGTACCCCAAAGCTGTGCAGGATCTGTGTGGCTGGGAAGTCCGCAGTCTGGCGTGCGGGTAGGTTCTTGCGCTTGACGCTTGACAAACTCTGTGCTCAACTCGAGAGAAGTGACTCGTGTTGTGTGTGTGCGTGCGTGAAACAGGAAGAGCAGCATCATCATTGCTGCAAACGAGAGCACCATCAGCTGGGGTCCTTCACCCACTTTTGGAGAGCTGGTAAGAGAAAGTGCTTCATCATCATCATCATCACTTGTGGGCCACAATTGGTGCCAAATGTGTTTGTTTGATTTGCGTAGGGTTATGGAGACAACAAGCCGAAATCCTCCACCACCCCCCAGGAAGTCAAGACCCTGGATGGCATTTATATTGAACAGGTGCACTGAATGACTGGCATCGTATGTATGGTGGGCACGAGTTCTATAAGTTAAAGGTTCGGCGCACGCACAACACGATGGCCGTCGGGAGCGCAAACTTCGCTTGAGTCGTGCGCTCAGATATCGCTTATTTGTGCCCGGGAAAGCGGCCAATTTAAGATGGCTGGAATGTTTTCTTTTGTCAGGTGGTGATGGGTTACGCGCACTCCATGATCATCGCCAGGCAGGACACGCCGGCCGAGCAGGAGAAAGTGCAAAAGCTGCCGGAGTATAACCCGCGGACAATCTGATCGGTCTTAGTGGAAGAGGCCCGAGTTGCGAGGGAGGCGTGTCCTCTTTACGGGGCTCACGCTTCGATGGCAACGAATTATCGAGACCGTGTCACTTGTCGGGTGAAAACCTAGTTTACGTCAAGCACTTCCGCCTCTTCCTTCCCGAGATGTGCTTCCGTTCCCCTTTTGTTACACGCACACCCATTTGTTGTGTTCTCATGTGTTGCAGTATTTGCGAAATCTTTGTCCAATTTTACGGGTGCTTCAGCATGAACCCTCACCTCTGCAGGGACAGATGCTCCATACCAGTGCCTACATTTTCCATGGCCCTTTTATGGAAGTTGTCTTGTATGTTTTCATGATGTTCTCAACTTAGTTACATTCCTTGAGTTAATTTCCACAATAGATGTTGGGAGTATTGTCGTCTGGACTTCATTTGGGGCCAATGCTGCTCTGACAAAGTATTTGAGCTGGGGAAAGTTGGGACTTTTTTGGGTTTTAAGTCGGCAAAGGGGGTGTTTTTCTGCCACCTTTTACTGGTCTTAATGGTTCTGTGTGTTGTTCTGGTTACATTTTCATTCCGATAAATAAAAGAAAATGGTATAAACTGATGCCCAGTTGAAGTTGACTGTTCTTGACAAACAGGATTGCGACAACATGGCTGAACTGACAAAAATACCGTACGTGACTGAAAACACTGAACTCATTTTTATTGTACAAAATCAGCTTGAACTTAATCTTCGTCTTCTTCTTCCTCTTCATCCTGGTTGATCTGGAAGTAGCGCAGCTCGTAACTCTCCTTGGTGTTGGCCACCACGCGCAACCAGTCACGAAGGTTGTTCTTTTTCAGGTACTTCTTGGTCAGATACTTCAGATATCTAAAAGAAAGACATTACAAACACGCCAAAATCAATATACATTCAATATATATATATATTTTAAAAAGCCTTAACAGCTTTTATGCAATTTCACTTGAGCAGCTAGCATTTTAGCATGCAACACACTACAACAGGTTCACGGCTGTGCGTTTATGAGCTTAGCCCTGCTAACAAGGAATTAAGACAATTATTCTTATTCCTTACACGAGTGCCACATTTGAAAGTGTTCAAACTGAACTGAAGACGTCTCCAGAGTAAACAAAACCCACCAATGTTTATGCACATGACCCATTTCAACATGTAGTCACAATATCACACTTTTAATTTTTATTTAGAACAATTGCAAACGATGATGGGACCTAATGGCGAGGTGGTGCAAGGATGTAAAAGTTCACCTTTTGGAGAAGGGCACCTCCGAGGAGATGGTAATCTTACTCTTGCTCCTCTCAATGGACACAACACCTCCGCCCAGGTTGCCCGCTTTGCCGTTCACTTTGATGCGCTCCTGGAGGAACTGCTCCTGCAAACACCAGGGGGGCCATTTGAGATTTGATTTGATTATTATTATTTTTAAGTTGGAAAGACAGTTTCAATAAAATAAAAAATATGCTCAATAACGTAGTTTAAAAAATAATAAAAATTTGTGTTAAAATGAAATATGCATTAAAATGATCATATTATTGATTTTTTTCCCTTCTGTCCATGTACTCTTGTTTACAAAATCATGATTATTTTACTATTTACAAAAAAAACCCCTATTATTTAATGCCAGGATGCCAAACAAATGTCCCAGGTCACATTGTGGCTGTAAGCAGAAGCTCCTCCCCGACTTCAACTTAGTCTTTCAGACCCAAGATGGTGCCAAAACAACAGATACGGCTTTGAACTGACCACAAAAACCGTCGAGTATTCTAGCAAATAATGGAGGATAGGTCCCAAAGTAATGAAACCCCCCCCCCCCCCACACACACACACAAATGCCAAACCATAGGCAACGATCGCCTAAACGTGAATCCTTCCCCTTGAATGTTTTTTTTTTACATTTGGTGACCATAAAATCACAAACATGAGTGTATTTTGTTGATATTTTATGCGACAGATGTCTCAGTGGTTTGTTGCAGAACATGGATGAACAACAGCATGAAGAACGCACCGGACAGGTGCAGAAATTTAAATAAGGTTCAGGTTTATTTAAAAAAAAAAAAAAGAATATCTCAAAATTTTAACTTTGTCCAAAAAAGGGAAACATTTATTCTATTTCACTCCCATGTTGAAATGTTAAATGTACATATGTTTAAACATATATACTTTGCACACCCCTGCTCAAATTGGACTTACAAAGTTGGCGGCGTCCATGATGCCATCTTCAACAGGATGAGTGCAGTCCAGTGTGAACTTGAGGACCTGCTTCTTCTTCTTACCACCTTTACCAGTGTTCTGCTTTTTCTGCTTTAACGACAACAACACACTTCTGTTACATACGTTGTTCTCCGTAGTGTGTCAAGTTGCAAAGCTTTTTGGCGCATTGATGCAGGAACACAAAGTTTAGAGGACTCTCCAAGTCAACTCTCTTAATAAGAAAAGCTTTTTTTGGGGGGGGGGGGGGGGGCTCATCTCATTAGTATAAATATAGTTGGTTTGGTATACACGTTGGAGTCAAATGCTGTGTGTTTTGCAACCTCTATTGAGCAAAGGTACTTATTTTACATTGAAAAGGAAATCTCCTGACACCACCAAACAAAAGTGTCTGTCACAGTTCATCATTTGAGTTGCTGTTCCACAGATTTTCAAGATTTGTATGGGTTTTAACATTATAATTTGTGTAATGCCATTTAAAGTGAGAAACATATTTGTGTAGGTACGATTTGAATAGTTTTTATAGAATATATATATATATATATATATTATAATAATTTAGTTTGATGCGAATTGTCCTATATTTAAGCACATTGTCAATGTTCAAACTACGCATAAAGATGCAGTGTCATAATAAACTTGTTCGAGATAAAACTGCTGTCTTGTTTTTAACAAAAAGACCTACTATTATTTTCATGTCATGGTGGCGGCATTTAGAGTGCCAAGTATACTTAATTTTGGTCTAAAAAGTTCGAAAACCACAGACTGAGTACATGTTGCCCAAGACATTCATGTTTAAACCTGTAATTTATTGGAAGACCCTTAACAACGACCCATTATTTTGAAGAAGTGTATACTTTTCAAAAGTGACAACATTTTGGACAAGCGACGACGGTGTATCGCTAGTGGCAGCCGACGGTAAGCTAAACATCGCAAGTGTAACATTCTGAATCGGGGATCACGTATGACGCAAACAGTCCTTAAATAAATCGCCAAATGTAATTGACAATCATTGGAGCGATTTAAACGCCGCGTTTAGTCAACCCGGCCGCTCATGTTTAGAAGCCAAAACAGGACAGTCGAGTCCAAAACGTGGTGAGCTTAGCAAGCACGAGCTAACGTTAGCTACGGGCCGTAAAAAAAAAAAACCTGAGCTCTTTTATCAGCTCGTTAACAGGCTGCCTCAAAGCCTCGGTTTGGACCGTTAACATTATGAAACAACAAAGGCAACGACCTTATCGTCGGTTTTGAGTTTTACACTAGACAAGCAATCATTTGAGCAGACTGTTGACACGCGATTCTACTTACAATGGGTGCCATGGCGAAGAAGCTCGCAGAGAGAGCGAGCGTGGAGTGCGCATGCGTTACAATCACTGACAAGTCAATCGTCGAATCATTGATTCAACCGCCGCATCCTGAAACGGTTATTTTTCTTTGTACTGTACTGTTCTGCTACTTGCTGTATCTTCTTGCACTTTCATAATGCCAGAAAAGTGCAAACGTACACGGAGCGCAGTAAGGCAGATATAGTCATTAACTTCTTGCACTTTCATAATGCCAGAAAAGTGCAAACGTACACGGAGCGCAGTAAGGCAGATATAGTCAATAAATTATTAAATAGTAGTTATATCAGTATCACAAGGAGGTCAAACAATACTCAATAGAAGGCTTGGAATTCAGGCTCTCTACATGTTTCAATGTCAAATACGAAATAACTAATCTATGCAGTTTCGCTTCAGTATTGGAAGCAGTAAATAGATGGCGTCGACTATTACTGAAAACTCAAATCATTTAATAACAAAGTACATTATACAGAACCATACAAACGACCCCAAAAAAACTAGGTATGGGGCCTACTCATAAAATCCAAATATAAAGTTTATTACAAGCCAATGGCGCAACTGTGCGATGATTTTTAGCCTGAGTGAAAGTCATACAATGGATTACACATACAGTGACAGTGTTCTATCCAATTTTACAGCCAATTCAGCCTCTGAGCACGTGACTGTTCTGAATGCAGAGTTACCACCATTTATTTCAACAGCCCTACAGAGCAACAAGCTTTGGATGGTATGAAAATGGGCATTCAGTTATATATATATAAAAAAAAAAGTTGCCATCTTGGATGTTTTTAAAACGTTGCTACATATGAGAAGTCCATAGGGAGGGGGAAGAAAAAACAACGAGGGCAGTGCTTAGCATCATCTCCACAGAGCACGAGGTTATTGGTTTGGACCTGCTGCATTGACGACTTCCATGTTCTCATCATGGGTGTGCTCTCAGTGCGTCCGTGTCCTACTCTAATGTACGCATTCGGTTTGAGAGCGGTGGCCGACTGAAGGCCGGCCGGGAAAGCTAGAGTGAATTGTCATCTTCCCGTGTAGCCCTACAGCCCTTTCAGGCTAGAAATGCCCAAACTACATAAATGACGTAAACTGTGCAGAAAAAGAGCATAAAAAAGTGGGTGAGATAAGCCAGCTACAGCATCAGATCCAGTTCTGTGGGAACCAAACAGCCGTTACAGTGGAAATACAATGAAAAAAGCATGTCAGTCAGAAACATCTAAAAGCTATCTGACTTGACATGCTGGGGTGATGTGTGAAAAGAAACGGGGTGTATTTATATGGAATCCCTTTTTATTTATTTATTTATTTTTTACCAGCCAACTACGGTAATACTTGTATGTCCCACACAACGCTGCCAGAGGTGCGGTGTCCCCCTCTATGCAATCACCGTCCACTCTCTACAGACACCTGGTGGTTGTTCAACAGCTAGCATGGTCAAAGCATGCAAACAAAACTGCAAACAAGTGCTACTCGAGTACACGCAAAGACGGTGAAAGGTTTTGGTCTCTCTAACTGGATTGTAGAGTTTGTTTGGTCAAGGTAAAGCAGTCCACTTGCTTGCTGGTCTGGGCTAGCTAGTGGGTCAGCTCGCAGGATTCCTTGCGATCGCCACCGTCTGCTCTGCTTTTTGAGTCAAGTACACTCCCGGAGAACTGCGCTCCACTAGTTGACGTGGATGCCTGAGATGAAGGGCAGCCCGGTGGAAACCCGCTTCTTGTACTCCACGTATTCCTCAGCAAAGAAATTGATGAGGGAAATCTCCTCTTCCTCAATCCGCTCCCGAAAGAACCTCCAGCTGGCGATGGTGTAGCCCAGCGTGCATATTGGGTTGCACAGCACTACCTGTAGTAGACAACACGTTAGGCCAGACCCCAAAAAATAATAACAAATGGAATAAGAAATAAAAGCTCTCGATAGGCACTATGACAAAATATGCGTATTGACAATTGAGCAGTGATCCTCAGACCTGCGTTCCTATGCTCCAGTAGAACCATCCCACATAAGAGGGGTGTCGAAAGAAAGCGTAGACGCCGCTGGTGATCAGCACGTGACTACACGCCTTTTCATTCTGGACAATGTGGTTGAAGTTGGAGCCGGCCGTCAACATGGCCGCCTTGCGGAGCGCCTCACCGCACAGCACCATGAGCAGACCCATGATGCTCAACAACCTCAGCTGCTTCAGCTCTGAAAGACAACATGAGATAGGTCAAAAGGGATTCCACCATTTGCTTAATGGAATGGATGAGAACAATCCAGATGTCTGACAGGATGCATTACGGTCAGCCACGACCAAAAATTAAGCACTTCTTTTGAATGACAAGCTGCCAATATTGAAACAAGGAAATGTCATAGTTGACAGTGAAAGTAATTTCTGCAACAACAACAACAACAAAAACAGGTTATAGATTGTTTGTTATGAGTCTTTTAGAATCAAAAATTTATTAGATTGTACTGTATTGCAATTTTAGATCAGGAGACCCGAAAGACATTTTTAGCAAAGGATTTTGACATATTTATTAATTTATTGCTTTTGGTATTTGATTTAGGGCGATAAGGTACAAAATTACAAAAGGCAGGCCTCATCTGTAATATGTTTTGGCATCGTTTGCATCCAAATGACAAGTGGCATGTGAATTACATTCCGGAGCAAACTTGCCCACCGACCTGGAAATGTTAGCTTTTCCACGGTGAACTCGAGCCATGATGAGACCGCAGCAAGTGTGTACTCGGCACTGTGGTTGAGCAGGAATGAGTCCAGTGACAGGCTGTGAGGGTTGATCATGGCCGTCACCAAGTACTCGGAGTAATGGAAGAACGCCAGGGAGCACATATACCTGCAGAGGGGTGACAGTACTACACATGTTGAAGCTCTAACCAGCAAACACATTGCACCACCCAATATAGGGTCTTTTGAGAATGACAAGCCGCGAGTAAATGACTCAAAAACGCAATGGAATATTGACTAATTGCTTACCCACCCACCATCAAGTCTGAAATTACACAACCAAGTAAATCTTGTGTCTATTTCTCAATATGGGTTTGTGAGCATGCACACACGTACGCACAGTGTAAAAGACATGTTTATTACTTTAAAGGACAAGCCCTTGTGATGCATCATCTCATTTTCGAGGGGGTCCTTCCAACACATACAATTAATAATAATAATAATATACAAAATGATGATAAAAAATAATCCACAATATAATACAAAAACATTTAAATGCAGTGTACCAGTAGTGCTCAGGAGAAAGCTCAAGAAAAACTGCATCCAAACACGGAATGGTTAAAAATGTTCATCTTGTCTTCTAATTCATACAGTCATTGTTTTTATTTTAAAGACAAAAGTGTTTGTTTATCTTTACTAGTTGCGGCGACCACTGCCGCCTTCCTAAATGTATTCACTTTTTCTAGTACTGTGCCATCACAGAAATGACTGCACCATTTTTGTTGTAAAAGAAAACAATCTGGTCATATGCCAATTGACATGTAATTTCTTCTTCTTTAACAGAAGCTTTTTCTTAGAGAACCATTGTTGGACTTGAGTCAGATTGCAGTGATTGTCGAATTTGTAGGATATCCAATACTAGAACAATAGCTTTTGGGAGGTCATTAATGAAAATAGAGAATGTAAGAGGATCTAAAGATGAACCTTGTGGTACACCTTTTTTAATCTTGACGTTTGACTGACTACCCTTAAAAAAGGTAACGTACTGAGATCTCTGATGAAAACATGACACGTGATTCTAAGATTTTTGAATAAGCCAACCCGCTGTGCATTTATAAACAAGGACTGCAAGATAAAAGTAGATAAAAAAATAATGTAATATTAATTTACATACCAGCCAAAATGTGTCCAAGTGGTTTCGGTGCAGCTTATAATCAGACCGCAACCAAAAATGACTCCCAGAAAGCAGGCTCTTACAGCAACCTACAACAAACAAATGTTCAAGTTAAATAGAAAACAAATATACTGTATATGTAATTCAAATTTCCAAACTTTAAACTAAACTATAACTACAAAATATTTCAGTCCAAACTTTTTTTCCTCTGTTCCATACAAACACCAATTTTAATTACTCTCAGGATCCGTTTCGCTATACTGACTTTGAATTAAAAAAAAAAAACTTTTCTGAAAGGATTTTTAGACACTCATGCATAAATTGTTGGTTAAAACTACTGCTGAAGATGACTGTTTAAATTTGAATGCGAGGACATTTTCCATTAATACCCTATATTCAGAGATACAATTAATTTCCTACACATCATTGTCACTAATGACAAATACAACAATAAATAGCTGATGCCTCTCAAACACATACAACAGAGGCGGAAGGTAAAAATCGTTTTGGAGACCAACTTCCCATACATGGAAGCCACATGCCCTTACTTCCTTAATTAAACCGCACTTCTCTATTTCAATTTCCGACAAATAGGACACGTACGGGACAAATTCAACTAAAAGTCATACTATTAGTAGCCATCTTGAGACGACACGGGCGTCCCGTCAGAACAGCATAGCCGTTATCTGACAGAGCACCGGTATCACCTGCTGTCTCGTTCTACTTTAGCTAAGAGGATTACCAAACTGGACAGCTTATGTTGCACTAGCTACCGGTCTAAAATGTGGCACGTAACGCGAACTCCTATTGGACAGTACGTCATCTAATTCTTCATTCAACATAAAACACAATAACTAGAATGAAACTTAAGTTCGCTAGCTAGCGTTTACGCTTACCTTGTACAGAGGTCCCCTGCATATTACTAATAGGAGGCCATTGACGACAGCAATATGCACACAAATTGCTATTTTCCCGGGAGTTTCCGTCAGGTAATCGAAGACCCAGTCAATGTGACCAAAGCAGGTCCGAATCAATGGTATTATGACAACACTCAGACCTAAAATAAAGCTCTTAATACTTACTGCACCCTCAAGTACCAACTTACTGCCTGCCATGATGGTTAATGTTCCACAAAGTCTCGCGAGATCACATGGTGCATTCTAGAGACAACGGGGAGTGGGGATTCTTGATGCTGCTTTCGTGTTGTATTGGGATGTCGGAATTTCCCCCCCATCTCGATTAGAAAAAACAAACAAGAGGAACACAGTTGTTGCGACTTTTTGGCTTGCGATATTATTAGCAAGTTCCAGTCTCCTCAGAGTCTGTAGATATTCTATTGTAGTTTTTTTTTCGTCTGTAGATATTCTATTGTAGTTTTTTTTTCATGTCGAGGTGGATGCATTGTGTATATCGTATACCCCCAAAGGTGAAATGTGAAACATTTCCCGTAAATCTGAAATTTTACGTTTATGCGATCATTTTTGCAAGATTAAACGTGTTTTTATTGGTTATCATTGTCAACAGGTTTTGTTATTTGTAAGTTGTGCAGCAAATGTTCAAATAATCCAACAAGACAACTGTCTGAAATTCAAATATATGAAAAACAAGTTCGTTTTATTTCAGTAAAAAACAAATATACAATTATTTAGTGATCAAAACATACAACATTTTAAACAATGTACAGTACTGTATATATAAACAGGCTTTTCACTGAGTTTCGAATCATTTGGAAATGTTATAATAGTAATTTAATTAAAATCATGCACTTGATTATCTTCCGTTTTTTTTCTGGTCTGCTTAAGCAGGAGCAGTATCAACAGATTGACCCATCAACGCTTTCAACATCTCTTTATACTGCTTCTTATGGTGAGGGCGGATGATATTGCCAAATCCTTCAGACGAAAGAAAGAAAAATAAAAGTACATGGGGGAAGGGGGGGTGGGGGGCAAATTCAAATGTGATTAAACTATACTTACTGATTAAAAGGCTGAAGTCTTCATCTTTCTCTGTGAATAAGGCCACAGCTGCAGTCACCATATTTTCATAGTTGTCTGTCTTCTTGTATGCATTAACAGCTTGACATAGTTGAGCTGATCCCTCTGGGCCAAGTGCTTTTTTTACATCAGCCAAAAAGGCAGCCTGGACTTGACTCTTTGGGTTCGCGTCTGGTAAACACAGAGGAGTTTTGATTTTCTTGTTTATTAATATCAATATCATTTTTTTTCTGCTTAAGCCATTCTTTTGCCCATTTTTAAACAATTCATAAACGCTTCCCAGTAAAATCTCCAACTTCCAGATCAAGAAAAGGCTAATGCCAAAGATTCATGCTGCCACCAACATGCTTCAATGTTGGTTTTCAGGATGTAGTTGGCCAAAAATAGTGTGCACTTTAATGTTGCCATAAACCTCGACATCCCCCCCCCCCCCAAATAAAATACTTTGCTGTTTATCAATCTCAGTAAACCCCCAAAAGTGGCATTTCCAGGATCCCCCCTTTTTGATGTCTCTGCCAATGTTTAAATGTACATGGTGTTAAATTACCTTTTGGTATGACCTACCAGTCAGAGTTTCTCTAAGATCTTGATGCCCTCTTTGTTTGAATTGCTCTACATTCAGCTGCGCACTCGATGTTAAATTGGAAGTGGATGACGAAAGCCCACTGGGTTGCTCATCTGCTGGATGAGGAAATAAAGCATAAGATTAAGACTTTGGATGTACAGCTACTGTCAAGTGTGACTTGCGGTATGCTGCTTGACTGGACTTGTTTTGTCATTTAATTGAACAAACTTTGGCTTATTTATAAATAAAGTGGTTTTACATTTAAACATATCAGTTCTTCACATTTTTTTTTTTATAGCTTGACCAGTTCAATAATTTCATTGGATATGGTGTCCTCACAGTTTATGACCAAGTTCCACTCATACAGCAGTAAATTTGCACGTAATGCGTTGTAGTCCATTACTCACCTAGTCATAATTACAGTAAATATTTGTATATGAAATGCATGTTGGACACAAATATAAAACAAGTAAATTGTAAAACAAACCTAGAAGAAGCACAGAAGAAAATTAAAGGCCGGGAATCATTACATCATTGCTACCATACCATCTTGACCTACCACTCTGTGACATCCCTGATCTCTTTTTGTCTCCGTGCACCAAATGCTCGGGTTTGTAGCCGCAGCCAGTCCCAGTCAGCTCCAGGCATTTTTCATCAAATGCCTTTCTGTGATGTGGTCGTACAAAGGGGTATAAACCTGTATGTGACACATTGGATCCTTTTCAATCAACTACTAAATCAGTATGACATGTAACATCGACATCAATTGTAATAGAGTGGACCCTCGCTATTCTCGGGGAGTCAGTACTGCGCCCGACCAAAGTAGTGATGATGCAAGAATAATTTACGGCCATTGTCATCCATCCATATTCTGAACATTGTATCCTCACGAGGGTCGCAGGCATGCTGCCATGAAAAAAAAATATTACTTTGACCAAAAAATAAAAATAAATGAGTGGGAGTTTGGGTCAAAAAATTAATAAGCAGGGGATTGTGTATGAAAAAAAATGTGAACACGTGGGGTCTTTCTGCAAAAAAGGGACATACCCCCCCCCCCCCCCCCCCCCCCCCCCACCAAAATGAATGTCAAATCACAAAAATGCAGTGGTCCAATGTATATAATTAACATACTGTATCTCCATTCTTTAAGCACCTGTTTATACATAAGCCTTAGAGATTTTCCCGTCGGGATTTGCAAAGTTTAGTTTACATTTTAAAATGTCATGCTACAATGACAAATCCACTTGAGCAAGGAGTGACCCCACTTATAGTTTATGTCACCAAAATAGTATACCAGCTGAGCACTTTTAGACCCGAGACAGACCAGGTACTTGAAGTAATATGAGGTAGCACATGTTTACACACTATTATGCAAACATACTTAAGCAGCCTAGCGTGTCATTCATTTCAACATACTCACTAAAAAAAATGGAGACAAGTGAAAGTACTTTTCGATACAAATGACTTACCACGGTAAAGTCTGTAAGTATGAGGGTCATGGGTTAACAAGGACGTGTCAGACAGCAGATTGTCCAGGTTGTCATTCTTCTTGTAGGAGTACAGAGCCAGGCGAATTTGCTCAAAGCTGACCTGGCTCAATGATGATTTCATTTCTACCAGAAATGACCTAGCGGTGCCTTTTTTCCCATCTCCAGTAACTGATCCAGAAACACTGGGCTTCTTTAAAAAAATAATAAAGATAACGAAACATTCTTAAAGGTGAATACAAAACAGGGACACATACAAACACAGATTTTTTTTCCTCCAATAAGAGAAATATTCCATTGAAGTCTGAAAAAGTTTGCGAGTTTAGTGTCAACTACCAAGGTTTGAATTGTAATTGGTAACGCGCAGAAACAAGAAAGAGGGGGGCCCCATATAAACACATCCACGTCATACGTGATTTGACTGAAATAACCATTTACAGGTGTTGTTTGATTGACAAATACCTGTTCTTGGACCAAGTTGATTTTGCGTTTGCCTCCACGCATCATCTCATCCATTCTCTTGTCATATTGAAGTGACAGTGTGGACGAATTGCTTTGCTAAAAAGAAAAGAAAAGAAAGAAATACAAAAATGTCATTCAAATTATATAAAAACAAACGTGTCCACAAATACAAATAGTCAGGATACATGTGGCCAGTAAGGATAATGGTATCAATATGAAAGCATAGCTTTGTGCTGCTGAGGCCAACATGATCGGCTCTTCAGCGTGAAGGTAAACTATGCAGCTAGTTTTCGGGCAGTGTTCGTCACCAACAATTGCTGTGTGTAACACGCACAGGAGAGTGCATATAGTTTCAATCATACATCCAGAAACGATATATGAAATGTGAAAAAAACTAAATCATCATTGTCTATCAAGATAAAATTTAATAAAAAAATAAATAATCAACCTACCGTCTCTTCTCCCAAAGCACCATTGCCTCCACTTTGGTGCTCTAATCGCTCCAGGGCATCAAACAGGTTGCCTGGTTTTGTTTGACTCTTTTGAATCTGAGACTCGTACTGTTTAAAAATACTAGCGTATTGGGCATCTTCATCTAACAAGAGACAAGATAAGACAAAAAAAAAAACTAAAAATATTTAAGTGGTTCAACCCAAAGTGTGTAAAAGCTCAAATAAAGGCTCACCAGATCTCCTCCTTTTTAGAGTGGAAGTGTGCACGTCCAGCATTTTGGCCTTCTGAATGCAAGGCTTCTGGGAGGCTGTGTAAGAAGTCGCACCAGAGCACTGAGGAACTGATGACTGAGAACTGCTTGCAGAAAACAGTGAGGGATCGGGCGCATGATTCTTCTCCAACACAGGCCTCTGGTTAGACATTCCAACAAAAATTCATTTCAATTATCCAACCATTTCATAATAACCACAAAGAGAAGAGTCCAAGGAGAACCAATGGGCATTTTAAGCAAACAAATGTGTATCTGTATCACAATTCATCATGACCAATAACAAACAATGACATTAACAGAGTATCCCAATTCCAAACTATAATTTCTTGATTTTGTCTTTTTTTTTAAATTTCTACAATACATGACAAACAGTAAAATAGTAGCGGTAGCATGAGTCGAGAACAACTGGCGTACCATTTTCTGCGCAACCCTGAAGAACTGGCAGACATCACGAACAATGTTCCCAAAGTTGTCATAAAAACGCACATACGGCCTCACCCATGATGGAAGGTGAGATTGTGCATCTCCGTTTTTAAACCTGTGGAAAAGACACATTCTACAGCTTTTCATCACTTCACTTGAAATGTTACAATTTTATGGCTTCTCAATAATGTCAGCGAGTGCTTTGAATAAATGGGCTGCTATTGGATTAAAATAATGCAGGAGAATCCGATGACTGGAAAGTTGCCATTGGAGTATGTATAGTCAAAGAATAATGTTATAATTAACCTGGTTTAAATTGTTATAATAATGACAAGGAAGTTATGTAAAAATAACAAAATGTGTTTCACAATTAAGCAGATATCGGTTATTAGCATGCTCCAGTGTTCAGATGCGTAATGAAATATTTTTTTATAACAGCACTGTATCTGACCTCTGATCACAGAGGAAGATGGCTCCGTAGTCATCCTTGTGGCGAATGACTCTGCCAATGGCCTGATTGACAGCTCTGAAACCCTGCTCTCTGTACCACTCCCATCCTGTAAGCAACTGCAAACGATACGTCCACAACCCAAACACAAAACATGTCAAAGCAAGACTTGGATAATGTCCTTAATCCTAGATGTCCAAGATGGGAGTTCCAAAATGCTCTCACTTCTCTCAACTTCAATTTACAGTCATTGCATATGTCAAGTAAATACATCTCAAGTAATCTTGCCTGACTTGGCAAGAAGTAGATACGATATGTAAATTATAGGCTTAAAGTTGCAAGTAGTGTTGAACTGGCCCTCGCACCCACTTTTTCATAGCCAATCATCAAACTTTGACGCCATGCTCAATCCACGTTACATAGCAAAAACAGCTTGCCAAATTAGCATCTTCCTTCTATCTAGCACAAATGCTTTCAGTTGGACCTCCTTTGGCTCAATTTCTCGGGACGAGGTTGTCAAATGTGCGAGTACTGGAATTCGTCCAACTTGGCTAATCCACACCAAAATGTCATCTGTCATTTTTACTATCACATCTTTTTAACTATTTTCATAAAAGAAAGCAAAAGCCCTCATCGCCATCATGTTTTATTTTACCATAATTATTAATTAATTAATTAATTATTTCTACCTTAATTAATAAGATGGCACAACTTGAATCGATGAGTGTGGCCAAGTTGAGATCTAAAGTTATAAGCACAAATGCTTACCACATTCTAAAGGATGAATCTAATAAATCTCACCTTGTGACCAGGTACCAGTAATTTTCTTTGGTTCATCTCATCTAAGAATTGCATCTTTAAATTGATTCGAGGGTCCATTTTTGGTGGAAAGGGGACTCCAGTGATTATAACACCACGACCAAATGTGTCCGCAAAATCCAGTCCCTCGCTAGCCTAAAAAAAAAAAAAAAAAGTTAAGAACTTCTGTGGCAGAATTTTTTTTATTATCTTGCAGGGGGGGGGGGTGTGTGAACAAACAACAGTGTGATTAATTTATAATACATTTAGATTATACATGTGAACTTTACACCTGTGATTCTGCTCTTCTGCTTAAAGGTGCCCTTAGTAGTGTTTCCCCAAACAAGGGCAAATCCAGCAGGGGTAGAGTAGAATGAGACTGCCTAGAGATACTGTGATGTGCAAAGTTTACTGATCGCAAACGGGCAGTAGGACAACCTTTTAGCGTGTACCTGAGGTGGTCAGGACAAATAAAGGCGGTCAAGAACAACTGCAACCAAAGGCGTTTTTTGTTACGTTGTTGTATTAAAGCAAGCTTTGTAATAGCTCTCAGAACGTATTTGTCAAGACACGATGACAGCGACTGTTGCAGCCAAGACAAGGCTGAAGTCGTGATGGCGTTCGAGATGGTGACGACACGGCTTCAACCGACTCCCCCGATGAAACGTGTTTTTGTTGTTGTTGTTGACAAATCCGAGTCATTCTCGCATCTCTCCAGAGTGCTGTCTCCTTCCCCCGCCATAGTCGCATCAGGTTATATAATTTCCGTTTAAATAAATAATAATATATACATGTAAATGTAAAATATCCATCCATCAGCCGTATCGCTAATCCTCACATGGGTCAAGGCAAAATAATAAAATTCACATTTTTAGAGCAAGCATCAATCAGGGCCGTTATTCATAAACATTCACCTTTCCTCGACATACTGCAGCAAAGATTCCGCCTCTAGATTGGGAGTCATTTACTTTGTTGTAATATCCCTCCATGGCCTAAAAACACAGACAAGAGCAACATTTCTCACACAATAGCTACTTTATGTTACTAGATCAATATTTTTTCTAAACATTTGTGCGAGATTTTGTTGAATGAAACAACTACTGTAGGTATTTGTATACGTTTTTTTTTTTTTTTATAAATGGTGATTTGTACCAACACATGCAGAAATGTTTCACAGAAACCAAAACACATTTACCTCAGTAAAAGCTCCCTTCCCTTTTGGCTCAACAAACATTGGCTTTACACTTTCAATCCGATTTGCATGTCCATTGTCCTGGTGAGAATAATTGCAACTTTGTAACATAGATATTTATCATTTAAAATGATAAAACATTTGAAACACCAACTATAGCAACAGTAATATTGAATTTTCACTCACTCTCCAGAACTCCAACGTTTTGTCCATCAAGTAGAAGGAGGGAAAAAACAAAAGGAGACCATGGGGTACGATCCGGGTCAGGTTTACTGAGGAGACAGCAAACCTTAAAACATACTTAAGCTAATAGGGTTGTTCGTCAAGTTAATCGTTCAGTTGTCGGGGTAAATGAGTACTGTATTAAAATAATCTGTAAGTAGTAGTTTGTACTTACCCACTGTGTTTCCTAAAGATGACAAGTTTTCAGGATCAAACCTCAAAAACAAACATATTGTCAGCATTAAATGACTAATGCCACCCCCATGGGTAATAAAATAACATTTCAGTTTTAAGTTAAGGAAGCTCACTAAAAACAAGGGCAACGACAAAGATTTGCTTACAGGGTTAACAAAAAAAAAGAAGGTGAAATGAACATTATGTACGGACTGCACCTTGTGTAACATGTATACTTCCTGAGTATTCTATGTACTGACCTTCTATCAAATGCTGAACTCAGCGGTACCCTATCTGGGCCTTGTTCGATGACACTAACAAAGATCTGATCCCGCTCAATGACATGGCTGTTTTCCAAAGACACTTGAAACGGTCTGCATATCAAGCAAGAGAAGAAAAAAAACACACTGGTCAACAGAACTTTTTTTTTTTTTTATACAATAGATTATAAGAAAGGCCATCAGCCTTTAAAAAATAAAAAACGGTCGTTTACTTTTATGTCAATGATGAGAGAAATATGTTTTGTGAAGTGCTAATAGGCCTGACTCAAATAAACGTACATCCTCATCTCAGAGGTGAAGGAGCTCAGGGGAGCAAGGGTACCGCTGGTCAGAATGATGGAGCGTACACCTTGATCCTGCAAGTTCTGCATACTGAAGCCCGGAGAGAAACACCAATAACTCAGAATGTTTCCTGGAAGATACAAGATAACAAATGAACAAACACTGAAGGATAATAACTACAATTGTCAATATTCTTAAATGTACGTATCGCACTGTTATGCACATTCATAAAGGAGACATTCCAGCAGCACAATAAATGTCAATGTGTGCCACAATAAGACTTGCTCTAGTCCAGTAAACTCAATTTAACTGTAACAATATATTAAACCATAAAGCACAGTACAGTAAACCCTCAATATACAGTAGTTCTTTTCTCCGACTGAAAACAATCACAACTCAATCAAAACCACTTTGAACAAAGAAAAAAATTCACAAATATTAAAGAAGCTGAGTAAAATAAAAAATAAAAATCAATGACTTTCTATGCACAGCAGACTTACAAGTTTAAAAGTGGCCTTTCCACCACCTTAAAATACTGTACAATTTTTTCAAGTTTGGAATCTTGCAGACGAGTGTCATTCATAGAATTTGTATGATACAATAGTATATAAGGTATTTTTATTATTTGACATTCTGCATCTCTTAAGCGTCTGCGTCTGGCAGGTGACCAGTCCAGGTTGTACCCGACCACTCATCTAACGTCAGCTGGCATTATCAACCTTACAAGACCATTTATGGTTACTCACAAGACAGTAGTAACACTTTTGTGGCTTTTAGGTAAGGACAGGCAGTAGAGATGAATTGAATTCATTCAGTACTTACTATCTCAACAACTTTGGTTATGTTTTGACAGCTTAACGATCGTTTATCAGTTTAAGGACTGATTACCCAATCCGTTTACAGCACCTGCTTTCTTTGTGGATGAAGCCCATGGGTCACCATTTTTTTGTTTTTTCTGAGTGCTGGTGTCTTGATGGATGTGAACCTGCAGCCAGTACACAAATATGATAGCTGATGTCCAATGCCTAATAATGATGATACAGCAAACAAAAGTAGAGCGTTGTCGCAGATGACACGGAAGATTTAAATGGATGTTTTGGAACATAAAAAGTGCTGACAACTAAGAGCAAAACATGACAATAAACTTTAGAAAATAAATTGTATTAATGTGATGAATCACTCACCTTAAAATGAGCTGCTTTAGCTTCAATTTGCGCCACGTCACCACAGAATACAAGCTAAATGAGGAGAAAAAAAAAAAAGTGTGTGGCTACTGTAGAATGAAGCTTAACGGTTCTTTATGCAGCCAATTTAATTGCCAGGAAGATGTGCATTTTCTTCGTTGCAGGGCGTTCTGTTGTATTAAAACTGTTGTCTGTTGCCCTCTTTCTATTCATTTGGCGAGTGTATAACGCACATCTGTATAATGGCAATACACATTTTTTTTAGTCTGGCTTCCAGGAACGCACCACGCTCGCAGCATAATAAATGAGCGATCCTAAATTGATGACAGTCGTCGTGACATGAGATTAAGTGGCATCGGTAGATGTATAGTATTTATATATAACAGCTGTTGCTCGCAATGTTAATGTTCACTCGAGCAAATGCAATCCCACACGTATGTATTACCCAATACAATTTGAAGTATTTAACTACTGTGCTCCGTATCCTCACTTGACATACCTGTATGATATCCGAGAGCTTCTGCAATCCACTCGTATTGGGAAATATCCCCGGCTCTGTGTGATACATGTCATACAGCTCATTTGCTACAGTGGCAGGAACACATTCATCAACGCAGTATGACGTTTAGGTCCATCTGGCTAAGAATGTGCCTGAAAGTGACTTAATTGTGGCGACGACTCAAATGTTATCCACAAATAACATTGAGGTTAAGTGATTGTATCAGTAACAGAATACAGACAGCAAGCTCGTGAGCTCTACTTACGTCCTACTAAGTATCCAATGATCTGCTCAAGAGCTTCAAACACATCGCCCTTGGTGTTGTACGTCAAGTGGGCTCTCTCTAACAGCTCATATATGAAGCTATGAAGTACATCACGAGCATGATAAAAAATTTTTTTTTAAATGCAATTACATCAGCACCGCTTTTAAAATCGTGAATGAAAATGGAAGTTACTGTATACTCGTCACTTACATGCCAGGTTTTGTTATGCCTTTGTCAACCGGAACCTCAAAGGAATCAATAGCAGCCTCAAGTTTCAACAGAATCTCTGTAAATAACGACAACTGTGGTTTAGGTACAGCCTCATAAGTGGTCATGCTCACTGAATTCATCTGGATGAATTAATTTGAATACTAACCTTTGAGTTTAGCAACATCTTTTACATCTGTTTTTAAACCTGAAACTGCAAAAAAAAAAAAAAAAAAAAAAAATCTAAAATTGAAGGGCAAATATAATATGTACACATCATAGCTCTTTTAGTTGATGATCCAAAACTCAGACGCAAATCAACGAGGGAATAGACAGACAAGCATTTTGACAAGAATTGTGGCATTCTAAATGACAAACCTTGAGAATACATCTCCCCCAAATGGGCTTCTTGAGCATGGTCACTTAACAACCTGGTGATCGCGTTAATGGCTGAGGCTAGATCATATGGAGTTATGTCAAATGATGTTGCCTCCTCACACGTACTTTCCTGCAAACGAGAACATGAAATGTGAGAGACCGACTTGCATTAAGTGGAAAGAAAGCTGTTAAAGAACGCTACACTGATTAGCTGCGTAGAAGTACCCTCATAGTACCTTAATTGTTAGTACGTGGCTATACAATTCATTGAGAGTAATAATGCCGAGGGCGGTCTTACTACGTTATGAGCCTCATCAAAGATGACAACAGATCCAGCCAACTCGATGTTGTGAGCTTTGCGGCTCTGTGGGAAGACGGTAAACAGAAGAGAATATATTTGGTGCCAAAGGAAAGATAAACACTATTCATCACTTTTGTCTAGGGACCACTTTTTTTGTAAACAGACTTTCAAAATTGCAAGAACACAAAGTATTTAAAATGTGTTACAGTGTATAGCATCACAGACTTTTACGCATTTCAGTACAGCCAGGCTAGCATCTATGAATGGAACGCTACTGCTTACCTTTGGATCCAGCAGGTAGTTGTAAGGCATAAAAATGACATCAGCCTGCTGTTTTAAAGAACGCGAGAGATAATAAGGACAAGCCCTGGAGGAAAAACAACAACAAATAAACAACGGATCTTATCTCAACATTACATATAAATGTACAAATAAATACATAAATAAAATGCACATAATGCCTCTGCTAAATAGTGACCAAATCACCAGAGTTGGTCAAACTCGCAGCCATGTTTGTTAGTAAAAGCAGTGCACATCAGCAGGGACAAGATTTGAATTACGGAACTTGTAAAAAAATAAATTATATTGACGAAACAGATAAATCGCTCAGCCCTACTTTAAATAAATACAACATGAATCACACCTCTTTTTGTTGCCAAATTTGACCAGGTCTTCCATGTCCACAATTTCATCCACCAATTCTCTGTCGGTGCTTTTCTCTGAAGACAATGTCATAAAAAGTTCATTAATTAAGCGATAACTGGAGTAAGCAAGCAGATTTCAAACCACCTGAATATATTATCCTGATTCATCAACAAGCAATATGTTAGCTGATACTTTAATAATTGAATTGTTTTTTGTTGTTGTTGGAGTCCATCTATTACCTTCAACATTGTTGTAGAAGGCACATGACCTTGTGGAGACCTTTGCTCGACACATATGCACCTTAAAAATAAAAGCAGACAATTGCATGAAAATAAGCACATTTCGACATTCTTTCATAACAGTTAAAAAGATATCTTTTTTTCTTTGTTGCTGAACCAACATGAGCTAATATTTGATTTGAGCTACCTTGAACATCTTATATTGAATATTGCTCCAAATAAAAAGAAAATGCATTTCCTAAAATGATAAATAACGCACATTTATTTGGCTTTTTGTTACATTACACACACACAAAAACAAAAACAAAAAACTTACTTTGAGATGGTTGCTTTGAAGACGCATCACTTCTGGATTGATACACATCTGCTCTCTTGACCCCAACACAGACACCTTCGGTCTAAATCACAGATAAAAGGACTTAAAATTGTAGTTAATTCATAATCATCCATCCATTTTCTGTACCGCTTACCCTCATTAAAACAAAATCATATAGAGTTCAAGGAACAGTTATCTGATTAATTTGGGAGCAGATCCAAAATGGTGCTATAGATGCCAGTGGTGAAAGAGAGGTTTTATGTATGTGGGGCGTGTTGAGATTATTGGAGCATCCCACACACACACAACCTGTTAAATGCATGTTTGAAATATGTTTTTTTTTTTTATCTTTACATGTAGAGTTTGCTTAATATTAAAACATTTAATCTTTTAAGATTTGAAAAATCCTTATCCCAATGGCATGATCTGCTGCATATTCATTGTCCCGCCAGGGGTAAAACCTTCAGGCAACACAGATCAAATCAATGCTTTCTTCTTCTACTACTCGCAAGGTGCAGGGACATACTAAACGCCTCTTGTGAAAAAGCTTAAGGTCGCCTAATGTTCAGGGCTCTTCGTACTCATCAAGCCGAGGAAGCTACTATCAGTGGCATATCTCAATTTCGCTGTGCGGACCCCTCCCTCTCACGCTCGTTCCTGGTTGGCTGCCGTCCTCAGCTTCCTTGAGCGTCAGTTTCGAATGTTGTGTTTACAAACAGCAACGGAAATCTGTCTGACAGTTAAATAAACAGTTATTGAAATACTATATCTTACTTGTATGATGTGTTCTTCAACTCATGAACAACTTGGGTAAGCTGAGAGTGTGTCCGTGATGCATATATGATCTTGGGAACATCACTATAGGAGGCTAGAAAACAATGACAAATTGTGACAAAGTGATCAGATTTGATCTATTGGTGCAGCCAGCCAAAGTTGTGTTTCTTCTGGGCCCTGATTTGTAATAATTCTCCGGAGTCTGAAGGAAATTTTTTTTATCCTTTTTTCCCCAGACTATTACTGCCAGCGATTACACACAAAGAGAAAGCATAACAGACATTCTTCTGCTGTTTGAACAATTACAAATGACACGATTTTCCCTACCAATGTGGCAGTGCATTCTGGGCAATTCGAAAAGGTGGGAACCCTCTAGATCAGGGATGTCAAACTGCGGTCCTCGAGGGCGGGAGTCCTGCAGGTTTTAGAGGTTTTCCTACTCGGACTGCAGCAGATTCCAATTAACAGAATCATTATCAGGCGTATTCAGAGCTTGCTGATGAGCTGATCATGAATCAGCTGTAGTGGGAAATATCCAAAACCTGCAGGACTCCGGCCCTTGCGGACCGGATCTCGCCATCCCTCCTCTAGATGACTATGAACGGACTTTGGCAATACTGCGGCATATACATACTTGGTGTTGAACCATCTTTTGAAGCCATCCCCCAAGATTCGAGAGAACTATCAACCAGCATATTGTCGCCATTCAACCTATTTTTGATTTTTTGCGCAGAGATGGTGTCTTTGAAGTGCTCCCTCCATGCCAAGGTGGCACATAGCAGACATAAGGTTTTCCCAGTACCTGTGGGACTCTCCAAGACCCCATTAAACTTCTGCAACAAAAAAAAGAAAGAAAAAAAAGAAGAGTGTACAGGACATTGTTTATACGCGTGCAGTTTTCCCAAAAAGTACAAACTAAATATAATCTAACATGCATGGACTATGACAAGGCACTCGGAGTCTCAGACATACAATGGAGTCATATTTATGCATACTATTTGGCAAACGACTTTTAGCATCGCTTGTTTCTCTGATGCAAACACTCACATTCTCAAGACATTCAATAACTTTCTTCATGTAGTCCTTCTGGCAGTCATACGGAGTGAAAGGAAACTGCACTGTCACTCCGTTCAAAGATAATGAGGGCATGACACGTCTCGAAGCAACTTAGGTGTTTAAAAAGGTAACAAAGTGAAGTAACCACCTCACTATTGGAAGTCGCAAACTTACTGAAAAAAAGGGGAGAAAACATTCATTGTCGGCACTCGGCAGAGCAAAGGCTGCCTGTACGCATTTGGCGCCAGTTACAACTTCCGCCTTTGACTGCACATGCGCATTGTAACGTCCAACGAAAGCCGATAGACGTCTTTTGACTGTTCAAGTGTTTAATCAAGTTATAGATTTTTGTAGCGATGTCTAAAATTCTTATATTAGTACAGTTTATTATTATTATTATTATTATTATTATTATCTCAAATAACTTGACATGACTGACGTTTTGTTGCCCGTGTTTTACAGTAGTATTACATTCAAACAATAAAATAGCGTTGGATCCCTACACTCCAAATCGGATTTGGGATTTGGGGTTTTCCAGTGGAGACTACAGTAAGAGATATAACCAACATGAAAATCAGAGCCGTGCAGGGGCAACCGTAAATAGTATATAGAAACAGTTAATAATGTATTTCCTTGTTCAATAATCTGTGGCACAGAGTCAGCGAAATCTCAACAACTACATGTCAACTCAAGTGAGCTCAGATAACTAATGAAAAGAAAGTAAAACTGCAATAGTGGTATTAGTGGGTCTGAATATAATTCTTTTTTTTGTTGTGTTATGTTCTTGATAATTCAAGTTTAAATGCGTGTTTAAAGGGGATTACTCAAAGGTTTTTTTGTGGTAAATATGTTATGTACAGTACAAAGGCAGTTTTTTTTGTTTTTTTTACTTTATTGATATTTATATTCATACTTATTTTCAAAGCAACATTTATTTTTGATGCCCAAGTTAAAAATAAGACATTTTGTAAGAATTAAATGTTCAATTTAAGGAAACAAAATAAAATGATTTTCATTTAATAATAAGTTGTGTTATGTTCTTCTTTTGGAAAATCATGAGGGTGCCCATTTTTTAAGAACATTTCTTATGAGAGTCATAGTCCACACATATTTAATGAATCCAACAAGTAGCC
Organism: Leptonotus elevatus; assembly: GCF_054856555.1. NCBI lineage: Eukaryota > Metazoa > Chordata > Actinopteri > Syngnathiformes > Syngnathidae > Leptonotus > Leptonotus elevatus. The sequence continues at coordinate 23,910,329 of NC_141240.1, forward strand.
TTTATTCTATTTTAGTGAAACACAATATTCCTGAAATACATTAAGTGGGTGGTTGTACACTCTAATTTTCTCCAGCACTGGGCAGGATAATTTTGCTGGGGTCATAGTAGTTTCCTTCTATCAGAGGCAAACCCTTCTTCTCTCTTTGCACGATCAAATGTTCAGCTTCCCTTCTGGCCCACTCACACATCCTGGAACACAAACAAAGAGCGATTGGAGAAGAAACCTGTGAAATTTTACCGAGAGCAGGCTCATGCTGCTGCTAACCTGCTACTACAACACAACATTAGAACAATTTTAAAATAAAACTGGAATCTGTGATCTTACATTGGCGTAAAAATGACAATGCCCGAGGAATTAAAAACAAAGGAACTTACCCATGGTCTGGTAAGTAGTGAAGGAATGTGCTTCCAACGACAATACACAGAGAGATGCCAACGAAGAAAGATATTCTCATACTCCATTCATCAACCACTGGGTCACTGGAGAAGCCATGGTAGTCTGGATTCTGTAAAAAAAAAATATTTTACAAAAAATCACGACAAAGATAAATTAGACAAGTATCAAGACATCTATTCAAACAAGTATCATTTTTCATGACTGACAAACTAAATATTGCCCAATTTGAATACAAAACTGCAATATGGCAAGTTTGGCAACATTGTGGCATGACAATAAATTCTAATAAGTGATTTGTGTTCCATCGCGCTTTAAGTATTAATGTTACAACTTGTTTATGTTGCAGCCTTTGGTGTCTCTTCGGGACAAATTGGACAATGGTTATATAAGACACCGACCAACAAGTCTTGAAACAGGCGGTGAATGAAGTTGCAGAACTGCAAATTGTACACTTTTACTAGTCACTCACAATGTATTCAAAATGAACAATAGTTAAATGTCAGTCAAACGAGAGAGACGGATTTATATTTATTTTTACGTTTATATACAATACAGTAGTTGAGACTAGAGTGACTGCCTGCCCACCCATCAAGTATGAAATTAGACTTTAAAATTTTGTAATCTCGTTCTGAAATTGTGTCTGTCAGTGAACTGTTCTGCACTTCCACCCATTGTTATAACAACAGTGGGACCAATTTGCATAAAAAGCATCACCAAGCCATGTTTCTCAGCATCTGGACTAAGCTGACTGAAAGTGACATCAATTTCAGATCGGATCGCTCGCGTCAGTCATAACAAACAAAACAACGTCAACGAGAAAGTCATTAGCAACATACAGGAGTCTTTTTGTTCGTTCACTAAGCGCGAATGAAGATCGAGTTTATTGTAACCGTGCAATATCAGAGGAACTCACCTTGACAAATTCGCTGACCTCCCCATGGCTGCCACTCGGGGCAGCCTGCTGCAGCTCGGTCACGGCAGCCGCACCCGCAGCGCCACTCGGCTTCGATTGGGACACGCACCGAACCGGTACACGATAACCTAACCGGGAAAAAACGGGCCGGAGCCGTGACAGTCGGCTTAACATTTTTGTTCTGTTTGTGAAGCTATGGTTGCCCCGGAACAGGAAACAGCTTCAATGCAGTGCACATCTTCTTCTACAATGACTATTTGCTCACAGCCATCGATGTCACATTACTGCCTCCTTTTGGAGCCACTCGCTCATTGCAACCCCCAAGTAGATTTGTGACTTAATTTGTCAGTTTCCTCCGAAAATGTGTACATTTAAATGTGTTTATTCGCTAGTGATTACTTGTAAATGAATTATTTTGTAATATATAGTAATCAATGTTATAATCTAATTGCGCACACTTGTTTAAGAATGATTAAATATATTTGAAATAGTAAAATGAGAATGAAGTAATTTATTATTAAAATAAACATGAACGTATATGTTTCACTGCATACACATTTTAAACATATATGTTTTTAAATGCTAATGTGGCGCGAATGTTATGTTCACACCTAGTCGACACAGCTCTCTGCATGAAGCTCAATCCAGACTATACTCGATAAACTCAGGCAGGGACATGAACTGAAACCGACGTGTACTTTACAGATAGTAACGGCAACAATAGTCATTATCACCACTATAAGGATGAAAGACAAGCCCCCCAATTGAAATGGAAGCCTGGAAACCTGAATAGTACTCGATCACAAAGATGAGACAGCAGGTAGGCAAAGAAGGTTAGGAGTTAATTGGCTGACCGGATTACCTCCTGTAAAAGTAAGGAAATAATCTGATCAAGAGTTATGGGAGTTGGGTCTATCAGTTACAAAACTCTGCAAGGAACTTGTATACATCTGGTAAAAAACAATTATGATAGCAACATATTAATGCTTTTATTCAACTGTGCAGTAAAACATTTTCACTACATGAGTTGCAGACAGTATAATTTATTCGTGCCCTTTATACAATCATGTATGTATAATTAAAAAGTATAACTGCTTTGGAATTCAGTACTGAGATTTTTTTTGTTTTATTTTTACAAACATGTAGCTGGATCACAGTCCGTCCAGTCAGGTACTTTTTAAAAATATTAAATATGATAATCATACATTGTTGGTTGGAAGGCAAGAGCAAATGTTAGCATAATAACACCGACAAAAAAAAGCTTCAAATTAAACACACAAAAAAAGGCCTCAAAATAATAATAAATAAAAAAACGTTACAAAAAAAGCACACTTCTGAAATATGAATTAATTCAAGTAGCTCACTGGTTGTAAAAAGGACTTTAGACGTCAATGTTGTGTACATATTTTCAAATGAAATACAGTTTATAAGTATAATACAGCCCATCGATTTGGCATACAGTGTCATGTGCTCAAAATTCGAAAACTTAAAAAAAAAAGAAGGGGGGGGGTGTAACTGGCAGACAATCTGCAGGATTAGAGGAGTAGGATTTTTCCATTTTATGCAGATGAAACCTTACAACAGGGGTGACTCAACATCTTGATGAGAAAAAGCAAGCAATATTATGGTCCCAGGATACAACTGCACATTAAACTTTCTTCTTTCTTGACATTATACACTGCCAGCTACAAGTACAAAATTGACCAGAGTGGAATATAATAAAAACCCTGCAATAGAATAAATGGTGTTGTTTCTTTCCGATGGTAGAGTTTAGGAGATTGTAGTTGTAATTGGCCTAAACAGCATTTCACAAAGATTTTGGCTTAGCTCATTTGTTCGTGGAACTCACCAGTTCATTGACATACTGGAAACGCAGCGTGTATTTATAAAGTCAATCAGAAGGGCAGCAGTTTCTACATCATAGCGAGAGATATTTTTAGCACAGATGAAAATACGCTTGAAGGCTTCTCGACTCTCAAGAATGAGGCACTAATAATGCAGCATCAAATGCTACTACACTTCATACTATTAATCTCACAGAAGCAACAACGAGCAAACACAACTCCTCAGCAGCCTCAGCGATGGCAGCTGTCAATAGGTGACATCAGAAATTATACATCAACACATTGAGACACATAAAAGTGGTTATTTTGTTCAATTCAACTAAACAGCAAAAACTCAAGTGCAAAATTGTTTCATCTCCTGAAATAGTTGCTGGACCACTTAATGACATATTTGTTATCAATGATTCATAAATAGTGTGATTACAGTATATGATAATTCAATAGGACCCGACTAGTAATACCTTTATAGTTTGCTTAGATTAGAATGGTATTAAAATCTCTTCAATAAAATGGATCAGTTTCTTCACAGCCTGTCTCATATCATATGTTGTGGGCTTCCACATTAAAATGAAATAAATATTTTGTCATTGTGAACATTAGGGGTGTGCCCCCCCCCCCCCCCAAAAATCGATCCTCATAAGAATCGCGATTCAGAATAGATTTTATTTAAATTATTTTATACTGTCTTGCCTTTATTGGGAGCGCTGTTCATGTTGTACTCGATTTGGCCACTTCGGGGCAATGTGGTTCCACGCGGTCTGATACACTGTTAAGTTGTGGCCACATTAGAGAGTAGAAGGAAAAAGTCACAATCAAGTTATTCCAATAAAAGTTGTATTTTTGCAGCGTGGAGCCGTTCTTTTGAGCGATAAAAGTGCCGAGAGTAGTGCGCTAATGCTAATCCAGTCAGACTGGAGTAGATCATTACAATTCCTTGCACATCTATAGATTGAAGCAAAAATCATTGTCAATCAAATCATTTTGAATCAAAAATCGTTCCTAATCAAAAATCGATTCTGAATCGAATCGCAGGCCCAAAAATCTGAATCGAATCGTGAGACATTCAAAGACCCCCCCCCCCCCCCCCCCACAGCTCAGGGAGAAAACAAGAACTCATGGACATCATTTTGTATGCACATGAAGCCCACTGACTAAAAGTAGAAAGAATAAATCATGGGGGGAGGGAAGGTGCGGGTTTAAAAATGGCAAAACTAAGGTAACTGTGATTATATGACAACATTGATGAAAAGTTAGCCTGGTTTTATTTTCTCAATTGCCATACTGTCGGGTGAGCTGTTCCCTATATACACCGTGTCATTTTTGTCTTATTTCAGCATAATGACAATAGCTTATTAGGGGACTGGTTGGTAAACCTATTGTATTATTCTTTCTTTGTCTAGACATAACTTAAATTTAAATACAATCAAATAAAGAGGGCAAATTGGTGATATGCATTAAATGGCTGGAATTATTTCAAATAGATAATCCGGCCACACTGTCAAAAAAAAAGAAACGGGGGGAAAAGACAGTGTGCACGCATGATCAACTTTAAAGGATGCAGGAAAAGCTCTATCCAGTTCTTTCATACCTCCAAGCAGTGTCAACAAAATGATCAGTACTGGAATCATTCATATATTGTACGTAACCAAGCATACACACCTTAAGTGCCCAATTCGACAAAAGGCGCTGTCTAAAATAGTCCAAGCCACTGGCGGACCACCTTGCTGAGAAGTGAGTAAGAATGGCAGGTCAGGGACACTCGTGCAAATCACGACATATGTGAAAGGGGGACTTCAGCTGTCGGCGAAGGAATGGTCGTCGTCAGGTTGTAGGTTGAGTTCCGGGATAACGTCTGAGGAGATGATAAGGGGCTGTAAATGGGGCGAGCGGAAATGCTTAAAGGTGGCGAGTACTGAGCAGCGGTGGCTGATGTCGGAGAGTCCGAGCTAACCTCGTCCCCCTCCTCGGAGTCCCACACTTCACTCTGCAAGTAGTCCGCAAATAAGGCCTTGGCTCGCTGCAGGATCCTGCTCAGGTTGTGGCGCCGCACCAGGCGATCAAAGTGCATGGCGAGCTCATTGTAATCCAGGCTGTTTTTGATAATGTGGTCGCGGTGTTCCAGCAAGATGGACAAGCACAAAAAAAGCATGAAGGGATTGCCTTTGCCAAACTCTTGCGGGGGCGGCAGAGAACACGGTTTGATGCTGCTCTCCGGCTTGGGGGAACAGTCCATGTTAGTAGCTGCGGTGCTTGAGGGCTTGTTGCTAGGGGAAGGGAGGTTGCTGGAGAATGACCTGGAGCCGGACTGTGAAGGACCTCTTCCAAAAGGCAAAATTGGCGAAGAGAGAAAAGATCGACTTTGGGTATGGGCATGAGAAGCGGCGCATGTTTTTACGGGTGCGTTTGTCAAGTTCAAACCTGTACTCCTGAGCAATTGTGCAGAAGATGTGATTACTTTGGGGACAGTTCTTGATAAGGCCTCTCTTCCGCTGGCTGCAAAACCAAATGTAGTTTGTGGGGCGGAGTCGTGAGTAGCAACTGACCGACCGGAAGGTAAGGCTGAAGATGAACGCGATACGGCGTCACTGTTGCAGATTGGCAGGAGGGGAGGTGGTGATCCTGGCGAAAAGCCATTTTTAGAGCATTTTATAAGCGGCGTTCTTTCTCCGGGATCCTCCTCACTGTCAATGGTGGACTGACGAATTGGAATGAGTGACGATTGCGTATCACTCGAACCCTCTTGCTGCTTCGTGTCCTTCACATCAAAGCCATCTGCACTTTGGGCAGTATAGTATTTAAACTCACCAAAACTCTCCTCAACAGGAGGAGTCCCAAAACCTTCCTTACCCACAACCGCTAGAGGCGTAACTCTCTCACGTCCGGGTCCGAATTTCTGACAGTCTTCCGTGACAGCATTCCAACTGGCATCGGGTTCTTCTCTTGACGGTCGAAGCATATGTTGTCGACGTTGCTTCTCTTTTATTTCCCAGTCATGTCCGAGGCGACTGTCACTGTCAGTGAAACGTGTTCTATCGGTCTGCAATGGCGGTCCGAGAAGCTCCACTTCGGTTTCGGGAGGATCTGGGGGCAGGGAACTCCAAGTAACCTCAAGCATCCTGAGCGCATCATCAAAGGCAAACTCTCGCTTAAGCTCCAGAAGTAACCAGCGGTAGCAAAAGAAAAGATCGTCAGCTCCACGGGAAACCAGATACGAGTAGAACTCATAATCGGAGTACTGCAGAAGCAGTTTTAGATGCTGGAATTTAATCGACATCAGCTGTCCATCGGGCCGGAAGTTCCCGTCCAAGCGTTTCATAATGCCGCAAAAGCAAATGAAGGCATGTGCTTCGTTATCCATCACAGCCAGGATAGGGGAAGCGATGTCACTCATTCCTTGACAGTATGATATCTGAAAAGCAAGCGATACATTAAGTTGAGAAGGCAATTTTGACAATCCAGAATAACAATGGTGAATTTTGTTAAAATCTTATGTCTTCATATGTTACATCCAAATCTATCTATCTATTTAAATTTAACATGGAAAATCCCAGCATTTTTCCCCGCTCATCAGATCAGGTTGCAATTTCTTGTGTTTATGTATGATCTTCATACTTTTCCCTCACATCACAAGAAATTCACCCTATCGAGACCCTTCATTGATTTTGCAAGTGACTAATGGTTAAGTTTTAGAGGAGAATATGTTTTTGTACATTAATTCTATACTATTTTAAGTCTCTTGCTATTTGTATGGACTACTCATACAGACACATAATAAGATATCTTTCCTTTTTTTTCCTGTTGAAGATGTGTTGTGGTAGTATCTAAAATTGGTTTGAGTTCCAAACCCGGGCTGGAGTGTACCCAATATTCTAATTTAAATTGCCAACAGAAAAAAACAAGATAACTTGTAAGTGATTTTTTTAACTCATTCACTGCCAATGACGGCTATAGACGTCAAAAATTCATTTGAACTATTTCTATTAGTTTAAAAAATGTTCCCACTTTTGTTGACAAGAGTATGAAAACCTATATATTTTTTTGTATTAGAACAAATTAAAAAATTGTGATTGATTGTGAGTTAACTAGTGAAGTCATGCAATTAATTATGATTAAAAATTGTAATCGCCTGACGCCCCTAATTTTTAATAAAAACATTTTTTAACAAAAAAAGATTATTCAAAATAAAAATAAATATACATATGTATGTAATTTTTTTTTTTTTTTAAAGAACAGATTATTAAAATTTAGGGGCATCAGGCGATTAAAATTTGTAATCGTAATTAATGACTTCACTAGTTAACTCACGATTAATCACAAATTTTACATCTGTTCTAAATGTAAAAAAATATATATAGGTTTTTGACGACTATAGCTGTCAATGGCAGTGAATGAGTTAATTTAAACAGACTAAATAATTAAACTAACATCCACTGTCTTATTTATGTAATTTGAAATGGACACATTTAATGTAAAGGGGAAAAACGATGCCATAAACACCTGTGGATGGGTGATGGCGAAGGTAGTAAGCAAATCAGTAAGAGCAGTCAAATGTGGACTGTCTTCTGAGCCCGCGTAGTAAGGATGGGCTCGGTCTGTCCTTAAAACGTCTTTAAGTACATTTCCCCGGATAAATTCAAGATCCTCGTGACTGACGTGGGCCGTCCATTCATTCTTCAGCTGGTCATACTCTCTGGTCTTTTGCTTCATGTAGTCCATTCGTTCCTGTCCACTCAGTCCGTCTGGGTAGACGTTAAGGAGGTAGCGCCAAACAACCTGAAAACCACAAAAGAAAATGTCATTCAGAAGAATCCAACACAGCATCCAATGTCATGGAACTTTAGAGGCCCATGTTTTTTTTTAAGTCAGTGGAGGTTTTTATTTTTAACCCTGCAAAACCTAAAAAGCCAGTAAGACAGCGAAAAATGTGCTGCGAGTTCAGAACAGGGTTAATTAGAGTTTTGGAATTTTTCTTTTTAGGTAGTTTTTATTTTGTTTTGAGTTTTTTTTTAAATTTAGTTAGTTTTAATTAGTTTTCACGGTGTTTCTGTTAGTTTTTATTAGTTTTAGTTATTTCATAAATGCTTAGTTTTAGTTTTAGTTAGTTTCAGTATTAGTTTTTTTTAAAGTGTGTATTACTTGTGCGCAATATTTAAAAAACACCATGGGAGCAACGTCATCTGAAGGTGCTTTTCTATTGGCTGCTGCTAGATGACATCACTTTTGTGTGACACACTTTCAAATGCACACTGTTCAATGTGTTCACTATTAATAATGACTATAATAACCTTTGTTTGTTATTAACAATCAAGATATATTAGCTGTATACTTTTTTTTGTTTACTATACATACCAACTATGTATTGTGTAACGTATATTAAAAGGAGTAGGACCTGATAAGTTTATGCTTCTTCCTACTCCTTTTCGAACATGTATTTCTTATGTTGCTTTTCGTTGCTTGAATATTGTGTTTGCTGTTTTGTTTTATGTTTCTTTATATACATGTTTGAAATAAAATTGAGAAAAAAAAAGTCCTTATTCCGGTTAATATCAAAATAAATCATGCCCAAAGGTTTATGCATTAAATTGATTACCAAAGACTAAAACGAAGGACATTTTTGCTATAATTATAGTTAGTTTTAGTTTGTTTTGTAAACATAAAATGTAATTTCAGGTAGTTTTCGTTTTTTTTTAAACATTTTCATTTTTATTTTATTTCGTTAACAAATTTGTTTTTTTAATTTTAGTTTTTCCGTTTTAGTTAACTAAAATAACTTTGGTTCAGAATACCTGAGCACAATATTTTGGGGGACTCTGCCTCCATAAAAGTAGCACTAACTGAACATTCAGAAAAATGGACTCGCACCTTTCGCAGTGAAGGTTCAACACCACCATGGTAGATCCGCAGCCTTAGTTCCTCTGGCCGTGTCAATTGTCCTTGACCATTGAGATAAGTATGAAACTCGGTGTCACTCAGAGGGGGCTTGAAAGGCTTGATCTCCTCCCCATAAGACCAGCTGAATGCCTGCTGGACTCGTGTCAGTGTCCGGCCAACCTAAATACAAATGTAACAAACACATGAGAATAGAGACATACTGTAAATTAGAGTTGAGTATGGGTTAGGTTACGAGTGTACCTGGGACATTAAAGACTGGGTGAAAGGAAGTGCTGCAGATGCCAAAGACTTAGTCCTCTCTGCAAGAAGCTGCTCGGAGCCAATCACATCTTTGGGGCTGATGATGTCCCAGTCCTCCATCACAGGACCTAAAATTGAGCCAAGAGTGACACATTGTAAATGCATAGCAACAAACATTGATTACGCATCTACTGATGTGGAGGGCTGTTATTGGTATTCTTACTGTCTTCTGAAGGTTTCACGTCCATCCTGAGTTGAAGATATGGTTTGGCTGCAGTGGCAAATGCAACATCCAAATCCCCATCAGACGTCAAAGACAGGTACATCTCTGCAACGCTCACACCTCGAGACATGTAAGAGATCTCAAAATTTCGCCTCCTAGTTTTACAAACACAAACACTTTTTTTTGTAAACAGATTTACTTGATACTTTTCAAGACAAAATAATTTTAGTCGTGGGGACCACACATACCCATTCAAATCAAAGGCCTTAATTAGAATATGCTGCAACACCTCCAATGATGTAATTTGAGGATCAACAGCAAAGGAGCGAAACTCCACAGGAAGTGCTCCATCACATTTCTGAAATACATGATTTACAGTATATAAAAAGTCCATAACCTAACGTGTCACTGCATTGTATACATATATCTGTCCTGCGATAAATTACTACAACAAAAGCAAACTGAGCCATGATTGGTCATTACATTATTTATTTCCTCAGAACGCATGATGTCATCTTCAGTCGACAGCAACTGGCAAAATGAGTTTTTAATAGTATTCATTTTTCATGAAAAATAATGAAATTATGACATTAATTCTAGACAAAATATTATCTTCTTACTGCTGAAAATGGCTAAATGAGACAAGTATCCCTTTAATTTATAAGTATAAATAAAGGCAGGGAATGTGTTTTTGTAAATATTTATTTAGGCTACACTGTAACAATATTTGATTGATAGGCAAAATTGTTGTTCTAATTAGTGTTTTTTTTAAACACATGATATAAGTATGTAATGAAAAAAAGTTTTAATAAGCTGCGGTGATTTACTAGAAAAAAACGGGTTGGCATATATTTCGTTGGGATAATAATGGAAGTTTCTGGCTAATGTTGTTTAATGTGCTTCTACGAAAAAGATTAAGAGTTACATCGAAAACGGAACCACCGGCTTTTATACTAATGACCATAATAACACTGGTGTTGCTTCTTGATTTGACTTTGCAAAGAGAGGCACAGTGTTGTTGTTGTGTGTACTAGGTGACGTCATCTTGGACCGCTTTGACGTTAGCGCAGAAGTAGGTTGGTAATTCTTGCCGCATGTTTTCTTATAATGGCCAGATGTGGTCAGACATGTTAAGGTACACAATGGTCTATCAAAATAACACGATGTCAAAGCACGCCGGCGATTTCAACAACAATGCTGACTGTTAGAAAAAAACGGAACAATTTCGGAGGTAGCAAGACACGACCGCTGTCTCTGACATGAAATTGAAACGATCGAGTACAGTTGACACGTACGACCATAATATGTACCTGGAAATTTTTGATTATGGCCAAAAACATTTTTACACAGAGAGATTGGTGCTAACTGACCCACATACCTTCACTTTGACTCGAACCACCCCCCTCTCCTCGTCGCTTGCCATCTTTGCAATTCCGTTTTGGACCAAAGTGGCTCGCTGAAAAATTATTGTTCTCCCATCTACACCAACATAATGATCAATAACATGATCAGGTTAGCCGAGTGGCTCCGCTGGTGGGCTTCTTCGGCTTTTCTTTCATGAAAGAGATGCACTTGGTAATACTGCCAGCTATTGGTCATCTCCCATATTGCTGTAATTTTTGCAAACGCCTTTCGAATATGGAGCCACAAATCGAACTGCTTCTAAAATGAAGAAAGGTTTGATTCAACCTATTTTCTAAATTACGCTAAGGATATTTAATTTTTACATTTAAAAAAAAGTGTTTAAATAATTCCATGCAAACGTTCGTAAGTTTTGTCATGAGACCGACATTTTGCATGCTGGGAAGTGTAGTCATGTTGCTATTTGCTTGCACAGCCATTCGTGCGAGAAAACTCTATCTCCCAAAAACCCATCTGTTCTTTTTTCATTATTGCTCTTGTATCATTACTTTTTCACCAAAGAAGGCATTCATTTGTCAAAATGATCTATCTTCACGGTCGGATAAACTGTTAGCTTCAGTTTGCGGCATGGGCAGATTTTTTAAGATGAATAATACGCCCAGTTTGACTCGTAGAAAATAATGAACTTGGTGAGACGAGCTTCTGCTTGCGAAAAAAGTAGCTAAATGCTAGCCGACTGATGCTTGTTCTGCTGCTGTTTGGCCACCATGGAGAAGCCACACTTGACTCATTGACTGGTTGGTCTACAAGCTACACACTTTAGATGCACTACTTGAATCCTGCGCGTTGATTCAAACATCCGACATGGAGGAAGTCGACAAAATCTTGATACTCGCCCTAAAACAAGTCGGCACGTAAGTATTTGCTGTCACGTTATTGACAGACGGATGGATGGAAAAGACGGATGCATAGATTAATGGGTTGAAGGAAAATTCACTGTTCCAGCAATCTCCACAGAGTAAACAATATAAGGAAAAGCACGCATGTTGTGTTAAAAACAAAAATAATGCAAAACATGGTATCTATAAAAGTGTTTGTGAAATAAATAAGAATCAATTGTAGAATAGGGTGCTTGACAAGAGAATAACGTTTTATATTTGATCCCGGTAATTGTTTGGCAACATTAATAAACAACATTTACTTTGCCAGCCATTCAGCCGGACTTTGTCAGTACACAATGGTCATCATATGATCAAACATGTGGGTGTAAGACTGTCAGCTTGCTATTAAGAAAACACATTCCAATACATTTGTTCTGCTTCTTGTAGAGAGCTGAGTGAGGAGGTTGGTAGTGTCAAAGACTTCACCAGTGAGCTGATTGTAGAGGCGGTGGTGAGATGTATCCGGGTGATCGATCCCGGCTTGGGCAGTGCGCTGCCAACCTCCCTCCCGCCCGGCATGTCTGCCCGCTTCAGAGTGGGGATGAGCCTGGCACAGGCATGTCAGGTAAAAACGCCCATGTCACCGACATAATTGCGACAGGCAAAGTAGCTTTTTGGGGAAGAAAAAAAGCCCAAAAAGCTGCTGTCGCTGAACAACTCAGAATGTCAGTATTTTACATTATTATACTTGTTAAACTAAATTTAGACAAGAATAGTACTTAGAAATTGAGTTCCAAGTGAGCTTTAATTTTTGGTTTTCATTCAAATAAACCAACAAACAATGAAAACGGTCCTGGCCTAATAATGATATATACAACTTGTTTGCAGGAAATTGGCTATAAAGGCGAAATAGGTTATCAAACCTTCTTGTACAGCAGTGAGACAGAGATTCGCTCCCTGCTCATGTTCCTTGTGGAGAAACTGCCCAGAGAAAGTGCTGAGGCCTCTGATCAGCCAACAGGTACAGGATCAATGCCATCATTAAACCCTTAACCAACATTTCAATACTCTTAACTCTCTTACAAGTATATAAAAAAAAACCTAGGGTAAAGAAACCTAGAATAATATAAAACTGCTCACCCTCGGACACATGAATGACTCATACAGTAGAAGTAAGTAAGTATAGCGAAGTGGAGATAGATGGCATGCGGAAGGTGATTCGACTCATTGCATCTCTTTTTAACATTCTTCACTGTCCTGTCAGAACTAATTTAGGTCATGCACTGACCAATAGAGGAAGAGGGAAGCTATTGTTCAGGATTTCCGTCTTTTTTTCTTCACATAAGCTAAACCACAGCAACTAACAGTGTACTAATTTATTCCTTTTTGACGTATTTGATTGGCAGTGATTTTACAGGTGCAATTTGTACAGACAATTTACGGTAGTTGTATTCTGAAGCAACTACAGGGTGTTTTCACTCTAATAAAGCCAAAAATATACATTCCAGCTTACATTCAGCTTTAAAGACAATGAATGTTTTCATTCATTCAGGCTGCAGTTCCCTTTGTATGTATTGCACAATTACCTCCACTGTTACGTAACAGTGGAACAAAAGTGCAGAACTGCTCGCTCACAAACACATTTTCAGAAATAGGCAGATAATTCAATATTTACTTGGTTGGTTGTTTCATTTCACATGTAATGGGTGGGCAGGTACTCCGGAGACCTAACTATTTGTATACAAACATTAAAAAGTTATTTTTTTATTATTTTTTTATAATATTGTGTGTCCCCATTATGTGATATCTTGCAATCATTAGACTACTTGTTGGTAGTAGTAGTAATTTTAATACTGTGCTGACATTTTGATGCGTAAGTCAATTTTGTTTTTGTTTTTTTCTATAGGCAAATCAACCATTCTTCAGAGATCTATTGCTGCTGCTATTAAAGCCCAGCTGGCAGCACCTTGGCTCACTCCAAACTGCAGGCTACCACTGCATGGTGAAACACAAGTAAACTCTTAAAAATTGCACTTTACTGATAGGTTTGCGGTTAAAATGCAGGCAGGGGTTCGAATCAGCACCCACTGCTCCACTGGGCAATGTCTTTCTCTTGCTACTTTATGTTCACCAATATATGATGGCTTTCAAAAAATGTGTAAAGAACTCCTTTGCATATTGTATTGTCCTCTGACATGTGCTTTTTTTTTTTTGTCCATAGAGTTTAGGCGCAATGCACAGCTTCCATATGCAACCCCTCAGTTTACCTTACTGTATTAAAGATCCAGGGAGGAAATCACTGAAAGGTACGCACAAGTTTTCACTAGTAATTGATGATTAATCATCTGTCTCCCTAAAAACTACATCAGGAGTCAACCACCGTAAATATTCAAAGAGCCTCTCAGAGAAAAAAAATAATCGCCCGTAGCCACAAAACCCTTTTCATATATCAAAGTGAGGATAACACTTTGTGTGTTTTTTTTTGTTTTAACCTGTGTGCCTGTATGTATACCACATTGTTCTTAAATGGTGGCATTTTGTAAAATTTTCATTTCTTCCTGCGTGTGCAACCAGTAAATTGTATTTATTATTTTTTTTGCTGAGTCTGACAAACCTTTGCTTCATTTTTATCCCATTTATCAGCAATATAGTGAAACTGAGTGGCAATATGAATTATGAATATTTACTTCGCAAGTCGATTTACAGGTTGTGCCGCTAAAATTTCAGGTAGTGTCTACTGTGCTCCCAGTCAAAATAGCTAGTTTGGAGCCCTGCTATCAAGTATAAATAAATCAATGCGTTGTGTGTTGATATACTACAGAGAATGTGCAGTTTTATATCTGTTTGGAACAAAAACATTTTCAACTCTGTGGTACAGTCACAGTGATTTATCTGCTGTGAATTGAAAATGACTACTTCACTTAACATTGTGATATGTATATTTGCAAAATAATAGCCATTTAAAATATTTATTTTACGTGGTTATCGTGATTTTTTTTTTTGCTCCTGAACCTCGGTGCACATGAGTGTCGGCACTGCGTCTTGACGGGGCTGTAAGACAACATCCTAATCTTCACCCACAATGGTACGCTGTCATCTGGGTGGTTATGTGAGTGATGTTTCTATTAGATGTAGTTCAGGTAGGGTGTAGAATTAAACGTTTTGTTTTCTTTGGAAACTTATCTGTGGTTTACCCACGGGCAGCCAAATAGCTCAATAAATCTTGGCACCAAGGTGTCACACATCAGCGATTGTGACACAGACACACATTTGGAGCGACAAAAAATTTTTTTTTTTATGTTACAAAAATACCATAATCTTTCAATTAAGAATTACATTTGAATGACAAATGAACTAAAATAAAAATTTGAAATGTAACACTCATTTATTTGCCGCAGAAAAAGGATCACAGAGCCTCGGGTTGCCGACCCCTGGTCTACATCATTCGGTGCTCTTATCTGACCTTTCTTTATGTTTGTAGTTCACCGTGTATTGCAATTTAATTGAGTGTGTTGTGATTTCAGAGACGAACGACTACCATCGAGATTTTCTTCCACCTGTGACTGCCCAGCTCGCCCATAATGCTACTGTGGCAGCGTCTTTACTGGAGCAGCACACCGCTGAGCTCAGTGCGTCTCAGGAATGGGACAATGAATGGAACAGTCAAGGACTGCTGTCCCGTCTTACTCCAAAGGTGAATCATCTGTTTTCCTTGCTACGGAAACATGTAAAAATCTCTCGAAATGTGTTATTCCAAATACTAAAGTCAACCCAAAAATGTTCTTTACAATAACATGTTGTGTGCGCACCCACTAGTCTAAACACTGGATTTTACTTTATGATCGTGCTTGTGGAATCTGAACTAAGCAGCAAAATCCACCCGTTTTTATCCATCTCCGGAAGCGGACATTTTGTCGACTGAAAATGACATCACAGTTGCTCAGAGCTCAGGTAACGACCAATCACAGATCAGCTCCAGAAAACAGTTGAGCTATGAGCCCTGGGCAACTGTGATGTCATTTTCAGTGTACAGCAAGATGACAGTCCCCTGAGATGGATAAAAATGGGTGGAGTTTGTTACTTATCTGATAATCCACAAACACAATATGAATGAGAATACAGAGTTTAGACTAACGGGGACGTATTGAAGATATAATTGTAGAAAAAAAAATTGGGTTGACTTTCTCTTTAAAAATAAATGGTTTGAGTACAGCTGACTTGGCAAAAACTTGTGTCTATGCCACCAGATATTGGCCAAAAAGTTTTTTTGTCAATTTAAAAAAAAATCCAGCGGAACGTTTGGGTGAGGAAAGATACATTCCGAAGAGTTTGAAACATTTGGGTTTGTGGAAGGCAAATGACATGTAAAGGTTACATGGAAAGTTTCGACTATTGCCAGCCGGAAGTATGCGTGACGTCACGGTGAAAAGGTTGATGCATTAACAATTTCTGTACAATCTCAGATTGGCTGTAAATGTGTACCAATTTCTTTCACACAGGACTACAGGGCCCGAAAACTGACTCGGCTGCGTAAACGTATTGAGGAGCAGTTGCGCTCTGCTGCCCTTCCCCCTGCGGAAAGTGCCTTTGGTGGTCTTGGCGCCACCTCTGATTTGTCTGACATCCTGCAATCCTTCAGGGGGTCCGCCTCTTCTGACCACAACCTGACGAAGGGCTCTCACTTCACCCACTCCCGGAAGTTCACTTTTACACAGGTGCGTGCGCCTGGTGGTGCAGAATGGAAGGGTGTGCAATTATTCAGTGTTGTTTGTTTGCGTGCGTTTTGACCAGGAGCTGGAAGCAGCACCATCCCCTGTGCGGCAGTCAGATGGTGATACACATCGCAGTCAGCAGGAGGAATTGGCGTCTTTGCAGCAACAACTTCAGCAGCTGTGCAGTGACGTGGACCGACTAACTACGGAATTGAAGCACATGAGTGTCACTAATGCTCAGGTAGCATCGATTCAGTCACTCTCTGACCGGCATTGACTTTATATTCAGTTGTTCATCTTGTAATGTAATCATCAACCATCCTGTAATGGCTGTATAGTGGCCACTGAGTGACGGACAACATAGCATAAGAATAGCGTAGCTTATTGAGTCTATAATTTAGTATTATTCGACATTTCGGAGAGTGTGATCCATTAACAGTCCACCAGACCAAATATCTCCTGCGGACTTATCCAACACCCATCCGTGTAGGTACTTGATGAGTTCAAGCAACGGGAGCGGCAGAACAAAGAGCTGGAGGAAAAGATCCAGCTGAAAAAGAAAACCATTGATCTCCTACCAGACGCTGACAACAATGTAGCGAAGCTTCAGGTAGGTGAGATTAGTCCAAATGGGAGTTCTTCAAGTGCACGAGGGCCTTCAAGTTCATCTCGGCCGTTCTTTTGCAGGCTCTGGTGGAGGCCAGCGCCCAGCGGGTGGTGAACCTGGCCGCTCAGTGGGAAAAACACCGAGCACCACTCATTGACGAACACCGCAGGCTTAAAGAGATTTGCAGTAATCAGGATGTAAATATCCACAGTAAAATTATCATAATTATTATGTTTAAAATAAGTTTGTGTACAGTGGTCAGTGAAGTCATCTGCATTTCCCCCAGGTGGAATCATCCAAAAAGCTGTCTGAAATCAAGGTTCTACATGACAAAATCCGTGTGTCAACAGAGGAGGCCAAGAACAAGGAGGAAATATACAAACAGCTGGTATCAGAGTTAAAAAAAAAAATGCAATCTGTACATTTCTTTCCGAGGCTGCATGTATTACATACAGTGAAACAACTCATCTTATGATTGTTACTGTATGAATAAATGCAGGGTATGGGCCTATTGTTGTGTACTAGAATTCTGCCTTTTCTCATCATAGGTAACAGAGTTAGAAAGTCTTCCCAAGGATGTCTCTCGGGCAGCATACACTCAGAGGATTCTGGAGATCGTGAGCAACATCAAGAAACAGAAGGAGGAAATCACCAAGGTGAAACTTGAATGGCAACAAATATCTCCTGTGATTTCATTAAGACAATGATGCTTGCCTTTGCTGTGAATCAACCATCTTTTTATTTCTTCTTTTTCCTATAACAGATTTTGTCTGACACTAAAGAACTGCAAAAAGAGATCAACAGCCTCACAGGAAAATTGGACAGGACGTTTGCCGTGACAGATGAGCTTGTCTTTAAGGTTCGTTTGTTAGTAACTGTCTTTTAATTGTGATGATAAGCAAACTCCAGAGTCTAGCAGTTGTAGAATGACGTCTTAGAGGAGTTTGACACGTTAAAAACATTTTGTCTTGGTTAAATTGCAAGTCGAATTTTAGTTTCTTTTGTCTTTGTTATCACTTGCCAGGACGCCAAAAAAGAAGAGGCGGTCCGCAAATCCTACAAGTATCTGGCTGCTCTACATGAAGTACAATCTCATTTTCAAAATTTCCTCTATTCCAATTATTTGTTTCCCCTCTCCCTAGCAGTTTTGTATTTTACTGTTTCACTCTCTTGTGTAGAACTGCAATCAATTGATCCAAACCATCGAGGACACTGGTACGATCCTGAGAGAGATACGAGATCTGGAAGAGCAGGTAAGATTTGTTGCAGGCCATTGCCTTAGATTTTGCAGTTAAACCAAGACAGCATGTAACATTTCAGTATTAAGTTCAGCCAAGCATTTTTATTAGGGGTGTCAAAATTAGTGTGTTAATGTTGAGTTAATTTAAAGTTAACACCACAAATATTTTTAACGCACGTTTAATGACCGCCCCTTACTTGGATAACCTGTACTGGGAGAATTCCAGTCGCAACGCAGCAGACATGTCCACGTCAATATTTAGCAATAATAATGCATATATTTTGGGAGACTGGGGTCAAGTTGTCTTTTACAATTTTAAAAATGTGCCGATTTTCACAAGTTACTTCATGTTAAAGATTATGATTATGAAAAGAAAAATGCACTGAGCTGTCACCAGCATCTTACAGATGCAATTATGCCATCTAGTGGCAAAAAAATTACCAACACAAATCAATATCACATTCGTTTTTTACAGTACAGTACATCTTTTTAATTTTAACTAAATTTTATGAATTATGAAATTACTGACTCAATAGCTTAAAGATGTAGCCATATTTCTATTAGTTTAAATTTGTTTCAACTTTTATGTTAACAAGAGGATGAAAACTCAGGATTTTTTTTATTGTACATTTAAAACAGATATAAAATTTGCAATTAATCGTGAGTTAATTATTGAAGTCATGCGATTAATTACGATGAAAAATTGTAATCGTCTGACACCCCTAATTTTTATATTTTTTGTTCTACTGTGAGTCAGAGTCCAAGATGAATATTTGATTTGTCATATAGATTTGCACAATGGGGAGATTAGTATATACCGTGCAATTATTCTTGAAATTAATATAGTGCCCAAAGTGAACGCAGGACTAGGAGGAAGAAACATGCAGAATTCCTTAATACGTCATACAACAGTAAAAGTGAGAAGCCTCAAACAGGCTGTCCATCCAAGGTGGTCATGTAATGTATAAGGCTAATGCTAAGCTTTTGAAATTGCCTTCCAAAAATCCTGCCATCATTTTGAAAGAAAAAAAAAAGAATGAATGGATATACTGGATTGGCTGTAGCACAGACGTCACTTGTGGACATCTGACCCACATGCTAGGAGGGGAAAAAATGTAAACAAGTGCTCTGGGCAAAAATGTCATGCTGCTCCTGTTGCTTGTAACATGAATAAGCAGGTTTTACTGTAGCGTTGTATTCCTGTGGCCCCCTCCAACTCTGCTAGTTCCTCTCCTGTGTCCTGGTAGCTCCAAACTCTTTATACTATGCATCGACCAGTGTAGATGACACCTTCCTCAATGTATTCAATGATTAACAATTCATTTGATAATTTGTCCCCAGATTGACACAGAAAATAGTAACAAAACGGTGGCCAATCTGGAGAAGATTCTAGAAGACTACAAGGAAATTCGACAAGAGAATTCTGCACTTGCTGCCAAGGTTAAAGAGGGCTGACTTTGAGCTACCTACTGATTCTCAAGCTTAAAAACAACTGTCGTTGCTCTGAACAAGACTGAAATAGGTCTCAGACCGATGCAATCGCCGTTCATTAACACCGTCCACCTCCTGTGGCCATTGGGAGCTGCTTTTCTTCAAAAGGCTCAAACGGTATTTGTACCACAGCAACTGAACAAGCATTTTTAATATGTAATATGAATCCTGTTGCCTGATTTCCCGTGCTAATCACTTTTGCAGCTACAGATGCGCTTTGTTTTTTACAAACGTGGACATGATTGTCAGTCTGTGTCTAAAGCCCACATTGGTCATTGGAATAATGTGAGACAAAAGATAATAAATGAAAATGTATCGAAATAACTAATGAAAGTCAGGTACTAGCAACTTTGTTCACGTGTTTAGATCTTCCATTTCAATCTTTACATAAATCAAAATTAATCAGCAAATGGTGCTGCCAAACCTGCCTTCTTATTGTAAAGACCATTGTCATTATTGGTTGAAAAGAAATGAGGAAAATAACGTTTTACATGACACTTTTCTTTAATTTCTAGAATGAGCTCTATTTGAACTAAATGTTGAGTGAATGGTATTCGAATGTCATCTAGATCTATTATTTAAAAAAAATTATATTGTAAAAAAACAACAACAACAACATTAGAATGTTTATTTCCAGCTCTAACTGCAGAATAATTCAGTCACATGCTCCATCAGAAATGTTATCAGATGTCAATTATACATTATTTTTGCTCCAAACAGTGTTCAACAGTGTTCAGCAGTGGTTACGTCAGCACTGGTAGACCTTGCATGACATTACAATAATGTATGGTGAAGTGGTGACATGCGAGTAAATGGAGATTACCAATAGTGTTAAGTAGATTAGACCAGTTGAATAACTAGTGACTCGCACACCATGCCAAGTCTTTGAGAAAGTAAACACATGCAGGGCCGTTAGACAATAGCTTACTTTTTCGAAACTGTTTTTTTTTGTTTTAAAGCACAATATCGCCTGTTTGACCAGAACTTGCTTCCTTGGATTTATTTCTCCACCTCTTCCTTGCTTCCCGCATACCAACTTGCTCAGTTCTCAAAACTGCTCAGAGTAAACTATTCCATTTGCCGAGTTGTGTCACATGGGATGCATTGCAATGCACGTAATAGAAATCCGGACGTCACGTGACTATTTCTAGTAGCGGCGCAGTGTTAATGGGCTACATTGGCATGGAGGACTAATACTAGCATTTATCCGTCAACTTTCTGCCAGA
The DNA here is from genome assembly GCF_054856555.1 of Leptonotus elevatus. Taxonomy (NCBI): domain Eukaryota; kingdom Metazoa; phylum Chordata; class Actinopteri; order Syngnathiformes; family Syngnathidae; genus Leptonotus; species Leptonotus elevatus. Next base: position 23,931,359 of record NC_141240.1, read on the forward strand.
GAGCATTGACAGTCACTTTGATGAAAAGACATGATATACATGCGCGAGGTGGACAGGTTGGATAATATAGCATTGCCAAAGAAGTGTCGGGAGGACTTTCTTTTTTTATTTTTTATTTTTAACTTGGCGACAGTTATGTGGAATTACCTCCTCTTGCCGGCGATTGCTTTCAAATCTGATCATACAAAGGCTTCATAAATTTGTACAATCCAAATTTATTTCCTATTTAAGTGGGGTCAAAATGTCATCGAAGTTGGCAGTTTGATGCAAGTGTTTCAGTGTTGTTTATGTACGTTAGCAACTTGGCAGCTGCTAAATCGGCCGCTGCCGCTGTCAATTATACCGTAAAAAGTCTTCTTTTTGGTGTTTGTCAGTTATTAAATTCAACTGTGTAAAATCTATCAAACCGTAGCAGCACAAATGAACGAAACAGATTATTTCCTCCACATTTTGTGTGCGGTAACAACATTTGCTGATTTAGCCACCATGTACAAAGTGCAGCATTGATTCCTGTTTTGGTAGCCTGGAGCATTTGCGATCCTTTTTTTGTGTGTGACTGTGTGCGCCTCTTCTCGTTGTGGCAGCTGGTCCTCAACAGCTGTTAATCATTGTTCAATTGTGGCGTTTGTCGTTTTCTCAAAGTAGCAGACGCGTTTTCTATGCTAAAATGGTTTCGCTAACGGACATTAGGTTAAATGGTGATTTATACGATAGAAAAATGAATGACTTCAAATTGAAGTACATGTTTAATAATGTAAAAAATATATATATTTCATCGGACACAAATCTAAATGATGGAAAAAAGATTTCATAAGTTGTTTTTAAGACCTAAAAAGTAATAAATCCTCGGAACTTTTAGCACTCTTTCTGTTTGAAAAGTCAGTCATGTCGATGTAAAGTCGATTCTGGTGCAACAAGAAACTAATGCAGGAGATTGTCAGGGGTTGCACCGCCATGGCTGGCAGGTTCAAGTGGTCATGCAGAGGGGCGGTCTCAGCTTCAATATTTCCCCCTCTCGTCACATGGCAGCGCCTGAGCTACTTGACTCAGGCAGCTGAAGCAAATTCGCACGACGCTCATAGTACTGCAGTTCAGCAGCAAGAATTTGATACTCGGTGGACTGCAGCACTGGCCCTGGTGTGCTCCTCGTGCGCAGCCTCATGCTCAGTTCGAACACGAGTGCAAACTGAGGACAGGTTCTTCGGCCAGGGGAGGGAGCTGGAGCCAGGACTTGGCGTCGCTGCACTGCAGAAACTGGAGTTACAGGGGCCAGTGGTGTGACTGCGGGCCAGGGCGCTGGAGACTTAGGACAGCAGAGGAAGTACTAAAAACTGATCCCTGGGCTGACAACTATAGATGAGCATGCTGGAGGGGGGCTGGCAGAAAACTGGTAGACGTTAAGCTTTGCTATTTTGAGCTTGAAAGGAGTCTGTTGTATTGCTGATGTGGCAGGTCAACAAAAGTTCAAGCGCTTTCTGCTACAGTCCAAAATGAGGCACGTCTCACCAGTTTTATATTTGGTTTGCCGTCTGCTTAAACCACCAGCTCAACTTTATGGATGGATCATTCTGTCAGTTTGCGTAGGAGGGGTGGAAAAAGAACACTGAAAATACAGGGCAAGCAGACAAATGCGAATGTGGCGACCATGGTAGTGAACAGGGAAACTATCATCACAAATGACAAAGTCCATTTCTCTCTTCTATAACTCTTGTCCTCATTAGGGTCACGTGAGGTGAGATGGAGCTCAACCCAGCTTGGGTGAGAGGCGGAGTACACGTTGACTGGTTGCCAACCAATCACAGGGCACATACAGTGGATAAAAAAAAAAGACAAATTTAAAATTCCAAAATTTTATGATGCAAAAGAGACCAAGATCATTTCACAACTTTTTCCATCATTATGTGACCTTTAAACTTTACGATTACAATAACAAAACAATCTTTTTGAGGCAAATTAAAAAGCAATGTAGTTGCACAAATGTGCACACCCTCATAACTTAAATCACATTCAAACTCATATTAAATTGGATTATTTAGCACACCCCTGCCACCAGTTAAAGTGCCTCTCTGTCTATCCCCAAATAAAGTTCAGATGTTCTCGCAGGCAATAGAATAAAGATAACAACGGTGACATTACAAAGAGCTGAATGTCTTTCTGGAATTGATTACAATATGAGAAGAAAAATGGTCATGTCAAAGGAGCTTGCAGGAATTTCCGGCAAGTATTGGCAGTTTAAGTATCCGTGACAACAATCTCCTGTCTTCTTCATATGTCTGGGCTATGAGGGCAGGGTGGCAAGACGAAACTCAAATCTAATGGGGTAGTGGGGTGGGGACTTGAAATCTCCGAAACACGTGGGAAAGAGGGTACAATGAAACCAAGGTTGAATTTAATGGCCCATCATTTCAAAAGATGCGTCTGGAGCAAACACAACACTGCTCATTACCAAAAGACTACAATACAACTGTTTGAGGATATTCACATTTTTTGACGAGCGCCTGTATATACAGTGAAGCATGTTGGGGGCAGCATCTTTCATTGGATTGGGACTGTTTTTCTTCAGTTGAAACAATAGCCTTTGTCCATGAAAAGCTCTAAACAGCAGTGAGCGTTAGCACAAAACCTTCAATCGCCAGTCTGGAAAAGCCTACTAGAACCACTGAACTTTAGCAGCAGAGGCTTTTTAAATGACTCTCACTTAACACACGTTTGAATGGGATTGGTTCATTTTGTACATAGCCACATCCTGAGTTATAAGACGACGTTTTTGAAAGCACATGATCTCAATTGTTGAAAAGTTTTCCTCCCAAATTGAGTTACACACCTTATAAATCACCTTACTCGAGGAAAATAAAGTTTTGAAATGAATTATTTTAGTCTTATTTTGTCACATCAGAAACATTTGGCATTTGTACGGGCTTGTGTAGGCATATCTACTGTATAGACAACCATGAACCTAAAGTGTAGGCTTTTGGAATGTGGGAGGAAGCCAGAGTTCCCGGTGAAAAACAAACACAGAAATTAATATTTTGACAATATTTATTGAAATATATATAACGTCCACAATAAATTTACAAAACCAAAGTAATTGGTTGCCTTATACCAAATGAATTGGTTCACAGCATAGCCATGCAATACCACACTGTCTTTTTGACTGAGGTTAACATCAGTTTGTGAAGTGCTGCTCTGCAGTATTACAAAAGTACAACACATCAAAAGACCTTAAATGCACCCCCCCCACCAACCCAGAGTGTTTGGTCTTGTTCAATGTCATTATTCTGCTCCATTTTATAAAGCAACGATTAAACAAATGTTTTGCATGCAAACAACAATTTTCTTCTTAGCGTCATCTTCCACAATTTTAGTGACATTTAGTGAAGCTGGACAGTTGCAAATATGGTGGCTTCCATGGTCAACGCAAGTGGGCCGACACTACCTGCCGATGTGTCCCGAGTGGCTTACGGTGCGCACGCTGCTGCCGTCGACACCATGGAGGAACAACGTGTCCTCTTGTAATTAAGGAGCGCTCCGAGCTCATGGTCAAAACCATCCAGCAGAAAGTCGAGGACTGTTTGAATAAGTGAGGATGCGGTTTCTGTAGAGCTTGGAAGCACTTTAATGCCCGCCCAGACTTCGTTTTTCCCCGCTCGTCCAATCGAGTATAATAAATGTAAGACTCATAGTCATGAACATAAACCCGAGTGCTGTGAAACATGCGGCCTGAAAACAAAAACAAAATAGGAGACATTAATTTGGAACGGTCTTTCTGAAAGGCCTAAACGTACGAAAACCTACTTGGATCTTTGGTCTGGAGTTCATGGGTTCTTGCTCGGTGGGGATGATGCGGATGTAGAACAATCCAGGAAGGATGAAGATCAAACTGGGAGCGGTAGTTGCCCCTGGGTACAGAAAAGACACTTTTAACATTTTACAAACAAAAAGGTACTGGTATCATTCTGTAAGTAAATGTGTCGTGCTTCTTTGTTTAAAGGGGAAGTCAACCGTAATTTTTTTTTGACAATAATGCGCTATATGTCACCTCACTAGTCTAAACATGACATTCTGATTAATATTACATTTGCGGAATATGAGTTAAGCAGCAAAATTCAACAGTTTTTACTAATATCAGAAGGCGGCCATTTTGCCACTTGCTGTCGACTGAAGATGACATCACAGTTGCGCAGGGCCCATGCAACGACCAATCACAGCTCACCTGTTTTCTGAAGCTGAGCTGTGATTGAACATATTATTGTCCCCCAAAAATTGGAGGGTTGACTTCCGCTTTAAATTAGTGCTGAATAAGGATGATTTTCATCATATCTTTGGACACAGAAGGCATAAAAATTAAAATAAAAACACACTCCAATCATATTTGTGGTGTTTTTGACATGATAATACAGCATATGCATGTGATTTCTTTATGAATATTTTTTCCAATTGTGTCAGTGGCATGTGATACCAGTAATGCCAAAGATGTCTCGAATGTTGGGCACGAGGATGACTAGCAGGTTGACGACAAACAGCAGGCACATGGCAATGACGATGTGACGCACCCAGTGGAAAGCCTTCCCGGGGAACAGAAGTTGCTGCAGGGCACGACGGATCTGATGGAAATGCACATGCAGTACCTTTACAGTAAGCATCTCAGAAGACTCCATTTACTGTATTTTTTCCATATATAAGGCGCACCGGCATTATAAGGCGCAGAGAATAGAAAGAAGCTACTGTAGTGGCTGGGGTTGCGTTAAGCATCCACTCGATGGAGACTACTTAACCAATAGTGATCCACATATAAGGCGCATCGGATTATAAGGCGCACCGTTGTTTTTTGAGAAAATGAAAGGCTTTTAGGTGCGCCTTATTGTGCGGAAATACGGCAGTTATTTCGATGTATTATTCCAGCATCAGTGAAACGGTGAGGCGGTAGAACCTTGTGATTTCTGTCAGCATATCAGCGGATGAAAGGGAATGTATGAAAATGTTAAATATAAGCAAAGGTACAGAGTGTCCAATTCTTTTCACATCATTTAAGAGTTAGATCGCACAGCAATCACATTTTCACTCATATGGTCTCAAATTGGAATGAGATGTGTAAAAACTATCATAAGTTTAATACTATACTACTGTTTGGGGGTGAATACAGTGAGTACGGTGAGTACATTATGCCAGCAACCTTTACTGTCAAAAGAACCATTTTAGGCCAAATAAATAACAAAAAAAACTTTCTGGAGCCGCAAAACCTTTGAACATTGTGATGAATGAAACAATATAGATGTATTATGGTATGTTTTTGTATCTCTTCATCCTTTTTTGGACATTTTATGGCTTTTTCTTGATTTTTTTTTCTGCCCCTTTTTGCTATCAATTTTCAGATTTTTTTGTTGTTGCAATTTTGTGGATTTCTTCTTTTGGTTTTGGACATTTTATTGGTAATTTTTGAACTTTTTTGTTTTCTGTGTTTAAATATATATATATTTTTAATGAATCTTCTGACTTTTTTGCCAATTCTGAAGACATTTTATGGTAATCTTCTGCTTTTTGTTTTTGGACATTTTATGGTTACTTTTTGAATGTCTTCTGCTTTAAAAATAAGTAAAAATTCTGATCTTTTACTGGACATCTTATGGTCACTTTTTGGACATTTTTATTTTTTATTTTATTTTTTTAAATTGGAATTAATCTACCTGTACCTTTCGTCTCTTTCTAACAACTTATACATTTGGATGTTGGCATTTTTGAACATTTATTTTTTTCATAAAAAAAAAAAATCTAAATCGTGTCGTTAATTTATTCAAAAAATATTTTATCTAAAAAAATCAAAATAAATATTAACAAAAAAAATATATATATATTTTTTTTAGATCCACAAGAAGCCACCGGAGAGTAACGTGGGCCTTGTTCAGACTGGCAGCCCAAATCCGATTTTTAGCCCATCCAGATGTGGATGGCTCTTTTGTAGTCTGAACAGTCACAAAGCACATGAAATCCGATTTTTGCAGGAGGCAGTTTCATATCCGATTTGGACAGGATGCGTCTCAGCCTGATCAGCTCGAAACACTCCGAACGGATTTGACTCTCCTGACGTCACTCTACGCGTGCAAAACCAATGCGCCCGCGCTGTCAATATCTAATCGGTTCGCTGCCCGGCTGTTTCCACGCCTTGCTCACCCGGAAATACAGTGACAGTTTACGTTATTTGCGCTGAAGCCGGTCTCGCTACCCCATCAGATCTTAACATGCGCAACCGGAAATAGCGAAATAGTGCCATATATATATATATATGCCATATAGCCATAGATATATAAATCTAAAAATCTAAAAATCAAACACTTAACGCGCTTGCCAGGAACGGAGCGGCAAACAACGTCACATGACGTCAAACACTAACACGACTAACGTTGATTTGAGGAGGATTTGCCTGCAGTCTTAAGAGCCACATTTGCAAACAAAATTCTTCAATGTTAGAATTGTCATATTTTATTATTATTATTTTTTTTTTTAACACAAAGCCTATTTAATTGTCTTCACTTAGGTCTAAGACACATATTTAATGAAATATTTCAAATTTTAGGGCAGGATCCCTGTTTATTTTGGTTGCATCGGTATGTATGTTATTAGAGAATAGATTTTAAGTGCAGTTTTAGTTGTAGTTTAGTTGCTTACTTAAGTCAAAATGGATGCTACACACCTGACTATAAGGCAATAGAGCCATGTGGTTTATTCAGACTCCAGGATGATAAAAAAAATCCCATCAAAGAAAAGTATCATTTTGGTATTGCTATTTTAATGAGTGCCCTATAAAGAGTTCATGCATTTTCCTTTCATGCTCATTGTTTTTGTTTGTTTATATTTTCAATTATATGATATGATATGAGTTTAATTCTGTGACCACGCTCATAACACAAAACACTCATGTCTCAAATCTTTTTTTTCTCTCCATTGAAACGAATCGAAATACCATTCATTTGTTCAAACACAACGTTTGTAATGTGTATACAGATGTGAATGAACAATGCGGATGTTCTTACGGGAAAGAGCACCACAGGGACTGTGAGAGTGACAGCGACCAGGACAGCCAATCGCACGCAGAGGATCAGCTTGTCCAGAGGGTCCACCTTACTGTAGGTATGGAGCAGCTCTGCTTCTGTGTTTTCTGCGACAAAAAACAAAAATTCACAACCAAATAATAAAGTTGACATGATGGAAACCTCTGATCTTAGTGACAGAGATGTTGCTCTTACCGTAAAAGGTTAGATAGCCAAATGTGGCAGTGAGGAAGTACATAACGAACATGCCAAGGATGGAAACATTGCCAACATTCTGCATTCTTCTCTTGGTTGGGCTTGATGGAACAAGATTAAGAAAATACTCATGATGTACATCAGTCGCAGAAAAACTTTCATTTGGTTATTTGCATTTTTTGTGCGTGTCTTACTTTTTTAGTTCTGTGTAGATGGGAAGAACTTCAGGGTGACACACAAAGGCAAATGCCAGAATTGGGATAGCATATGCTGTCTGGAAACAAAAGTGGGAAAACATCTGTCCAGCCGTTTGTCACATGCCATATGCTCATAGATATCCATACGTGAAGCAGAACATTATGCTCTGATGGCAAGATGATCGCGGGGTGTCGAGTTAAAATCAAGTTGATTCTGTTTCTGCTTACCTCTTGGTTGATAGTAAAGAATGTTGTGGTACACGCATCCCCTGAGAGTTCTTTGCTGACAGAGTGGTTACCAAACACTTCCAGAGGACACACAATGTGAAATCTCTTGTAGATGACCTTTCGTGACACAAAACGGGAATATATAGTAAGCATGCTACGTGCACATGCTAGCATTCTCAATGATTACTTTTCTGTTGAACAAACTTGTAAAAACAAAAACGCATACCGTAAACGGTTGTCTGAGATTGCGTAGCATTAAATTTACTCTCGCACTAATTACAGTATGCAAGAATTTTGCCATATATTAAATTACATTTTCGGTGTAATCTATGAGGTGAACAACACAGATTTACAGCGTGTAAATTCAGTTGGATTGCAATGAGTATGATCATGTAGAACTGAAACATATACCCTATATTCATGTGGTTTACAATCAGAATGTCTTCCAATTCATTCATTCAAGTATCCGCAAAATGCACAAAATCCAGCAAAGTGTAAAACACTTGCTGATACGTCTGATAATGTACAACTTTTAACTGAATAACTGTCCATAACGATATTTATATTGTAATATTTTCCAAACATTGACTTACCGCAGAGAGAAAGAACACCATGCAGGAGAGAGAAAAGCCACTTGTGTAGCCCAAATATCCTGAGGAACGCAAGGCAACAGAATTGGGTCAGGAATATGGTTATGATAATAATGCTACAATGTTTTTGTGTGACATCATCCATTGGAGAATTACCAAGGTGCTTCATGAGGGCCAAAGGAAGGATGATACAGGCCGTGACTATGATGATGAGGTAATTTCCATTCATGAACCAATCGCTGGATGAGAAAGAGAGACTGCTTTACACAATTCCACCGACACGGATTTGGACAAATTATTTTAACTCGCATTCTTCCATAATGAGTACACTGGTTTATACTGGATGTCTACAAAGACTACTGTTAAAAGACTAACTAAATATATGTGATGTATGCATTCAAAATAGCACTGAATCAAAGGCATGTTTGGTCAGACAGAAAATGCAGACATTAAAAAATGTAACTTAAAGGCCTATACTGATTTTCTTTTTAGATTGTTTCCCCGATTTTTTTCCGATTTTTTTTTTTTTACATTATATCAAAAAGTCCATAATATTTCATACACATTCTCAATACATGCTTGTCCAATTCTCTAAATGCATAATTGATTAGAATGCTCTTCCTGACCAGCATCATGTCGTATGGAGTAGAACTCTCCATTCGCATCAGGCTCATTTTGACTCATTTTCCGTAACTATACACATTATACTTACTCTGACCCGGACGTTTGGCCGAGAAAAGCCTGGATGACCAGTGGTAACTCTGACTTCACAATGAACAGGTAACTGGACATGGCTACAGAAAAAAAAGCAAATATTTATTATGGCCCTTTATTGTCTACACATCTGTGTCATGGCATTTTCATTTTCTTGATTTACATCGCATTCGTTTTGACAAATCACCTCCAATGTTATGTAGCGTTATGATGACAGCTGCTATAATCTTTCCTGGATGTCCAAATGCTCTCATGCCCAGGTGCTCATAGGCACGAATACCTGAGAGGATGGGGGGGAAAAACACACACACATTCACTCACATTGTCTTTTTGCTCTGTTTCCTAAATGTTTTGAAGCCTTACCCACAACTCCAGCACTGCGTAGCAGCAGATGGATGGAGTAGGAGGACAGACATGTGATACATATCAACAGGACCCTGTCATACACAATAGCAAGAAAAATGTGTTTCGGTGAAATTAAAACAACGCTTAGGTAAAATTCCCCTCCAATGTTTTTATATAGGCAAAATGGAGCCAGCCAAGCACATTAGGCTGTTGAAGGACAGACTAAGGGACGACAGTGCCGTTCCCCGACAGGATAGGAAGAGGAAGTCAGACAGACAAACACTCAAAAAAAAACGGTACTTTGAAGATTATGAGAGAAGCACTCACAGGAAAAGGACGATGCCCGTGTTGGACATGGCGTACGAAAGACCCAGAATTCCACTGCCCATGATGGCGTTACTCAGGTTAAAGACAGACATTCCCAACGAGGTTTTACCCTCAAACTGAAAGAGGATCATTTTGAAACGTTAAACATATGAACAAATAAAAACAAATAGTTACTCTTCATGGAGGATAAAGAATATATGTCTGTGAATACCATTATATATACCATCAACACGTGTTGCTTGTCTGATTTGTGTATAAATATTCGCTAAACGCTTAAACACTTGTAACATAACAGCAACGCTATTTGTTTTTAAAATTTTACATTTAGAACAGATATCAAATTTGTGATTAATCGTGAGTTAACTAGTGAATCATGCAATTAATTACAATTAAACATTTTAATCGACTCTTGCCCCTAATTTTTAATAATCGTTAAAAAAAATGGATTTATGAAAGTGAATGAGTTAATTTGACAATACATTTCAATGGGAAGTGGCAATAAACAGCTCAAAATCACTTTTTTTGACAATTAAAAACTTGACGCCCCGAATTTTTAATAATCTTTTTTCTTTCCTTTTTAAAATTTCATTCACTCCCATTGACGGCTATAAACTTAAAAAAATCATTTTAACTATTTCTATTAGTTTTAAAAAAAATCCCACTTTTGTTAACAATATGAAAACCTAGATTTTTTTTAAATTTACATTTAGAACAGATACAAAATGTGTGATTAATCGTGAGTTAACTAGTGAATCATGCAATTAATTACAATTAATAATTTTAATCGACTCTTGCCCCTAATTTTTAATAATCGTTAAAAAAAAAGTATTTATGAAAGTGAATGAGTTAATTTGACAATAATTTCAATGGGAAGTGGCAATAAACAGCTCAAAATCACTTTTTTTTTTACGAATTGTTGACTACTTGCTAACCTGCTGCATTTTTTTAAGTGAATTGAGTTCACTGCCTGCCACTTCCTGCTGATATCTCAAATTTTTGCTCGCATGTCAATGCAAAAAAAGAAAAGAAAAAAAGTCACTTGTATCAGGCATGATAAATAAAAGATAAAAAAAAAAAAGATATCACAATAAAAAAAAAGAATGTAAAGAAATAAACTGGTGTCACCACTAAGTGTAATTACTGTATGCTGGAACACAACAGCATCTGTAGTGTTGCAAGTGCGGCCTAGTGAGTTACATCAGTATCATGGCTGATAGTTATTCCTTGTGTGAGTGCTTAGATGCGGATCTTGACCTACTGTCGCTGCTCACAAGTGTTTTCATTCTGTATTTGTGTGTTTTGACTGTTTGTACTGTTCGATAAACTGCTGAAAGTGTGACTGGACGCTCTTCGGGAATCACATGGTGAGAGTGGAAAATGAACAACAAATGTGGTAGCAGTGTTGTTGTCTGCAAAAGAGGAAGCATTCGGCCGCAGGTAAATGATTGCTCTTTTCTTGCCACACTCACATCAGTGAACTGGGGCGTCTTTGTGGGCCCGTCCTTGTGCTGTAGAAACAGCTGATCCTCTTGTGGGACTCTGAAAGTGGAACATTGTACTTCACTTTAAATGCAAACAATATAAATCCACTCGACTTGACAGTGGTAATCTGCAACAAGTCAACTAAGAAGCAATTATTGCATACTCTTCATCCATTGGCACAGCGGCTCCATGACCATTTGACAGTTTCTCCATTTCCATATTTGGATTGAACAGTCTCACTTAAAATGGGGTCAAAATGAAAGGTGAAATCTGAAAAAAAAGAGGAACAAAACACAACTCAATTAGCAAATGATGAATTACAGTTGAGTGCAACACATTTTATTCATGAAAGTTGTTATTCATAGAAATTATAACCGTTTTTTATTCACTCGTTCACAATCAAACTGTAAATCATAGAACTACAAGAAACAAGTTTCAATATTACAAAAATAATATTTTGGGAATATTTTTGAGAGTATTAATTTATCAAATGATGAGCATAAATCTAAACCTGGATGCTGTGTTAAGTTTTACTTTATACGTTTTACAACAATGAACAAATCGGTGTTTAGCACATCCACAAAGACTAGTCACAAATGATTATGTCAAAGTTTGTTCCTGAGAAAAATACTGCACAGACTGAAATCATCATCATCATCTAAACAGAAGCGTTTTTGACAAATGCGTAGTGATGGATGTACTGTATGCTATAGCAGTCTTGAGATAAGAGCAACTGCTGCTCTCAGACTGTTCCACGTGCATGAGGGAGTTTTAAATTGTATTCCAAATAATATTTAGAGAAAAAAACCAACCTTTTTATTCATCATTTTCCAACTTTTGTATCATATTCTGACTTTCCGCTGATTATTTTTCTCGTTCAAACGAAATCACTGATAAACGTTTGCAAGATTAGGAAATTAAACAAATAATTAGCCGCTGCTATTCAACTTCTTTATTTCACCGTCGTGAAACAACACACAGTCAGCACGTCATAGGAAACATAACACAAGCAACACAGAAGTTGTAAACAGTGGTCCGGCCTATGTCATCATCATTATCAAAGTACACGACTGAGCTTGTCCAGCCAAAACAAATGTAAATTCTCGTAGCTTATCTCTATTTGGTTTCCCGGTGGTAGCCAGAGTAAAAGTCATCCTCAGGTCAAGTCAGATCGATCACAACAGTCATAATAGCCTTTTAGAGGTGGGCGGGCTCTGTAGGTTGTTTAATACGGTCTACATAGCATTTACGTTATCATGATTCCTATAATTGTTGCATTCATGTAGATGTTTTTCCCTAAAAAAATTTTGTTAAAATGCACGTTTTCATTTTTATTCATCATCATCAACAATTATTTATTTAATAAAATAATTAATTGATTAAAATGTAATTAAATATGATAAATAAAAATGACAACGCTATTTAAAAAAATAGGTTACATTTAATGTATTTTTTATTTTTTTATTTTTAATAAGGCCCATCTGTCCTTTTTAAAAATCAAACGTTTGCCCACCGCTGGTCTAGACTGTACATTCCCTTACAATATTTATTACCAAGCTGACATTCCACCATAGGCTAGCATATGGTACAGTTGCCAGCTGGAAAAAAACAGACAGCGCTAGTGTAAATAAGCTTGTGGCCAAACTAAAAGTACACAGTGTACAGTTCAAGCCATCAACGAGCATTTCGGGTCGCCACGTCATTCACAAAAGTAACTGCCACTTTTGCTCATATCGTTCTTGAAATGTATCAGCTGTTTTGATTTTTACACTGCGTTCAATTAATTCCTTCTACAAGTATAAGATGAGAATCCCACATATCTTGTCAGCCAATTGTGTATTCAGCGTGGTCATTTTAGTTTGTGTAATAGGCTATATATTACGGAAGCGTAATGCATTCACTTGAAAAAAAAGTCTTTTTTTTCTGACTAATTTTTTAGGGGAGCTTTTTAAAAATATATATATTTTCCTCTGTTTTTGTGAATATTTTTTTTCTGAGTAATTTTTCCCTGTTTTATAAAATAATTATTTTTCTGAATATTTTTTTTAAAACGGGTTTTCCCTCAGAGATTAGAGAACAAACCACAATACAGTGTACACATTCATTCCTTTATTGAGAGCCAGTAAGTAAACATGACCATCTTATTGCATATGGAAGTATGCGGGAAAGTGTCTGCTTCCGCTATTAGCGAGTCTGCAACAAGTCACTTGGAGTTCAGAGGTAAAAAAAAACAAAACTCTGTTTTTGTAATATTTTTTTGCCTGTTTTTTTATATATATATTTTTTGCCTGTTTTTTTTATATATATATTTTTTTCTGTTTAAGCTCCCCAAAAATTAGTCAGAAAAACATTTTTTCAAGTGAATGCAATACGCTTCCGTAATATATTTAAAAAAACAACAACAACAAGTAGAAGTTTTTGCGCAATAATTTAAGCAAGATGGCAGTGTGCCAGTGGCAAGGTGAACGCCAGGCCAAACGTTTGGCTGCATTTGTGAATATCTGCACTTTGAGGGAGGCCTTCCGTAAGGACAGAAAATGTGATCGGAGCTGAGAGTGAGCTCCCTGTTCAAACACAGCCACTTTCTCAGGCAGTGACACAAGTCGTCACGTGGCTCTTTCTAATACTGTCCCCACACAAATAGACTTCATAAATGTCTATAGTACCAAACACTTCAGTATAAGGTCTTACCGACCATAATCTAAAATTAGACATGAGGAAGAAGACATGCAGTGTAAATCTCATCCATGTAAATCAAATCTAAATAAAACATTTTCATTCTGCTATAAAGAGATTTTATAAGTCACATATAGTCCCAAGCCTCAGTGTATCATATAACCAATATTCTGATGTCTATTTGGTAATGTTATAGGCTTTATCCTACGATGCCAAGACAGCTTCACATTGATATGTACAGTATGACTGGAATGCAATATGATATGTAAATACATATTTAACATTTAACCTCCGCTTAGCCATCAGCATGAAAATTCATCAAGCTCAACCTATCAGTCAGCAAAGTCACATTTTGTTCTAAACTGTTTTGATCTTCCTGTTTCCCATTGAAAAAGGTTTCCTCGACGTACTTTGCTTTCAGGAGGAATCTTGAACTCCGTCACATAAACTCAAACAAGAATCTGTACATCCTTTCCACCTATACAGCACATACAGTACGTTTCCATGATTAGAAAACATCCTCCACAATAGAAAAGTCTAACAGCTTCCTTTCTCCTCCTCTGTCCCCGCTATAGGATCTAACCGGATGCCTTCCTGCTGTGCGGCGACAGGCCTCACCACTGCCGCACTGCGCCGCCACCTTTGCAAACATCAAGTCTTATTTTAAGGTTGGTTTCCAAGCTATGATCACAAAAAATGTCTCATGTAGCGCGTGTCTGTCTGCAAATGTACAAATCACTGACTTACTGTATTCATATTTATTGCTCCGTGTTTTTATTTGAATGGGGAATGCAAAACGTGAGCACTTGTAAGAATTCGGAGTAATCAGAGTAATAGCACTTGGTAGCTCAGCCTATGTATTTTGAGTAGCACAGAATGTATGTGTTGTGATATAACAGCACAAACCACACACTGCCTCTATTTTTTTCTCTTCACATGATTTATGCACTGACACTGCCAAATTTCTCTCTCTTTTGTTTTTTCCCTCATTTACTCAAAACCTATAGTCATTCTGTGCTATTGCTTTTGCTGCTGTTGTTGTTGTTGTGCCTTGAGCAGTGTTTTATTAGCCAAGCACAGAACTTCAAGAGCGCAAAGTCTTGTTTGGGTTGGCATTTTTTTGTTGTTGGTTTGTTTGTCAGTTTTAAGGATTACGAAAAATACACACTCCAGTATCCGTAAAACTTTGGTGGGCGGGGGCGCTTGTTGGCAAAAATCCAATTCCATTTAGGTGTAAATTTGAATAAATGTGAAGAAGAAGATGGAGCCAAGCAATGTGCCAAAAATGAACATAAAAAAAACAAAACAAAAAGAATTAAAAAAAAAAAAGCATCACATAACTTAACTCATTCACTGCCATAAATTAATTTAAAAAAAATATATTATTAAAAATAAGGGGGGACAGGCGATTAACATTTTTAATTGTAACTAATCGCATGACTTCACTAGTCAACTTACGATTAATCACAAATTTTATATCTGTTCTAAATGTACAGTAAAAAAATTCTAGGTTTTTATACTCTTGTCAACAAAAGTGGAAAAAAATGTTAAACTAATAGAAATAGTTTAAAGGAATTGTTGACGTTTATAGCCGTCAATGGCAATGAATTCATTACAACATTATTACAAATTTGGGGCGTTAGGCGATTAAAATTTGTAATCCTAATTAATCGCATGACTTCACTAGTTAACTCACAATTAATCACACATTTGATATCAGTTTAGGTTTTCGTACTCTTGTTAACAAAAGTGGGGAAAAAACGTTAAACTAATAAAAATAGTTCAAATGCATTTTTGATGTATATAGCCGTCAATGGCATTGAATGAGTTAAAGGGGAATTCCACAATGATGGTATGGCAACAGAAGCAACCACAGTTCAGTACATGGAAAACATTTCATACTCACATTAAGGATGAAAACAGCTTATTTCTGTTCATTTATTTATTGATACTACTCGTACTAATAACTCCCCATATTTTCCTGCATTTCTCTCCAAGAATCAACAACAACAACAACAACAACAACAACAATCAAAAAGCTCACCAAAGCATGCTCATTGCTCACACAAAACCAAAACCAAACATTACTAACATAATTGAAATGTTCTCCAAGTTGAAAAGAAAACACCTCCAACAAAGCTTTTCTTTTTCTGAATTCCTCAACAAATCAAACCACGTGGCAGCACTCAGTCCGGCGCAGGGAACCAAAGTATCGTTCGGACTTACCACCTCAAGAGAGTCCAGCTGTGCCTCAAAAAGGTTTGCCTGCGACGTGAACGTCCCGCCACCGCAACGGCACTTTGGGCACAGGCGTAACACGGGTGTGTTTTGGAGCCCTGGATGGAACTGCGGCTCTGGGGAAGGTTGGGACGAGAGGAACAAATATGGGAACAGGGAGTGAGAAGGGGGGCTGAAAATGATGGGATCAAGTTTCTTGTGAGGTCACACGTGTAGGCACTCCTCTTCCTTTCCCTAAAACAGACAACACATTAGTGTGGAAATGTAAATATTATAAAGCAGTGAGTCCGTGTCCTTAAAAACAACAGATGGTAAAGGTTAAGAACACTCCCATGAGTCCGTTTATGTGCCACACATTGCGAGTCCGTATGTTTATGCGTGCGCTTTCAGAAAGGTAGTATGGCGCTTAAGTAAACTCTTTGGACCGCTTCTCTAGGAATGTTTCAATATGTATCAAAGCTACAGAATCTTTCAAAACAGGCAGCATTAAAACGCAATAGATATTGTGCTATAGGTCACCTTTTTTTTTGTCACGCATTTAATCTACGTGCTATCATTGGAGCTACAGTATATAATGCATTGTACACGTGGAAGATCTGAAGTTGAACCTCTCTGACATATGGGGGGGGGGGGGGGGGGGGCGTTTGAAAAATATACCAGTAGCTCTAAAATCCAACCGTGCATAACAATGTGCGAGCCTGCCAAAAGAGGGAACAGCCTCAACGAACAGTTTTATGGGACAAAGCAAGGAAAACCTCTGTGTCACTACACATATGATACCAAAGTTTAGGTTTGAGTATCTTCTTGTATATTTATAGTGGTTGATTTTTATTAAATTTGAGACTTTTGCTCGTCATTGGTGGGAAAAACCTCATCTTTAATCCACTAGGAGCAACTTGATTTGATCCATGTATTTTTGTTTTAGCAATGCCATAATAATTCTTGAATCCCTCTGAATGGATTATTATTGGAAGTAAACCATACAATTTTCGTGACGATAAAATGTTGTATGTGCCCACACGAGTCCTAAACGCGGCATTCTGATGAATAGTGTAAAAATCCACCCATTTGTATTCATCTCAGAGGGCGGCCATTTTGCCACTTGCTGTCGACTGCAAATGACATCACAGTTGCTCGGGGCTCATGTAATGACCAATCTTGGCTCAGCCTCAGAAAACGGAGGCGTCATGGTTATTTACAATTGACAGCTTAGGCTGGGTTTTTTTTTTTAGAGTGTCTTGTCCCTTATTTATGAGTAAAAACCTTCATAAATCATCCTATCATAGTAAATAACTGCGCCCTCCATTTTATGATCATATGAGTAGTTCTGCACACAAACTAAAGCGCTATTGCGACAAGCTTTCGCAGGCCACATAAAATGACCTTTAGTGCTGGTCTGCCCTGAGGGTCTCGAGTTTGACATCTTGTAACATTCCGCAGTATGGCACTGCGCCACAAGGTGGCACCTCCTTGTTTTTGTTATGCTCATGCAGCACTTTTTCACTTGGCCGTCAACGTTGACGCACTTGTACGCGTAATCGTTAGAACATTAACTCCCAAACACTTTGTTGAGGCACATTAATGTGCTGCAGGAAATTATTCAATTTCACTTAATTGGTCAGGAAAATGATTTACTATCAAACGTATTTGTACTTTGTTCATCTATTACTAGTGATGATGATTCAAAATCAGAGATAATGTTTGGTTTGGGAGTTTGTATTAAGAATAAATTACAGTATGTATGTGGTTTTTTTTTGTTAACAGTTGACATGTTGCGAATTTAGGCAACCCTGTGATAAGGTTCTTTTTTCACATGCTGGTATTACTTCTTCACCCTATTGCAATATTTATATAGACATGAAGAGGAGTCCCTCCATAGGTTCGCCCTCACCAGCGCTTTCAAGAGGACTCCATCTGATTCCTTCTCTGTCTGTCTACTCTGTGTGAGCTGCAGCAGGTGTGCAGACTCCCAGTATATACGATTACGTGTCACACTCTATATGCCCATGCAGCTTTTTTTCAACAAAAATACAGCGATAACTGCACAGGCAGTGCTGCCCTGGAGAAAAACAAACAAACAACTATGGACAGAGGAGACAAAGTTGGAAATGGTTGCAGTAATTTCCACCTGAGCCAAATAATTTTACTCAGAATTTTACATGACTAAAATACTTAGACAAGCACAAGTCAATATAAAAAATCCATGTTTTCAACTAAATGCGGCGTTCGTGCGCAACAGCCTGCAAGAAGCTTATTGTCGTGTTTCAGTAAGGCGTGAGCAAAATATTTTTCAGTAGTGTGTGGACTGTGAGAGGTAATCCTGACTTATGTCTCAAATAAACCAACTAAAATGTATACATTATAATATACTGTACAACTGAGTGCATTTTTTTTCTAAATAGTTGTTTGGCATGAAATAAATAAATTTTTATTTATATAGCACCAAATCACAACAGAAGTTGTCTTGGGGAACGTTACACATGGAGCAAGTAAAAGACCACACTCCTCACTTATTTAAAAACAAACAAAACTGAATACCCCGCTAAATCCCAACTGAAGCTGTGTTTTTATTGAAAATAAGGTAACATTAGGAAAAATAAAAACAAATTCATAGTCTTATAAATGTAAGAACATACTTTTAAAATCATGTGGACAATACATTTCAAGAAACGGTAAGGTACACAAAAAAATGTGGTCTTTAAAATTTTATTTTCTTATGAATTCATGGGAAAAAGAGATAATAAAATAATGGGTTTACTCAATTCAGCCAACAATTTGTTAGGAGCACCGGAACGCTCAGCATAGCGCAACACGGTCTATCAAATTCCTGAACATGCCAAAGGAGGCTTGCACCTGCATGAAAATCAAGATGTGCCCATTTTTAAGAAAATACAAACCCAATTCCAAAAATGTTGGGCCACTACACAAATTGTGAATAAAAACTCCATGCAATTATGTGGAAGTGCCAATTTTTTTTATATTTTATTCAGAATAGAACAAAGAGAACAGGTCAAAAGTTTAAAGTGAGAAAATGTATCATTTTAAGGGAAAACTATGTTGGTTTTAAATTCCATGGTGTCAACAAATCTCCCAAAAGTTGGGACAATGCCATTTTCACCACTGTGAGTCTGCAATCATTTGGGGATCGAGGAGACACGTTTCTCAAGTTTAGAAATAGAAATGCTGTCCCATTCTTGTCTAACACGCGTCTCTCTAACTGTTCAACTGTCTTGGGCTTTCTTTGTTGCACCTTCCCCTTTATGATGCGCCAAATGTGCTTTATAAGTGAAAGAAGTGGACTGCAGGCTGGTCATTTCAATACCCGCATCCTTTCCTAGATTTTGGCACCATGAAATTTACAATCAACGTATTTTTTTCCCTTGAAATGATACATTTTCTCAGTTTAAACTTTTGACCTGTCATCTATGTTCTATTCTGAAAAAAATATTGAAATTTGGCACTTGCATTTCGTTTTTATTCACAATTTGTATAGTGGCCCAACTTTTTGGGGAATTTGGTTTGTAGAAAATTAGAGCCCCCCATGGAGTAAAAAGTCCGGCAGGAAAGAGTGAGCCAATTACCTTTATAAAAGCAAACAATTAAAATGATTGTAAAATGCACAGGTAGCTATTTATGTTTCCCCGTCACTTGGTGATCTTATTCTGTTTGTGTGGACTGCAACATTGATGTAAAAACATGACAAACAAATGATCTATACTACCTCTCATCAGCTTGGCATTGTGTGGCGACCATGTGTTGTGTTGTTTTTTCCTCTCGGCCAATCAGCACAGTGATCTCGCCAGATCCACTTTAGGGCTGATGTCATTAAGCTGCTCAGTGCAGTGCTGAGAAAGGTTTGCGAGCATCTTTGTAGAGTTGCGTCTGCTCACGGAGCACCATGACCATGTGCTTTTTAAAATATGTTATCATAGTTACCTAACGGATTACAGAAATTACTTCTTCTTTTTTTATTTTTATTCAAGTGTGTTAAAAGTCATCATGGAGTGCATTGGAGAGGTAATGTGTGTGACATAAAGATCTATGAAAGAATGTAGAATGATCTATTGAATATGTAAATGATGGAATGATATTTCAGGCGAGATCACGTACACCTAATTATATACAAATCCAACGTATGTTACATGTGTACATCCACTAATAAGATTGCTCAGTAGTATTGCAGTTCCCGCCAAGTGTGAAGATTACTTACACTGGATTTGGCTGTGCTGTGCAGTCAGTCAGTTATGTTGAGGTCACAAATTTACACTTGATTCTCTTCGATTCAAGAAATTTGTTGATGTTGCGTGGCATTGCTCAAAAGAAAGTCTGACCTCAAATCAATAGGCTACATGTTGATCGTCAAAAATGACCTTTTCAAATGTGACTTCAAGATGGTTTGTTGACAAACGGGCAACTTTATTTTTTGGCGTCAGTTATTGTCAGTGGTAGGAAGTAACTAAGTACAAATACTTTGTTACTGCACTTAAGTACATTTTTCAAGCATAGTTGTGAACTGCTACATAAGAATTAGTTTTCTGACCTTTTACTTTTACTCCTTAAATTTGAACTTTCTGCTCCTTTGTCAAAATAAGCTCTAGGAAGCATACGTAACAGATGTGGAGAAGCAAGATATTCCCCATCCTTGGCATTATTTAGGGTAACTGTTGGATGTTGTTGGCTACAAAATTGTTTGTGGTAAATGAATGTGTTGAAAAACTTCCAGCCTGTGGCGTGAAATTCTCAGTCTAATCTGAAAAAAACACAAAAGTTAGGTGATTTATAAAAAAATATTTTTTATCATTTGATAACTTAGCAATTTTTTATGACTCAGTTCACAACATTAGCAAATGTTATTTTGAAAGCATACTACAACAACATGCAGCATGATTGTTTTTCTTTCTCAGTATGAGCATTATGTAAAGTATATTTAATAAACAACAAGTTTTTGTTGAATCACATGATAAAAAAACAACTATTGTGTACAATATAAATATTTTACCTTTGTACTTAAGTACATAAGAATGTCTACGTTTTACTATTATTTAAGAGCAAGAGTCGTTTATTTTTTTATTTTTAAAACAAGTACTGTATCTGTACTTTTACTTATAGTACGGAGTGTCAAGTACAAGACAAGCACTATAGAAAATGGATGGACAGAAAAACAAAAATGTGTTATTGTCTAATTAAAATTGAAAGCAAAATGTCATGACTTTATCACAAGGGTACAGTACTTACTCTACGGGTGGTGAGTGTGACCGTGGTGCCTATATACTCTATAGTAAAAAGTGGATCTTCTTATCTACTTAAATTAAATGCAGTCGGACTAGACAGTGATCCCTGCAACATAGTACAAGGACAATGGCAAGTGGCCAGCAATTTAGTTTCCTTTTATAACAAACACAAAGTAGCAATAGCAACAATTAAAATCATTAAAATATTAGACAGGCGTTCATTATTAATTACCATATGCCGTGTTCAGTTGTAAGGGAGATCACGGCTAGTTGTATCAGGGGTACGTTGTCACGTTGCAATTTTCTTCTCCACCAGAGGGCGCAACAAAAAAGTGGAATACTAGTTTTCGTTGAATAAATGGTCAGGGGTTGTGTACTGTCTGAGAAGAGAATAGCATATTGTGAGCTGAGATGAGTGCCAGTTATCTGTTTTTCACAACCCAAAGTGAACATTTTCAACTACATATATTTTGAAACAGGCGTCACACATAGACAAATTCTAGCAGCAAATCATGTGGACTTGTTAGAGGAGAGAGTCAGGCATCTTGTCATGCCTCAGTCACTGCTCTGTTTTAAGATAACTTTAAACTAGAGCATAGTATTAGCCAACATGGTAGTTTGGGGCAACTTGTCTCAGTCATTTATGGGTTTGTTGTCACATATGCAAAGAATGGGCCAATAAAAAAATGCACCTCTCGCAACTACGCATGCCAGAATTGATCTTCAGATGATGAGTCTGAAGAGTGAGGAAATTAGTTTGCCTGGTTTTGTTTCATTGTTTACAAATGGATTTTGCAGTTGTTGGAACTACAGTATGCCCATTTGTTAGGACTAGTTTAAGTTTTGTGATGAACCATCCATCCATTAACTGAAATGCTTTATTTTTTTTTAAATTACATTTTATCTCAAATTTCCAGTTTAAGGGAAGCGAAACAGGCATTTGAGGCTGAGAGCTATGGCCTATATGCCAGCAGTTCCTAAGGACTTTAATCCATTTCATAATATTTTATGTTAAAGTATGCTAAATGACTGTGGTACATTTTCAAGATCAATGAAAA
This sequence comes from Leptonotus elevatus, assembly GCF_054856555.1. Classification (NCBI taxonomy): domain Eukaryota; kingdom Metazoa; phylum Chordata; class Actinopteri; order Syngnathiformes; family Syngnathidae; genus Leptonotus; species Leptonotus elevatus. The sequence continues at coordinate 23,953,686 of NC_141240.1, forward strand.
CAATTTCTCTGTCTGTAAAAAAACAAACAAAAAAACAGGAGGACAAGGATAATTTTGACCTTGTTTTATTAGCTGCAAAATCCAATGTGACATCTTACCCCAAAGAGTGTGACAACTTACCCATTGGTGGGGCAACATGTCACATGTGCACTCCCTCTATTTGATGGTTTATAACTGCACTGACACAAAGTATGAAAATGACATGAATACAAAAAAAATACCTGAGACTTTGGTCTTTCATCTGGTAGACATTTTGTTTACATATGATGTATTGATTTCAAGAAATATATAAAAATATAAAAAGTGATACAACTAGCCCCGGTCATGTCGGTAATCATGTCATTAATTGTGTAATTGGTCAATCACCAAATAGATTTTTATTTGTTTTCTTTTTTCAGGTGTTACCAATGTTAATTTCCCAAACTGCCTCACTATGTACGGATATTGTATTTGTATGTTAGGATTTAGGATATTGTTGTGTTTGTGTGAAAAATAAAAAATGTTTGTAGGTAAAGCATGTTGTAAAAAAAAAGATAACCGGATCTATAAAGTGACTACTACCCAGTAATGAATATTGAATTGTTACTGAGATTTTTTTTTTTTGGATAATTTTTTTTTAACCTTGTGTCTTATGACAGGTGACACCCCAGCTAATGATGGCTGCGAGCACAGCGGTGATTGGCTCCCTCCAGTTCGGTTACAACACCGGTGTCATTAATGCTCCCCAAAATGTGAGTATCACAGCTGTGTGACATGTGAGGCTGGGAACTCTAAACCCAACCCAACTCAAAATAATGAAGTGGAGTAACGCACACATACTTTGTCCTGCAACCGTACCAGTGACGGTATTAACATCGCATTTTATCGTGAGAAATTTAAAATTTAAATCTGGATCTAAACACAAATCATTTAATTCTTTCTTCTACTTGTAAACAATGTGCTCAGATGTATGCGATTTGACGCTTGCACTTTGTGTGCTAATGTGAGTCACTGAGCGGTTTTAACTCAAATTTGAAGTGACATGGAGCAGGTTAATAGGATTATACAGTGCTATGTTGGCATCTTAAAGGATTACAGGGTTGAATGTTTTGCTTATTGCGGCACGGTGGGGAGTGGTGCGCACATCTGCCTCGCAGTTCTGGGGTTGGTGGTTTGAATCTTGGCTTCAGCCTTCCTTTGTGTGGTTTTCTAAGGCTACTCTGACTTTCTCCCAGATTTCAAAGACTCTATATAGTCCTTAAATGGGAATGTGATTGTGAATTGCTGTTTGTCTAGCTCAGGGGTCTGCAACCTGCGGCTCTGGAGCCACATGTGACTCTTTAGTCCGTCTCCTGTGGCTCCGTGTGAATCTCTAAAAAATTAGTAGAAATTCATATTTTTTACACATTTATTTTTATGTTTTAGATAAAATATTATTCAAACGAATTAATGATTAAATAGAAAATTAATAATTGAAAAATCAAAAAAATGTCGGTGTCCCAAATTTTAGGTTGTCAGGAAAAGGTAGATGAAAATGTTTTTAAATATTACCTAAAAATGTCCAAAAAGTCACCATAAAATGTCTAAAAGTTAAGAAGAAAAGCAGAAAATTACAATAAAATGTCCATGAAATTGCCAAACTTTTAATTGAACTGAATAAATAGAATTTTAATAAAAAGGCAGAAAACATTCAAAAAGCAACTATAAAATGTCCAAAATCAAAAGAAGAAATCCCGAAAACTACCAGAAAATGCCCACAAAATTGGCAAAAATGTCAGAAAATTGTTAGCAAATAAGGCAGGAAAAAAATGTCAAACAATTAGCCACAAAATTTCCCAAAAAGGAAGAAGGCAGAAAATTGCCATAATATGTCCATAAAATTGCCAAAAATTTAAGAATTTTAACAGAAAGGCAGAAACGTATGAAAAATTAAGTATGGAAAGAAATTATCTATTATTGACAAAAACAGAAGGCACGCACACACGCACATGCAAAATAAAAATGTATAAAAAATATATAAATTTTATAAATGAAAAAAAAAAAAAAAAAAAGGAGAGCAATGATGATGACATGTCAAACCGGTAAAATTACTGAATGAACTGAGCTCTCCATAAAAAATAAAAATAAAAATAAAAATAAACGGAAGGCAAAAGGTAGAAGAAAACGAATCTGGAAGTATTGGCTGCTGCATATTTTTCTGTTATGATGCAACTCTATTCAGCTCTTGGGCCTTCAAGACATTAGACTAACACTAACACACTGTTTCATTCATCACAATGTTCAAACGTTTTGCGGCTCCAGACAGATTTTTAGGATCAAGCTTGTAGTACAGTGGAGAATGGTTACGGACAAACTTGGCCGACGGAGACATTTGGTGCACGTGTGATGAGAACGTTTGAACAGTCTGCCATATTTAAGTCACAGCTGCAGGAGTGCTATTTGCACATGATTATGTAATGACAGCCCCACTGAACTGTGACCTTCAGTATTCACGGGGATGCTTTACAGAGGCGTGTGAAGCCGCAAGATGACACTCAATACAACAAATATTTTGGATCCTTGTCAATAAAGAACTGTGGATTGCATCTTTCGTGTTTGGGAGGGAAATTCAAGTGTCTACAGGTCTTGTTTACAAGTCTGGAATGTATGAAGTGGCACATGGATCACTGTGGTCTGCCGTAAAGTGTTTTCTGTATTGAATTGTTGTGGAGAGAAGAGAGTGTGGCTATGTTCCTTGGGTTGCCGTTAGTCATTAGCTAAAATGTAGTTTGTTAGTTTTCATTTTCGTTTTTATTTCATTTATGAAAATGCTGTTTCAATTTAGTTTTTGCATTAAAATTGGAGTGTGTTATGTGCCCTATGTGTCTATTTACAAAATGTATTGTGCGAAACTAGTGGAGTGTGTACATTTTACCAAATTAACTTAAATGCTTGATCGTCCGGGTGTGGACCTTCACAAAGCGAGGCGCCAGTGGCCGTACACAACGGTTCAAACAGCGAATGCTTAACATGATATGGTTAATCTATGCTAAAGCAATTACTATCTCCTTATTTGGAAACCCGGCCGAAAAGTTTTGGCACAAACAGTCGCGTAGTACGCTACGTGTATTTCTCGTACATTTTTTTTAGTTTTTTTTTTGCAAATCTGCCACTATATAAACTTGCAAATTTGCCAGTTTATAAACTGGCAAATTTGCGAGAAAAATACTCGGAAATGTGCGAGGTTTTTTTTTCTGAATATTGCCCCCACCCTCTAAAAATATATATATTTATACGTGGCCCTAATACACCGTCGTATATTAGCATGTACATTCCCGTATACAATATTCCCATTGAATCCTGATTTTGAATAGTAATTAATCCCTTGCTGGACTACAGCAAGTTAAGGTCACAGAACCCAAACAAAAATGTTTGTTTGTTTTCGCTTTGTTGTGATTCAGATCATCGAAAATTTCTACAATGAGACGTGGACCAGCAGATTTTCCGAGCCCATCTCTCAGACCACACTAACAGCTCTGTGGTCCGTTTCGGTGGCCATCTTCTCCGTGGGTGGAATGTTCGGTTCCTTCTCCGTTGGCCTCTTTGTGAACCGCTTTGGCAGGTAGGAGTCTTGAGCCAATTTGGATAAATGTGAATGAAATCCAATAAAGTGAATTGTATGCTTCTGTAGGAGGAACTCCATGCTCATGGCCAACGTGCTTTCCCTTATCGCTGCTTTGCTCATGGGCTTCTCTAAGATGGCGGCCTCGTGGGAACTACTCATCATTGGCCGCTTCGTAGTGGGCCTGTATTCTGGCCTGTCCACTGGCTTTGTGCCCATGTACGTGGAGGAAATCTCCCCTACGTCTCTCCGAGGAGCAATGGGCACGCTGCATCAGCTGGGCGTCGTCATCGGCATCCTCTTGGCGCAGGTCAATTGCTTCTTCCTCAATACAACAACGGCAGCATTTTTATGGGTCTTTAAAATACACGTACTTAGAACAATATACTCCTGGGTTCGGGCAAATCAGCAAAATATGCATCTTTGGTTAAATTGAAGGGGAAAAGTTGCAGTTTATAGTCCAATTTGTCGTTGACTTGGAATAACTAATACACTAATCATGGATGCGACAATGTCCCCTTATATGTTCAGATTTTGGGGATCGAATCCATCATGGGGAACGATTCCCTCTGGCCAGTGTTGTTAGGGTTCACTTTGCTGCCAGCCATTGTGCAGTCTGTCCTGTTGCCCTTCTGCCCAGAGAGCCCAAGATACCTCCTCATCAACTGCAACGAGGAGAGCAAAGCCAACAATGGTGAGACACTCTCGGAGAAAAAGGAATCATGCAATATGTATTCCTTTGCAGTACGGTACATGTGTGTTAAATGGGTTGAAATGTGATGACATTTTCAACCAGAACTGGATAGTATTAGAGCAATTAGATATTCACAGTTACCCATACTACAATTTTTTTCTGTGCACATTTAGCAACTTGTCATTTTTAATCACCCAGGGCAATTAATCTTCGACTAAAAATATAAAAATTAGGGGTGTCAGACGATTAAAATTTTTAATTGTAATTAATCGCAAGACTTGAATAGTTAACTCACGATTAATCGCAAATTTTATATCTGTTCTAAAAGTACAATAAAATGTACAATATAATTTTTTTTCTAAGATTCATACTCGTTAACATAAAAGTGGGAAAAAAATGCTAAACTAATTAAGTTGCATCTTTTAGTCATTGATACAGTAATTTCAAAGTAATTCATAAAACTGAGGTAAGATTTAAAATATGTACTGTACTGTAAAAACAAGTGTGATATTGATTTGTGTTGAGGTAATTTTTCTGCCACGAGATGGCATAATTGCATTTGTAAGACGATGGTGACGGCTCAGTGCATTTTCTTTTCATATTAAGAGCCATCTCATCTTTAACATGAAGTAACTTGTAAAATTGTGCACATTTTTCAAATAAATAAAAATCAAATAACAAAAATTATAAAAAATAAAATAATAAAATAATAAAATTAATAAAAAATAAATTAAATAAATTGAATAAATTAATGAAATACAACCCCAATCCCCACAAATAAATGCATTATTATTACATTTATTACTGCTAAATTTTGACGTGGGCACGTCTGCTGCATTGTGACTGGAATTCCGCCTGTACAGGCTTGCCAAGTAAGGGGCATCATTAATCACGAGTTAACAAAGAAACTTTAAATTAACTCAAAATTAACGCACTAATTTTTGACGCCCCTAATTTTTTACATTTACTTTAAATCTAACCTAAATGTATCCATATTAAAATGTGCACTTTCCTCTCATTTTGCAGTGTTGGTGAAGCTGCGTGGCACCGACAACGTGAACGAGGACATGACAGAGATGAAGGAAGAGAGCCGGCAGATGATGGCGGAGAAAAAAGTGACGATATTGGAGATCTTGCGTTCTCCCGTTTATCGCCAGCCCATCCTTGTTGCTGTGATGTTGCAGCTCTCGCAGCAGCTGTCTGGGATCAACGCTGTAAGTTGGCTGGCAACGTTTATGTTCTATTCGGCGCCATGCGATCACGGCCTTGGTCTTCAAACATCAAGTCACATGGGATTGATTTCAGCTTCTGTGTAACCCTGAACAGGATAAATAGTATAGAAAGTGGAGGGATTGACATACAGTACATTAGTGCATGCCGTTCCGCTAAATAAAGACGAGTTCAGCTTTAAGCTACATTATTAATCCTGAAGGAAACCTGATATTTAGTAGCAGTGTCAGAATAGTGCTAGTCAGTGAAGTGTGGACCTCCACCAAGGCCAAACGACCAAACACCAGTGGTGGGCGGTATCAGAAGTTCGGACCTACATTTACAACCTAAATTATAATATTTGCTCCATTAAATTGTATTTATTTTTCATAGCATTTTTTCTTGTACATGTATGTGGATTTTTTTTTTTTTTGTCCAATCAGCTGTCAGCTTCCGCCACAGTCCAATTGAATTGCATGAAGCATGAAGGTGCAGCTCTATCTGCTGGATCTGGTTGTGCCAAATGATAGTGTGCTGTAATAAGAAAAAAAAAAAAGAAGAAAGCAAAATAATCAATTGTTGATATTGATTTTGCAACCTCTTTAACCCGTTAACCTGATCACATGGTGATCGAAACAATACCTCTCGTGCTTCGTGGCAGAGTTAGCAACACAGCAATTTCGCAGTATGTAGAAGTAAGTAGTATAAGGTCATAATGTTTTAATGAAGAAAATTAGCTGACAAAAAAAAAATTGCAAGTGATTTCGACATAACTTTAATTCGGGTTCCATTCCATTTTGTTTCTCCGTTTTGCTATCTCGCTATACATTAGCATAGCTATTGTTAATATGTTAACAGCTAACAACTGCTTAGCTCGCTAAATGTCTGCATTCGACCATTTCATAGTAGAAGCACTGCATGGTCAGCATTAAAAGCAGTTATAGATTTACCTCCAAGGTTAGATTGCATTCGTGAAATAGTTTGTATAAATGTTATTTAATATGCAGTATGCACAGTATCTGTTTTTCTTTTTTTGTACTGGTGTGTTCTTATTTGTATGAACTCTTAGTGTAATAAAAGATTGAGGATGATTTCCATGAGAATTAGGACACGGCTATAAGGAAAGATATATAATCTGTAACAGTTGGCCTTAGCAAATTCTCTACTCCGCTTGCTTTCTTTCTGTAAACAAAATTCTGGCATGTTTTTATTCATTCTCATTTAAAATATTACTTGACTGCTGGGAATGGTGTCGAAATAATCAACTTTTGCGAGCCAACTCTTATGTGAAACTCAATACATGGACAAGATGTCAAATCCTTGTCAAGTGGATTTAGCATTATACTTATGTTGCTAAATTTGCATACCAACGGTCACAATGCTAGTTTTTCCACAAATTCTCTTTACAAATAGGACCGGAACACGCAGGGGCAAAATTAGAGGTGGCCAAACCATTACCCTTTTTTAAAAAAAAAATCTGATTAATCACATTTGAGAATTTTGATTAATGGTGATTAATCACAATATTTTTTTCTTGCCAAATTTGAAGAGCACCTGTATGTTCTTTCTACATTTTATGTTATGAGGACGTCTTCAACATTTTTTGATCCACTGCACACGCTCATCCTCCTCCTTTTGTAAGCAGTTAATTACTTGGATAATTTAAAATGTAAAAGAACATGACCTCAATATTTTGACATGAACAAATATTCTGAATATTCTGTATGTAGTTATGTTTATTGCCCAAACACAACCTGCGCTACCGTTAACGTAACCATCTGCCGTCAAAATCAATAGTGTGATTAATCTGCCTTAATACCATGATTAATGCAATATTTTTTTGTGATTAAGGAATGAGTTAAGTAACGCTTTAACTTTGACGGCACTCGGCAAGATGTACAAGTCACATTGATCTGCTTTAGCATTGCCTCCACGGCTTGTCATCTTTCTATGTAACTGTTGACTTAAATGTTCCAAATCATACATTCTGCATTTTAAAAAATCCAATTAATTGTCCAACTTTTCTGTTTGGCATCACATTTTCAGCATTTACACTCAATTTATAAGTAACATTGAATTCTCCTGTTTTGATATTTTGGTGGACTCTACTAACACTGCAATCAAAAATAAATCAATACAAACATCCTCAATTCCTTTCTTGTCCTCCCCCCTTTAGGTGTTCTACTATTCAACGGGAATCTTTGCAAAGGCAGGTGTGTCCCAGCCTGTCTATGCAACCATCGGAGCAGGAATAGTAAATACAGTTTTCACAGTCGTTTCTGTAAGTCACGACATTTTGGGAAAATGGAAATAGCTTCAGTTGAGAAGTATAACGCTGTCTTTTTGTGCAGTTGTTTGTGGTGGAGCGAGTGGGCAGAAGGCCCCTCCACCTGACCGGGTTGATGGGAATGGCAATTTCTGCAGTTGCTCTAACCCTTGCTATGGCCTTGTTGGTAAGTGTATGAAATGATGTCATCATGTTTTCATTGCAGGGATTGCTGTTACTTTGTGATCAGCTTTTCTGTGATACGTTATAAGTCATCGTAACAACTGTGGTGTTATTCCTACTGAGAGTCGCTGTGCCCCGCAGGATCAATACAGCTGGATGTCCTATGTGAGCATTGTGGCCATCCTTAGCTTTGTAGCCTTTTTTGAAATCGGCCCTGGCCCCATCCCGTGGTTCATTGTGGCAGAGCTCTTCAGTCAGGGGCCACGGCCTGCTGCCGTCGCAGTCGCTGGCTTCTCTAACTGGTCTGCCAATTTTGCCGTTGGCATGAGCTTTCCATATGTTGAGGTAAGGTTGTTGTTTTTTCTCAATAAGAATTTTGTCACTTGTCTGTCACGCTAAATATGCGGCACGGATAAAAATCGATAGGATGGAGTCATCGTCAGATACAAACCTGAAAAAAAAAAGAAGGAATTATTACGCAATAGAATATTGAAACAGATGTTAAGAGTATTAACTCATTCACTGTCATTGGCGGCTATAAATGTAAAAAATTCATTTGAACTATTTCTATTAGTTTAATATTTTTTCCCACTTTTGTTATTGTACATTTAGAACAGATATAAAATGTGTGATTAATTGTGAGTTAACTAGTGAAGTCATGCAATTAATTATGATTACAAATTTTAATCGCCTGATGCCCCAAATTTTTTACAATGTTTTCTTTCTTTTTTTATTCATTCATTGCCATTGACGGCAATAAACGTCAAAAATTCATTGAAACAATTTCTATTAGTTTAACTTTTTTTTTCACTTTTGTTAACAAGAGTATGAAAACCTCGAATTTTTTTATTGTACATTTAGAACAGATATAAATGTTGTGAGTTAACTAGTGAAGTCATGCGATTAATTACAATTAAACATTTTAATCGCCTGTCGCCCCTAGTTTTTAATAATCTTTTTTTTTAAATGAATTTATGGCAGTGAATGAGTTAATAATTTATAGGACCATTTGAGCTTCTGTACAGGCAAGATTTTTTTGCTCAAAAATATCTTTCCAATAGCCTTTTTTTTTTTTACCTTTTACGACTGAAACATTTTTTAATTAGTAGATTAACACCTTAGCTCCGCTGTTCATAATGTTCAGTTTCATTTTTGAGGTGGCAGTAGCGATTCAAATACGGCTCTGGAAATTCTTTTTTTCTGCTTTCAGTAGCTTTAAACTCCAGCCTTTTCTGCTCATTCACTTCTCTAGAATCAAGTTACTTGGCTCCAATACTTTTCTGTTGACTACTTTTGATTCAACTGAAAAACTGTTGATGAAGACTTTCGCTGTTTTCTGTGCTGTGCTGTACCACAACTTGAATATTTGCATTTGTCTCCTTTCAGCAACTCTGTGGCCCTTACGTCTTCATCATCTTCACAGTTTTCCTGCTGGGCTTCTTCATCTTCACCTACTTCAAGGTGCCCGAAACCAAAGGACGCACCTTTGATGAGATTTCCGCAGGCTTTCGACAATCAGCTGGTCGTAGTGTGAATAAATACTCGGCCGCTGAAGAGTTCAACACACTCAGAGATGATCCTGACCTTTGAAAACTGTGCTTGTATTTCCTTCTTTGGGGTACATATTTTAATCCCAGTTCATCCGGTTGTTAGGCCCAAATATATTTTTTAGTTCATACAGTCAAACTGGGTAGACTCATATGTTCTGCTCAGTTTCGGTGCTAAAAGGTAGAAGGGCTGGTGTTTAACCAATCACACAAATACATGACAGTCCCATGAATGAAAATAAATATACTAGCCCTGAAGTGGCTCTTGGTTATCTGTAATTGTTTGAGAGGTTACTCATTGGACAACGCAAACTTTGTGAATGACATGCTCTACACCATTTTCATCTTAACTCATTCACTGCCATTGACGGCTAGAGACGTAAAAAAATTTTTTTAAAACTATTTCTATTCGTATAACATTTTTTTCCACTTTTGTTAACAAAAGTACAAAAACCTAGAAAAAAATTGTTATTATATTGTACATTTAGAACAGATGTAAAATTTGTGATTAATCATGAGTCAACTAGTGAAGTCAAGCAATTAATTACAATTAAAAAATGTAATCGCCTGTCGTGATTTAAAAAAAGAAAAGGTAATTAAAAATTAGGGGCGTCATGCGATTACAATTTTTTAATCGTAATTAATCGCATGACTTCAGTAGTTAATTCACAATTAATCACAAACCAAATTTATACCTGTTCTAAATACAATAACTGTTCTAAATAAAACATTTTAAAAATCTAGGTTTTCATACTCTTGTTAAAAAAAGTGAAAAAAAAAAGTTAAACGAATAGAAATAGTTGAAATGAATCTTTGACGTCTATAGCCGTCAATGGCAGTGAATGAGTTAATAACGGGGAAAAAAAACTTCAACTGGGGTCGAGCACTATCAGGGTTGTACATAAACCGTGCCACTATGTGGGTGTGTCGGGCCACCGGGGTGTGATGAGAAGTGCAAAAATTCAGATAACACACACACACAAACTTTTTTTTTTTTTACTCTTATATGCAATAGGTTTTTACGCACAATGGCACGCTTTAGTATAATTACAATTAAAATCACATTTGACGGTGGTTTCCAATGTGCAGTTAAAAAAACTGAGCTCAGTAAATAGAAACTAAAACACACAAAAACAACTAAAAACAAATAGAGTAACATGGATGAAAGTAATGAAAAAATAACTGTATATGACAATTATAAGGTTCTTCATTTCTGTCTTTCTGGCTAAAATCGTTAAAGTACAAAAGAAATCAAACACTGGCTAAAAAAATATTGTAAAGTAAACATTTTCTTTCTAATAGCAGCGTTCCAAAATAGCTTAGGGGTGCTTTTTTTTTTTTGGTGTCCTGTAAAAAACATTCTCATCAGACTATGATGACATTTCATGGGGTAGCGACTGTGGAGAAGCACCGAGCTGTTCAAACATGTCCTCGATCACTTGCCACAGACAGTTGTCCAATGGGAAGTCGTTGTCCACCAGATTGACCAGGAAGTAGTTATCATGAATATATTTGATGATCATCCGAGAAGGTGACTCGTCCTCGTACAGTTTGGCCCACTGCTCGATCCACAAGGCGAAGGCCTCATCCTGAGGAAACATCAGGACGAGCTTGTTATAGGCAACATGAAGCATCCGTGTAGAATTTGTAAATATCTCACGCCCGTGTTCGTACCTTCCAGAACATAAAGCTGACCGGGTCCACAATGGTGGGCTGAACGATCTCCCTGCCGGGGAATATCCCCCACGTGACGGCATTAGGTTGCATGTCCGGAGCGTTGGTGAGGTTATGACCCTTTGTGCGCAAAATCTGTGGTTACACGCGGACCGAGACACATCGGAAAAGGCGCCACTTCCTGTTTCAACTTACGTGCACGTTAACAATGTGGTAGTTGACGCGGGGTTCGTACTTCTTCAGTACTTCCAGGAGAGCAGACACGTTTTCGCTGGAGGTGAAGAACTCCAGATAGGCCTGTTGGGTAGAAATGGTTGACATGTCGTATGTGAGCAACATTTCATTTGAAGATACTGAGGATTGCGGCAAACGCAAAGTCTTCGTACTTTCTGAAAGACGTAACCTCCGGGAGGGCCCCAGCCCACTATTGGGTCCGTGGAGGGTTTGCCGTTAATGTTGGGCTGTGAGTTGATGGTGAGCACGCCTCGTCTGTTCACTTTCTCCAGTTCATCCTTCAGTAGGTTGGTTTCCTGGGCCAGAGGCTCGTCATTCCACGGCAAGCACATCACCTGACAAAAAGGAACGCTTAGTGCTTGATTTGTGTGGACAAAGCACGGCCCGCTCCATTCTTCAAGCAAATTTACACTATCAAGAGCCCTGAGATATTTGTTGCGTCAATGTGTTTGTCCTGTTCAATAAACATGCAAAAAGTGCATCGGAGAATCTGGCTCTCCTTGCCCACATGCGTGGGTATCACAATTAGGGGTGGGAAGCTCTGGGTACCTCACGATACGATATGCGATACGAGGCTTAACGATTATCTCGCAAAATGACGATACCGCGATTGCCGATATATTGGTCAGGTAATAAATTCACGCTAATCTACGATAAAACTACTCAAGACATAAATTGATGTTTTTTCAATGAGAAAATATTTTCTTTTCGTACCATCACTGAAACAAAAATATTAAAACTGGTGTCTTCTTCACAGTGAGTACTTTAGTGTATTTTTTTTAAACAATTACAAATGTCTTCTTAACAGAGACCACTTTCTGTGAACAAATTTGTGTCTTTCTTAAACACTATTGTCAGTTACATAGTGAATTGTTTCATTTAATGAACTGTACCGTAACATTCCAAAGTAAATAAATGAAATTACTTAAATATTAAATCCAATAAAAATCAATATTAACATTCCTCAGAAATTGTGTGCTGCAAAAAGTCCATACCAAACCATAAAATATGTTTTAAAATGTTACGTATGCAAAACGGAGTCAGTTGCTTGACAGAAAATAAAAGTCTTACACAAGTAAAAGTAAGCTCATGAGTCTTCTTCGCCTGAAGACTTCCATACATTTCCCCGCCACTCTTATGAGGAGCTCCCCCTAGCGGCCTGCCAAGTAATTGCTCAATAAGTAATGAACAATGGAGCCGTTATAGTGGCTGTATATTAACTCATTCACTGCCATTGATGCCAAAATTCATTTGAACAATTACTATAAAGTTTAAAAAAAAAATTCCCACTTTTGTTAGCAAGAGTATGAAAACCTAGACATTTTTTTTAATAATCTTTGGGGGTTTTTAAGATTTTATTTTATTTTTTTAATTAGGGGCAGCAGGCGATTACAATTTTGAATTGTAATTAATCGCATTACTTTAATAGTTAACTCACAATTAATTGTTCTAAATGTACAATATTTTTTCCCTAGGTTTTCATACTCAAAAGTGGGGGGAAAAAAGTGAAACTAATAGAAATAGTTCAAAAGAATTTTTGACGTGTATAGCCGTCAATGGCAGTGAATGAGTTAACTACAAATATCGCGATACTTGCGAAGGCGAATCGATAATCTATCAGGAGACAAAAGTATCACGATTTATTGCGATATCGATATATCGTCAAACTTCAAGTCACAATACTTTCATTACTCTCCCCCCCCTCCCCTTTACAACTAAACTCTCATTAAGGTAGCAACGCACGTTTTGGTAGCTACCCGTACACATACGAAGAGGGAAAGACATCTACCTTGTGCCCGTTTTGATTTGGCTGAGCGGTGATGTAGCAGGTAAAGACCTCGTAGACGCTCGCCTCATTCTTCAGCTCCTCTCCCCACATCTCCAGCAGGGCGTCTTTGGATGACTTGCTCTTCAAGTAGAACAAGTAGTAATCATTTAACTCACCAAAAGCCGGAGATGAGGAGTTACCCCTAGTAGGAAAATCAACAACAGCGTGACCTTTCATCCGTTTCCCGAGATAGGCTTTTATCTTTTACGGAAAGCAATCAATAATAAACCATATTCCTTTCATCTCCTTCCTAAATTAAAGCAAAGTGTCAAACATCTTACCATCTGCCATTTGGAAACTCATCCCATTCCTGCGTTCTGTAGATGTAGCTCTTGGGCCTGGATGCCCAGAAGATGGGTCGCACGTCCTCGACCTTTCGCTTGGGATGTGCGCTCACCGCCCAGGGAAGAGGCCGCCTGACAGGAAAAACAAGATCTTCAGTCGACAGCAGTTGAGGCGATGCGACGGGAAGAAGCGGTCAATGCAACGTTTCTGTTTTTTGCTCCCAATTTGCACGAGCCGACATTTATTTTCTCAAATTTGCCTCAATCTGTGTTAGTAATCTGTTGCTGAGATCATGAATGATTAATAATCTGGTCATCATAAAGTTCTTAACGTATTTATTCTGTCCACGCCGTCTGTGTTGGTGAACCCCGCCTCACACACTGAGAGACACGAGACGGACAAAGAAGCACACACACAAATATCTGCACGAGTGCCAATCGGAGGGGCCCCTCCCTTCATTATCGCTGATTGCTTTCAACGAGGATGGCCTCGTGTGTGTGTATTGAACCAAATGGAAGCTGAAGTTCAATACAACGAATATGGTTCGCTTTAGAGCCGTGAATTGTATACTGATTAGTGATGCACCGAATATTCGGCCATCGAAAAGTTTTGGCCGAAAATGAGAAAAATATGCATTTTTCGGCATTCGGCCGAAATAAAATTGGAGCCGACAAATTATGACCGAAATAGGATGTTGGGGTAACGCAAGCGGAAAAAAAATGCTGCAAGCAAGCGTATGTATGAATTAAACGCCGGGGTGAGCGTTCCACCTCAATGTTAATTCATGAGCAGTAGCCGAAAGCTAGCGTCTTGAGGCTAACTCGGTCGATGCTATCTCAAATCAGCGGCGAGGAATAATGGCTACGGCACAAAGTGTTAGCGGAAAGCAATATCGTGATCTCCGTATGGTGTGTTCGCCAGCGAGAGAAGCGGACGCGGAAGACAACACAAGGCAAGTGTGTGCGTGTAGCAGCTATGCGCTATCTTACAGCGATCAAACTTGTTGTTCTGCAACTGAAGTGTCGTAGCAAATAGTTTGCTGCTGAAATGCAAATAAAGCCCCGCGTTGAATAAGCAACACGGCACCCGGTTCCTTTACATGATGAATGAATTTATTTCACATGAGCGAGACAAGAGCTGCGTCTAACATTAGGGGTGTTAGAAAAAATCGATTTGGCAATATATCGCGATATTACAGCGCACAATTCTTGAATCGATTCGATATGCGGCCGAATCGATTTTTAAACATCAATTTTTTATGGGAATATTCAACAAAACGTCTTACATAGGGTTAGGATTCACACATTAAGGATGGAAGAATGTTATATGAATGGAACATTAAGCCTTAATATATATATATATATATATATATATATATATATATATATATATATATATGTATATATATATATATATATATATATATATATATATATATATATATATATATATATATATAATATATTATTTCAGTGCTGTTCAAAAATGAAACCTGTTTGTTACATGCAGTGGCTCAGTTATAAGCCTGAATTTTCCGATAAATAAATAAATTTTCATACAAATCTTACAGTGTGCATGTACAAGTTTAATGATTAGTATTTTCTAAATTCGAGTAAAAAAAAAATTCGCAACAATGAATTTATAGATTCGTGTCGGGATTAATCTGTATCGAATCGAATCGTGACCAATGAATTGTGTTACGAATCGAATCACCAGGTACTAAGCAATTCACACCCCTATATATATATATATATATATAAAAAATTCTAAAAAGATTTTTTTTCGGCGTTTGGGTTTTCGGCCAAGCATTTTCGGTTATTGTTTTTGTTTTTTCATTTCAATTTTTTTAATTTCGGTGCATCCCTAGTACAGATCCTTGCAACATGGGGTCGTGCGTTTTAAGCTGCAACATGAGGTGAGGTTGTGGATGAACGGCACAACGGCGGGCCTCAAAATATGTCAATTGAACACTCCCTCATTTGAACCCTTTGTGCCATTGTGCTGTGTGATAAATATACATAAGATGCATTTTTATGTATGAAAAACACTGAGTAAATAAAGTTTGATTGATTGGTTGAAGGATTTTATGGTGGCCTTTGTTGTGGGCAGCACAAGTGCAACAATCACACTCAAATCAGCACCTTGGTACGTCACACTTCTGAGTTGGATACATTATCTCGGCAAAGAAGAAGTGCGCACTAATACAGCTTTAGGCCTTTTGTGTGCATTAAAAATCTGAGATCTTTGAGTTCAGCTTATTATTTAGTTTTTTGGGCTGCATTTTAATTTGCATTTAGCATATTTGGCAGCCACGGGAATCACTCACCTTGGGTCCTCTATCCACAGGCCGAGTTGCCGGAGGACTTCCATGGTGGCGACTTCTCGATTTAGAGTGTAGAAGTGCAGGCCGGGCACCTTGCCACTTTGCAGCAACACTTTGCACATCTCCACCGCCAATTGGATTCCGTAGTTCCGAATGGCTGCGTCATTGTCTTTGATGGGCTCGATGACTTCCATGATCTCCTCCGGCACCTCCAGTTTGGACAGCTTGACAAGCTGACGCAGGGACTGGTAGCTCTGCAGACAAACGCAACCGAAATCCACACATCATTTTCGCGCCATTTGACTCCAACGATAGCCGCTTTACACCGCCCGTTGCGTTTTGCCGTTTCATACGCTTTGGCAACTAAAATGTCTGACATCAAGCGATCGATCTCAGTAGTTGTAGTTCTTACCTGAATGGGGAAGATCCCAGGCAGGACGGGACACGCGATCCCAACTGCCCGGCAGTCATCAAGGAATTTAAGGTACGTTTCCGCCCTGAAAAAGAGCTGCGTGATTACAAAATTGGCTCCAGCGTCCACCTTCTCCTTCAGGTGTTGCAGATCTTCCTCATAGCTTCCTGCCTCCGGGTGGCCAGTGGGATAACCTGCACCACACGCATACCGTAATCGGTGACAAGCGCAAATCGGGCTAAAGGGCGTGTATTCTGAATCAAGTCCGTACCCGCTACACATATGTCAAAGTAGTCGTCAAACTCGGATCGGATGTGTCTGACAAGGTCAATAGCGTAATTGAAGCAACTTTCCTCTTCCTCCCAGTCTGCACCCACTGGGTCTGTGGATATACCAGCATTATTAGAAACCAAATGTGCTCAAAAACGTAGTCTGCCAAATGATAAGAGATCAAAAATGACTCTGCTACCTCCTCTTAGGGCCATGATGTTTTTCAGGCCCAGGTGCTTCGCTTTGGCCAGGTAACCAGTGATCTTGTCTTTGGTCTGGTCGCAGCATGTTAGGTGGAGGATGCTCTCCAGGCCGCAATAGTTGACTGCCGTGCTGGCGATCATCATGGACGACGTTTCCTTGTCTGAGCCCGGATCTCCGGCGGGATGCCACGTGATGTCGATGAAAAGTGGCCCTCCAGAGCCCATACGGTCAAATCTGAAAAAAGGAATGACGTGCTTCAATTCAATACTCGGTTTAGGGTTAATAGAGGCGTCCGAATACTGCATTTGAATATGTCTGTTCGGGACACCTACGACCCTAATTAGGATAAGCGCTATAGAAAATGGATGAATGATGGAAAATCATCTTAGCTAAGTGTACATTGTTTGACTTTCTTTGGCATTTCAGCTCACACGTTGCAGCAATTCTGATTTTAAGAAGCGGAGATGCCCTCTGCCGACCACATACAAGATTCACATTTGAATTTAGACCATTTTCTAAAGGGGTGATCAACAGTGTGAGAAACTGGAACACGCGAATGTACTAACCTTCATTGTGTTTCTGATTGAATGCATTATTTAAAGCATTATATTGTATTATTTCAATAAGCTGCTATTTGCGGATGTTATAGTCAGAAAATAATATTAGAAGCAGTCATCTACATTACATTAACATTATATTACTATTTAGTAAAAAAAAAAAAATAGTAAGTCAACAGTGTGCATCTATTTTTCCTGTATTTTATGTGTTTAGTTTATATGTGTGCTGCATGGTTATTATAGTTTTGTAATTTTTCATTTGAGTTTGTTTTTATTTCGTTTTGAGTTTTGTTTTTTAAATTGAGTTTGTTTTAATTAGTTTTCAGAGTGGTTCTGTTAGTTGTTATTAGTTTTAGTAATTTCACAAATGCTTATAGTTTTAGTTAGTTTCAGTATTAATTTGAGTTTTATTTGTTTTCTTAAAGTGTATATTACTTGTGCGCAATATTTAAAAAACACCATGGGAGCAACGTCATCTGAAGATGCTTTTCTTTTGTGTGACACACTTTCAAATGTCCTCATTTCGGTTAATATCAAAATTAATTATCCCCAAAGGCTCATGCATTAAATTGATTACCAATGACTAAAACAAAGGACATTTTTGCTATAATTCTAATTCTTCAGTTCGGTTTTTTTTAAAAACCATTTTTATTTTTATTTTATTGATTTATTTGTTTTTTGAATGTTTGCTTTTTTTTCGTGAATTTTAGTTAACTAAAATAACCTTGGTGTGCTGACATTATGAGCACCAACCACCAACTCGTATTAACCATTCCTAGTTGGGACAACCGCCAATGATTATCAGTCTAAAAACTACCACGTGTCGGAATGTTGCCAACGCGAGGACCACTTTTGGAATTGTCGCTTCAGAGAAGAGGCTAATTATAGCGACAAATTCGCTAAGTCAGCAACACTGAAGCCACAAGTTGGTGGCTCGTGCTCACTTGCACTGCCCGTGCTTGCACATGCACAAAAACGCTCCACATATTTTATGTTTTCTTTTGACTTTAGAAATACTGCAAGGGCCAGTCAGAGATAGTGGATGAGGTTAAAGTGGCTCATGAGTTGTACTGAAGACTGTACCATTTAGAAATTTATGGGGAAACTGAGACTACAATTTAGAATAAGGCACTCGACGCCGAAACTAGTCAAGGTAAATGAAAACCTTTTGTCTTAAAAAAGAAAAACAAAAGATTGTATAGATTACAAGACACTTTTTAACCAATAGCAATTTAAAGTGATAATTTTTAAAGGTACAACATACGCATTGTTCAAACAAACTGGAATTTGAAGGGTTAAAACAATATTTTACACGAATGACAAGAACCGATGTTAGTTAAAAACTTTTTCTAAAATAACCAGAAAATAATCTAAAAAATGACAGTGTATGACTATGTAGACTGAGGCTTAATTTTATTATTAACGGTGGCTATGAACACATTTTTTACAAGTTAAGAATGCTAAAATGTTGCATACTTGAAACTCACCTGCTCAATGAATTTCATGGTTTCATGACGGTGACTGTTGGCTCTCAAAACTTTCTCCATATGAAAAGGGTTTTGTTGTGATCAGACAATATAAATACAGAACAAAGAACTGACATGACAAGCATACCTAGAGATGAGATTGACTGCACCCGTGGCCGTCCGAGGGGGAAAGAATTCGAGAGAGAACCAGTGGTCCCCGGACTCGATCCTCCTCCTCATCTTGTCCCGGAGCCTGTCCGAACGATCTGCGTCCAGCACCGGTGTGGAACACCGGGAGCTCTCCTTGGAGCTCTCCCCGCCGCTGGTGCCCGCCCCGCTGGAGTCACTCTTGCAAGACTGCCAGCTGCCATCGGCTCGCTGAACCTGGTTCACCATGACGGGAAATTGCTCTGAAGAAACACACACGTACTGCACAGTCTTAGTATGGGTCAAGTTTGCAAATTGCACACAATGAATTTGTTGTAATTACTGTTTTTGTTACTGTACTCAAGTACATTTTTAAGGTACTCTACTTGA
This sequence comes from Leptonotus elevatus, assembly GCF_054856555.1. NCBI lineage: Eukaryota > Metazoa > Chordata > Actinopteri > Syngnathiformes > Syngnathidae > Leptonotus > Leptonotus elevatus. Next base: position 23,972,955 of record NC_141240.1, read on the forward strand.
GTATTTATTTTTCTGAGTACTTTTTACTTTTACTCCCTACACTTGAGAATACATTTCTGCACATTCTACTGAGTTCTTGTTACTTTAAAGCCAACTGTGGATCATGATTAATTGAAATCTTGGGATCTCATGAGGCAGAAAAAAAAAGCAGTTAAAAGAATATTGACCCAGGGATCATTAATGATGATAATGCAATATATATTTTTTTTTAATCCATCCACGCCCTTATTTAGGAGAATAATTTGAGGTGAATGCTCGTGGCGACCTAAAAGCCACAATCTTCTGAAGTAAAAACAAATTCTCAGTGCCATCTGAAAAAGCACAGATCAAATCATTTTTTTCAGTTATCACAACCCTCCCCCACCCCGTATCCCCGGTTGATGAAATAGTGAAACAATTTTGTGTCCCAAAAAGTGTTTTTCTTTTGTTTTTCTGTTGTTTCAAGTTAACAAAACGGGTATTACTTGACATGTACATTTTTACGTTTTCTTCAGGAATGGAGCTGAAGCAGCATTAGTACATTTGTCTGTCTTTTTATTTATTTATAACAAGTATCTGTATTCTGTAGTTCTACAAGTAGAGTGCGAGTATTTTCCCCCACTTGTTATTGGTTTACATCTATAGCTACTCCTTAAGTATTTTTCATACAAATATGAATATCTAGTAGTTTATGACATCAGAGCGCTCTTTCGACTTGCATACAAATTTGGGTAGGAACGCAATTCCGTCGTAAACCGAGGACCTGCACAATATTCAAACCCTCCCCAACCAGCCATTTGCAAACCTCAAACTATAACAAAAGAGCCTCTGTGCAATTTGATAAACGTAGACCGATTTTAATTCCCCAAAAAGCGAGTAAGCGAGTAAGCGTTCCAACTCCAAACTCCGCCCATCCACGTACATTAGCTTCGTTGTAACGGAAGGTGGTGATAAGAATTTAATAAACATAAGATATTGCAAACGGAGAGAGAGATCCTTTCATATCACTCACTCGGCTGGTTGCATAAGCGTGCACCATTAATGTAGTCTCTGGAGGAGAATTTGAATGCGTTAGCAGCTCCTGCTGGAGCACAGCTAGCAACGTGACAACTGGCTGTGGCTACGTTATAATGAACGCCAAAACATAAGCGATCCCATGTTCAAGCTAAGTCAAGCATATTATATAAACGAAAGTTAGGTCAAAGTAGTTGGTTCTCACACTTTTTTTTCCCAGTCCACTCTGTGTTGCCGGTGTTCCAGGATTCCCACGATACGAGTGGGAGGGCAAAAGAGGCTACAGCGTGGAGGAGGAGGCACAGAGGAATTCCAATCTATGACAGGAGATATCCACCAGATGGCGCTGTCTGTAGGCTTGACGAAGAGATCCCGAATTCCCGTTCAGTTTTGGATTTGTACACAAACGTGTCGATGCGGTCAAATCAAATTAACTTTTAAACGTTACGTTCTCCAATACAAATGTGTAAAGTATGAAAAATAAAATACATGTATTAAAAACAAGATATCTTCCCTCAACATTATCTTTATTGAATATTCAAAATGTCTTAAAGCATACAGAAATAAAATGGTTTTCATGAAAGGGATAGGCAGCTACATTATTAACAGTTTAACATTCAAATTGCCCTGGATTGTAAGTGTGTTTCCAGTGAGATAACAGACGCAGAAAAGTGGAGAAGCAGAGTATTTAACCTCTAATTACAACTAAATAATTAGAAAAAAATAAAAAAACATAAGGGTCAAGGATTAGGTCAAATTATTTCCCTCGTGTGTCATGTTAAAAACTTAAAGTACAAACACAAATGTACATTTTATACAAATGTTTTTCTTCTTCTTTATGTCTCTGTAGATTATTGACCAGGTCTTCATAGCAATCGGCACAGGTTGAATAACTTGGCTCTTTTTCCTCCCCAGAAAATGTTCAAATCATTGGCAACTGTGTCTGTGCTCCTTAGGCTAATATTTTATTCAAAGGAAATGTAATTATTACACAAAAAGTAATGATTTCATCATCTTTTTATTTCATTAATTCGGTAACTTTTATTTAGATTATTTTACCACAACAATTTAATGATGTGGAATGAAGGGACAGCATGGGGCGTGTTCGATATAGTAGCTCACGTGATACTAGATAGTTGTTTATGGGTCGTGGGAAAAAACAGCCACTATCACCTTGTGTTTAATATGGCATGTTTAATACGTGTTCGTATTAAAGTTTGAAAAAGTGTTTCTTTTTGTTTTTATATAATGTTTTCATAGTGCATATCGTCATATACTCACCGAGCTGCTGAGCCCTCTGAAATGAACCTCTTTGCTTTTAGTTCGAGGATTTTCCTGTAGGCATTGAACGCAGCATGACACAACAACGAAGATGGCGTGTTGTGGGAACTGTTTCGGCTGCAGGCGTTGTAGTGACGAAGAGGCGCGTACGCCAGAGGAATTGGTAGGGCTTTGCAATTGCTTAGCAGTGCAGGTGTATGTTAGAATTTTTGGATTAGACTTGTATGCTTTACATTTAGTCAAAACTCTTCTTTGGAACAGCTCTCTGCTTCCCCAGTCATGTGCTGTTGCCTTCCAATGTAACTTATACGCAAGCAATCAGACTAAACGAACATAGTGATTTTGCAGCACAGTAAATTTGCCCAATTGCACTAGTGTTCTCACAATTTTTGCTAACCAATATTGTGCTCACCACGTTTCCAAGAACATGTTGTGCAGCATCATTGGGTGGATGCTGAAAAGGCAGGCATTCCCCTTTTGCGTGAACGTTGCTTAGTTCATGCTGATCTTAAATGAAAAGTTAACTCACTGGCAGAAGCGTAATCGATCAACGTATTATAATGTTTATGATCGCAGTGGTACCCCTGAGCCTTAATGCACAGAAGCCCCATTGTCATTTAATGTAAACCTGACAAAAACTTTATTGCTGTTGCAGACAATTCTTGGGGAAATTCGCGATGAAGAAGATGAGATTCTGCCAAGGAAGGACTATGAGGTAAGATAATTAAAACCATTAGTGAGTTCAAAAGTCAGTAAGCCATCAGTTGTTTGAGAGTACTGTAAACGTTTTTTATTGAACAGAGCCTGGATTATGACCGATGTATCAGTGAACCCTTTGTGGAGATTTTGGAGGGGATGGACAATAAGGTAAGCAAGGTTTTGTTTGTGGAGTTAGAGCATAGACTAGATGATAGTGACGTGTGTTCAGTTTCCTAATGCTCCTTTCATGTTAACAAAGGAAGTAATGCGGTCCTGTATGTGTGTGCCAACATCATTTTGCACGTCTGTGTCATGGCGACGTTACTGTAGCTCTGTCAAATAGCATCATTTGCACATTATTGTTGATGTTACCTAACGATTTAGTATTTTGCTTTTGAAAAATAAATGACATGTCTGTATTTCAGTCTTTCTGTTGATTAGTGTTTTTTTTCCTTTCCAACAGAAAGCTAAAAACTATGAAGCGCTGCGATGGGTGATGGTGTTTGCGATTGGAGCATCTGTTGGATTGGTATGTACTTTTTTTCTACTTCTTTTTTTGTCTTTCAAAATGTTTCTGATTCATCCCAAATGTTTGCTTCCTCTTTTTTCTTTTAGCTGGGTCTGTTTGTGGATTACTTTGTACGCTTCTTCACCAAACTCAAGTTTTCTTTGGTTGGTTATTGTATCCTCTTGAACGCTAGAAATTGTACTCTAGCACCCAGTGAGTTCCAGAAGCGATTTTTCAGAAGCATTTTGATCGCATTACTTAGAATATACCATGTGATTCTTATTGTTCAATTGGTGATTTGTGTATGATTGTTGATTATCAGTCCTCAAATGTTCCGGTTTTCACATGCTCTTGTTAACACAAATAACAACTGGCTGTTCATTTCCTCAGCCAGGGCATGACACACTTCTGCAAGTTTTTCTACCTTAGTTTGAAGCTTTCAGCTGTAGAGGAGTGCAGTGAAAAAGGCTGCCTGCCTTTGTCTCTGCTGGAGCTGCTGGCGTTCAACATGACTTTCATCTTCATTGCCAGTGTGCTTGTCCTCATCGAGGTAAGAATGCATACTTCTGCAATATAGATAGCTATGCTGAGCTGTCGGGTTTCTCGTTTTGCTTTTTGAGTGGCTGTTTAGTGTAGTTGATGAGCATATGATTTTTTTGGGGGGGGGATTGGGGAAGGGAAAATGCCACACGGGATAGAACCTACGCAAGCATGTTAACTCAACACAGAAAGAAAGACCCTCACAATTTAGTTTGAAAGATGAAACCTGGTGGTGGAAAAGTGTAAAGTAATAGAACACATAGTGGATACAAATTACAAGTATGAATGTGGTTATGAATCTCGGATGAACGGCAGAATTTAAAAACTGAATGAAGGGTTGGACCAGTAGAATTTTGACGACTAAACCATTTGAATGTAAAATGACTATGTTTATTTTTATTATTTTTAACAGTCACTTACCAGCAAATTTGGGTGCAATTGTGTCCAAAACGAACATGTAAGATTAGAGTCTATATAGTCATATCATCTTTCTGTTGTTTTCTAGCCCTTAGCTGCAGGCTCGGGGATTCCTGAAATCAAAAGTTACTTGAACGGAGTGAAGATTCCCGGGATCGTCCGGCTACAAACGTTTCTCTGCAAAGCTGTTGGAGTTGTGTTTAGTGTAGCTGGAGGTAAAATGTGTTGATAATTGAAAAGTTCAAGTCTGCTGCTTTTTATTGTTGTTATTACATGTGGCTTTGCATTCGGAGACATTTCCTATAGTCACCTTCCAAATAACAAAACAGCTAGAGTTACGTAATAACAAAATTGTATTTGCGGGTAAATATTTGTGCAATGACTAATGATTGCAGCTTGCCACAATTTACTCATTCACTGCCATTGACGGCAATAGATGTCAAAAATTCATTTAAACTATTTCTTATTAGTTTAAAAAAAAAAATCATTTTTGTTAACGAGTATGAAAACCTCGATTTTTTTTGGGTACATTTAGAACAGATATAAAATGTGTGATTTATCGTGAGTTAACTAGTGAAGTCATGCGATTAATTACGATTACAAATTTTAATTGCCTGATGCCCCTAATTTTTAATATTCTTTTATTTTTCTGTTTTTCCCTTTTCTTTTTTTAAAATAATTATATATATATATATATTTTTTTTTATAAGGAAAAGATTATTAAAAATTAGGCATCAGGCGATTACAAATTTTAATCGTAATTAATCGCATGACTTCACTAGTTAACTCCCGATTAATCACAGATCTTATATCTGTTCTAATACAATTTAAAAAATCTTGGTTTTCATACTCTTGTTAACAAAAGTGGGAACATTTTTTAGACTTAATATAAATAGTTCAAATGAATTTTTGACGTCTATTGCCGTCAATGGCAGTGAATGAGTTAAAAGATAAATAGCACTCTTATGATGTCATCCCTTTCACAAGGCTTTTGTTCCTTTTTTTGTTTTCTCTCGGTCGAATTACACAGATCTTCTCACATACTTGGTTTATCACATGAAGTATTATTATGTTGCGATCTTCACTCCCAGATTTGCAACGTTTCCATTTGTGTCAATTTGAGGAAGGTCCGTTTTGTGTTGTCTCAAAATGTGTTTGTGTCCATTCAGGTCTTTTTGTGGGCAAAGAAGGTCCTATGATACACAGTGGAGCCATTGTGGGAGCCGGCCTTCCTCAGGTACATGCAATGGCCACACGTCCCAATAGCAACATTCAACAGTGCGAAATGGAGTACTGCTCACGGAATTTGTTTTTCTCCTGCCCACAACATTTATATGTGAAACAATCATGTTGAGATTTCCCAATTGTATTGTTGAAAACTGTTATCAAATAGCTTAATTATGATCCATGTAAGATTTGGTGTTATTGTGTTCTTAACAATAGGAGAAAAGAGATGATGACCTGTTAGATAGTCACCTCGATAAGGAACTAAAATTTTGCAGTCACAGTGCATATACGTCAAAGGTAAACATAACTCGTGTTGAAAATGGATTTAACACCACTGGATAGTTGTATTTTCTTGCATCAAGTGATGTCTTTGCTAGCACTTTTGATTGTCCTGATGGTTTGACAGCTAGTTATCATATGTGTTGTGCTTCTCAGTTTCAGAGCATCACTTTTAAGAGAATAAAATTCAATTTTCCCTTCTTCCGGAGTGACAGGTACGATTACGGGGCACAATTCAATAACCTGTTTTTTTAAAGTCTAGAAGCTATTGAGTATGTACTGTACTTAGAAGCTGTCACTGTCCTGTCGTTTTGTCTTTAAGGGACAAGCGAGACTTTGTGTCTGCTGGTGCTGCTGCTGGAGTAGCTGCTGCCTTTGGTGCTCCTATCGGAGGGACCCTGTTCAGCCTGGAGGAGGGCTCCTCTTTCTGGAACCAGGCCCTCACTTGGAAAGTGGTAGGTCCCGCCAATGAGCCCAAAGACATTCATGGGGGTGTTAATAAAAAAAATAAAAAAAAAGAAGGCCCATCTAACATTGTGGATCAATGTTGACATGACAGTTGTTTAGAGGAAATTTGTTACACAGTTTGCATTATGAGAAAACAATAGCTTTATTAAGTCACGACTGGAAACTATTAAGTACAATCGAATCTCTTATATGGACAAATTACTGTCTTTTATAGTGTTTACACATTCCTGGTACTCTAGCACACTTTTGATACAGATGTCTTTATTAGTATCAATTTCTTGGCATGCTTCCCTTACAAATGTATACATCATCAAGTGTACAAGGTGTTGTTGAATACATTTTAGCTGTGACAAAACCCCAAAAGACAAAATCCATTTGGGTGAGATTTAGTGACCATAGTGACCATAGTGACCATTCAATTGGCCCTCGTCGGAATACTGAACTTGTTGTTGACTTCCTGCTTGTCCTGTCAACGGTCAAAGCAGCGCGTCACTCACATGATAGTACAATTTTTACGCCGGGTGCCATTTCTGATGCAACCCACATCCTTTTCTTATTTGAGCTTAGGACTGGCACTGGCTGCTTATTAGGGGTGGGAATCTTTGAATGTGTCACGATTCGACTTTGATTTTTGGGCCTGCGATTCGATTCAGAATCGATTTTCAATTACCGATTTTTGATTCAAAATGATTTTTGCTTCAATCTGTAGATGTGCAAGGAATCGTAATGATCTACTCCAGTCAGACTCGCTAATGCTAATTAGCGCGCTATTCGCGGCACTTTTATCACTCAAAAGAACGGCTCCACGCTGGAAAAAAAAAACTTTAATTGGAATAACTTGATCGTGACTTTTTCTGTAGCTACAACTTAACAGTGTATTAGACCGCATGGAACCACACTGCCCCTCAGTGGCCAAACCGGGTACAACATGAACAGCGCTCCAAATAAAGGCACACACAGACAAAGGCAAGACAGTATAAAATCATTTAAATAAAATCGATTTGGGGACATTTAAAATCGATTCTGAATTGTATTAAATGAGAATCGATTTTTTTTGGCATCCCCTTTCTGCTTATTAGGGCATCAGCTGAGAGTTGAACATGTCACTATGTGCCATCTGCATAAAATGCAGGAGCATGTACCACCGTAAAACCAGTGCTGTTGAAATCAAATCTAAAAATAATAATGATATGTAAAATAGTAGTAATAATGCTTTTTAAAAAATCTTGCGTTCCAGCTATTTTGCTCGATGTCTGCTACATTCACCCTCAACTTTTTCCGTTCTGGGATCAACTTCAACAAGTGGGGTTCCTTCCAGCTGCCTGGCCTGCTTAATTTTGGAGAGTTTAAGGTAATCAAGGCGATATAACAGGGACCTACAGTTCACATGAAATATGTCGCAAAGTTCAAAATAAGTGAAATGAGAATTTGACTTGAACTGAAAACAAATACAAATCTACCAGACTGGAATTTAATGCATTGTCTTACTCGCTAGTGTTCCGATGGAGACAAAAACTGCCACTTGTGGACTGCAGTAGACCTGGCCTTCTTTGTCTTGATGGGGTTAGTGGGCGGGCTCTTGGGGGCGCTGTTCAACTGCATGAACAGAAACCTGTCCAAGTATCGCATGAGACACATCCACCCCAAGGCCAAGTTTATCAGGTAAGACCCGTCGTCCACACGGGACCGCATCATTTCAAATGATGGCTTATTTTTATTTCTTTGTCATGTGATTACAGCGGTTTGTCTTTGTCCTTAAAGAGTTTTAGAGAGCCTTCTCGTTGCCATGGTGACGACGGTGGTGGTCTTCGCCGCATCCATACTGTTGGGGGAATGCAGGGACTTGTACTCTCCGACAGGCCACAACGCCACGGTAAGCGTCTGTTATTGCCTCCAGCATTGCATTGCTGAGAATATTTGTCTAAAAATTGTATTCAATTAAAAAATTTTTTCCAGCTTTCTGTTGGCGAGGATATCAACTCAACCCTCCGCCAGTACTTCTGCTCCAACAAGACGTATAACGACATGGCCACATTGTTCTTCAACCCGCAGGAGGCTGCCATCCACCAGCTTTTCCACCAGGATGGTGAGATAAAGCAAGACTGATTTATTATTATTATTATTTTTTTTTCACAGCCTAATCATCTGATATCATATATTGTTTGACCTCTCAGGTACCTTCAGCCCCGTGACTCTGTCAGTGTTCTTCCTGCTTTACTTCCTGTTGGCCTGTTGGACCTACGGCGTGTCGGTACCCAGCGGTCTCTTCGTCCCTTCACTGCTGTGTGGGGCCGCATTTGGACGTTTGGTTGCCAACATCTTAAAAGTGTAAGTGTAACGTGTTGGTTTATGTCAGTTTTTACAAAACTATACACATAATCAGAAAGTACAAAGTAACTGCCTGTCATTGTATTGCCCATTTGCACCGACGTCACGTGATCACGTGACTGCCCTATGACGGACGGCGGAAGGAAATGATTGTTGAATGCAAGTGGACGTGACCCGGAGCGACTTTGTGACTTCGTGACTGTTATTTTACAAATTAAAAGTTATTATTGCCCATCGAGCCATGGAATCTATCACTTCAACCAAAGTTCGCCTGTCAGTCGAAGATGCACATTTAGTCGGGACTCATAGAGCGCGATATTTACTTTAGTTGGGGATCGCTAGTTTGAAAACAGCCCTTACTTTCTGTTGCATGCTGTTTTTACCAAGTTCATCAAATCGCCGACTTTGCCGGAATTCACAGCGCACGACCTATATTATTATGTAGTCAATGCCGTCTCTTCTCCTTACACCGGGGATGATTTAAAAGCTTGTCAATGGCTGAGTCTCTGGGACGAGATGCTATGGTCACACCGGGGGACAATATACCTCATAATGCAAAGGTAAAACTAACTGACTTATTTTGACGCATTCCGTTCTGTATTGAAACGCTGTGATGATGTTATGTTGACCTGCATGGGAAAAAAATCGTAGTGGCAAGCTAAGCGCTAATTTCATGACTGACTTTGGCTCCAGAGTGAAAAACTCCAAGCACAAAGACGAAATCCCCCATTATTAAACAGTCAAATGCACTTAATAGTTTTGAAGAAGGTGCGTTTTAAAACTAAGCTGCGCGTTTGTGCAGTTGGAGTGGACGCTAACTATCTGGCTGGTTAATGTGATTTGAAACGCGCAATTCGACACCTGTGACAATCTTTCTTAGAGTGTACGTTTACTGGTTATCTACTAACCTCGCAAAAAATTATTGCTGCAAATCGTTGAATACTTTGTGGGATTCCCGTCCTTTCTCTTGATTGCTGCTATCGTTCGTCTTCATCAGTAGGTATGCGATAAAAAGCAACATTTGGTTTACTCCTTTGTGTGTCTGTCAACCGACCGTACAGCAAAATATGACCTTTTTATGAGATCATCGATTAGATAAAGAACTTTACGCTGTACGAGATTCAATGGTTACAATACAGGCAAGTGGCTCTTTTGCAGTCCAGCGTCTCGGAGGGGGCGTGTCCATGAGGGCTGTGACATCGCGTGCAAAAGTTCAATAGTGGTACTGAGTCTATGAGTTTCTATCTGGCAGCAAACTGGGAATGGACATTTATGCTGGGACGTTTGCTCTCATTGGAGCTGCTGCATTCCTCGGAGGCGTTGTCAGGATGACCATCAGCCTTACTGTCATCCTCATTGAATCCACTAATGAAATCACATATGGACTCCCTATTATGATCACCCTAATGGTATGACTTTTATGTTCGCCAAATGTACAAGCATTCTCGTTCCTTCTTTTTACGTTGCATCTAATCAAAGTCATTCCTCTCCACATCTCTACGGGCCGATCACCAGGTTGCAAAATGGACGGGGGATTTGTTCAACAAGGGCATCTATGACATTCACATCCAGTTGAAAGGAGTACCACTTCTGGAGTGGGAGACTGAGGTGGAGCTGGACAAGTAAGATGTTTGCAACTAAGGGATTTCTGTGCAGGCACATGTGGCAAAGTGTCACAGGGTTTCTGTAAACTTAGGGGTTTGTTCCACAAGTGAAATATGTGTATCTGACAGTGATGTCATACATGTTTGTCAGGGAATAGGAGGCTTGTGATGAGTTATTTAAGCACAGAAACTCATTTGAACAGCCCAGGTCAAGTTTGATCAGAAATAATAAGTGTTTGACAAAATTGTTGTCTGTTAACGCCAATTTATGGCTTTATTTGATGAAAGAAATTAGTGAAATTGTTTTTGGAAATTATTTGTTTTAAAACACAAATTATTCACCTTGCCCACTAGGTGTCACAAACACACTCTACCACTACACAAACCTCCACTCCTTTGGGAATGAAGTCTGCTTTCACTTTTTTCCCTCCCAAATCACATCAAAAAGTACTCTTAACAAAAAAAAAAAAAAATAATAATAATAATAAATATATATATATATATATATATATATATATATATATATATATATATATATATATATATATATATATTAGGGGTGTGAATTGCTTAGTGCCTGGCGATTCGATTCGTATCACGATTCATAGGTCACGATTCGATGTTGATTAATTCCGATACGAATCTATAAATTGATTATTGCAGTTTTTTTTACTCAAATTTCGAAAATCTGTAAACTTGTACATGTACACTGTAAGATTTCTATGAAAATGTATTTATCTGAAAATTCTAGCTTATAACCGATTTAAGAATTGCGCGCTGTAATATCGCGATATATTGCCGAATCGATTTTTTCTAACACCCCTATATATATATATATATATATATATATATATATATATATATATATATATATATATATATATACACACACACACATTTGTAAAAGCCTGTCAACAGAATTTGAGTGGCTTTATTGTAGAACAAAACAAAAGCACAAATGTAAAAACGGATCAAATCAAATAATCTAAAACTGGGTCTGTTACAAAAAGTAGTCACTTGCATTAAATTAACTATTCAACCAACATCTTAACAATCAACAATAAAGTATCATGGTCCAATAAAGTAAAAGTAAAGTGAGTAGAAAAAGTTGTATTCAAAGAGGAATGAATTCACTGAGTGCTTGTTCCTGTTCCCTCATCCATCTCAGGCTGACTGCAAGCGACATAATGGAGCCCAACCTCACCTACGTATACCCCCACACCCGGGTCCAATCTCTTGTCAGCATTCTGCGCACCACCATTTACCACGCCTTCCCTGTGGTCACCGAAAATCGGCCGAACGAGCAGGACTTCATGAAGGGCAACATCCTCGTCAGCAACAACATCCACTTCAAGGTACTTCCTGTTTCACTTAGGCAAGTGCAGATGTGTGTTTCTTTCCGAATGTGTGCGCCCCAAAAAATCACTCGTTGCATGATGTGTCAATGTGTCTGTAATCATGCCTAACTGTTCAACCCGAGTGCCATGTCGACAAGAATTTGGAGGAAAAAAATGTGTCAACTGTAAAGCACATTTCTTAACAGCTCGGGTTGCAACATTTTCACTATCATGGGTGATGCACTATAAAAATGTACCTCATTGGAAGAGATACTTGAGTTCAGTCAATCGATGGATCAACGACCCTCATCCGCCTGCCATGTAGAAATCCAGCGTGGTATCACGTGCGAGTGAGCAGAGACGGCGCTGCCAATCCATGAAGTCGTACCCCTCCAGCGAACTGAGGAACGTTTGTGACGAGCAGCGTGCCGCCGTGGAGCCAGCGGAGGAGGGAGAGGACCTCCTGCAGCAGATGTTGGAGAGGAGGTAGGACATCGCAAGATCTGCCTTTCCATTGTATGAAAATGTACATCACACCTCACAAGCAGTTGGGGATATTGGCCTTTACGGTGCAATTTCAGGATTCATCTAAAGTGCACTTGAACTTTTGTAGATGAACTTAATTTGACCTTCTCTTAACTTTTGGATTTAGAATGCACATCCCGTCCGACTGTTTGCTCTTTCAGTCCTTTTGGAAACAACAGCAAATTGTGCAAAAAGTGCTGAAACATTATGGCATATGCATTCAAAAGTTTAGATAAGGTCACATAAAGTTAACCTGTAAAGGTAATAGTACATTTTAGGTTCATCCTGAAATTTCACCTGAAAACAGAGTTTGCCCAATTTTTTGTTGTTGTTCTTTTTTTTCTCTTTTCTTTTCATTTATTGATAATGCTTTTAACTGTGTGTCATGTTCAGGCATATGCCCTACCCCAACCTGTGCCCAGACCAATCCCCCAGTGAGGAGTGGACGATGGAGGAGCGTTTTCGGCCGCTCACCTTCCACGGTCTCATCCTGCGCTCTCAACTGGTCAATCTGCTCATGAGAGGCGTGTGCTATTCTGAAAACCAGCCGGTCAGTCACACAAATGGACAGACATCTGAAATGAATTGAAATGCAATGCATCCGGGCTATCTGCACTAAAAAACCAAATTGGGTGAAAAAGGGAGAGACCCAATATTTTGGGTTATTCAGTTATCCCAAAACGTTGGGCCAAATGAATAAGACACAAATCAACCCAAGGTGAAATTAATAACCCACAAAACAACCCCAAAATTGGGTTGATTTGTAGGTTATTCATTTCATTTGACCCAACATTTGGGGCTAAATCCTCTCAAAAAGTTGGGTTGATTCATTTTTGACCCAATTCATTTGGGTTACTAATCCCCAAATTTTTATCAAATTAATAACCCACAAAACAACCCAAAAATTGGGTTGATTTGTGGGTTATTGATTGAATTTGACATAACTTTTGTGGTTCAATATCTCAAAATGTTGGGTCGGTTTAGTTTTGACCCAGTTCAATCGGGTTATTCAACTAACTCAAAAGGTTGGGTCAAATGAATAATCAACAAAACAACTCCAAAATTGTTTTAATTTGTGGGTTGTTCATTTAATTTAACCCAACTTTTGAGGCTAAATTACCTTAGAAAGTTGGGTCAAATTAATAACTCACAAAACAACCCAAAAATTGGGTTGATTTGTTGGTAATTAATTTAATTTGACCCAACTTTTTGGGTTAAATAACTCAAATAAGTTGCGTGGGTCCATTCTTGACCCATTTTGGGTTATATTTTGCCCAATTCTTTTTAGACTGTCTGTGACCGCGCATTTCTTCAGTTAGGTTCTCCAAGTTAAATCTGAACCACATTCTGAAGTCGTGCAATCACTTATTTCTCTCAACCAAGGCGATGCTGTGTGTGTGTTCTTTCTTCCAATGACATTTCTTGTGCTGTCAGAGTGCCACGCAGCCCAGATTGAACTACGCAGAGATGACCGAAGATTACCCCCGCTTCCCTGATATCCACGACTTGGACCTGACCCAGCTCAGTCCCCGCATGATTGTGGTATAGCCCATTCTGCCACGCACCATCTTCGCAAGTTGAAATATTCAAAGCTGTGTATATGGTTTTTAACCAAGCATCCAATGTTTACAGGATGTCACTCCCTACATGAACCCGTGTCCCTATACGGTGTCACCAAACATTCGCATCTCGCAGGTATTTAACCTGTTCAGAACAATGGGCCTACGGCATTTACCCGTGGTCAACGCTGTAGGAGAGGTAAGTAGTTATCTGTTGTTGACACTGATGGCATGAGGCCATCACCTCGTTTGCGGAGACTTTTTGATTTTGTGATCTTTCTTCCGTTTCAGATCGTTGGTATAATCACAAGACATAATTTAACACATGAATTCCTTGTGGCCAAACTGCGACAGCACTACATCACTATTTAATCGGATCCACTTCATTTCATATGTGCATCACATCATTAACTGACCATTCCATGCGTGTTGATGTAAATTATGTTCTATTTTTTTAACCCCTGTTGTGTTTTTACATTATGTTTGTAAACTTCTTTTATGATTTTGTCCTATTTTTTTGCATTATTAAAGATGTTAAAAATGCATTTATGAGCTGACTCCTTTTTTTGCCCATGTATGATACAATGCCTCTTTGGAGGCTTAGCAAACTTTGGCTGCCAATTTTATTCAGATTATACATTGGATCAGGGGTCACCAACTCCGGTCCTTGATGGCACCTATTCAGCATGTTTTGGATGTTTTCCTCCTCCTAACGCACCTAATTCAAACAATCAGGATGCTTATCCTAATTAGCGTCGTGGATGTGCTGGAACATATCCCAGCTGATTCATTTAGTCAACACTCTAAAAATAGTTGGGTCAAAAGTAACCCAATTACGGATCAAAAATGAACCGATCCACTTTATGGGTCAATTTGACCCAACGTTGAGTCAAGAAATTGGTCTTTTAGTGTAAAACAACTCGTAAAAATTGGTCAGAGCCTTTACTTGGGTCTAAAAATTGAGTCATTTTGTATAAAAGAACCCAGAAAGTTGGGTCAAAATGACCCAAGTAGAGGATCGGTCCATTTTTAACCCATAGTTGGGTTATTTTTTACCCAACTGTTTGTATAGTAAAGAACAATTCACAGGTGTGTAAAGTATAAGGAAGTAGCTCATTTGTTTTACAAAAAATGTTGGTAGCGTCAAATCCCACATCTTTATGACAGAAGACACTAGCCGTAATATTGTGTATTAGAAATTAAGTGATTATTTGAGATACGGCCTTAATTATTAAATCCAACTTTATTTTATAGAGCGCAAACACATTTGACCAAATTTCTGTACACAACAAAGAATAATAAATGTTATACCAGGGACAACTCCAGGATTTTTCTTTCTCTCTCTCTCTCTCTCTCTCTCTCTCTCTCTCTCTCTCTCTCTCTCTCTCTCTCTCTCTCTCTCTCTCTCTCTCTCTCTCTCTCTCTCTCTCTCGATAGATAGAGGGGGCTTGACTAATAAATTGGGGCTCAGAAAATAATTTATGAATATATTTAAAAATTCTGGAAGGGTTTAACTGAGGCTATACTGTACAAATTTTCACGGGGTTATAGCACCACCTTACCCTTACGACCATCCCTGTGTTATATCGGCATGTGAAATTAACTCAAACAAAACATTAAGACAATATCTCAAACTGTGAAAAAAGCTCACGAGAAGAAGTGTGTCCTAGGAGAGGACTTAAAAGGGAAGTGAACGCAGCTTTGTGACTGTGCAGTTTTGGGCAAAAGCAGAAAAGGTTATTCCCCAACTAACGAGCGCAAATCTGTCCACCCGAGGGACGTTTGCAGGCTGCATCAGGTCGGACAGGTACAGCGGGCACTGGGACAAGACAACGAGGCGTTTGATCAAATGCATGTGATAATATCACAAATTAAAATCTCATGCTTTGGCCAGTTGAAACCACTGAGCTAATCTGGATAACAAATTTCAACTCATTATCTAATTTCACACCCTGATTTGACACTGTTAAGTGTTAAAACATTGTCCTAAAGGGAAGAATAGCCCAGGTTCCCCTGAAATGTGACAACTTCAAACAACGGTGTCTCTAACTCTCTATCCTTAAACTGATGGAAGTTTAGTGACATGAACCATGCTGTGATTCCTTCAATGCACCTTACTATTATTTTACGGTTCGCAGCATTTGCATTTTCTTGTTTTAGCAACAAGTACTAGAACTTTGTCAGCGTAAAAAATAAAATAAAAAAGAGATGCCAAGCTTTCAGAGGATGCACTCAAGTGTTGAGGAAGATTGACAAAGAAGAGAAGAGGCCCTCCCTCTGCTTCATAATTCCATCCTTCCTGTAGTCTTTCCTCTGGTCTCTCGATGTCTCCCTCTCTTGGAATTCAGATGTTTCTGGGGTTGCTGAAAGATTCTGGAGTTGTAATTCTGTGGCTGGAGGGTGGTGTCTGGTTGGTGTTGGCTTCACTTCATCTTTTTTTCCCTTTTGATCCTTCCTCTGGTCTCCTGACAACTTCACGAATCTGGCGGGATTCTAAAGTATCCGATTAAGGCGAAGTGTCTTGGATTTATAACAGGTTTCAGGTGAATGAAAGAGCACAAACTCACAAGCACGCATGCACGCACACAAAAGAGAGCGCTGATGAGGACATGTTGACTCGGGAAGGCTGCAGAATGAATAATATTTAGCTCTCAGAGGGGGGGGGGGGGGGGTCCAAGAATGTAGCCTTGGGGCACTCCACATGTAAGCAGGTAAAACCTAAACGACCTAATCTGTTGTTACAAATTACAAATATGTTAATCATGTAGCCTAGTTGTAGCGTTCAACTGTGTTTAGTGCACTATATCATACTATACTATATTTTTTGCTATTATGGGATGTAATGTTGGGGACATTGACAGCCTGAGGTCAAGCCACTGCAAACCATCTGAACACGGTGGGAGGCCAGCTAGGAAAGAGGTTGCTAAAGAGCTTTTAATGACACGCAGTAAGTCATGTCTCTGAGACATCTGCTTTGTTTGTCGCTTTTAAAGCAATGCTTGTTTTCTCGTTTCCTTGGTGTGTGTATTTTCTTCATTAGCAGTATTGTCCGCAACTATTTTCACATACTACAGATACAAATGTTTGACTAAAAACTTCAAGCAATATTTTTTTTCATGTCAAGTGCACCTGCCAGAAATATACACTGGAGATTGTGCACAAATGAAAAACAATTGGGGAGAGCAGACAATTAGAGCAGTGAGAAATGCATAATGGCAGGAAGTGCAACTCAGTTATCCTTCAGAGCACACGTCGCCCGTTTTGAAGAACACCCTCATGACAGGATCCATTACTTTGTTTTTATTAGACTAAGTGCTGACAACCTTGGATAATGAACAGAATGTTTTGGCCAGATGAGTGACACTAATAAAAATACATTTCAATGGAACCAAGTTCGACTAATGTGTGCAGGCCATTCAACTATGAATTATGCTGATTTCAATGTTGAATATTAATGCAATGCATTTTTAGCTACTTGTCATGTTAGTCAGATGAAATAGAGAACTGTATGCTTTATTAGCATTTATAATTATAGTTCTGGTTGAAGAAGTGTAGCTCCCAAACGATATCATACTTCACTGTACTTCACTGTTGATCACATCAACTGAAGGGCGCTAACTCTGAGCTAACTTCATAAGGGGGACAGTTTCAAATTCTATATGGGGAAAGGAAGGGACTGGTTGCTATGGGGGTTTTGGATCTGCGGCTTTTGGTGTGCTGGTGTAAATCTCAACATCCTTTGTGTTTTTCTTGCCCAAAAAATACAATGAGATGTCAATCACACACAATTGGGTCAAAAATGGACCGACCCAACCCATTTTGAGTTATTCAATTGGTAACCTGCAAAGCCACCCCATTATATGGTTCATTTTGTGACTGGTTCAACTTTTTGGATTAATTGAATAACCCGGTTAAATTGGGTCAAAAATGAACCGACCCAACTTTATGAGTTATTTAATCCCAAACATTTGGGTCCAATTAAATGAGTAACCCACTGTACCCACAAAGTAACCCATTTTTGGGGGATGTTTAGTGAGTTATTCATGAATTCATTTTTTTTTGTTAATTAAATAATCAATTGAATTTGGACAAAAAGGAATCGGCCCAACTTTGTTATTTAACACAAAAAGTTGGGTCACATGAATAACCCACAAAGTAACCCAATTTTTGGGGTTATTCATTTGACCCAACTTTTTGGCTAAACTGAATAACCCCCAAAAAGTTGGATCGGTCCCTTTTTGACACAATATGGCTTATTTTTTACCCAACTGTTTTATTATTATTATTATTATTATTATTATTATTATTATTATTATTAAACTCCTTGTAAAGTGAAAATGAAATTGTATTCTAAATGTAACACACCACAGAGAAGTTTGTTGTTGACACAACCCTGCCCCCACCCCCAATTTATTATTATTTTTTTTTATAAAATGAGGTTTCACAATTGTGGAAAATCAACCCGTTCTCTGATCTCAAACACTGTGGGCATGTGTACTGAAACCACAACCTGGTCAATTGTCAACCGTCAATCAAGTAACACTTCTACGACTTGGGGAAAATGGATGCTACTTCATCCACTATTGTGTTTAAATTGTGAAAATGTATCCGCTTTAATCCTCCTGTGGCTGGAATGTACTCCACTGAGTCATTGGTGGGCTTTTCTATGCTGTGACAACGAGACGCTGTAAAGCTGCCACGCCAACATGAAGCCTCGGTCCACATGCTGGTTATGAAGTCAACCTTAACACCCCCCCCCCCCCCCCCTGACTATTTTGCACTCACACATGGACGACAATGAGGCGTTCTTAAGTTTGTTCGTAATTTTTATTGTTGGCCCCTGTCAGTTGTGCAGTCTGGCCACCACCCAAAAAAAGGTGTGGCCGATACAGTCTATATGCTTTGTATTATCATGACTGTTACCCTGATCATATTTCATAAAAACAGTTCAGGTACCTGGTTCAAAGATATAACACAACCCAATTGGTTAAGTCAAATAAATAAGATGTTAACGCAAAACTATATTTCTGATGATTAAAATGTAAATAAAAAGAACAACAACAACGTTGGGGTTTATTCAGGTGATGCACGTTAAAAATAGCATGAGCTAATGCTAAATATATGCAACAACATCCCTGCGGTGTGAAAATGACCTTATCTGCGTAAAGGTGCCACTGGAAGGGTCACATGTGTATGCTGGTGTTTCCAGTGCACGAGGGAAAGCATGATGTAAGGGCATGAAGCATGGGATCAGTCCATGACAAGAATAGATAAGAGGGCTGATGAATGCCATGGAATTTATTTAGGATGGCTTACTGCCTCTCAGTCTCAGCTGTAAAACTCCAGGCAATTTCACATTTTAGACTCACTTCAATACATAAACAAGACATTTAGAGCTAAAAATAAATTCTTTAAAGTGAAAATTCAATGATACAAGGGCTAAAATGATCCTAATGACTCCATCATTAAACACATTATACGTACTTTAAAATGATACAGACAAGCAATTGTTCTGACATGTTCACAAATTCATACATACCTCAGATATAACACCTTGTACTGTATTTCACTGTCTGCTGTTGATTGTAAATTAATGTAAATGCAAAATGGCTGCCACATCCTGCTCCTTCACATCACCGATCCCACGGATGTATTGCAACAACATAATGAGGCTTTCTCCAGTGTCATTAACAGTAAAGATAGCTTGAGTGACCAGCGACCAGTCCAGGGGCGTGCCCTACCTTCGGGCCAATGTTTGTTGGGATAGGGAAGGGGTCTGCAACCTGAGGTTTTGGAGCCTCATGTGGCTCTTTAGTCCCCCTCCTGTAGAAATTAATATATATTTTTTACCTATTTATTTTTATTTTTGGGGATAAAATATTCTGTAAATGAACAGTTTGAAATAAAAATTTTTTTTTAATTAAATATAAAAACAAATGTCAGAGTCCACATTTTTAAGTTGTCAGAATTAGAGAGATAAAAGGTAGATGAAAAAGTTTTTTTTAAATACCCAAAAATGTCCAAAAAGTGACCATAAAAATGTCCAAAAAGGAAGAGGACAAGTAGAAAATTAACATATAATGTCCATGAAATTGCCAAAAAATGTCAGAGAATTGAGTTAAAACTCAAAATCCCGAAAATTACCACAAAATGTCCACAAAGTTGCCAAAAATGTCAGAAATTTAACAGAAAGGCAGAAGAGTCAAAAAAATTATGAAAAATGAAGTATGATTTTTTTTTTTTTTTATATATATATATATAAATAAATACATGAAATAAAACAACCCAAAAACGAAAGATGAAAGCCGGTAAAAGAAAAAGAATGTCAAAATATTGGATGCTGCATATTTTTTTCTGGTCTGGTGCAGCTCTAATTAGCTCTTGGGCCCTCAGTACATTAGACTAACAACACTGTTGAGTTAGTTCATCACAATGCTCAAATGTTTTGTGGCTCTAGACAGATTTTTGTTTTTTGTCAAATGGCTCTTTTGACAGTAAAGTATCACTAAGGAACTTTTCAACCTTAATAAAATATTTTCATAACTCTTCTGATAAAACGTCGACTTAAAACTAGTTGGATGGTACCTTTGCCGTGGCCTGAGGGCCGTGGCACTAAACAACTTTGAGGAGGATGGTAGGAACACTGTCACACAAAAAACTACAAATATGCTGAGTGCTCTATGGAATACGTCACTTCCCCCTTTACCCATTCGTTACAAAGACGGAAGTCAATTTGAATGTCGTGAGCTCAAAAACGAGGCAATGCGCTTGTCCTCATGAGAAACGTGGTCTTCCTTCAGGCATAATGTTACCGACTTCTATCTATGCGCATGCCTGAGCGCACGAGAGTAAGCGTGTCCCTGTATGGTGTCTGTTGTCACCTTATTGCCATGCGCATCAAGAGGCATCCATTTCACACTTCTGAACTGCCCACAATGATCTCAATTACAGCAACTCTTGAGTCCTTACCAACAAGTCTGACTCAGTGTTTGTAACGCAATTGCTGGCTGATATTTTCAGTGATTACCAGCAAGCGGAAATGACGCCCCTCTTGGTGTCCAACTTGAACAAAGTGAGCCTCATCTTTTGTCGCCAGTCGTAGTTGAGGTTGTTTGCAGAGGTCATCTAGATTCTAATGATTTATAATCCCATGGTTTGTTTATCCATATTAAGTATTCACAGTTTACCTGCATTGCCACAGGTCTGTGTCCAAATGTTCTCAGTGGCTGCTTGAGCTTTTCAAGGAAGATACCGTAAATGTCCCTGTAAGAGTCGCTATGGGCTCTTTGCACAAAGCCACGACTTCCTGAACTCGATACCACTCCTTCATTTCCTGTCTTTCACGATCGGAACAAACTGATTAATCCAGGTGTGTCTGGCCATTGTCGTCGTGGTTACTGAGGTCAGGCACACCTGGATTAATCAGTTTGTTCCGATCGTGAAAGACAGGAAACGAAGGAGTGGTACTGAGTTTAGGAAGTAGTGGATTTGTGCAAAGAACCTCTTTTTGAAGGTGTTTTTTTTTCTTGTATTAATGTCTCAAAAAAGTTAATAAAGTTGATTTATATATTATATTTACATAAAATACGCATCAAAATGCTTACGTCTTCAAGCGGCTCCGCCCTCCCTTCTCACGCAATGGACTATTCCATTTCCTTACTGTGCGTAAGCGGACTCGATTGAAGAAAAGGGTAACAGAAAGAAAGTCGCAAACGTGTTGGAACATTGTGAGAAAAATCAGTGCAATTAGAATGAGAAAGAGTTTTTGCCATTTAGCCATTCCGCCCTGCGTTGCGTGACGACAGCAAGCGTAACAGAGTGCAGATTAGCGGGCAGCTTCTGTTTCTTCCAGCAGAGTATTTGCGGGTGCGCTGCATCAGTGGTGACAACCCGATGAGCTTCCGCTACTCTCTTTGTCATCATTTATCATGTGTGACATTCTCCACATGAACCAGCCCGGCACTAACACGCTAGCAAATTAGGGTCAGCAAATGTGACCTTGCCATCAATGGTGAATGGTGATGCGGCGCCAACATTCATGGTTTGACCAACGGAGGTTACCATATATTGTATTATACCACGCTGGTTGGTCTGGTGGCTTCACTCCCCTCCTCCTAAAAGTTTAAAGTGTCTCCAAATACAGTGGGCAGACCCCCTGTCATCAACTATAGTGCTCCATTTATAGAAAAGTAAGTAGCAATTCACTTTTTGGGGGAGCCCAGGAGAAGTGGCACTGACATGATTGTCACATGTCTCTATTGTGTCCCACTCCTTTCAGTCTTCCCTACTGCAGTTCAGCAAGCTGTTGTTTAAATGGGGAGGAGTGCAAAGCTCTAATTAAAGTCTTTAATGGGGGGGAACCAATGTGAGAGACAACTTCACCTGAGTGACAATTAACACGTTTAAATGTCAGTCAGTCTGGCGACATTGAATGGGTCAAACAAGATTGGGCTTGTCTACGCAGAACAGAAACCAACAAATGTAACATTTTTTGCCTTTTTTTTTAATGTTCAGAAATCACACTTTGCCTCTCGAATATGATATATGTATTAGCGTTTAGCATGTTATTTATATATTTACAGCATATCATGTTTGAATGCCCTGTGATTGGCTTGATGTACCTCGCCTCTCGCACCAAAGTCAGCTGCAATAAATAATGGAATAAAGCAAAGAAAATAAATTAAGTGAAAAATAATTGTTGGAATTTAGATGTTTCTGGGGTTGGTGAAGAACTCTGGTTGGTGGCTCGGTGGGTGGTGTCTGGTCGGTGCTGGATTTCACTTTCCTTTCTTTTCTTTGGTCCTTCCTCGGGTCTCCTGACGTCGGTGTTCGGTTTAGGTGAACGGTATGGGATTTTTTAATAGGTGTTTGGTGAACTAACGAATGCACACACACTCACACGCACGCACGTACACACGCATACTCACCCACATACAAAATAAATAAATTTAAAAAAATAATAATAATAATAAAAAAAAAAAAAAGGAGAGCAATGATGATGACATTACCGAATGAACAATACTGAGCTCTTAAAAAAAGAAAAAAGAAATTAAGTGAAAATAAGTAAGTATAAATGTTATTTAAAACCTAAATTTAAAAAGTGGCTTTTTAGCTTGCTTGAACATTTCTTGCAGCCCTGATGGACTCCGGCAGATTGTTCCACAGATGGGGGCGTAAAACTGGAGCGATGCCGCATTGTGAGTGCGTGTCCTGATTTTCAGGAATGATTCAAACGTATATGGAGGAGCCAAAGCATTGATTTTAAAATTGGTACAATGTGCTCCTGTAATTCAGATTATTTAAGTATCTTAGAGTCCACTTTAATAACAGTATTTCATTCATGTCTATGGTAGGGTTTGCTCCATTGTTTGATATGAATGTGACATGACTATAAATCTGATTCTTTTCATAAAAAGAACGGCGAAACCATTAGCCGCTGCCCTGAGGCCTGAGTCAATTTGGAATAATAGCCCTCCAGTGGAGAGGCTGGTGAAATGTCAATTAGCAGTCACACACCTTCACAAGCGAACTCAGCTTCACGGCGTCCCAGGCTAATCGTTCGTCATTTAGCTGGAGCCGACACAAACACTCCACAAAAGCGCAAAAAGGCACTCGCTGTTTATTCTAATTAACCTCTGAGGCCCACATGTGGATGCGTTGCCCCATTGAGGATGTTTTTTCCCGTATTTGTATAACACTTGTATAACAGTATGAGATGTTTTCTATTTTGGTTAAAACTAGAAGAATGAATAACAACTTGCGAGGTGTTAGTTATATAAATGATGCTGCTCAATGGTCGTGATCGTCTCAGCTACATATGTCATAAAATAGTATTGGCCTTCTTCTCAAATATACTTTTAGGGGTGTGAATTGGCTGATACCTGGCGATTCGATTCATATCACGATTCGATTCGATACAGATTAATCCCGATGCGAATCAATAAATTGATTATTGCGAATTTTTTTTAAACTCAAATTTAGGAAATACAAATCCGTAAGCTTGTACATGTACACTGTAAGATTTGTATGAAAATGTATTTATTTATCTGAAAGTTCAGGCTTATACCTGAGCCACTGCATTTAGCAAACAGGTTGCAGTCTGTTTCATGTTTGAACAGCACTGAAATAAAATATTAAGGCTTAATGTTCCATTAATATATGCTTAATGTGTGAATCCTAACCCTAAGTAAGACGTTTTGTTGAATATTCCCATAAAAAATAGATGTTTAAAAATCTATTTCGGCCGCATATCAAATCGATTCGAGAATTGCGCGCTGTAATATTGCGATATATTGCCGAATCGATCTTTTTCTAACACCCCTAGATACTTTTTTGTGTAGTTTCACTACTTTAATGTATAAGACTATAAAGTAAATGTAAATATCAGGCAAAGATAACCCATGCAAACATAAAATGCAGTTTGTAACTGGTGATTTTTATTTATTAATAAAATAAAATGTAAAGTCAGCCTAGCTGGCTTTTTCAAATTGTGAAAAAGCAAATAACCTAATAACTGGTTAGGCCTCCCTCAGCAGCAGCAAGTGAAATCAAGCATTTTCTATAACAGGCAACGAGTCTTTCACCCTTTTCACTGGTCCAGCGCAAGACCGGTGGGTGAGTGGCGTAAGTCTGCGCGCTGGCAAGTTAGGTCGACTGCTAATTGTGCAGACAAGCCGGTGTATTAAAAAAAAAATAATAATAGACAGCCGGCACCATTCAAAACGACGTTTCCCTTTAAATATGGCTGGATGCTGCAGATGCTGTTACCAAGGTAAAATACTCAATAAATGAGCAAAGTGAGGACAATAAACTGTTAAGCAACGAAAAATGACTGTATTTTATTTTTGTCGACGGAAATGCTGACGTATCCTGATTTTCATCCTTTTCCACATAGAGAAGTCACCATGTTTTTTTGTGAGTGCACGTCTTGTCAGCTGCCTCATGATTTAATGATGCTTCATTTTTTCAACTTATTTGGGACCGAGTCTATTTGATTGTGATTGTCTTTGTGTGTTTGGGTTGCGGTAACTTAATAGCATCATGCGCTGTATTTCCTGCTGAATTGTTTCCTGTTGTATGGCATCATGACTGTCTCCCGATGCATGGCTGTGTTCCAAATAATGAAACATCATTAAAATGATCTGATTCTCATTGACTTGTGCCTGCATGTCAGTGAATTAGCCCACCCTTTTCAAACTGATCCTTGCCTGTACTCCCACTCTTTAGAACATTAGTCACACATCGTTAATTTTCCAGGCCTGGTGACGTAGTCAGGTCGGCTATAAAAGCTTCACCTGGCCATGCTGAGAACCACAACGACGCCAAGTCCAGGACAGCCCGAGTTGCGCCGCAGCGCCAAGAAAAAAAAAAGAACATGAACCTCACTGTGTCACTTTGCTGCTTTCATCTCCTTTTAGTGCTTGATTATGTCCGAGGCAAGCCCATGTCTGATTTACAGGTACGTTCTCTTTGTCTTCGATGGATAGCGAAGAGGTTTGTTTCATTTCATTTCTTTCACTTCTCTCCTACGCCATCAGAGTTTGAAGCAGATTTTAGAAGAGATCAACGACTTGCCTCGTCCCTCGTCAGAGGAGATGCAAGAGAGAGGTGGCAATGAAGAGACGTCAAAGCACGGCGCTCCACAGGGGCACCCGTGGGACCCCCCCGACGCCAACAACTCAGCACTGGAGGCTAAAGCAGACGTCCTTGCACTCCTCTTCAAAGATCTGTTCCGGACCTCCAAGCGTAACTGGGCCCGGTACAGAAAAGGCGGGCTGAGGAGCTGCTTCGGCGTTCGCTTGGATCGGATCGGGTCTTTCAGCGGATTGGGATGTTGAGGGTAAGAATATCCATCTATCCATCTATCTATCTATCTATCTATCTATCTATCTATCTATCTATCTATCTATCTATCTATCTATCTATCTATCTATCTATCTATCTATCTATCCATCTATCTATCTATCCATCTATCCATCTATCTATCTATCTATCTATCTATCTATCTATCTATCTATCTATCTATCTATCTATCTATCTATCTATCTATCTATCTATCTATCTATCTATCTATCTATCTATCTATCCATCTATCTATCTATCCATCTATCTATCTATCTATCTATCCATCTATCTATCTATCCATCTATCTATCTATCTATCTATCTATCTATCTATCTATCTATCTATCTATCTATCTATCTATCTATCTATCTATCTATCTATCTATCTATCTATCTATCTATCCATCTATCTATCTATCCATCTATCTATCTATCTATCTATCTATCTATCTATCTATCTATCTATCTATCTATCTATCTATCTATCTAATCTACTTTAAATGACAGCGGAAGTCTTTAATACACAAAACATTTTTTTCAGTGTGCTTTGAATTATAATTCATTATTCTTCATTATTTGTAGCATTAGTGCTCTACTTGTAGCTGCTATTCCTATTTTTCTACAATATTGCTGCTGCAATTAATGTACTGTTATATTGTAAATTAATTGTAATTCCAGAGCATCTTCCCTATCCTCCTGACACATGCCACTACTGGTTGGCTCATTTAACATTTAATGAGACTTCAAGAGATGATGGAGGTGCTGGAGGGGAAGAGGGTTCTGATATTAAATGAACCTATTTTTCCAATATTCTTTTCTTCTGTCAACAGGAGCCCGTGATGAGGATCCATCGTAAAAGTATTAAACCATGACTGACACGCCAATTTACACACCGTTGTACATATTTTCATAAAGTTGTTGTGGGAACAGGCTGTTCATTATTTATTATTTTGGATTGTAAAGGAACATCAATTATATTGTAATGCAGTAAAAAAAAACATTTTGTCTGTCAAGTATGATATTTTTTGCAGTGTTTCACCTTTTTTTTAAAATACATTTTGCCAGACATGCACACACTGACTCAATTATTGTTACCATTCAGTTAAAGAAGACCTCATAATAGTCAGTGAATTAACAAAAGTAATAATACACATTTAAAAACGACTGACAATAAATTAACAATAAACAGGAATTGCTTTTGAATTGTGGTCCAACAGAAGTATTTTCAATAACAACAACAACAAAACTAATTAGACTGGCCTGGAGAAAATAATAATAATGCTAATCAACATTATTTTCAAATGTATTCAACCACAATATGTTTTTCATCAGTTGTATTTCAATTATAAACATTACAAAACAAGTTTAAATTCGGACTCATATTTTCCAAAGGAAAAAGTCTTCATATATTGTATACTCTTCTTTTGTGTTGCCTCAACAAATATAGACCCAAATATTAAATTACGGTAAAAAAGCGTTTAGAAGAATTAATAAGGTTGACTACACAGAATCACTATAAATTATTGATAGGATCTGGCATTTAAAAAATGTATGAAAATTGTGTATTTGAAGACAGTGGAAATGCTTTAGTGAACAATAGACTACCTGTTTGTATTCAGAATTTTTTTTTAAATAAAGAGAAGAAAACTATCCTGTAAGGGGTTTGAAACACGTAAAGTGATCAAATATAAATGTGTTTCAGTTTTGGGTGTAAAAATGTCAAATGGACTTGATGTACTTTTCTCTTGGGGTTTAAGAAATATTTATTAAGAAATATTTAGAATGTCAAATAATTCATGCTTCTAGTGCCATTGATGAAATGTAGGTCATTTAGGAATTATAATGTGAGTGTTGTATTTATTTATTTTGCTCTGTTGTAATTCTCGGTGCTTCATGGGACTGGAAAGCTTCAGCCTATCCCCCTTTTTGGTTAATTGATTTGTTGAAAAGGATGTTCGTGTGTGTTACGTATGGAGCTGAAATAAACCATTCATCCATTTATTCATTCATTTCAAGACATTTGTCAGGTGTTCTAAAAAGGCCGGATTGACAGTTTGTCCTTGTTAAGGCAACCATCAACAGTCGCTTACGGTACACACTTAAATTAGTAACATTCTCTCTCTCTCTCTCTCTCTCTCTCTCTCTCTCTCTCTCTCTCTCTCTCTCTCTCTCTCTCTCTCTCTCTCTCTCTCTCTCTCTCTCTCTCTCTCTCTCTCTCTCTCTCTCTCTCTCTCTCTCTCTCATCCTCACCCAACTACACGCACAGTGTTGTCATTTACTACTTCCCGCAGCTCAATGACAACAACGTCCCGTGTTAGGGCTTGTTGGGAGGTGGTGGTCTGTTTCTGGTAGTGTACGGATGCCACTATGTCATATGAATGTCTGAATGCCCCACTTCGGAGAGAAGACCCTTTAAAGGGAGCCGTTTCCGACAGCTTGTGTTATCAGGAGCAGGTGTCAGGAATGCAAGTCCAATTCCTGGCATACCCTCATGGATTGAGCTACTGTATAAAAGAGCAGAGGTTGGTCCTGTGGGGTCCAGCATTGCACAAGCAGCAAAGAATCTCAAAAAAGGTTCCATCAATCCTCCAGAAATTAAAAAAGAAAGATGGCTTTTTCTTCCTTTGTTGCCTGCGGCCTTCTCCTCCTCCTCTTGAAAGTTCAGCTATTCAGTGCATATCCTGTTAGCACCAGCTTGACCTCCAGTGACATGGACATCTTAAGTGTACGTTGAACTTACGTCATTCTGATCTTTCTTGTCATTGCTGAATGTTAACATAACCTCTTGGCATGTTGTAGGGGTTCCTTCGCAGATTAGAGGAGGGGCTTCCAGAGATGGATCAGAGGCTCCCTGCAGGGAAGGACGACACTTTTGATGACCTGAACAAAGAAGCTAATGCACAGCAGCCGCGGGACGCTTTGGACGAAGCTTCAATCAGGGAGTTTCTCTCTGCCAAAAACCTGAAGAGCGTCCGCAGTGACTCCAGCAGGAAATCTTCCGGATGCTTTGGTCGCCGTATGGACCGGATAGGTTCCATGAGCTCCCTGGGATGCAACAATGTTGGCTGATACGGTAAGTTGACAATAAATATCATAACATACAAAATACAATCAGTAAAGATGAGTTCAATGTGTTCTCTTGCAGGTCCCAAATGATGATGACGTCTTACCATCGACAACCTTGGGAAACTGCAATGTTGCTGACAAAAGTTATTTAGTACGCACTTGATATTTATTATAGCTCATATTTATTTTATGTTGTTTGTGCTTTACATGTTAATTTATTTAAACGTATGGAAAAAAAGTTCATGCCATGAATGTTTCAATAAATGTTTACAACTGCAGATGACTTGAGTATGACCTCTGATGATTGACTGCAAGTACATATTGCCGCTCAACAGTATACATTTCTCAACCAACCTCCTCAATGACAAAAAAATAAGAAAAATATGTATCAGAGATGATGAAAATATCGATAACATCGTAATATTATCCATATACATATATATATATTTTTTTAATTATTATTGTTATTATTGTACTTTACTACTTGTATTATTATTCTGTTCTTAAACATTTTAATCATTTTACTGTGTATTGTATGTGTTTTCTTTTTATGGACCATGAGTCTGCTAAATAAAGTTGATTGTACATCATACATTACTTCCTCATGCGCTAATTACAGTTTTTACACACTTGGCCAATAAATCTGATTCTAATTCTGAACCTTAGGCCCCCTGTCATTTGTATTAGCCATAATAATTCCTATTATTTCATTAATTATACACAAATTGCATACATATCTACCATAATATGACTTAAGATGCACACAAGCCCGGCCCATTCTAGGTAATTAATGTGAATGTAGCCGTTGTCTTCTTTAATTAAAGCATACGGAATTCATTTTCAGCACCATGGAGAGCACACGCAGTACACCTGATTAGAGATACCGTATAAGAGGAGAACATTGAGAATTAGGGTGATTCTTTTGTTTCTATTCATGGAAAATACTGTCATTGCTATATTTGTCACTGGTTGTTTTGTGGTGGAATTGAGAGAATTAAAAGACTTCTGTCAGCTAATATCACTCGTGTTGTCCAAATGCTGCATTGCGTTGGCAAACATATGGTGGTCAATGTGTAATGGGAAACTTTTGTGGAGTCATGCCAGCGTAGTCGTGAAACCGTTTTTACTATTGAAAGAGTGGTCATGGATTTAAGAAAAGAAAAGTGAAATCAGATTTCCCAGTTTCTTCTCAACCAAAATTCTGGAAACAAAAACAATTCTGAAAGGTCATGCAGAAAGGCTCTTTTTTTAAATAATGACGTCAACAAACCTTAAAAACGATTTGAGTCAAGCTAATCTCGCTACATATTTTTTTTATGTTAATCATTAGAGTTTTATTCACTATAATGTGTCCCCTTGCAAGCTTATATGGTGACCTCTTCATAATTGATTGTAGCTAACTAAAATTAGATGGAGAAAGTATCATTTATTGGTAACAGAATATAGATTATTGTCTTATTATGTTGCTTACTGAATATCCAATTTATAATGCTGCTTACAGAACTTTTAGGAAAAATGTGATTTTATTTCGGTCTGCTATAAGAAACACGTTTATCATGAACGGTTACAGAAAGTGTATGTGTGACCGTACAAAACCCCAAAAGTTTGTATTCAGAATTGACCGTAATTGCTCCCAAGTCCAATCAAAGCCCAGCAGTGCAGGGTCACAGTTTTAACCTACTATGGCATTTGTCTGCATGCAGAGGGCATTCCTGTGACCAAACACCACGTCTGAGCTCACAGCTTGGAGATGGCTCCTGAGGTCACGCCACAGTTGGCTGGGAAGGGTGATGATCGCACACAGACATGTATATTGTAGACTCACGCACACACACACACCGGTCACTTCCGAGCACCACTTAAAAGTACATCTGACTTATCGCGTTGAAGTGTTAGAATGCGCTTGAGGCGATATGCAAGAGGAGGAGCCATTGACGCCGTCAACTAATTGTGTAAGCGTGTGTGGGTATATAACTCGTTTCTGGCGCTGGATGCGATGCGACTTGCATTTGAAGGATAACATGAGGGCTTTGGTCCTGTGGGGCCTGCTGCCCCTGCTGTGTCAATACACACTGGTGAGCAGCCACGTTTTGGGAAGGACATCTTCTCCTGATGATTTGGCCCAGCTCAAGGTAAGAGAGGAACACCTTTTTAAGTGAATTCATGACATGCGTAATACACTTCCATCCTTCCCTCTGCACAACAGTCTTTGCTTGAGCGCTTTGAGGAGACTCTGGCACAAGCAGCTCAGGAGGACGCCTCCGAATTGGACTATGCAACGATGAACCAAGAACCGGAACGCAGCCAGACCAACCGAGGATGGAACACGGAGCAGTACAGGGAGCAAGAACCTGCGCCAGTGGAACGATCCCAAGCGGCGGCTGAAGACCAAAGGAGTCAAAGGAACCGCCTACTGGACCTGCTGGTGACAGCCAGAAAGCGGGCATCGGGCTGCTTTGTTGCCAGGATGGATCGGATAGGGAACACAAGTGGTCTGGGGTGCAACAATTCAAGAGGTAAGTGCACAAGAACAATTCCGTTCAACCTTTATTCATATTTGTATCTTGAATGAAATTCAAGAATAGCGTTTTTTTTGTTGTTGACAAGCTATAGTTCTAAAAATAAAAAAGGATTTTAGCAGGAAATTTATTACAAATGCACCATTGACTGAATAAAAAAAAAGAAAGAAAAGTTGTTTCATTTGGGTAGAATAAACACAGCAAATTCAGATATTAGAGGTGAAGTCAACCTTAAACATTTCTTGACAATAATATGTTACATGCGACCTCACTAGTCTAAACATGACATTCTGATTAATATTACATTTGTGGAATATAAATTAGGAAGCAAAATCCAGCCTTTTTTAAAATCAATCTCAGGGGGCGGCCATTTTGCCACTGTTGACTGAAGATAACATAACAGTTGCTCAGGGCTCAAGCAATGACCAATCACAGCTCACCTGTTTTCTGAAGCTGAGCTGTGATTGTTTTTTACCTGAGGCCTGAGCACCTGTGATGTCATTTTCACTGGACTGCAAATGGCAAAATGGCCGCCTTCTAATATTGATACCAACTGCTGGATTTTGTTGCTTAACTCATATTCCACTAACACAATATTAACCAGAATACCATATTTACACTAGTGGGGCTGCATAGAACATATTATTGTCAATAAAACAAATTTTTTTTTGGGGGGGGGGCATAAAAATAGCATAGATAACTAAGTTCAACTCCACAATCCACGTCAGCTTAGTTTCAGGGGGAAAAAAAGGAGTAACAAAAGGGTCAGTGTGCAAGTAAAGCTATTGTTGTCACAACTAAGAATAGATGCATGCAAAATGTAAGCCACGTCTATATGACTACAATATTATTGGTTATCTGTAATAGTAAATCAGTGAAAGGAGTAACCATGTTGTTTATGAGTCAGTGTTGCTATATTGCTAAGCAACCATTTCTGTTCTTGTGTTTGTTCTTTTTTTCAGGATAGGCTGACTCTTCTGTGGGATACGTGTTTGATCCTTTTTTCGCGTATTAACTGAGGTTTAGTCAATGTCATATATAATATTACAATGAAAACCTGTTTGTGTGTGTGCATCCATCCATGTCTTGTTTTCTGTGTCTGTGTCAACCAAAATAATGTATTATGTGAAGAGGTACACACCATAACTGCACGTGAGTTGCTCTCAATTAAAAACTACAAATAAAAACCTATTTTACAATTTCCATAGTTTCAGAAAATGTTTCAACTTTAAATCATACACATATGATTAGGGATGGGTACCGAAGACGGTACTTTTTGTGGTATGGACCGATTTGGGTCGGTACTTCAGAGCACCGATTCACGGAAAATCAAAGGGTGCCATGTTTCAGTTCTGAAGCACGTCTTTCAAAGTTGTGGCTGTGCGGGAGTGTAAGAGTTGAATATTTTCCATGGCGCACTTGAACGCAACATTATACGTGCGTATTGAAGTCATCCACTCACGCTGGACTTCACCCGCTAAGATACATTTCCGGGTTTTGGAAACGCGTGATATTTTTAAAGAAATACAGTTTCTGAAGTATGACAGTGCATTGAGTATCAGGCATTGAGTAGGCGGGGGGGGGGGGGGGGGGGGCTTTATTTTTAATTTATTTACCACAATCTAAGCTATATATGCTCTTTAACGATGTGAAAGTGAAGCACACAAAGGATAGACAACGCTTCCAATGTGTCAACTGAAATTAGATTATTATTTAATTTTTTTATGATTCATAGATGGAATGTGGCTGTCATTCATGATTTTGGGTGAATTTAGATGACAACCAGCACAAAGGAAGTGTAATTGTGGGTTACATCACAGAGCGTCACACTGCTTCCACTCAAGTTGGATTACGAAGGCCTGCATCATGTCAACCCCTGACACCAAAGTTAGGCACTAATGATGTACGGAACAGCTCACAAACACCCAACAGAGACCGCAGTCCATCAACACCATGTGGAAAATAAGACTAGAAGAATGTTTTGTGCAACAAATAAGTGTCAGAATGCTGACAAAGGGGTTGCATTTTTTGTAAATCATTGTGGTAGATTACACAATACACACTCATTGAATTTCCCTACTGATTTGGATTCTCCTACTAATTTAAATGTCCCACCATCCCATCAGCACCCCTTATGCACGTGCCACTACTTTTGGAATTTTTTGGCAAAGAGTTAACTCTTTTTTTTATGGCACTGCTAACAACTACTGCCGTGTAAAGGGGCAATCCATTCCATACATTGGTGACAAAACGAAACAATGCATCATCCAGTTTCTGCCATTTAAATGGGCAGACACCGTTTAATCATGTATTGGTACGCCTACAACTGAAAATATAATGGTGAATAGGTGATTAAAAATGTAAGTGCTCTAAACTAAAAATAAAAATAAAGAGCATTCC
Organism: Leptonotus elevatus; assembly: GCF_054856555.1. Taxonomy (NCBI): domain Eukaryota; kingdom Metazoa; phylum Chordata; class Actinopteri; order Syngnathiformes; family Syngnathidae; genus Leptonotus; species Leptonotus elevatus. The sequence goes on from NC_141240.1 coordinate 24,006,548, forward strand.
ACAATGTATACACTCTGATCCAGAAGTACTGGAACATGAGGCCAATTTATTTATTTTTGCACAAGAGATGAAAATGCCAGTCTTTGTTTCTATGTACAGAATTTACATCTGGATCACATCGATTGAAGATAAAACCTTTTGATGAAACCTACGGTAAATATTTTCAGTTTGGAGCAAAAATAAAATAAATGGTCTCATGGTCCAATACCTTTCTTTGAAGGGACATGTACCACCACCAAGGCATTTGTGAGGACACAACATGTCAGAACTCATTTGATATTTGGTGGGTGTGGTGGAAATAAATCAGTTACAACAGAAACAAATTGAGATTCAAGAACGTGTTAATTGCTGACGCTCAACTAAATATCACATGAGATAATTTAAAATATATGAGTATCTTATAATGGTTGAGGACAACAGAAATATTCTGTTTAGGTTGAAAAGGTTAACTTTGTGGATAGCCGTGCATCAAGATTGCACTGCCATGATGAAAATGAAGGAGAAATAAATGGCGCTGATCCAAACCTATAATGGGACACAATAAATTGGTAGTGACTGAGTAACTGTTTCAAGAGCTCTTGGGGTCCCTCTAGCGGGCATAGGATAAAAACAAGTGAGCATTATTAAAGGAATAACAAAGGTTAAATAAAAGGCAAAAGACCAAATATATATATATATATATACACATATAAAGAGATGTCTCTTTATGAATCCCTGATTCTGTTATATAAGTTCCAGTAATGACTGAGGTTATTGTTGTTGTTGTTTGTGGAACCAGGCAGAACATCACATTTGTCTTCATTGCTGCCTCCGTACTGACTGGGCAGGGAGGACTCGTCCCCACCCTGCCGTCCCCCAATCACGGAGCCAAGGGCAGCATCGCCGCTGCCTGAAGGCGCCACCTGTGCCGCCACACTCGGGCCCGCCTTTTCGGATGGAGGCTGCGGTGTCGTGTGACTGGGCACTGGCGTGGTGGCATTATCACTGAGGCTCTGCACTGTCGCTGATGACTGGCAAGACAAACACACACAGAAAACCAAAAGGGACATCGAATTACATGTAGGAACTGCAATTTAATGCACTGGATTATAATATACTGTGTTATCATTGGAACTGTTTTGAAAAGGCCAAAGTAATGTATCAAAATAGGATTGGATAGAAAGCCCTTATTGTTGAGTGACCAATATTTCAAAATGAAAACAACACTCACATTTCCCACAGAGACATCACTGCTTCCTATAGTCTTCTTTTTTCTCGCCATGTTGGGATTCCAGTGGCACACCAGGCTGTCATTCTGGACACTGTAGTTCTTATGACCAATCAACCAGTACGTGTTCATTTTGCCTTTCCCCTGGCAGGCGAGAGATCAAACGCAATGATCATGTGGACTATATTGAAGTTATGGCCAACTTCACCATAAGGAAATTGACTTGGATGGCTTGTATGTTAAATCTGTGCATTCTTATTCATCAAAGTGGTGAAAGTAAAGAAGTAGCACTGGCCACCCTTGCACTCACCTTGACTTCAATCTCACCTCGGAGCTGCAGCTCATAGGAATAATCTTTGATGAGGGCCAAGTAGGTTGCAGAACTCGTATGGATTTTTTGAGCTGTCACAATACATAATATGATATATTAAAACACACGCACCAACTTGCAACAGCAATACTAAAAATAAATACGACTCAATATTTCATTGCTGTTATTTCTTGCTTGTGTGAATGGGAATATATCAGCAGGTCTACAACTGGAAACTGTAATGGTGATTCAAAAAAGATAATGCAGGGTGAAAAAAAGTTAATAAAACTTGATCAATTACATTATCAGCACCTGCATTCGATATGTGTAATAGTCAGTGGCGTGCGCAGAGATTTTGGGGGGCACGTGCACAAGGAATATACCTTACTGACAATTGCGAGATGACGTCACAAGTCAAGATGGCCGTCAATTTGGTGAACGAAATCTACTCATTGAAAAGCGTTGGACTTTGGATTGTTGTAATTTCATTTTCCAGTCAAATTGTGTGTGTGTGTGGGGGGGGGGGGGTTGGACCTTGTTAGAGATCTGTACTCCATTTGCTGAGTGCATTCATCCATCACTTGGACTGATACTTTACATTAGAGGTGTCCAAACTAGGGCCTGGGGGCCAATTGTGGTCTGCCATTCATTTGTCAGCAGCCTGTGGTATATACTAATCACATAGCTTGCAAGGCTTGTATTTTATTTACGTAAAAAATAATAACATAAAATTAAAAACGGGTGGGCAGAGTGAGAAGCAAGGGTGTACTAACAAATCGGTTGATACATTGTACAGCATTTATAGATCTGTAAAAATACAAATAAACGATTTATTTAACAAAAGTAATAACAGACAGTAATTTCTCTTCAAAACACTCTAGTGAGTACAGAGAAGCCAATTTTAGAAGCGAGCATTGTTTATTCCACTTTCTGCTCTGTGTAATGATCCTTAAAATAACTGTTTTTAAAATGGTCAGCTTAGTACAGTTTCCTCTTGTTTTGGTTCTGAATGTGAAGATGAGATTTGTTTGTTGTTCAGTGCCGGGGTGGTTCTAGTCTAGTGGGATACCGAGCTGAGGCCACCCCGAAATCTTGAAAATCCTCAACTATTTGCCTTAGAAATCTGTTATGTAGCAGTTTCTCAAAATAACTAGAAAATATAAAAATATATATATTTGTGTGCTTGATTTATTTCATTGTGTTTTATTAATTTAAGACAAAGTGGCCCTCAAATGAAAACAAATTGTACACCCCTGGTACAGTCGATGGTATGTAGGCTACTGTATTCACAACAGTGGCATCAACATTTACATTTGACAACAATGACTACATGCTAATTAGTCAACATACGCAGACTGGTGGACTCCATTCTCGATGCTGTATTCACCGTATCGCCAAACAGACAGTATCTCGGCATCTTGTAGCCAACTATTCCGGCCACACATGGACCTGATAAGGACACAAAATGATACCAATAAGGCATTGATGGGGAAACAACGACAACAAAAGGACGCCATGCCAACAAAACGTCTCAACCTGTGTGAATTCCAGCTCGGAGCTGCAGCCTTTGGTTGGGCATGTGAGGTATGGACACCTGTCGGACGGCTGCAACCAGATCCAGAGCCATCTTGGCGATCTCATCAGCATGTCTGTCGCCGTTTCGCTCGGGGAGTCCGCTCACCACCATGTACGCGTCCCCAATTGTCTCAACCTGGGTGGAAAGACGCGCAACACAATACTGGAAGTCCCGGACTTGACGAGATGAACCTCATAATGATGTGGGAGGCATCATGACGCTTACATTCACAATGTTAGTAAGTGGGAATTGAACCCACGTGGCCTGCACAAAGTCAAGCGAGTCAACTGTTACAACAGCAATATTGAAACACACATTTGGTAAAAGATCATTATGATCAAATACAAGAGAAGCCGGTTATTTCCTTGCATTTTGCATCTGAACTTTGTGTGTTTTGTCATTCTTATTACCTTGTATACATCATAGGAGTCGATTCGCGTGTCAAAGCAAACGTAGAGGTTGTTGAGCATCTCCACGACTTGTAAAGGAGTACAGGAGGCTGAGATGGAGGTGAAACCAACAATGTCCGAGAAAAAAATGGTCACCTAGAATAGAATAAATGAATAGTCACTTTCAAGTTTTTTTTGGGGAGGTTTTATATATATTGTTTATTTATTTATTTAATTTTATTTTATTTTTTTAACATTACAGTAGGTTGGAGTCGATGTTTGTTTAGAATATAATGTACTTCACACAATGAAGTTGTTTTTTTTCAAAAGTTTTTTTTTTTTTTTTTTAAAGTTTTCTTCTTCTTTTTTTATCCCCCACACACAAACTATTGATGTAGCACATTTCCCAAATACAGTTATTACTTTTTCAACTAAATTTTTCGAGAAAGAGTTCAAATTGAGCTTTAAGTATATTTCACACCATTGCAAGCCCCCCCCCTTTTCACCCCCACACAAAGTGTTTTTAGTATACAGCTGTTGAAACCTCTTCAATAAGCTAAATGCAATTTCCACCTATCAAACTTGTTTTATCTTCTGATGAATATGGAACAGAGCAATTATAGGTAATTATGTCAACAATAGCTACAAAGGGAGCAGAGACACATTCATCCAGCATGTCTGCAGATGATGCCGTGGTAGCCTCCTTACAACAGCCTCGATTTTATAAGCTCGCAAAGTGGTTTCAAAGAATCAGAGAATCTATGGAGTGCGACAACACGCATGTCTTACTGTCTTCCCTTTTCTGACTGATATGTAAGGTTCTAAATCAAAACTCTGTTTGAAGTAACTTGACTCTAAATGACTTGCCTCTAAAGACTTGGGGAATATAAAATCAAGCTTTCAATACCTGCGAAGGGTTAAAAAAAAAAACTTGCATGAGAAAATCAGCAATTGCGGCTATGATCTCGTACCTTTCTTTTTGGTCTGTGGCTCATGTTTTTAATTGAGTTTGTGTCTACAATGAGGCCCTCAATATCCGAGAATTACATCAGATTAGAATTCGTTTTCACTTCCCTTTGTCTGTCCCCTCGACTGTGACCCAATCAAGTTCTTCGCCACCTTTGCATTTAGCCCAGCTGCGTCTTCCACATTTGTGATCATTATGTATATATTTTTTTCCTTTTCTTGCCATTTCCATTTCCTCTTTTGCTTCAAGAGATTTAGCAAACAATTTTCAGCACACAAGTCATCTTCTTATTGTCTAAGAGGCAGAGGTGTCCAAACTAGGGCCCGGGGCCATTTGCGGCCCACTGTCCATTTTTCAGCGGCCCACAAGTTGTACAGTTGATGGAAATAAATACAAATGAATTAATTGTATATTCTGAGGCGTTTTTCTAGATATGAAAAGATACAGTTGAATTACATGTAACATGATAACTTCAGAATTCAGTTTTAGAAGCAAAATTGATTTCTTGTGCCTCTGCTCTGTGACAATGGCCAAGTTGTGAACCTATCACGATTAATTAAGGTTAAGTCAACTTTATTCATATAGCGCTTTCAAAACAGCTCAGATTACTACATATTGCTCTAGTTTTGATTCGGAATGTAAAGAGGGGATTCGGCTGCTGATTAAAACCCCTTCGGACCCATAGATGATTGCAGTGGACATGACATATTTGCATGTCTAAACCAATAAAAACACATCATTTGGATGATGTCAACACTTCTGGTTCATGATTGGATCCTAGCTGACCAATTACAATCGCAAGTTGATTTGCATGACATTCATGTTAAAGATGTTACATATAAGCTTGGTAAGTTTACAACACATGACAACCTGGCGTCCACTATAACAAATAAAAACATGCGATAACACCCCAAAAAAATTTCCCATGTTGTTCTTATAAAAGAGTCAAAATCAGTAAAATAAATAAATAAGGGTCTGAAGGGGTTCATGCAGGGGCAGCTCTATTCTAATGGGATAAAGGGTGGGGCCACCCCAAAACTTTGAGAAAAAAATATCATAAACTATTTGCTTCATGACATTTTAGAATACAATATTATTTCAAAGTAACGGTAATATATATATATAAACTAGGGGTGTCAGGTGTTTAAAATTGCTTTAATCATAATTAATAGCATGACTTCAATGGTTAACTCACTAACAGAAATATGACTGCATTGATACAGTAATTTAATAACAATTCATAAAACTGAGTTAAAATTTAAAAAGATGTCCTGTACTGAGTGTGATATTGATTTGTGTTGAGGTCATTTTTTCTGCCACTAGATGGCATAATTGCATTTGTAAGATATTGGTGACAGCTCAGCACATTTTTTTTCTTCATATTAAGAGCTATCTCATCTTTAACATGAAGTAACTTGTGAAAGTCTGCAATTGTAAAATCTACAACTTGCCCCTAGTCTCCACCAATATATGCATTATTATTAAATTAATGACTGCAGAATTTTGACGTGGACGTGTCTGCTGCGTTGCGACTGGAATTCCCCCAGTACTACAGGCTTTCCAAGTACGGGGCAGTCATTAAAAAAATGTTGTGGCGTCAAAGGAACTTTAAAGCACAACCACGACACCAACCTTCTCATAGCTCTCCGCCTCGACGTGTTTATGCCGGCGGAGTTGCTTGGCGACAGATTTGGGCAGCATTTGATGCAGCAGATCTTCAGCCAGCTTCCTTTGACGTCTCAGGTCCTCCGTCTTCTCGGTTAAACTGCGTGCATAGTTTTGAATCCACTCCATCATTTGCTTGAAGGAGAACATGACCACCGGGTAGATGAGGCAGGCGATCGCCAGAAGGCTGATCTTCATACTGAGGCCCGAAGACACTGCGCGAGATGCCATCCGGAGTGCCGGCACCGCCCGGCCAAACAAGCACCGCTGAGTGTCATTCAGCGCTCCAAGTCCAGCCTGGGAGCCGGACAGCTTGCTGCCTGAATCCTTGACCTCCCAAAAAGTTGCGTTGAAGGTATTTTTGAAGTACTGGCTTGAGTTGAACTTCCCATCTATGTTCTCTAACCAGCAGTCATGCAGTTGGTCTGTCATGAGTGCAGCCAAGCTCAGGTGCTTTACCGCAAAAGTCCACTTGTCTTGGAAGGTAGGTAAAGCTGCCATGTGGGGGAAGTCCAGCAACTGGTGGTTGAGTTCTATGAACGTGAGTAGAAGTCTTGCGGATAGAACATCTCTCCAGTTGAAGTCATGTCTCGCTTTCCTTAGAGTGTCGTCTTCTGTGACCCACATATCGAGAAGTCCTCCGATGAACGCGTTCAGTGCAGATGCGTCGTTTTCGTTTGTTCTATTTGTAAACAACGAAGCGTTCGCTAATCCACGAGCACTGCTTTCAATCTCCCGGCAAAATGCAGCCACCTCGACGTGGCAATGGAAGCCACGGCCTACGTCACCATGCAGATCCAACACGGGCAACGCAACCGCGGAAACACTGCCATTGAACGTCTCATTTCCCGTGTCTTTGCTTAACAGATGGCGCATGGACTGGAGCTTGCTCACCAGGTGCAAGATGGCCGCCGTCCTGCATGAAGCCAGCGCTTGGTAAGCAGCTTCCGTAGAGTGCAGCAACTCAAAATTGGAGCTGAGGTCAGTGGATACAGAACCAAGCAGGGCCAGGAAAGAGAGCAGGCAAGCAGTCAGAATCCGTCGAACAATGCGGCCGCTGCCGGAGTTGGAAAATAGGAAACACCTGCAATGAAGGACAACAAATCACAAAATGGCATCCTGTCAATCACGTACAATATTCTTGTGACTGTAGAGCACATACAAAGCTGACTTTGGAATGTTTGCGTATCAATATTTGGGTCATTGGAGTGTCTGAAAATACACAAGTGAGTAAAGCTTTAGTTATCTGCCAATTTCTGTTACGGAACAGTGTGGCTAATTTACATAACACCGTGTCGTTACAACCAGGCTGAGCAATGATGAAGAGCCTCTTTCAAACGATGGGTAGACGTCACCATCTGAAGCTTCATCATGCACTATCAAGCAGAAGCGTACACATTACCCACAGCCTGGTGTCATGCCTCTGCCATCATGTCAAAGCCAAAAGGTAAGCAGAGCTGCATTGAGTTTTGTTGAATGCACAGAAGAGCATTAGCTAACAGCTCATTCAGTGGAAGAAAAGTCTACACAACCTTGCTTAAATGCCAGGTTTTTGTGATATTAAAAAAATGGAAACAACAATAAAGCGTTTAAAAATAATTACATGCATGTGACCTATAAACTGCAAAACTCACACACAATAGACAAAATGAACGCTTTTCGAGAGGGAAAGTAAAACTAAACAAGTGAGATAATGTGGTTGCACAAGTGTGCACACTGTTGAATGGGAATGTGGTTATGTTCAAAATGAACCCATCGCAAACTCATGTTTAAAAGGAATCAGCACACAACTTCAGCATTTAGTGTAAGTGATTCTGATCAACCCCAAATAACGTTCAGATGTGCTACTAGGCTTCTTCTTTTTTTTTTTCTTTTTTTTTTGCTTTCTAGCAGAAGCTTGAAGATTTTGTGCTAACATGACTGCTAATTGGAACTGTTCACAATTCCCTGACCTTTTCTAAGGTGCTAGTTCTTTTTACAGAAGAAGAAAAACAGCCCTAAACGAAAGAAAGAGCTACACCATGTTTCACTGTCAAGGCGTTCTTTTGGTGATGTGCTTAACATCCCCTTTGGAATTATAGCCAAAAAGTTCAATTTTGGATTCATCGAACCATAACATATTTTCCAACTAAATACGATTTCATTTGATAACAAAAAAAACAAAAAAACAAGATATGGTTTCATTTGGTTCATTTGATATAAATGTGAACAATTTCCCCACGTTTCCTTAAAGTGAGCTGTACATTTTTCCGCATTTAATTCGGGGGAGGGGGGAAGAAGCTAACGCTCGTAAAATAAAGAAAGAAAGAAAGAAAGAAAGATAGAAAGAAAGAAAGAAAGAAAGAAAGAAAGACAGAAAGAAAGAAAGAAAGAAAGAAAGAAAGAAAGAAAGAAAGAAAGAAAGAAAGAAAGAAAGAGAGAAGGAAAGAAAGAAAGAAACGCGCTCACCTGCACAGATGACAGTCTGCGTTCACATCTTTGGGGTTGGCCCTTGGAGCGACTCTTCCCCTTTTGATAAATCGCCTTTTTAGAGAAGCAGAGGACAGTGTCCCAGAAGCAAAACACTCCTTTTTCATCAATTCCAGCGTTGACATGAGACTTGTGCTGCGAAGTTTACACTCTTGCACGATTGCTCACAGGACCGTCATGTCAAACGGTAAAGTGATGTACTTGAGCACTAAGGCACAAAAAGGCCATTACTAACTTCCGTTTTGTGCTCCAAAATAAAATAAAATAAAAGCTATTACCTTATTATTGTTTCATGTCTAATCTTCTCCATACATACATACATACATTATACCACTTCTACTCATTTGTTGAACTATAAATTGTAAAAATGCGCATTTGAGATAAAAAGTTTGATATTTTTGGGACTAAAGTTATCTATACGGATTCAGGATTAAAAAAAGGTGAATATTTTTTAGATTAAGATCATCTATTTTCAAGATAATTACTCTGCAGTGTCTGTAATGATGCCAAATGGTTTTTATCTTATTTTATTTTTCTTTATTTTATTTGATGGTCTACAACAAATTATTTGATAAAGCGAATGAGTTTGATCAAGTACTGTATTCTCAATTTTCATAATCAGACTGAATATTTCTTATGAGTGCCTGAAATTGCTCCCTAACCTGTCATTATGGAAGATACCCTTAAGAAACCCTCTAATGTTTTCATTGGCTTGGCATTATGAACAGAATTTTCTTTTTTTTTTCATTGGAAGGTGAAATAGTAGTTGCAGAATAGGTATTTTCACTTATGTTTCAAAAATTTAATCATTTGTGTATAGGTGGGTGTTGTCAAGCTTTGCATGTCCATAATGAAATGTCAATTAATTGAATTAAAAACCTTTCATAAATTCTAAATATATTTGCTAAACAGTAGACATTCAGCTTGCTAATAAAATCCTGTAAAGGAAGGTCCACTATGTGCTCAGAAATGTCAACTTGACCAATATGCATTACTAAAAGCATAACATCTAAAGATGAAGATTTTCCCCAGAGGGCTGTTGTGAATATGAGAATAATATACTGTACATATGCAACCAGCCATCATGCAATAGGAACACCATTTTATTGTTGTTACAGTACATACATTTTTTAAAGAACAATTTGAAATCAGAAATCATGGAAGCGTGACAACCAAATTCTGAAGTATACTAACTAAACTATTGTTAAATTTTCTGAAAGCTCATTCTTAGCAAGAAGCATGGAGCTTTTTTGTTTATTGGACAACAGACAAATATGTGATGAATTTGGCAAGCCATATCTGATCCCTGGGCCTTGGATTGGAATAACCGGCTATGGATGGACTGTTGTCCCTAATATTACTGTATATGTTGTGTATGTACTTATTAATGTCATTACTTGTTAGCACTGCAGTGCCGCCTAATTTTCTTGTGCGTTTTGGCCATTTCAAATTATGCTGACGGTTCAACTTCGTCTGGCTTTTTATTTTGGAGGCTTAAACCGGAAGTGATGCTTGGCGGATTGTTGTTGTTCAGAATTAGGCACGCGCGTGTATACACCAATGCAAGTGTTGTTGTGCGGCAGCGGCTCGTGTCCGGTTGAAGAGTTGTGTTGCACTTTTTTTTCTAAGTTGAAGCCATGTATGTTAAGAAATGATGAACTAGTTAGGGCCGCAGTTCTCTCGACTGGGTTCGGATGAGTGTTGGCTGAGGAGGAACGGGTGAGTGAATGAAACGTCGCCCGCAGAACAAAGGGGTCCTCTTCCCTAGAACTCCCCATTGTTTAACCCGGAGGGCGCCTCTTTCCCCAAGTGGTCCAAAGGTGGGTTCGGACGGAAATAGTTCATTCAACTCCTTAGTTCTTTCTTGCGTTCTATCCACGGGGGGCACGGCCGTGGAAATGTAGCGTTTAATGTTGTGGAGTTCGCACGTGCAACTAGAAAAACCTCGTCAACACATAATTATGCTTGCTTATCTTGTCTATTCATGCGATCATTATATTCACAAGATTCTAGGTCTATGGTGCTTTAATGATGGCAGAACTCACGGCAAGTTGCACTCAGAATAAACGACTGAAACAAATGAGGGGTCCTCAGTTTACGACGGATTCCCATTTCCATGTACGGCAACTTAATCCCGATGTGTACGTAAATCGGAACGAATTGTAGTCTAGTCACTAACCTTAGCTAACGACACGTAGTCGTAAAGTCATGAAAAATGCATGAAAATAGTTAAATATGAATATATAAAACATAAATATTTTTTAAAATGAACAACAAAAAACTGTAACTACGGCGGTAACAGCGTTCTTCAGTTCTGTGTCACCTGACGACGCAATGTCCAGCATTAACCTACGCTAATGGCCATAATTACGTATTTGTATGTAAAAAAAAAAATAAAAAAATTTATATATATATATATATATATATATATATATATATATATATATATATATATATATATATATATATATAAAACATCCATCTATCCATTTTATGAAATAGAATTATAGTCAATCTACAGATGAGAAACTTTTAGGCCATAAACAAAAAGCAATGAAATAAATAAAAAACACACGCACACACACACACACACTAGGAGCGGGGGGGGGGGTTGATTCCTTATTAAAAACGTTTTTTCTTTTTTTGAAGTTTGACTAACAGTGCATGTGATGCTGTTTATGTTGTCAGGTGACGGGCATCCTGTGCTCCAGTCATGACCGCAGGGAATGGCAATACAAACAGTAGTCGACACAGAGGAGAAGGCAAGCCAGCCCAGGCCGTAGTTCAATCCCACATCCTGACCCATTTAATAGAGGGCTTTGTTATCCAGGAGGGTGCTGAGCCTTTTCCTGTGAGTGCTCAGATCGAGCCACGCTCGCACACGCAAAAAGAATGTATGATTTATTAATGCTGAAACAGAAAGGGTAAGAATGGAGGGCTCGGAGTGATAATATTACATAAATATTTTGATCATTGTGTCATTGTTTATTGAATTTCAATATTTATGAAATTATTTCAGTCTTTGCTTTTTTTTCCTATTACTAACATCGGAGCATCATACACGCATTATGTGTGTACAGTCAGTCCTATTGTGTGTTAGTATGACTAATTATCAAGACAAATGCCAATTCCAATTTTTGTGTCTGTAGGTGGAACGTCCTTCCTTTTCGGTTGATTGCCTCAGGAGACACACGTCAGACTCAAGAATGAACGGGCTTCCACCAAAGGGTAACATTGCGTTTCCCAGCCAAATGGCTCAATGGTTTCATTGTTTCCGCTCGCCTTGGAACGCTGTCATTTTCGCAAGCCTCAGGCCCAAATTTTGCTGGCATTTATTTCCCCTAAATTAGTTCATAACTTTTTCCTTTGTTTTTGTTTTTTTTTGACAAATACAGGCAAGTAAATAAAAAAAAGAAGAGACGAGAGAATACTTTAAAATCCAGTTGAATTAAAAAAAGGGTTTCAGGGGGGGTCATTAAAAGACATTAAAAGTCATTAAATTGATTTTGCTCAAATTGAAACATTATAAAGCATTAACTGCGAAGTCCTCAGGCGTTAAAAAAATCTAATATAATTAATTGATGTAAAAAAACATTGTTGTTTATGATTTATTTTACATACAAAGGAGTCATACAGGTGAAATGCAATTTAGCAATAATAAATAACAATTGTTGTTGTTGTTTTTTTAAACTACATTTGTGGGACTGCTGACTCATTGTAATGTTCCAAATACCAATTGCCCTGAATTTAAAAAAGAAAACCATCCTGTTTCTGTCACCAACGTACAACATGGAACACTAATCCCACCTAGTGGCAGAAAATGACCTCAACGCAAATATATGACTCAATGATTTGCACTGCTTTAAACTGTTTAATATATCTTTTTAGCTTCAAATAACTTTATGAATTACTTACTATAAATTACTGTATGAATGGTTGAAAATAAATTTTGTGTTTGGTAACCTTATTTGTCCACTTTTATGTTAATTAGCACAGTACGGCGTGGGGATTAAATTAGTTTTAAATTGCATTAAAAATAGCATAAAAAGCATTACGTTATACTCTAGAGTCTCTGCATCGTAGCTTTTCATCGAATGTTTTTTGTTATTCTATTATAAATACTTTGGGTGACGGTCGAGGACCGTACCATACCGTAGATGTCTGACTTGTCATCTCTCCCCGTTCCATCAGATTTGAAGGCTCGACAAGAGCCCATGCTTACCTGCGAGCTTTGTGGCAAGGTGGACTTTGCGTACCTCTTCAGAAGGTCCAAGAGGTTCTGTTCGACACTATGTGCTAAAAGGTAAGTAGTAGTAAGTGGGCTGACAAATGATTGACCCACTTTGTCTGCCTTCATACTCCCACTAAAGTTTTGAGCAGATTTTTCGGCCGTTGACCCCACCAAATAAACCTTTATCGGTGCATGCCTCGAGCGACGAATGACAAATATGAACTCATTCACTGCCATAAATTAATTTAAAAAAAGATAAAACATTTGGGGCAGCAGGCGATAATTTTTTTAAATTGTAATTAATCGCATGACTTCACTAGTTAATGCACAATTAATCAAAACATTTATATCTGGTCTAAATGTACAATAAAAAAAGTATAAGTTTTCATACACGTGTTAACAAAAGTGGGGAAAAAATGTTAAACTAATAGAAATAGTTTAAATACATTTTTGATGTTTATAGCCGTCAATGACAGGGCATGAATTAAAAAAAACATTTTCAAAAAAATTTGGGGCGTCAGGCGATTACAATTTTTAAACGTAATTAATCGCATGACTTTACTAGTTAACTCATGATTAATCACAAATTTTATATCTGTTCTAAATGTACAATATATTTTTTTTTAGGTTTTCATACTCTTGTTAACAAAAGTGGGGAAAAATGTTAAACTAATATAAATAGTTCAAATGAATTTTTGACGTCTATTGCTGTCAATGGCAGTGAACGAGTTAATAGTAATGGGATAAGGAAATAAATGTAAATAAGGAAATGTGGGCAAACCACTAACAATAATTGTTTTAGTGCAAGTAGACATTATTGCATTAACAATAAAACAGAACAATCATGATTGATTTAGTGGTCAAAACTTCACCCGAATGTTTTTTTATTCCTAGATACAATGTAGGATGCATAAAAAGAGTCGGTCTCTTCCCACACCGCAAATCCACCCCAGAGGACATGAAGAAACAAAGAGCACTCAATGAAGACCACAAAAACTCCAGTTTGGAGTTTAAAGACAAGGTGAGTCAGATTCAGCTGTTATCAACTCATTCACTGCCATTGACGGCTATAGACGTCAAAAATTAATTTGAAGTATTTCTTAGTTTAACATTTTTTCCACTTTTGTGAACAAGAGTACGAAAACCTAGAATTTTTTTTTGAAATATAGATATAAAATGTGTGATTAATCGTGAGTTAACTATTGGAAGTTATGCGATTAATTACAATTAAAACATTTAATCGCCTGACGCGACTTCGATTATTAAAAATAATCGTAATTAATCGCATGACATCACTAGTTAACTCCCAATTAATCACACATTTTGTATCTGTTCTAAATGTACAATAAAAAAAAGGTTTTCATACTCTTGTTAACAAAAGTAGAAAAAATGTTAAACTAATAGAAATAGTTCAAATGAATTTTTGACGTCTATAGCCGTCAATGGCAGTGAATGAGTTCATGTTCAATGTCTTCATACGTCAGTTTTTATCTGATGGAGATGAACGGTGTTTTTTTTGAAAGCAGCTTTTCTGCTTTCAGACATCGTCCTGCGTGCGGAAATCCGCTGGTCCCGTGACTCACCCTGCACAGGGAGAATCCAGCCAATGCTCAGACTTGTCCAGCTACAAACAAGACCAATGGGGGCCCGGGGCGCAAGGCACCGACGTCCCGAGGGACCCCGGTCAGTGGAACGTGGACGACGTTTATGTTTTCATCTGCTCTCTGCCAGGTGGGGCCCGCCGTCACTTTTTGCATCCAATTGCTTTTGCTTTCTTCACATTTGTGGGCTTTTTGTCAATCAGGTGTGTCAAATATTGTTGGTAAGTGCGCACCAGAAATTACTTTTTTTTAAATGTGATTTCTTCAACTATACAAAAAAAAGTGTATTGTACTGTGTGTGTGTGTGTGTGTGTCAGAGCCGTGCTTGTATCCTCACAGACGAGCGTTTGCGTCTGCAGGTTGCCTGGAGTTCGCGGAGGGCTTTCGTTCGCACGAGATCGACGGCCAGGCTCTCCTCCTGCTGAAGGAGGACCATCTTATGGGGGCTATGAACATCAAACTTGGACCTGCACTCAAGATCGCTGCCCAAATTGGCATGCTCAAAGACTTGTAGCTCATCTCTCATGCACACATTTTAGGTTGCGCAAGTAATCCCAATGCTGAAATGTTACATGTCACATGAGGTGTGTGGTTACTTTCAAAAGTTCCTCTGTATCACAGTTCAAAGGTTAGTCTGTCCTCTTTTTTTGTTTTGACATTTTTGCTCTAAAACCAGTGATATTTTGAGCCATTTGTTAGAGAACAGCTCGTGTTGAGCGGTTTGAGAGCTTTTGCTGTGGTTTGTAGACTGACACTTTTACACTACGCAGGCAAGAATCATGGAATCACCCGTCTCAGAGGATGTTCATTCAGTTAATTTTGTGAGACATGACACAAAACTAAAGTTATTTCAAAGGAATTTAAAAAATGTGGTAGTCAGTATGTTACTTGTTTAGACCAAGTAGAGGGAACAATTATTGAATCGCTCAATGAGCTCTTTGCACAAATGCACTCCTTCATTTCCTGTCTTTCATGATTGGACAAGATGATTAAAGGTGTGTCTGGCCATTGTCGTTGTGGTTACTGAGGTCAGGCACACCTGGACGAATCTGTCCAATCATGAAAGACAGGAAATGAAGGAGTGGTGCTGAGTTCAGGAAGTAGTGGATTTGTGCAAAGTGCCCACTCTGATGACTAAATTATAGAATCCCGAAAAACAAAATAAGGCTTCCAAGACTGGTGATTCCATCGTTTTTGTCACAGGTTGTACGAATGTGATGACATTCTTGTTTTTTTTCCCTTTTGTACACTTTTAGAAATATCTCTAAGATTTGAAAGTTAATGTGTGTTAGGACTTGTGGCTTGAGTTTGTCATGTGTCACTATCCATACAGCAATCTGTTGGGATTTAAAACGTTCACATTTCACTTGATTTCCCCACCCCCCAAAATCACATTTTATTAAAAAAAAAACTTGTTTTTTTCATTTAGGCTGCAGATTTCTGTGCGATGTTGTAATGCACATTTTCCTTTAGTGAAATTTTCTGATTTAGTGCTTATGCTGGACAATCCCATACAGTTGCTAACAATCATGTCAGTTTAAAAGAAAAATATATATTAACAGCAGATTGCCAACAAGCATTCCATATACAAGAAAAACATTCAATGAACATTAACTCAATAATGTACCCAGTAACCCCCAAAAAATAAAGCTGATAAAAGTGACGCATTACATATTGAACCTTCACCTTGGTCTTTCCTTTTGTAGTAGAACACGCTTTACGAGAAACAAAAAAGGCTTCTCATGCTCACATGATTTGTACCACGAGCCTGAATTCAAACGGAATATTCTCACGTGTGCTACAGAAAACCACGTGACACTTGTTTAGCTGCAACACCAGATTAGGTGAAAGAGAATTTAGTCAACGAGACAGTAAATACTTGTGTTGCAAGCCTGAAGAAAACAAAATGCAGAATGTAGTTTGACTACATGTGCACATAATATATGAAAAGATGAAAATCAAATTGTTCCCGCGTGTGGCTTGATGGACCAAATGAAGCAAAGCAAAGTCGTTTCTTGTTAATTTAATTGATTGATTCCTTATAAAACATCAACACACAGCAAAGAAATCCCAAAACGTGGCAACGTTGTTAGCAGGTGAGAGGATGAGTTAACATGGAACCATTTGACAATGACAAACATTAACATGTCGTACATGTATGACATCGCTTGCAATAAAATCGACGCGCCCAGGTGGCTTTTATTTCCGTTGTCGTGTAACGCGCTTCATTTGAACATCAGATCATATCAGAATAATTTGTTTGGTTGTTGATATAATTGTTTTTTGGAATGAAGGTTGCACAGATTTCTTGGAAAGCTGCAACTCCGGAACCTCGGCAACTTGCCAACAACAAAATTGAATTGGATGTGGCTTGGACTTAAGCAGACAAATATTAAGTCTGCTTAATCAAGTCGAGGGTATTTTTATTTTATTTTTTTCAAAGCGGCATTAACCACCATGTTTGTTTTGACAATTGATTTCCAGCTCGTTTGGGCTCACTGCTCTGCTAATCTCGAATGTCACGGGCACTTGTGTTCATTTACAATTTGCATGCTTCATGATTTTCAGGACACATTACACACAAAAGCAGAAAACATTGATTTGCCTTTTGAGAACACGCACGAGAACGACCCAACCAAATGCTCCAAAAATATTTTGGGCCATAAAACGAAATGCGAACAAACCAGAATGCTGTTCAATTGTGGTGCGGCACTATGAACTTCCTGCCAGCCATTTTACTTTGCATAATTCCCACAAAGTGCATTTAAACTGTTGCCATGAAAAGTTTAAGGGGCAGACGAAACATTTGTCATATTGGTGATGAAAGTGTGCCACGTGAGAACTCAACACCTGGAAATCTGTGCCAACACACACACACACACACACATAAAAAAAAAAACAAAGATCAGTTTGCAATCATTGATTTGTCAGTTCTGTGCTGTTATACCTTGCTCCTGAAGAGGGGCTTGGCGCCGGGGCCACAGTACTCATTGTAGATGAGCTTGAAGAGGAAAAGGTGGAAGAGCGTGATGAGCGAGGCCACGCTGAACCAGAAGAGGAAGGGCAGGCCCGGGTACCGGTTGGCCATGTGCTCCTCGTGGTCCAGGATGGCCTTGAGGTGCAGCGTGTGGCGCAGGTCCTGCAGGTGGCGCAGGTCCGTGGAGATGTAAAGCAGCGGGGTGATGGGCTGGGTGACCATGACGGGGAAGGTGTGACCTTTGACCTCCGAGGTCAGCTCCACCGGCTCGTTGAGGCAGCCGGCCTCGCACGCGTACAGCTTGACAGGCTTCTCCTGCGGCTTGACCGACACGTGGAGGAAAGGCTTGCCCTCGCCGTCCAGCAGCACCGCCAGGTTGATCAGGTCCTGGTTGTAGTGGACCCCCCGCAGGGCGTAGCTGTTGTGCAGCACGTCCGGGTCGGCCTGGAACTGCAGGTGGTTCTCGGTGAACTGGAGCCCGCCGAAGCTGAGCGCCATGCCCTGCATGGCTCCGTGGGCGCCGGCCGCCACCAGCGCCTTGCAGCCCCTCTTCTGGAGGGTCAGGGTCCAAAGCGTGACCAGCTGCAGGATCTGAGCCGCGCTGCTCACCCTCTCGGGCCACAGGTTCTCGGCGTGCATGGTGGCGTGGCCGCTGAAGCAGTGGTCGGCGTAGTTGAGGCTGGATTCCAGGCGGCCGCGCTCCTCGCCGCTCAGCCGGCGCTCCAACAAGGGAGCCGTCGAGGACGACAGGACGTAGTAGAGGGTGGCGTTCACCGTGCGGCTCGAGGGCGTGTGCGAGTCTGTGATCTTTCTCATCTCCACGCCTACGCAAAACAAAACAAGCACAATGGGGAGTTTCCTTGATGGAGCCTTTGTAGTGCAAATTCCGAATGCTCGAACATGATTTTGTCACGTGACACAAACGATGCTTACGGTGATTACTGCCATACTTATAGTTACTGCAGAGGCAATTGAAAAGTTCACATTGGACACAAAAGTCATTCAATTTGAAGGTATGATTGAAAATTCAAGCTGCCATGTCACACATCATGTGGTCAAGTGCCCCGTATAAACTGGCAAGAGCTGTCAGCTTACTTTTTAACGACAATTTTAATTTATGTAAATGACTCACTTTGATGGTGACCGTTCGCACGGAAAATTCGCTACTGTGGGTCTTTTTGTGTCATAGACCAAATCTATGGGGAGAGATTTGTCTAGAATCGTATTCTTTATAGGGAGGAAAATAGTAAGGCTGGGTATCAATTCTAATTTCCTCAATCGATTCGATTTCGATTCACAAGAGTTCGGTTCGATTTGATTTTTCCCAATTCAATTCGATGCACTTAAGTTCAATCTGATGTTGATTAATTATGCTTCTTAAGTATTAAGGACAAGATAAAAACTCAACAAACATTGAATTCCACATTAAATTTTGTGGAGGCAGTAACTGGTCACATGATTTAGTTTAACTCATTTTCAATAAGTATGTTTTAAATTTTAACATTTTAAATGTTTTCAGTGTCCCAAATACATATACGTTTTTTTAAATGTTTTTTTTTTTAATGCTAGAGCATACAGAAGTCTTTGATGCAGCCTCTCAATTGCAGAGAACGGTTGAAGAAATGGTAGTTATTACAAAAACGGACAGCAGGTAGCAGCAGAGCAAGAGAAATCAACCAGGGCCATGTTGAAAAAAGCTCATTTACCCACAGTTCTAAACAGATTTGTGAATAATGATGACACTTAGCGATATTCTAATACTAATTGTTGCAAAACGGAAACATAGAAATATACTTTTTTTCCTGATGAAAAAAGAGACTCTAATCTTTCTTTTGGTGGGTACAATGTTTTTATAGCAATAGAACACAATATTCTGAGGGTGCAAAATCAGTCAAAATCCAGTAGAACAGCCGGGAGCGAAGGGGGTTGCTTCAGTGAAAATGGATGGGAGTGAATGAGCTAATGAACGTAACACGTGTTACAATCACTTAAGTGTTACACAAACATTGACATCAGCAGCAAGGATGAGAAGAAAATATGTTCACAAGTCTAATTCAATATTAATTGTAAATATAAATGAAAGATTCTGAATTGTCCTAAAGTGCAATACGTCAGGTCTTTTTTTGTGGGTGTAATTTTTTATTTTTCTTCATCTCTGTGATGCTCTTCCTGTCTGTGCCTACTTGCGCTTATTGCTGCTGGAAATGTAAATTTCCCTGAGGGAGTCAACCCAAAGGGATGAATAAAGTTAAGTCTAAGTCTTTCATAAATGTAAGAGAATACTTTTACATTTATGTTAACAGTACGTTTTAAGAAAACTGTACTGTAAGATACAAAAACTTGCCTTTAAAATTCTATTTTCTTAGGAATTTATGGGAAAAAGAGATATTAAAATAATCTATTTAATCGATTCATGGTTATATGAATCGATATCAGGCTCCAAAAGGAAAGTCGATCCAATATTGATTATTCTTTTTTTTAATCCCAGCCCGAGAGAACAGTGTGCTTCTAAGCAGTTTAAATTGAAGGGGAAAAAAGGTGATTATCTCAAAAGTTGGTCATTCATTATGAAGTGTAAATTTCTTTTTTTTAGTGTCTTTCCTAATTGTTCTTTAACAAAGCAAAAATATATATATTTTGATTTTTATCCGAATACCTAATTATGCAACAGAATTTTCAGTCAGATATACCAATATTCGATAGCTGCTCTAATCTACTAAAGGTCGTGTTTACATAAATGTATTGATTAAGGGACATTTTACCAAGAGGAAGTATTGTCTTAGTCACATGTGTCAAGATCCGGTCCTCGAGGGCCTGAGTCCTGCATGTTTTCGAGGTTTCTCTACTCCAACACACCTGATTCAATGATCGGGATCATTATCAGGCTCCTGCAGAGCTTGCTGATGATCTTAAATATAAATCAGCTGTGTTGAATGCGGGAAACCTCAAAAACATGCAGGACTCAGTTCCCTTGAGGACCGGACTCTGACACCACTGGTCTTAGTCATCTATTTAACCCCCGCTCCATTATTATTTCTGCCAAAGTTGATGCTCAGAAAAGTTGCTGGAAATGCTTTTTTAAAGCTTGTTTTGCATCTGGAGAAATAAATAAAAGCTTGTTTTGAATAGTGTAATTGTTTTTTTACTTTTTCTATCAACAGTAGCCTAAAACAGGAATCTTCAAGATTGTATTTGAAGACCGTAATAAGGGCCCTACTTTGTCTTGATGTGCCTTGCAAATGACCGGTGAGGTGACCATCAGTGTTCTCTACTTTGATTGGCTAAAATACAGAGAAACACATGTCCTGATTGGCAAATACAGCAAGTGCTTGAAAAAGTCTACCTGAAATGAAGAGATCCATCCAGGCCTGCTGGTGATCTCTGACCAGATCGTCCACAGAAGACCTCAGCAGCTCTCCCAGCTCTTTTTTGGCATCATCCCGGAGGCTGGTGAACGTCTCCTCCAGCTTGGAAGGCTCGATAGGCGCTGAAGTCCTCACGACCGACAGGATAATTTCAGTGTACTCAGATTTCTGGAAAACCTGGATCCTGTTGCTGAGCTTTTTGGTGACAACCATCACAAGCATCATTCGGTTCTTTTCTAGAAGGACTCTGCCTGACGAGAGCACGATCTCTCTGTCCTCCACTTTGTCCACACTGGTGGAGAACTTGCCGCCAGAGTTGGCGGTGTTGTAGGAGATCTCGAAGGTGGCCAACTTGTCGGAAGGGTTGTTGATGTGGATTCTCTGAAGGTAGACGTTATGTCGACTCCTGTGGGCAAGAAACTCTTCCCTGATGGTGACACAGTCCCGTGATGACTGCACGGCCGCAAATGAGGCGCATCGAACTGACAGCACAGATCCTTTCCGGAACCACATCATGGCTGCCCGGGCTTCGGCCTGCTTCCCCTCCAGATGAACGCCAACAATGGGAGAATATTCGGTCTGATGGACCGGAGCCGAACCAGGCTGTGAAGACGACGCCACCCAGAGTTTGTTAGAGTCAGTGTCAATGAGGATATGGCCGTTACCTGATACAAAGGGCGTGTCTAGTTGTTCCTGAGATGTGCTGTATATACCCTCCCCACGGTCCACAAGAGACTTCCATCTGTGGATTTCCGCCTGAAGACACTGCCCAGCCACCCCGCCCGGCATATCTGAGCCACTAAAGAACCTCCACTTGCGCTCTGCTCCAAGATACCAGTAGAAAATGAGGAAGATGAGCAATCCGATGAGAAGTCTTCTCGCCCAGCTGCTTGATAGCAAGCTGGGTAGCCCCTTCAGTCGTTGCTGGAGCCACATTGTTTACTTTAAATGTGCAAAGAGTCCGAATCCTTAAGCGTGACAAGTTTATCCAGTCAAAAAGTCACTGACCAATAGCATGTTTCCAAGTGGCTTCGCTAGTTACAGGCTACATTAGCCCGGCTACGTACCTAGGAGTTTGAAGCAAAGCTGTGAAGAATGCGTCGCTGTGCTTGCTTTCATATTAGTCACAAAAGATCTGGTCTGACACTCACCAGTGTGCCAATTATAAGCTCACGTGGCGTTACGTTTGATTTGACGTGTCAAATGTGTAATTGTTGAGAAACTGCTGCCAGCAGATCCGACATTTCCGGTTTTTATAACTGTCGCAAAACCTCAAGTCGTAAAGGGGAAAGCAAAATCGTAATTAAAGTCGTTGAACATCGCCATCTAGCGTGTGAAGTGCTGACTCGCAGAATGGCGTTTTATGTCAAATCTAAACTACGGGTATATAGTTTGGTGAAGAAAACATCTGCAATAAAACATTCATATACTTTTTAATTATATTTATATTTATAATTATATTTAATTGATGGTCCAACAAAGTACTGTTTTTCTATACACGGATCTAGCTTGTTTAAAAAGGACATTGGCCTACAATGAGGGGAGAGGGTCTCAAATTTTAGGGGTGCTTGAGCAGCCCCTAACCCTCCCAAAAAAATCAGAGGTTACACTTATTATATTTTCAATTACAGGTGGTTTAGTTTTATCTATTAATAGACCGATCAATTCTGGTTCCATTTTGTCAAACAGTCTTCTTCATGTTCACATTTTGACATCATGAGACCAAGACGACTCAACAACGAATCAACAGCGCGTTGCTTTGCAGGGTTTCTAAAAGATGCTTCTGGAGTGGACAGTGAGCTGAATGTCCCAGTGTCATGGCAGACTTCAACAGAGAAACAGAGACTGGACGAGTCACAGAAAGGCATTGAAGTGAACACCCTTTTAAATTTTCATAGATCAAAACACCTGTTGTGAATTTTGGCTTTCACCTCTTTGTCAGAGAAGGCAAAATACTGAGACATTGAGCACTTGGACCTGTGCAATGTCAAAGGTTCACAGAAAGGCAAATTAAGAGATATTATCATGCATATTAAAATTTCCCCCAAAAGACCAATATTCTTATATGTTTTGCGAGAAGTGGACACTATCATTCAATTACGTCTGTGGAAGGTGATGCTGAGAAGAAGAAAAAAAAAAACGTTTCAAAGCCCATTTGGCATCAGAAGAGATCAGGCAATTAGAAAAGCCCGTTTATGTCATTGTCATTTCAAAATCGGAAAACAAATTTTGAGGGGAAAATTCTGACATTTTCTTTCACTTGAGCAATACAACACTATTTCTTCCGGGTTGGTGGAACACATGGAAGGGATCCAGGCGCGCTGTAACGGGCCAGACACTCGGCCTCTGCATGCGTGCAGGAACTCACGTTCACGGAACAGCTGGGCCGAGCCTGACACTGAAATCAAATCACGGCTTGTTTATATAGCATGCCTGTGTAGAATCTCAGACAGCCCTTAGGCCAATGGAAGCTCTGGTTTACACTTGCTTGTTCTCAAACTTTTGAAGTGGGGGGCGGGGGGGGGGGGGGGGGCGAGAGAGAGAGAGAGAGAGAGAGAGAGAGAGAGAGAGAGAGAGAGAGAGGGTGGGGGGTATTTGGGGGACTCCTTTTACATAGCCGGGTCAGCGGGGAAAGTGACTCCTTCCACACTCCATCCGTCTAACCAACCGTCTTATTTCACCATGAAACTTTGTTCGGTGTTGTTCCCCGTCCTTCTTTTCTGCACACTCCTTCCTCTGCGCGACTGTGACGAGCAACAACTCCGCGAAGGTAAGACAAACGCAGCTGGCCTGCCCGTGTTAGTTACACTCTTATAAGTGGTAAATGGCAATGGCGTAACACATGAAGCCACACGTCGGATTTAACAGGCGATACACATGCACGTGTTATCTTGCTGCTCGCGTTAATTTGGCTGCAGTGCGAAGAAAGCTGACATTTTTTGTTTCTTTGCTTTGATTGTTTGTAGCCGTGGCCACAGGCCAGGTGAACAAGCTTTGACAGGAAATGAGGGCATTCTGTATGTTTGTGGGGCACCCCCGCCAACCCCCACTTAAAGAAAAGGTCTTTGCGGGTTCCGAACGTGCCGCTGACGTGGACAGGGCTGTTCCTGTTTGTTTCCGCCTTACTTTCCCGTGGGATGGAAGTTCATGGAACGTAGCGTTGGAGCAGAACAACTCGTGGAAGCTGAAGAGTGAATTCAACGAAAACGAGCGCGGTGGCCGTAATAGTGACGAGTCCGACGTTGCTTCCAGTGAGGCTGCAGAATGTTCTAGAGATGTTTTTAAAAAATAAAAAAAAAGACGAGAAACAATGACATCTTGCATTAAGTTTGAAGCCATTTCAAGGTGCAGTTGCAATGACAACTTAGTATTCAATACCTACTGTAGATCACATTTATATGCAGAAATGCATACATTTGTGATGCCCTAAAACACAACATAAGTGTTTTTCTTTTCTTTTCTTTTTTGTCGCATAATATCAGAAAACTGCAGTCAGTCATCACCTAAATTTATGGGGACACCTACTTCAACCTCTGAAAATATAAGAACAATTGCCCTAATATTTTGGATTTCCTCCTCAACTTTCCTTTTTACTATTGTGCAGGGGTCACCAACATGGTGCCCATGGGCAAAGGTAGCCTCCATAGGACCACTTGACCATTTGAAAATGTAAACGATTGCAGGGATTTATACAAATGGACTGTTAGTGTTGTTTGAATATTGTTGTGCCCATTGTTCATGCTAGATGAATGGAAATATTAAGCATAAATAATGGCAAGTTAAGCAAATTTGTATTTCAACTTTGTATTTCAGCTTAAAAAGGTTTGGTGACCCCTTCTATAGAGAAAAAGCTTAATGTTTCTAGACATAAGGGGGATAACTGAATAGTCACCCAAATTAATGTGGACATCTGACTTGCCAACTTCAACCTCTGAAAAAATTATTAGAATGATCGTACATAGTGAGATTAGACTTCCGTAGTGAGTGTGTTGTGGTTTGGATTTGGTTAGTTTTGTTCTGTTTTGTCTATCGTGATCTGAGCTTTGTTTGGTTAGGTCTAAGTTGTCATGTGTCTCTGTGGTCACTGTGCTCGTCATTCCGGTCCCCTTGTGTCTTCCAATCAGCACCCTCTGCCACTTTTCATATGTTGAAGTTGTCAATGTCTCGTTAGTTTGCTTCTATTTAAGTTCCCTCCTTTCCTGCAGTCTTTGCTGGATCATATTCATTTGTGTATGCCCTGAGTCTCGGTCAGTTGTCCTCGTCCTAGTTAGCCGAATGTGTTTTTTTTCCCTGTTTCGTATTTTCAATTCCGAGCTCCTTTTTTGCCTCTTGTTTTTTTCCTTTGGAAATAAAATCCATTTTTGTTCCGAACTCCTAAAAGCCTGTTTCGCCTCCCCGCCTCCTGCATTGGGTCCTCAACAGCCCCAAACCTGACAGAGTGCCTATAGAAAGGAGGACTTAACGTCCATAAAGTGTAAAATACTGTGGTGATTGTTTTTTTAATATTTTCAGAGGTAAAAGTGAACATGAGTAGAGATGTACACATGAATTTTGGTCACGATTGAACACTTTTTTCAGACATTAAACGACATTAAGCTAATTCAGCATTTTAAACTGTACGTTTGCAGTGAACCAACAAAACAAGGGCAATTTCCTCACACAATGTTGCTTTCAGTTACTAGTACAGCTCAAAAATGATTCAAACCCTTCATGGCAAGAGCCTTTAGTACTCGAACACCACGTTGTGCTCTGGTGCAAAGTGTGATGCATATCCAGACAGCTGCTTCTGGCAAAACAATTTCAGGATTTTTATTATGTTGACCGTGGGCAGTTGGGAGAACTAACAAAGTAGCCTACAGTGCAAATGATTTGTTACTGTACTCAAGTCGTTTTTTTTTTTTTTAGGTAAATGTACTTGAGTAGTTTACTCTGTTAACCTGCCTTGGAAAACATTATGTCTGTACTTTCTACTTTCTTAAATATGCTCGTGACTTTTTTCAACTTACGCAGATGACGACATCATGTAAAAAAAGACAGAAATAGAGAAGTAAAGTAAATTTCAGGTGAGAGATTTATTTATTTTTGGGCTTATAAAGCAGAACAACTGGGACAGCAGCACCATGGAGGAACGTGAAGAATAGATTATTAACAGTGATGACACAGCAGACTTTACATTTACTTTAGTAAAGGTGTTGAATCAGTCCTTCTACTTGAATTTTTTTTTTTTAAGTATCTGTACTTCTACCTAAGTACGTAGTGTGAGTACTTTCGACGCTTCGCTGTATGTCTTTTTCAAATCACACCAGATCTTTTTTAATGGGGAAAAAGGCAACCAGTGTCATCATGTTCATCATGAATAAACTGAATACTCACCACATCAATATTACCTTCTGCCACTCAATTTTGAGACTTGGCGACAGCAGGCAGTGAAGTCCCCTCCCCCCCTCAAATAAATAAATAAATAAATAGATACAATAAAGTAATGGAACTTACACCGGGTAATGTATTAAGGTCATGTTTGGAGGAGGAATTCATCCATCCATTTTCCGAAGCGCATACTCCTCACAGTTGACCTGAAACATCACCTCCTGCTTGCAGTGATGAATGGCAATGACTCAGTAATGCTCCACATGACTGTCATGGAGAGAATGTGACCGATTGCCCGCGATTGAGACGAGTTTGCCAGCTGATGTCTCGCGCTTCACGAATCAGACATCAGCTGCCTTTTCATTACATTTCTAATCCTGTTGGCACAAAAAGACGCATGGAACGTCGAGTGCCATCTTCAGATGCCGCGATTAATTCTTGGCTGAATTCTTATTGGATTCTGTCTTCCAGATCAAATTGTAGTGGTGACCGTGGCAACGAAGGAGACCGATGGCTTCAACCGTTTCTTGAGATCTGCAAAGCATTTTAATTACACCGTCAAGGTAGGAAAACCCAAATTGGACGTTGTTGTCGACTGTCTGCCGTATGAAGCTGTCCTGATGTCATATATAACGTCGATTGTTGTTTTTTTGTGTGTTCGCAGGTTCTTGGCCGGGGGGAAAGATGGAAAGGAGGTGACTACTTGACCCCTGGGGGAGGTCAGAAAGTGCGACTTCTTAAAGCAGCCCTTGAGGGAATGAAGGATGAGGATGCAATTATTGTTTTTATTGACAGGTAATGTGTTTCTATCTTAGCAATAAATATGTCATGTAAAACGTTGGTATTGATCCTATTACCAGCTGCTGTGCAGGCGTGTCCTTCTTTGGGTAGTGAATGGAAATTTCGGTTGAATTCCAAACTGTAAGACCTTGATATTTGAGTAAAGCTTCCGCCGTATTGTGCACTCTGCTTGTTTTGTTGTCACGGTAACCATAGAGAAGGAGAAACATTGTGAAAACAGCCACTTTTCTTTTCGCATGGGTTGCTCACTGGCGCTTGCGCCGCTGCTGCGTCAGTATTATCTTGTAACCTTCCTTCTTGTGTTCCACAGCTATGATGTGATTTTCGCATCAAGTCCTAAAGAGCTGCTAAAGAAATTTGCGCAGGCCAAACACAAGGTGGTGTTCTCCTCTGAGACCTTGATCTGGCCTGACAGACATTTGGAGGACAAACATCCACATGTCCGCGAGGGCAACCGCTTCCTTGGCTCAGGGGGTATGCTGCTTATTTGTCCACATTACGCAATTGGTTTTGTGTATACTTTGAATACAGAACGGTATTCAATCGTTTAGGATTTCGGTCTGAGCTAGGATGACTGTTTTAACAGAAGGTTACAACGCATGGATGTCATGTGGTGTATTCACAGCTGGAGAGTAGGTTCTTCTTTGTAGACCAAAAACTGCTTCATAAGCGCACCAAAATTGGCAACCCTGGCAGTGGTAATGAGCCCCAGCAGCTTCAAAGCTGTTTGTATGTGGCACACGGCAAGTCCGGGCGCCTCTTTACACCGGTTTCCTGCTTTTCCGCAGGCTTTATTGGCTACCTGCCCAACGTCAAGGAAATGCTCGCTGAGTGGGCGGGACAAGACAGTGACAGTGACCAGCTGTTTTTCACCAAGATTTATATCAATCCGGAGAAAAGAGTAAGAAATGCTCTGCAACTCTTTTTTCCCCTCTTTTTTTTTTTTCATTTGTTGTTTTATATGAGCACATAACATTTATTTATCAATGAATAAAGCATCTATGGGTGTGTTTCAGAAATCCATAAATATCACACTGGACAGCAAATGCAGATTGTTTCAGAACCTACACGGGGCTCTTGGTGAGTGAAATGACTTTTATTGTCCAACTGTGGTTAAACCTATTTTAACCAAGTTGAAGTGAATGTGTGCTGCACTGGACACGCGACACACTGTGCTGTTTACTGAACACAGCTGCTGTGTTAAAAATGTTAAGTACACCCTTCCAATAACACCTTTTTCTTTTTACTGCCTTTCTCCGTTGTGCCCTCGAGAATGTGAAACAAACAACCTATACATAACTTTTTGTGACTGCGCTCTATTTACACACACAGACCATATGAGATATTATTTCATGTGGCGCAATGTGTTCAAAGATGCAAACTTAAAGGGATGACGCAGAAGTATTTGAAGGATAGGTTGTTTGAATTCTCAAAATCTTTCGGAAAGGTGCCCCAATGCAACCTTTAAGCCACCTTTAGCAAATTGTTGCTCCTCCTGTCCAACCTTTACAAAAGGAAAGGAAACATCTTCACCACAATCATCATTTAAAAGCATTAAAGTTACAGACTATGCAAAGAAAATACAGTTTCATGCTAGAGACTTTAAAAATATAATCCAAAAATATTTTCATGGAAAATCAAGAATACATAGTCTTACCGAACAGTAGCAATGCGGAGATAAACATACAAATACATTTCAGGGTTTATCAGTCAGAGACTGCATGTTTAAACTTGAGCTGTGGTCCACAGTTTCTGCCGCATTTTTTCTCTCCAAGTAAGGAATTTGTTAGTGCTACGTGAGGCGGGGATGAGAACGCTCCCATTTGCAACATCCACTGAATCAAACTGTATTGTCTGCCACATGGAAACAGGGCTTTCAACTCCCCGAAAAATAAACACAAAGCAGTAGGGCTGTGAATTGCCTAGTACCTGGCGATTCGATTCGTATCAAGATTCATAGGTCACGATTCGATTCGATACCGATTAATCCCGATGCCAATCTATAAATTGCTTATTGTGCAAATTTTTTTTTTTTACTCAAATTTAGAAAATACTCATCAGTAAACTTGTACATGTACACTGTAAGATTTGTATGAACATTTATTTATTTATCTGAAAATTCAGGCCTATAACTGAGCATTTAACAAATAAGTTGCAGTCTGTTTCATGTTTGAACAGC
Organism: Leptonotus elevatus; assembly: GCF_054856555.1. Lineage (NCBI taxonomy): Eukaryota > Metazoa > Chordata > Actinopteri > Syngnathiformes > Syngnathidae > Leptonotus > Leptonotus elevatus. Next base: position 24,035,652 of record NC_141240.1, read on the forward strand.
ACTGAAATAAAATATAAAGGCGTAATGTTCCATTAATATAACATTCTTCCATGCTTAATGTGTGAATCCTAACCCTAAGTAAGACGTTTTGTTGAATATTCCCATAAAAAATTGATGTTTAAAAATCGATTCGGCCGCGAGAATTGCGCGCTGTCATCTCGCGATATATTGCCGAATCGATTTTTTCTAACACCCCTACAAAGCAGTATGAATAACATTCACTCGTAAATGTATACTCGTATGTGTGCATCGTGTTTCTAGACGAAGTGGTGCTAAAGTTTGAGGATCGACACGTACGAGCCCGAAATTTTCTGTATGATACGCTACCTGTCATCATCCACGGGAATGGACCGACCAAGGTACCGACTACAAGTCATCATATCATTCAAAAACAAAAGTGTTGCGTTTATATTTTTGTTGAGTAAAAACGAGACTTGACTTTCCAGCTTCAGCTCAACTATCTTGGTAACTACATACCAAACGCGTGGACATTTGAGACGGGCTGCACATTGTGTCATGACGATCTACGCCCACTCAGGAACCTTAAGGTTGGTCACAAGTTTTTAGCCGTCATATCAATTGAAAGGCAACATTTTCTTCCTTAACAACTAAATCTAGATTATTATCATTTTCAAGTACCGTCATTGTGTGTGTACAGTAGACAAATGCTTTTGCCCGACACTCAATATTGTCCCCCCCCCACCCCCCCCCCCCATCAGGAAAATGAATATCCTTTAGTGGTGATTGGTGTCTTCATCCAGCAGCCCACGCCATTTGTTGCAGTGTTTTTTGAACGCCTGCTGAAGCTTCAGTATCCCAAGAATAGACTCAAGCTCTTCATTTTCAACAAGGTAACGGAACACAAATTCATTAACTGAGGTTTTATCAATCAGTCACTTTCCTACCGAGGAATTTTACTAACAGTTGTGTTGATTGATGGCCTCATGAGTCATTGAAAACTCCTGGAAATCTTCCATGAGAAGAAAGCTCTGGTTGTTTGTGAATCCAAACTCCTATAATGACTTTTCAAGATATTAAAGTGTATTTTTATATCTTGGTCTTTGAATATATTACACACCTCTAACCACATCATAGGTAAGATTTGATGCTCTTCTAATTAGTATCATGCCATTTAAAAAAACATTTTTTTCACAGAAACATGTTTCTAAATATGAACCTTGTTGAACAGTTTATAGTAATGAGTGTGCTAGCTCATGTAAACATTTTGAAAACATATCTAAATAAAGAATAACATACATAATAATAATATAAAAAAAACTATAAAAGTAGTAAAACATAAATAATAATAATAAGAAGAAGAATTAAAAAATAAATAAGAATGAATAAAATAAATAAATAAATACATTTACAAAATCTCTCTCTAATAATTTTTTTTAAATAATAAATCAATAAAAACAACTTTCTATTCATTTGACAATTTCTAAAGCAACCAAATTTCTAAAGTCCTATTTGTTATCCATTTTGATTTAGTTTGCTACACTGTACATTGCTTTGGACTACTATCACATGTTCAAAAGATAAACATTTTTTTTCCTTTCTATTATATCCATTCCAAATTATAATGTACAAAATTCTGCCTCCTGCCAACTTTGGTATTTAATTTTTCTGCTCAAGGAACCTCATCACGAGCGTGAGGTCAGCTCTTTCCTGCAGGACCACGGAAATCTTTATCTGGACGTCAAATTCGTTGGACCAGAAGAGGAGATGGATGGCACAGCTGCACGCAACGTGGCCTTGTGCGTCATCGCGTCCCAATAATCATTGCTGGCGTATGCAAAGTGACCTTTTTTTCCCCCCGTTGTATTTCAGTGATATGTGCAGGAAGCAGAAGGACTGTGACTATTTTTTCAACTTGGACATTGAAGTTGCTTTGACGAATGAGAACACACTCAAAATTCTCATCGAACAAAACCTGCAAGTATATTTATCAAATATTTAAAAAATGATCACCTCGCTATGTACGCAATGTTTTTTTTTTTTAATATTGTTAATCATTTAGTTAAGAGTTTGGGTTCGAAGACTAGATTATTATAATATCACTGCCTCAAATACTCTTTAGGCCGATGGTGGCCCCATTGTTGACGCGGACTGGCCGACTTTGGAGTAACTTCTGGGGAGCCCTGAGCGCAGATGGCTACTATGCCAGGTCCGAGGACTACGTCGACCTTGTCCAAGGACGCAGGGTGTAAGATGCTTACGTGTTGATGAAGTTCATCAATGTTGGTATGTGCTACGGTCTAATTGGCTCCTATAATCCAGGGGAATATGGAACGTTCCGTATGTAACCAGCGTGTACTTGATGAAGGCCAGCCTCCTTCGCTCGGAGCTCTCAGACAACGATCTGTTTCGTTCAAATTCCGTGGACGCTGACATGGCCTTTTGCCAACATGTTCGAAGCAAGGTACAGCAAATACAAGAGCAGTATTTAATATATGTTTTTTTTCGTCTGTCATGTTATTAATGCAAAGAAATCCATTCAAATGGTCAAAATTTGAGATTTTATTTGAAGATCAAATCTCCCAGCCTTAGCCTCGATCTGAATTGTATTCGGAACATAAATCGCCTTGCCTTTCTTCTCAGGGAGTCTTCATGTATGTCACCAACATAGACACTTTTGGACGCATCCTATCAACAGAAAACTGTCAGACCAGTCATCTGCATAATGATCTGTGGCAGATCTTTGAAAATCCAGAGGTGAGAAATGTATTCAATCAGCAGGTCCGGATAAGAGTATACTGTACACTTTTATTACATCTGGAAGTTTGGATGTTTTGGGCTGTTTATTTGTCTGTATGTTGGCAGGGGGGGGGGGGATCCATAATAGATATCTATAAATATTTGTGTTGGTATATACTATGAAACATGCAGAATTACAAGTTCCACATATTTGAGCCTATTCCATACTCCAAGAAAAATGAACAAAGATGAAAATATAGCAGTACTATTACTTGTGGCAATTGTAGTATTAATATAATAAAAACAGTCGCAGTTGTACGATACTTCTTAACAGTTAAATAATTGTGTGAAAATGTTGCTGTTTTCATTTCAGGACTGGCGGGAGCGCTACATTCATGAGAACTACACACACATCATGAAGGATAAACTTATTGAAACTGTGAGTTGTTAACTTACAATAGTCTTCTTAGTTCTTTTTTTTTTTATGTTTTCATGTTTTGTTAATACTAAGATAGGTGACACAATCTATTACATGACTGATGTGTGGTTGTCACAGTTCACTATAGAGCATTCATTTTTAATTAAGGTATTGCTTTCAATAGTCATGGTCTAAAATGGTTACACAGCACAGTGTACAGTATGATACTTATTTTATTTTTAATTTTTTTGTGGAATGCGTCTCTTGCCAAAACCCTTTGCTTTGTCTTTCTGATCCCCAGCCTTGCCCAGATGTATACTGGTTTCCAATTTTCAGCGATATTGCTTGTGACCACCTGGTTGAAGAAATGGAACATTTTGGGAAGTGGTCAGGAGGCGCTAATAGGGTAATGTCGCCGTCCTTTTTATCTGCTATGTCCAATAATTGAATCTCTTAACCTTTGTTGTCATCAAGGGTGGTAATAGAATGAATGTGATTATTTTGGGGCTGCCAGGACAGTCGAATCCAGGGTGGCTATGAGAATGTCCCCACCATTGACATCCACTTGAATCAAGTCAACTATGATAAGGAATGGCACCAGTTCTTACTGGAGTACATTGCGCCGATAACCGAGAAAATGTATCCAGGTTACTACACCAAGGTAAGACCTCAGACATTTATGTGAGATTAAAAGGAAGTGTTCAGTACTACGTGTGAGTTACAGCAAGAGCCGTGGGACCCCAAACCAGCAGGAAATAGGATTTTGGTAAGGCTGCAGTTTGGATCCCACAGCATTCCATTCCAACTGCAGGGAGTCTTAAGACCGGTTTTAGGATATGAAAGGCAAGCTGTGTCATACCAGGAAGTGCGCACGGCAATGCCCTTTGAACTCAGAGATCCGAGTTGCAAAGTCTGTAACAAAAAAAGACCCCGACATCACCAATCGGCTTCAATCTGATGTCACTCGACAATGGGGACCTCCATAAATACAAAGATCGCGAATAGCAAAACATAATTTACACAATTATAAACATGTTTATTATTATGATATTACTTTAGTCATACGAAATCAGTAATTTCCCTTCAACCCAATGTGATTTGCAATAACTGTGTTAACCGGAACACCAAATAATTAATAAATAAATAATATCAGAATCAGTCATCTTTGTTGTTTACATTCACCTCCAAGTGGGACATATCCGACTTTCTAGCTTCCTCGAATGCAGCATAAATACTCATGGGTCACAATGACTTGTGTATGTCCCTCAACGTCAGATAAAGGACAAATTAGATTGTCAGGAATAGTCAAAGCAAAAAAATACAAATCTCGTCAATTAAATAGAGGAGTTTCAAAAAACGGCAGAGTTATTCCAATTTTGGCTGGCAACACAAAGCATCAGTCAATGTAACACTGTAATTGCATGAACTTAAGTCAGAATTTAAAAAAAAAAAAAAATTCTCCAAAATCATTAGTCACTAAGAAGCAAGCAACCTTGATTTTTAAACATTTCCTGATTTATTTCCATTAATTCCGTGGAAAGTTTCCGACTGAAAATTCCCGGAATTTTGCAAGCCTCATGACTGTTGTGCTGACAAATGTCTTCTTCCAGTGCACTACTCCCTTGAACTTCGTGGTGAGGTACAAACCCGACGAGCAGCCCCTGCTCGAGCCTCACCATGACGCCTCCACATTCACTATAAACATTGCTCTCAACAGCAAAGATTTTGACTACCAGGTAAATGGGGGAGGAGCTAGCAGTCATACAAGCTTCAGGAAGTGACGATGCAGGTGACATTGCACCACTCTCTGCTTCTTCTCCTCCATCTGCGGGCCTGAATGTTGGATGCGGAAGCAGGCTTGACGCTTGTCTTGAACCGAGCAAGAGTTGCACCTGCAGCGTCCATGCGCCCGCACACTCTCCTGGTGTGGCCACCTGAGCAGTTTCTATGCGAATGCTTGCATGACTTTCCTCCTTTCTTATGTGTGTTTGCAGGCACATTTTGACTTGGCCTTTGTAGTTAGATATAAGCCCGATGAGCAGCCCTTTTTGAGGCCACATCATGACGCCTCCACATTCACTATAAACATAGCACTCAATCAGGGAGGCGCTGATTACCAGGTGAGTGGCATCGGAGGTTGGTACAAATCGGACATTTTCATCAATTAGGGTTCGAATGTAGGACAAATAAAATTTTCTATCAGTACACCTGTGAGATGGTAGGAAAAAAACATGCATACATGTAATTATTAGCCTACAGCAGACTGTCATCTTGCACATCATAATCTGGGGATGCCTGCTGTAGAGTCGTGTCCAATGTAAAGTTAGCCCGAGACTGATTTCATTCAAAGAGGATGACCATTCTTTGGCTGGCATGTCAATCTACATTCCTGGTGTTTCATACTTTCTCATCCCATTTGTGCATTCATAAATTTGTTCTCTTTTGCATGAAGTATGGTTTTGTCATTGCATCCATCTCATTTCCCTGCATCTTCAATATACTGGGCTCATTATCAGAATTGTTTTTTATATAAGGAATACTGTAAATGCAATACTGTACATTCATGTATATAGTATATTTCTAGTTACATTGTTGACATTACCAACATGCCCAAGTGTGCCAATGCCATAGGAACTACTGTATGCTGAAGATAAGTCAAACAGTGTAGCATGTGTGTCTTATGCGTAACTGTGACCTCAGGGTGGCGGCTGCCGGTTCCTCCGTTACAACTGCTCCGTGGAGGCTCCGCGTAAAGGCTGGACCCTACTGCACCCCGGCCGCCTCACCCACTATCACGAAGGCCTGCCCACCACAGCCGGCGTCCGCTACATCGCAGTGTCCTTTGTGGATCCCTGAACTCCATCACATCATCGGGACCGACGCTCACACGCAGCAAATCTAAGATGCATTTGATTAAGCATCACAGAAAGTAGTGACGGCTTCATAGTTTATTCACAATATATACTATTGTGCCTGTCTCCAAGTTGTTGAGTATTTGCGTACACAATTTCAATTCATCCTGAATTCATTCAAAAATATTGGGTACTTGGGCCAGTGAATTTTAGATTGTACACGTGTCTGTGACCCACAGGCTGTACTGTCAAACCGGTTACATATTTATTTCAATACATATCCAGTGTGAATGTTGCCACAGTGATCAGTGCCGGACGTTTTGCCACAAATGCTCCAATGCTGATTGTTACTCAACAGCTACAAAGTTCAAGTGTTTTACTTCTTTTTTTTTTGTGTGTGTTTTTTTTTTGCCTTAAATGTGTAAAAGATGAGAACAATAAAACTACTGTTAATTCGAGTGCCCTGGCATCCACTGCAAAAACAGGAAACGAAGCCTTGGGCGTTATGTGTGCGTTTTTATGTCTTTGATGTATTACATCAAAGAGAAAGGATTTAATAATAATAATAAAACACTAGGAAGCTAAAATTTCACCAGGATTGTTAAAACACGTAGAAGTTCAAATGGACGTGTCGAGTGTTAACGCCCCAAAACCATCAAACGGCTCTGCAGGCTAATGATTTTTGCTTGCGAAGCAATGTCTGCAGATATGTCGGAAATTCGTAATGAATGCAATAAAAACAGTTGGCATTAGTGGCGTGTGTGTGTGTGTGTGTGTGTGAGCTCACTTTCAGTTTCTTTTGCATGCGTCTTTGAGCGCATGTGCGCGCAACAAAACAAAGGTACTGCCCTTCTTCTTTTCCCTTGCGAATCAGTTGCCTCCATCTAACTCTGCATCCTCTGCTCTCACACCAACTACCTTCATGTCCTCTTTAACTACATCCATAAACCTCCTCTTTGGTCTTCCTCTAGACCCCCTGCCTGGCATTTGGAAACTCAGCATCCTTCTGCCAATATACTCACTATCTCTCCTCTGGACATGTCCAAACCATCTCAGTCTGGCCTCTCTGACTTGATCTCCAAAGCCTCTAACATGTGCTGTGTCTCTGATGTACTCATTCCTGATTCTATCCATCCTGGTCACTCCCAAAGAGAACCTCAGCATCTTCATCTCTGCCACCTCCAGCTCTGCCTCCTGTCTTCTCCAGACCAAACAACATCGCTGGTCTCACCACGGTTTTATAAACATTTCCTTTAATTTGAGCTGAAACTCTTCTATCACATATCACACCTGACACTTTTTCCACCCGTTCCGGCCTGCCTGCACACGCTTCTTTTCCAGACTCTCCATTGCTCTTGACTGTTGACCCTAAATACTTCCTCCACCTTATTGATCTCTTCTCCCTGTAACCTCACTCTTCTGCTACTCCAGACCTCCTCATACAAAACCACATTTCCTCTCTGGGCACCCGGTCATAAGCCTTCTCCATATCTACAAAGACACAATGCAGCTCCTTCTGACATTCTCTGTACTTCTCTATCAACATCCTCAAAGCAAATACTGCATCTGTGGTACTCTTTTTTTTTTTTTTTGGGCATGAAACCATATTTCTGCTCACAAATGTTGACCTCTGCCCTCAATCTAGCTTCAACTACTCTTTCCCATAGCTCCAAGGTCCCGTTGAACAACCCAGTCAGAAATTCGACTGCTACCTGTCCTAGACACTTCCATACATCCACAGGTATATCATCAGGATATCTCGGTGTCCCACTTCTTCTTAGCTAACCTCTTTCTCTGGATCCACTTCTGCACCTCCTCATTGCACCACGAAGTCTCCTTATCTCCTTTCCTCCCAGATGACACACCAAGGACTGTCCTACCTGTCTCCCTGATCACATTTGCTGTAGTTGTCCAGTCATCTGGAAGCACCTCCTGATCATCTGTCTCAACTCCTTCCTGAAAGTCATACAACACTCTTCCTTTTTCAGCTTCCACCATTTCATCCTCTGCTCTGCCTTTGCCGTCTTTGTTTTCCTCACCACCAGAGTCATCCTACTCACCACCATCTAATGCTGTCTGGTTACACGCTTACCTACCGCTACTTTGCAGTCGCTGATCTCCTCCAGATTACACCATCTACACAAGATGTAGTCTACCTGTGTACTCCTACCTCCACTCTTGTAGGTCAACCTACGTTCCTGCCTCTTCTGGAATAAAGTATTCACGACACCAATTTCCATTATTTTTCCAAAGTCAACCACCATCTGTCCTTCTGCGTTCCTCTCCTGGATACCAAACTTGCCCATCACCTCAGTTTTCTGCACCAACATGTCCATTGACGTCTGCACCAATGACAACTCTCTCACTTCTAGGGATGCTCTGCATCATTTCATCAAGGTCCAACCAAGTTCTCCTCCTCCTCCAGCTCACGTCCTACCTGTGGCGCATACCCACTAACAACATTGATCATCACACCTTCCCTTCCTAGCTTGAGGCTCATCACTCTGACACTCTTTTTACCTCCAGGACGTTCCTAACAAACTCCTTCACGATAACTCCTACTTAATTTATTTTCCTATCTACACCATGATAGAACTTGAACCCTGCTCCTAATCCTTTCCACCTGGTCTCCTGAACACACAGTATGTCCACCTTCCTCCTCTGCATCATGTCAACCAGCGCTCTACCTTTACCTGTCATAGTTCCAACATTCAAAGTTCCTACTCTGTCCAAAACTCTTGGTGTTCCTATTGTCTTTCTTCCTACAAACACACCTTCCTCCTCTCCTTCGACCAGCAGTAGCCCAGTTTCCACAGGTACCCTGTAGGTCCACACCACCGATGGCGGTTGTTGTTAACCCGGGCCTCGACCGATCCAGTATGGAAGTCTTATATTTGATTTGGCCAAAGTTTTGCGTCGGATGCCCTTCCTGACACAACCGTCTTTATCCGGGCTTGTGACCGGCGCAAGAAGACACTGGCTTGTGCCCCTTTGCAGCTACATTTAAAGGTACTGGCCACAAATTAAAAAAAACGCTAGTTTGAATCTCAATTCTTATAATGGTTAAAAGTCAAACAGGCTTCTGCCGCTACCGAAGGCTTGGTGGAACAGGCAGAGCAGCAAGCTGGACCCTCATTGTGGCCTTTGCACAAAGCCACTTAGGCTTCAAACACTTGTGCAAAATGTGGAATTCGCAAAAAGCACATAGATCAAGCCGCAGATTCTGAATTTTTAAATAAAAAATTTCAAAGTGTTGATGTTTTGTTAGTAGTACTGTAGTCATTAAGTTTTAGTAATTGTTTAATCTTATTACATTAAAAGGCCCATGCCACAGTTTTAATTATTAATCTTTGATGTCCTTTTAATAGGTTTGCCCATTTCAAGACACTGTATTGTTTTTTTTTAATCAAAATTGCATTTCTTGACAGTCTTATTTGCTGAATATTAAATATGTATATCTGACTGGTTAGTTCCTAAATGTGTTATCTAGTAGCCATGGTCTTAAAACCTGGAAATGTTATTTTTAAACATGCAAACTTTATTGCAAGAACAGTAAATACCAACAGAACAAGATAATAAAAACAAAAAAAAGATTGATTACAAACGGAAGCGGTCAGAAAGGTTTGGAGATTGAGGGATTGTGAGTGGAACATCACTCTTCTTCACTTCCACAGTCTTGT